>NC_086153.1:304522250-305142964 GCF_035149785.1 Candoia aspera | reverse complement strand
GGTAAAAGGACAAATACCATTTAAAAAATATCCTTAAAAATATTTTTGAGGTACTGAACTTTCTTTGATATTCTAGATTCCATTTAAAACAATACCCCATGACTAGTTAAAATGTTCTATCTCATCACTCAGTTAGAAATATATGTTGCTTTTCTGTATCCTGTCACGTTTTATCTTGTGACATGCTGACTTTGAAAGTTTCTTCTTGTCTCACCACATATTTTAAGATACTGTACACTGTAGTTATACCTCAGTGCTAAATTGCATTGAACATGAGATCTATAATTTATTTTCCAAGCATTTTTACTTTAAAGCAGAATTTGCTAGGAGTAGTGGCATCAGACTAGGTGGGAGTTCATGTGGTATTTCAGATATAATTACCCGTCAAGTTGCTGTTATTATTACATTGAGAAATGAAAAGGTAAAGATGCCTTCAGATGAGGTGACTGCATTTATGGCAGATTAATTCACAAGAAAACTGGGCAAAGGAGAACACGAAGTCTTGGTTGTCATGCTTGAGAACTCAAAACTAGGCTTGTGGACTTCAGTAAAAGGTGGGAAGTCTGTCTGCTTTTCATATTCACTCCAATTATCTAAAATATACCTATTTACTTCAAGAATTTTAGTATACTGTAGGAAGAAGGCAGTCCCTATTCACAGGCTTACAATTTGAAAAGAAAAAAATGGGAGGGGAAGGGATGGGGATGGAGAGAGGAGAGGAAAGGAATAATTAAATACAAATACAAAAAAAGCTCTTGTAGATAAACAAATAATATCCCAAACACCTGGAGTGCCATTGGAGAAAGACTCAAAGTGAGTCTGACCAGATACAGGTAAGAGCCTATAATAGGGATTACCTTGTGGCAGTAAGGGTGGTGAAATGTCAATATTTCTCTGCCCTTATTGTGTTTGCCGACAACTGTTTGGTGGCCCTGTTTAGGGTGATTCGGTCCCTATTGGGTAGGGAGGGTCCCTTGGAATATCTTTCAGGCCACTGTGAGGATTATTCAGGCTATATTCAGGCTGATAGTCACTCAGATTCGCTCCACCTTGGACTTGAAGCAGGCTGAGCACCTGGGTCAGGCGGTGTGATCTGGGATGAGTTTGAGCCAGTCACTCCTGAGGAAATGGACAGAGCTTTTTGTGCTGTCAGCTCACCCATCTGATTACTGGATCCAGGTCCCTCCTGGGTCATGAAAGCAGTGAGAAGGGTGACCCGCAGTTGGGTCCATGTTGTAGTATCAGCCTCTTTAATGGAGTGGGTGGTGCCCCCCCCCTCCTCAAGAGGCCATTCTTGGACCCAAAACCTTTCTGGGAAAGTTGTTGAGAAGGTGGTCGGTCTGCAGCTGATGAGAATCCTGGAAGAAACAGATTATCTAGACCCATTTCAGTCAGGTTTCATGCCAGGATTTAATCTACTGAGACAGTTTTGGTTGTACTTGTAAACAAACTACAGCGAGCTGGGACGGTGCTAGTTCACCCATCCTTATGCTTCTTGATCTCTTGGTGGCTTTCAATACATCTGAGCTGGCTCCATGGGTTGGGGATTGGGAGGACCATTTTACAGTGGTTCTCTTCTTTTCTCCAGGGCCAGTTTCAATTGGTGTTGGTAGGTGGGGAGAGATCATTCCTCAGGCCCCTTCTTTGAAGGGTGCCTCAAGGTTCAACCCTCTCTCCCCTCCTTTTCAACTTCTACATGGAACTGCTGGGGGAAGTCATCCACCGGTTTGGGGTTTGGTATCATCAGTACACTGATGATACCCAATTATATACTTCAACTCTGGGCCAGCCAAGGGAGGCTGTCAAGGTTCTCTCCCAGTGCCTGCAGGCTATGCAGGTTTTGATGGGGAGGAACTATCTCTTACTCAGTTGACCAAGACTGAATGCTGTGGATGCTTGGGCTGCCCAGGTCTGGGGATATTTCATCTCTGGCCTTGGGTGGGGTATGCAGTCTGAGGATCTTCCTGGGCTCACAACTCCTGTTTGATGAGGCCTTTGCACAGCTTCATTTGGTGCACCAGATGTACCATTTCCTAGATCAGGGGGCCATTCAGACAGTCACTCATGCCCCAGTCACCTCACAGCTTGACTACTGCAGTGCAGTCTACGTGGGGCTGCCCTTGAAGACCACCCAGAAGCTTTAACTGGTCCAGAATGCAGTGGCACAGGCAGTGATGGGCATGCCTTGGTATGCCCATGTAACACCCCTGCTTTGTAAGCTGCACTGGTTGCCAGTTTGCTTCCAGGTGCAATTCAAGGTGCTGGTCGCTACTTATAAAGCCCTATATGGCATATGGCCTGGTTACTTCAGAGACCACCTATCCCCCACAGTATCTGCCTGGCTGATCCAATCTGGCAAGGTTGATATGTGCCGGATTCCTCCAGTTAAACAATGTCATCTATCAGGTCCCCAGAAGCGTAACTTCTCTGTAGCAGCACCTGCCCTCTGGAATGAGATTTCCCCTGAGATTCAAACAGTCCTCACCCTACTGGTGTTTGGGCCTTGAAGACCTGGCTCTTGCGCCAGGCTGTTGGCGAGGGTGAGCAAGGCCCCCTTTTCTTCTTTTTCTTTGTCTGCATCTGAATTTGTTACCTCTGCCATCTTTGTTCCTTGTGGTATATGTTGTTTTCTTGTTTTTAATATTTTTAGCAATTTGTAGACCCCCCAGAGTGCCTGGGAGTTGGGCGGCATATAAAAAATAATAATTGTTGTTGTTAGTGGTAGTAGTAGTGGTAGTAGTAGTACCTGTTTAGCTGGCAACATAGAGAAGTTGGGTCCAAAAATTCAGCAGTACTGGGACAAGAAGCAACATCCAGTTGAATTGGAGTCATAAGGAGTTGAAATCTGACTGAGTTGTACATGACTTGTACATAGAGGAGAAAAAACATTAACAGGAAATAAAACAGATTCTAATATCCCTAAAACTAATAGCAATACAATAAAATATGGACATAGTCAAATTCTGTTTTTAATTTTTGGCTGTCTTTATTAGATATTCAATTTTTTTATGTACTGTAGTTACTGTAATGGCTGCATATAAGTTTTGCTTTTACGCTTCATCCATTTCCACACGTATGCTAAAATATGCTGTCACACATTTTGTTAAAGTTATCTTTGCAAGCTGGGATCTAAAAAAAAATACTATAGTAATATCTGCGGAATTGCATGCAGTTCTAAAAAAATCTGATGTTCCCAACATGCATACCCCATTCCAACCATTTTTTAAAATCTCTATACCCTGAGAGAAGAACAGCACTGAAACAATAATTTTACTAAAAACAAAGCTAAAAATTCTTAAGAATATAAATACTGCAGATACAAAATAAGCACAGTTGTTATATAATGTTTTAAAGATGTGAATATCAGATTCAGAGGGATATCACCACCTCCATAAATTTTAGCTGTTCCTTTCATTATTTAATTGGGGGGGGGGGGCTGCTGATGCTATTTGGAGGGATAACGGACACCGTGCTGTTTAAATGAATTGAATTTCTGGCCCCTGCCATAATGTGTTCGCATTAACCTGTTCTTTTCATTTTTTTTTTTTAAGATCTCAGAGCAAGAATTGAACTAACCTTCAAAGTTAGGACAAACACTTGTATTTCTGTTTTTCTAGCTTCATGAACATGATCAAATATATAACTAGATAGAAAGACTTGATTGGGCCCCTCTAGGTGATTGATTGTTATCAGCTATAGGATTGTTATAAGCTTTTTCTTTGAATTTCTACCATGTTTCTTTTCTTTTCTCTTTCTTCCACTAAGCAGTTTAAAAACTAATAAAATTTTTATTAGGGTGCATTCCTCTGACACTTTAAGTACGTTTTTAGATTACTTGATGAAAATTATTTTATTTAAAGTATGTTATTAAAATAAGGCTAATATCAGGGTTCAGTTATATATTTTATCCAAAGCCATTTCGTGGAGGCTTCAAAAACTTAAAATAATGAATGGTAATGTACATTATTATTGAAGAAATAAAGAATGTACATGCTTTTTTAAAATTAAAGGAAGAGAAGACTTTGAAGATGGCAAAAGAACAATAACTTAAAATTAAAAGATTCTGGAGGAAAAGTCTTTCCACAGTGTATGATGTGCTAGACAACATTTTTTGCAATATTTCTTTGTTTCTAGCTATTTCAAAATGCTGGAGTCACTTCATTTGAGTCTCTTAGTTATTTGGGACATGCTTTAAAGTGCTTCATATACCAAGAACATTTACTTTGATACTAATAGCAATTGTAAGATCCATGTTCCTTTACAGATATGGCATGTTCTATTAGAATTGGCAAGGGGGCTTCAATCCTATGAGGACAGGACTAATGGTAAATCAATCATAAAAAGAGTGGGCAAATACGTTTTTCCACATCATGGAAATTATTTCTTCTTGCCTATGATTGCTTTGTTACTGGAAGTAGTTTCCTTGGAGAGCCAAGTTAGCATGAAAGCAAGAGAAAAAACATTAACTAGTGGGAAATTATTCTTTTTTCTTTCTCTACTTCCTGTTTCCAGCTGAAGTATACATAGGAATTAGAAAACCTGCAGAAGCCACTGCTTGTACTCAGGAAGCTGCTAACCTCTTTCCTATGTCTCACAATGTTCTCTACATGAGAGGTCAAGTGGCAGAACTTCGGGGAAATAATGATGAAGCCAAGCGCTGGTATGAAGAGGCCTTATCTATTAGCCCTACGCATGTCAAAAGTATGCAGAGATTGGTAAGTTCAATTTATACAGCATAATGTGTATAAGATAGTTTGATTGCTTAAAACACTATAGGAATGTCATTATCAATTCAATAATCAAAATGTATTCAACTACTGTGAAAATTTACATGGAATAAATTCTGTTAACATGAGCTCTTGAGCCATTTATATTCATCTGATCTGTAGTAATACTAATGACCACATTTTTGAAAAGGGAGAGAAAGGGAAGACTTTTTTAGATAGGTGATCTATCTCACTAGTGCTATGAAAACAAACAAGATGTCTTATATATTTGAAATAAAATAATAAGATTCAATAGGAAAGGGGCCCAATGTTGTAAGCTAGAGCGATGAGATAATTGCAATTGTTCATTAGTATTTTCACACAGCATTCACTTATTAAATTGGCCATTTATTTTATCATATTGAAGTCAGTCATCTGAAATAAGAATTTCATGAATATAGGTTTAATTTCATGATCCTACAAATTGCTGTGATACTCTCTGTGTTGCCTATATTCTCTGTTTTCCATGTGTTTATAATTTCTTTTGAGAGTACTTTATGAGCATGCTTGCTTTGGCTTGATGCCAGTTCATTTTCATAGCACACCATAGTAGTTTTTTGGGACGTTTTGAGTTCAGGATAAACGCTTCATTTAACACTGTAAATATTTAGAAGGCCTTATAGTTATTACCTTATTTTCTTGTACAGCACCGCTGAGCTGGGACATCATTTATACTCATTGATTCCAGTGAGTTTTCTTCTCATTGCAGATAGCAAGTTTTGTATCTGACTATCTGCACAAGTTTATGCATGCACATTCTCTTTGCTGGCAGCCTCAGCAGAAGGATTGCCTTTGCGTGCACACATAGAACTAGGAACAGCCTTTAAAGAGGATGCATAAGCTGTCCTAAGAACATGGCTGCTTTGGTGTTGGAGGAAAGGTGCTTTACTTGTGCAAATGCTTTATGAAATGTCTTTTTCAAATGCTTTGCACAACCCTATTAAATATGCAATTAACTTCTTTTCTAGCTGGGCCTTCAGTAAATGTATGAAGTGTTATAGAAAACAATGTTTCTTAAAAGTTTCAAGAAACATCTCTGATTAAATAAAAACAATATTAAGATAATGTTTGATAATACTTTTTATTTTCCTTCACATACATTGGTTATATAAATATTAATGGGATATATCAGCTTGCCTATGACAGCATATTTCATTAATTTCTAGAATGAGACTTGTTCAAAAATAAAAAATCTCAAGAGTTGATGTCATTCAGCCTATTTTGATCCTTCGTCTTGGCTTTAGAGGATATTGAAAGGCCACTTTTACAAAGATACGTTGAAGGAAAACATAGGACCTTCAGAACCTTTTCACAGAAAAGCTTGTGTTCTTTTTGAACTTCCATCCCAAAATCTTCCAGTAATTTTCTTCCCAGCTTGTTAAACACCTACAAGTTGTTTAGCAGTGTTATTGTTTAAGAAATACTGTTCTATAAGCATAGAATTAGAAGAACATTGTGGGAATTGGGGTAGGGATTGTATCCTAGATATCAAGCCTGTGTTATAATTCACATTCTCTGCTGTGAGAGACAAAGGTAGTTTATCACAAAATTTTCTTTTGCTAGTTAATAATATTAGACTTATTACATGTTGATCTGTCCAACATAACTTTGTTGCATTAAGAATCCATTTCAGCATGCTTATTCAAATTAAACCTGTAGTGCATAGAGCTCAATAGAAGAATTTAATCCTCCACTTTATCTGACTTCTTTATTCAAAAGGAAAAGCTTTTTTCCTCAAAGGCTTCTGTAAATTATTCAGAGAGGTTTTTCCTCATACATTCCTGAGGGAACGTATAAAACAAAAAATTACAAAGGAACAGAGAAGACAGGGAAGTATTTTTATGTTACCTTTCTGGCTTTTCAAGATAATCAAACACATTGATAAATGCCAAAGGGTGCCTTGTAAAGAAGGTAGGCGTTGTACCCAAAGTAGTACACTTTCATTAAATAAAGGCTGTATGTTACAATGTCTTCCTTTTCCATTTGAATTCACTTGAAATAAAGGACCTTTCCATGCACACTGCATTTCCCCTAGAGGCTCTCTGCTGTTCATAAAGGGTAGAAGTTCTTGTTCAACAGGAAACAGACAAGAAAAATTTCCCTTGAAGCTGAAGGTGCTTCCAGTTTCTTTGCTGTAGGTACAGGGCCTTACCCTGGGATACTTCCTCTGGTAGTGGCCAGGCTTCCTATACCACCCACCTTTTTACATTTTAAAAATAAAAGAAATAGAAGGCTGGCATGCTTGAAAACAAATCACCGGTGCCTAGTATCATCTGACCTTCCAAAATGCTTCTGGATCCCAGATGGAGCCCGTAGGCTTAGTGTGTAACAACAGTTCAGTGCTTAGTTTGCAGCCTGTCCAGAAAAAGGACAGCGTTTGGTAAGGAGAGGATAGTGGATCATATTCTAATAAAACTATGCTTTTAACATGCTATATACTCCATGATAGCCATTCCCTGAATGAGTAAGGCCCCCAACACCCATTATGTAAGAGTATCTAGAAATTTGTATAGAGCAATTGGCAAGAGTCACAATTATGAATTGCCTGATGATACTGGGAGTGCATCCAGAATCACCACATAAGGCCTTCAGCCAGATATATCTTTGGACCCATGTTCTTTAGAAAAAACACTAAACTCATGCACTGGATCATCCAGTTTCAAACTGCGTAATATAAATATCTCTTGTTTAATATACTAAAGGCACATGCTACAGGAACAATGAAGTCTCCACTCATGACAGGATCACTATGGAGGGTATGTCAACTAGCTACCTTGCACACGTTTGTTTGTTTGTTCGTTTATTAGATTTGTATAGCAGCATAATCTGGGTGACTCACAAACAATAATAAAAACAATACTGTGCATCAAGAGACTTTCAGTTCTGCTGTGGTTGGCCTTGACAAAGGTTATTTTGCCCCCCCCCCGATATTGTTGAGTTTTATCAGTCAATAGCCAATGCAGTCATTGTAGCAGTCCTTGATGGAATTTTCAGAGGAAGGCTTTTGGGAACATAGAAGCTAGCCCCCTTAGCAGAGAGTGTGGTGAAACTAAATGCTATCTCTATGGAGTATAATCTTGAGGCCTCTTACACAAAAAGGCTGGAAATAGAGAAAGAGATGAAAATAAATATCACTCAGTCTGCTGGATCTGCTATTTCAAGGAAAGACAACAGTTGTGTTTCTGAAAACACAAAAAAGCTATGTTTCTCAAAGAAACAGGATTGTTTTTATAAGGAGCAACCAGGTTTGAGGACAGCATAACATACTATGAATGTGGTTGTTCTGTGTAAAGACCTGCAGGGTAATGTAGTTTCCTTAGTCTGTAGAGGAAGATTCCTCTTCCACAAAACTTTCCAAAATAGTTTAGAGCATAAACAGAGAGCAAGGCCCACTCCCTTTTCGCACTGAAGATGTTGCCTAGTCTGCAAGAAAACAACAAAGCTCAGAGAGCACCAAGGACTCCACAGTTCAACCCTGAGCTACAAATATTCGCTTCAATTGGTGCCACAACAAATAAGGAAGACAACAGACTTCTGCACTATGAAACTAGAATATTGTTTCTCCAAGTCCATCAAAACAGCTTTTTTACAAAGCGTAGTCTATCCAATGAAGCAGTGACAATGAAGCAGATTGCTGGGCCCTGAGGACTGAACAGAGTGACTGAGCAAAATACATCTTTATGTGGTATTATGTAATTCTTCCTGTAATTAAGCATCTGGGATAGACAGAGTAGTTATTGAGGTTTGCTAACTTACAGAATGATAATCAGGGCTGAAGAAGGGGCATGAAGCCATTCTTCAACTGCTGTGTAACGTTTTCTGAGGAAAGGCTTAATGACTTTAGCAAACCTCTAGAAAGCAACAAGCAGTTCTTTATCATCTTGTATCTTTCACTTGAGAGCCAGTTTGGTGTAGTGATTAAGGCACCAGGCTAAAAACCAGAAGACCGTGAATTCTAGTCCTGCCTTAGGCATTGAGCCAGCTGGGTGATCTTGGGCCAGTCCCTCTCTTTCAGTCCCAGGAAGAAGGCAATGGCAAACCACTGCCAAAAATCTTGCCAAGAAAACTGCAAGGACTAGTCCAGGTCATCACCAGGAGTCAACATTGACTCAAAGGGACAAAAAAATCTTTCACTTAACAAGTTTCATTCCACAACTGTTGCTTTCCTAATTTATTAAAATGACTGTTAATGTGACTTTCATCCATTGTTTATGTAACCAGTATTTCTGCTGTAGCTACTTTCTTGTATAACATCCAGTAGAATGGCCATACTGCTCTCTGTGATGCATAACATCATCTTTCTCCTACTATTCGACTAAACTTACCCTTTTCAATGAAAACATGCCTTGGGACTGCTGGGCTCCTATCCTCTTAGGATTAGTACGAGGTAGGAGGAGAAGGTATACTGCTTCTGTGGTAATAATTAAAAGTGTTGATTTTAATTGATAATGAATTGAATAAATACAATTAATCTCACTTTGGGCAAAAATAATCAAATGTGTCTTCAAAAGAGCTGGAGACCCTTGCTCTTTTTTCTCTTGCCTGCCCCAGTATTTTTATTGACACAGGGACGCTAGCTCACTCAATAGTTTGTTGCTCTATTTCTCATGTCATGTGCTTGATTTAACAAACACAAATCTGCAAAACATGTTACCAAATGACTTTGTTTACACAAATTCACACATGTACTAAATAAATCAGAAATAAAATTATTTTTCAGTGTCACAACAAAGTAGAGAAATCAGCGCACTGATTTAGATAAAGTCATAGTTTTATTTTACCATAAATATTTGCAGAAAAAAGTTTGGGTTAGGATGCCATATCTTAGACTGACAGATTACTGGTGGTGATGGAAAACAATAGATGTGGGGAGTTAATTTGCCAAGTCAGCAGGGCTCTTTGGAAATGCTGATCAGAGCATGGGAGACTTTATGCAACTGAGAGATCATTTTGCTCTGGTGGTAGCACAGGACTTAATGAATAGTTTTACAGCAACTTTAGATGAAAGGAAGAAATTGATATAATATAAATTGCCCAGAATTTAATGAACCTCACCTCTTGATTGGTTAGGGATATTTGGAAGTTTTTGCCAGGCACGGTCGATGTTTACCACATTTTTTTGAGTTCACTGCCTCTAGTATGTATGAGTTCTGTTGTAAAGAGGCATTGTCATTATCTTCCCCACTTTCCCAATCTCTCTTTCCTAACTGCTTTTATATGTGAAGAGCAAGGATCTCACTAAGATCCAAGTCAGTATCCTTAGCCTGCTGAAAATAATTCAGTATAACTAAACAATTACAACCAGATAGAGTTTATTGTATTGGCTATCCCAGTAATATTCAGAGACACTGGTACCAGACCTAAAGCCTCTTTACTGAGAATAGTATAGTACTCAGTTTCAGTTGTGCATGCCATCCTGTTAAAAATGCAGTACAAATTTGCAGCACTTAGCTTTCATTTCTGGTTATGTTTGTATGTTATTTGTGAATATATAGATGCATAAATCACTCTCAAATCTTTAACATTCTAAAGTAAATGAAGATATAGTTTATCACATTTGCCTGATGAGACTTGGGTTCTCTAAATAATGGATGATTCAGTTCTTATTTTAAATAGCAGTGGTTGAAAGTGAGCAATCTAAAAAGGAGGGGGAGACCATTTGGAGGCACAGTGTGCATTGAAAAAGCCTTAAGATAGTGATAATGTGTTTGCTCTAAACAAAAGCATCATTCTTATTTATGTCTACTATTCCTTTTCTCAACAGAGCTCAAATAATGCCATGAATTTATTATCTTTTCTTCTTTTAATCAAGTGAAAAAGCTACTCCAACAAAATTCCCATTTGTTGGGAAGCAGTATTTTTCTAAAATGGTTCCTGAACCTAAAATGTTGAATGGCAGGCCATGTAACTTACCTTTCCATTTATTGTTTCCATTATATGTTATCTTTGGAAAAGCTTTTTCGCATTGCTTATCAGTTTCATGGTCATTTGAACAGAAGCAATTTTATGCTGATCTCTTCTTGTTTATGAAATAAAAATTGTAATAACAGTAATTAAATAACACTGAAGGTGGGAGAACAAATCATATTGAATTAATTGGATAATTGCCATTCAGAATATGAAGTCCCTCTACTATGATATTATTTCATATCAGCTCAGCTTAAAGGGCCCCTGTTGAGGCTTACCTGATTTCTGTTAAAGATAACAGTTCACTTTTGATGTTTTATAAGGTGTACCTTAAATGTTGCATTTCATATAGCAGTTTGCTGTCTAAAAAGAAGAAACAGATTTAAGAAATCTTAACAAGTTCCACAAAATAAAAAAAAGCTGAATGCAGCGTACTTGCTGCATTATATCAGTACCAATCTCTGCATTCTAGATCGATTTAACTTCCAACATTTTTAATGTTATTCAATTATATACAGTTACTTAATGAAGGAATTTTAGTCAGCTGGCATTAATCAATTACGTAATTACAGTTTCTAAGTCTAGATAGTGATGCTATTTTTAAAATATATAGAGCCAGCCTTGGTGGTATTTTTCAAGATATTTATTGACTTTCATTCTTTTTCTGAACTGTGTTGTTATTACAATTGCAGTATTTGTATAGCCTTGTAAAATCTTCATCCTACATCTTGTGCTAACCTACGGTATGTTATCATCTTTACAACATTATGTGTGAGCCAAAATCCAAACTAGGATGAAATAATTATTTTGTTTAATTCTTCTGATACATACACCTTTACACTCAAATGCAAGATCCTTGGTGACCTTCTGAAGACTGGCAAAGATTTTGATTATATGTTTACAATTAAAGGCAAACCCCAGTATTCTTGAAAGCAAACTTCTATTTATGTAAAAGGACTTCTCCACTTGTAATCAGATCCACTTGGATCTCCCAGCCCTCTGGAGCAAAATTTTAAGGTGCACAGTGGGCTGCTAGGAAAAGGATACTTGTTTGTAGTTTCTACTCTTCAGTAATATACAATTTTAAAAACCACCATTTATTTATTCAATTTATATAGCCACTCACTCATATATGACTCTGGGGGTGTCCTAACACTCAGGAATCACGCTGAGACAAGGAGTAGGTCTCTAGTGTTTATTACTGCTACATAAGACAGAATCCTAACAAACTGAAGAAGCGTGGGAAAAACCCAGACAGATAAACCCCAAAAGTTAAGGCAGGTCTGATCTGTGTCTCTTTGAATGGCTGCTTAACTCCTCAGTACTACACATGCGTTTTCCCCCCTGGATAGAGGCCCCCTCCTGCTCGCCATCAGTACTCGTGACAGGGGGTATGTATTCTATATACCAATAGTGAACTTATATTCAAGTGTAGCATATGTGGCCAAAGCAGGTATATTAGTGGGCATGGTAAATTCCAAGAATGGAGAGCCATTTAGTTGGATGGAGAGCCAGTTTGATCTAGTGGTTAAATCAACAGGTTAGAAACCAGGAGATTGAGGGTTCTAGTCCTGCCTTAGGCATGAAAGCCAGCTGGGTGACCTTGGGCCAGTCACTCTCTTTCAGCCCACGACGTCAGGCTCAGGCGACAAGCAGTTGGTCAGTTCCTGTCGCAACCAACGGATCAACATTCAGGTGATCCAAAAAAGCGGACCCTGCATTTGTGGGAAAAACGCTAGGAAGAAAAAAAAACTTTTATTTTTGGATCCAATCCAGTAACACATATTCTTTCAGCAACTTAAACGAGAAAGGTTGCTAATGCTGATTAAGTTTTTTAAGTGATCTTGAACAAAACTCTAACCCCAGTGAATAAAAATAAAAATACAGGTAGGTCTCAATTAGTGCACTCAGTTAATCCCACAAAATGTTTGCAGCATTCAAATTCGCACTATTCAAAGTGATATTTCTATGGAAAATAGGATAATTGGTTCCAGCTTGACAGAAATAGGCAGTTAAGGTATAAATCACACTAAATCGAAGTAGACAAGCATGTTGGAGTTAGGCACTTTTTGATGCATGAATGGCTGCAGAAGAAATAGCATGATTTATATAAACTTAGAAAAGATAAACATAGTAGCTAATTTTGTTTTTATAGAGCAAATGAGTTGGAGCTATAAATACCCATCAAATAAATTATTGTTTAAGTATTTTTAAGCACTAAGCATTTTGAGCACAAAGTAAGGCAAGCAAGAAGTAGAAGAATAGAATTGTATGACAGAGAAATTACGTTTATGTGGAGACATCATTCCTCTATTTGGAATTACGTCTTCACATAAGACATCATTCCAAATAGACCTAGGAGGATCAACTCCTTTTACATCTGTCACATTTTTGCCTCCATTCTTCCAATCTCAAAGCATGAACATTGTTACTTAAAATGTAGATTGCCATGTAATGAATTAGTTGTAATTGTAGCAATAGCCATCAGCTTGTGGACCATTGATTGTCCACCAATATATTACAAATAGCCTATATATTGTGGAAAATCTCACAAAATATTGATCCTCTCATTCAAAGTCTTAAGATATTGGGGGCATTTTTTATTTAAAAACTTATTTTTTATTAAATGTGGGGATTCTAAGACAGCATTGTAAGGATCACATTTACTATGGCATCCTAGATAAGTTGCTGACCTCAAGCTAATGTGGCAATCCATATGGTGGATAGTTTTCAGTTACATTATTGTGGTCCATCTATTGGAAAAGATTGGGAACAAGCTTGGAATCATTGACTGCTGTAATACTTCAGTGGGCATGGTGAGCAGACCCATATATTTTATCCATTTGTTGGCTAATTCATATATAACTTGAAAGAGTCTATTTTCTTACATAAAAGAAGTGGAAAAGGGAAAAACCTTGCCATCCATTCACCTTGCTTCACTGCATTTGGTTGCATTAAAGTGCTTTCCTAATCCAGGTCATTTGCCATTATTTGAAGTGCAAATCCAGTCATAGAATCTTAGAACTGCGGGCCATTTAAGCCATCAAGTTTAACCCCCTGTTCAGTGCAAGTATCTGAATTAAAGTCACCCAAACAGATGGCTCTCTGGCCTCTGCTGGAATATATCCAATGAAGAGCTTCTCACAGTCTCTACCGTTAATTGGTCTCACTGTTCTTACAGTTAGGAAGCTTTTTCTAATGCTTCAGTTGAAATCTGTCTCCCTGTAATTTAAATCCATTGTTATGCATCTTGCATAGATGAGAAGCAAGTCTTGATCTTGCAGGTGAACTTTTCAGGTATTTGAAGTACTGTCAGTTTCCCAAAGCTAAATCTTCCAGATTCCTTCATCTCCTTCGTAGGAGTTTCAAGTATCCTGCTCATCCTTATTGCACTTCTTTGCACCTTTTCCAGGTGGGTTGCACTGAGGGTGAGTGACTGGCCCAAAGTCACCTAGCTGGTTTCATGCCTAAGAGGCCTAGAATGCGGTGTCTTCTGGTTTCTTTTTCTTAATTATTATTAAACTAGAAATTCCTGTCCTCTATCTGTATGTTTCATTTTCCTTTTCTGCATGAAAAGCTTTGCAGTTCTCTGTTAACTGATACCAAACTTCAAAAGAATGGAAGGAAAATAACTTCCGTTTAATATGAATTTCTTCTAAATATGCCACCTATCTTTCATGAAATCAATGCATTTGCTGACAAGAGAGATTTTTTTCAGCCAATATTTTACAGAACTTGCACTTTCATGAACTCTAGAAATATTTTTCAGAAATGCTACTGTATACAGTATGACATTTCTGTAACTAATATGTGTCTACAGTGAATTATGAGATACAAACATTTGGTCTTACCTGAGAAGATACATTTAAAAATTATCTCAAAGTAGAATTGGCCAAGGTAAGCTTAATTGATAGAGTAGGTACAACATTAATAACAAATCCACATATGTATCTTTATCTTGTAGCTTTACTGACAAAGTTATGTGTGGCCTAGTTCACATGTAGTATTTAAAATTAATGTGTTTTACTTGCTTTTGCCTTAGGGCAGTATATTAGCTCATCTACTGCAGCTTAATGTTATATGTAGTCCAGATCACTATGTTTATTCAGCAGATGATAGTTTTAAAAATCTTGGGTTTGCTCAATATGCAAACCCAAAATTTATCTAAACTTTTGGGTCTCCTATGTATATTTCAAGTTTGAGTATCCCAACTCAGAATAACCACAACTGTCCCAAAAATAAGATATGGCCAAGCAAAACAAATTAATATAAGCAAAAGAATATTTTCTGAATCCACTGAAGCCATTAGCACACATAAACTTGCCAGATACTCAGATGAACATACATTCCCACATGCTGTTACACATAAATACACACACACTGAATCTTGCCCTTACTATTCAAAATAGCTCAATTTCTGTCATTAACTTACTTTTCTCAGACAAGTTACAAAAGCATTGCATCAGTCAGAATCTTGAGACAGACATGCAAAAACCTTTTATAAATCTAGAATTTCCTTCTATGGCCTAGTAGCTAGGTGAACTAATTAGCCATTTCTTTGAGGACTTTCAGCAATGGCAGCAGCCAATTGGTTCAGCTTGCTGCTAGACCAGGGAAGAAAACTCTGGCTTAAAGTGGCCCATGTGGCTACAATTGTTAGTCTTGTACTTTGCCTGGAGAATGGAAGGGATAAAAGCCTTGAAGGTGTAATATATGGAGTCCACATAAGCTTAATTGAACACCTGGACTTTAAATGTTGACATTTGGTTTCTGTTTTCTACTTCTGATAATTGCAGAGATGCATTTTAAAGCATATATGAATCAGTCCTCATGCAGCTGAGCTGTGTAGGTGGAAGTAAGCTACATTGAGAGAAGTGTTATGATTTGAACAGAAATAGAACTTAGGTCAATAAGCAAATAGGTCTTCTGTTCTTTTAGCATAGGAACATAAAGATAAATCAGCAAAGCCAATTACATGTAGATATCATTTTTATTACAGCACAACCTCTTTGAACTGTGATTTATAAGCATCCCCAAGTATAAAAACCAGTTTGCAGCTTAGCGTGATGGGGCTGCTGAGGATAGAAATGCACTCTTTGGAATCATGGATCTTGAATGAAAGGTTTCATAAGGATAGAAATTAATGGAATTTTGTCACTAAATGGGATTACTTTCAGAACTAAACCTGAAGATTTCAATTTCCAGACCCTATAGATATCCATAGATGTGATTAACACAGAGTAGTACAGTCACATCCTGACCTTCACAAGATCAGCCATTTCAGCCGCAGTACTTAATCAGATGAGCAATCAAAGAAAGCAACTACCATCATTTTCCAGCTGAAAAAAAAGGAAAAGCAGAGAAAAAGAAGCAGTGAGTAAGCAAATGGTACCTATTCCTTAAAGGTGTAGCTTTCATTTCATCCTGCCCCTCTCTCTTGTTCACTGGATGGTGTGGATGATTGGATAAGTTGGTCCTAATCTCTATCAAAGTCTGTTTGCAGAGATGTTACAAGAGAAGGTAAACCAGCAGAGGTATTTGCTGATAGATCCTTTCCACATAAGTGGGTTATAATGGCAGCAGAATGCTTTCTTAACCTCAGAGTTGTGCACTATATGCACAGCATAGTTCTCAAACTATTAAAAATGAAATTTAGTCTTCTCTTGATGTTTTCTTTAATTTGAAAAAAAGCTACAATTGATCCCTTTTGTGGAACCATCACATATTCTGTCATTTGGAAATATTCCTTTTTTATTGTAAGGTAGTCCCTCTGTAATGTCAGGATTAATCAGTGTTTTCTGCAACCTATTCTCCACAGCTCTGTTCCCAGTCATCTCACTTCCATCCCCCATGGAATTCATTCATTCAAGGATCCTAGTTCCCTTCACTCTTGCCCTCAATCCATTTTAAGATTAGGTATGGAAGAGTCAGTTTACTATTTCGGGGGGACATGTCATCATGATGTCACCTCCATCTCATCTATTTCTTCTTTTATATATATTAAGAACTTTATTCAATTTCAACATATATAGTTACAATACGAACTATAAATTTGTTAATGAAACTACTCAGTTTGAAATGGAACTCTGCACAAATGATGAATATGTTATTACTAAGATGTATAAGATGTTGTTATGAATGAATCTGGAAGATGAACAAGTCAAGGAATGTATGATTAAATGGGCTAAGAACTTTGGATGTGATATTATGCTGGAGCAATGGGAAAATATGTGGACCAAAGGTTTGAAATTTAACTAAACTAATGGACTTGGCCCAAATGGCGAAGCTAACAGTTTTAATAAGAGAGAATACCATCTCCAGATTCATCGCCACTTGGCAACCTCCATCTCATCTTCTGTGGGCTACTAAAACAGCCTAAAGCCATCTTTCTTGTTCTGATTTGAAAGTGGCACTTTCCTTCTTCCAAGAAGGCATGAAGGTGACACATTCAGGAACAGCAATCTTCTTAACTCCATCCCATATTTATTAAGAGGCACTTTGCCTGCACCCCTCACGAGGAAAATTGGTTTCAGAAGGGAAAAAGGAAAGAAAATTCCAGATGTACAACAGCAATGAAAGCTCTCTGGTTTGAGATTTTTGGCTTTGTATATCCAATGAGCACATCCAATTACTTGGGCAGGGTCTTTTTTAAGGGACGAATTCTAATTTGATGCCAACCTGCAGTAATCTGGACAATCTTTAGATGGTAGTATCTGTGAAATTGTTTCGTAGGACTACTTATCTCCCAGGAAGAAGTGTAAGGTAAATGCTAAAAATTAAGGCTAAATAAATAATGAATATCAAGGCTTTAGCCTCCAAGTTCACTCCACCCCACCATGCATTCAGCAGAGTGATTGGTGGCTGTTTTCCCCCTGACTGGTGACACTTGTTAGGAGAAGAAAGGATGGCAGAGAATCCACCAATTTCTGACTTGAAACTACCCCACATTAAATGAGGTCAGCAACGCTGTCTGGCTTTATTGCTGAGGCACAGTACAGGTGATCCTGTGGGTGCAGTATAATTTATGTTGCTCTCTCCTGTCTCAGTTATGACAGAAAGCACATCTTCAAGTTACCAGCAATCAAAATCCAGATGACCACTAGATGAAAGCAAAGAGATACAGAAATTTTTGTAGCCCAGATTTGGATGGTATAATCTTGATTAATTTGCTTAATTCCTTGTACTTCATCTTCTCTCCTAGTCTTTTTAGGTTCAACTGCTTTTGGTTTAAGAAGGAAAGATTGGGAAGCCATCTTCTATTATAGTACAAGAGGTTTGTTTACTTCCCCTGCAGGGATTATGATATAATAGCATGCTAAAAGACCGGTACATCTGAAAGATGGATGAATAGGATGGATGATACCCCTCATCTTTTCTGCTTCTATTCTGTTTTAACAACAAACCCCCCCCCCAAAAAGATAGATAGTGGCAAAAGAAGGGGTAGCCTGGAGAGAGTGGGTAAAATGGATGAGATGTCAATAATTATAAAGACAGATCATTCTTAAAGCATTTGCACTTTACAATGGTGTAGCCTGGGCTAGGTAGCAATTGAAGACTTTTATGATGAAATCTTAAAATGATTGACGATATAGTGCCAGATGATGGGCCCTTCAGGTCGGATGGCACTCAACTTGCTACTGAGGAAGAGCTGCGGATCTTTCAGAGTACTAATGGTGTTTATGACGTGGCTAAATTAAAGCCTTCAGGATGTCTAGTTGCTGATGTTGCCATACAGGAAAAGAAAATCTGAAGCTGCAAAGATAGAATTATAGTAGGAAGGTGGAACTAAGAAGCATGAACACAGGAACTCTCAACACAGTGAAAGATGAAATGAAACAACTACAAATTGACATCTTAGGTATCAGCAAATTTGAGATGGACTGGGTTGGGACACTTGCAGTCAGAATATCACACTGTTTATTACTCAGGACATGAAAAACAAGAAACAGTGTTGCTTTTATAGTTAGGAAGGGTAAGCAAGAACAGTACTTGACTACAGTGCAATCAATGACTGATTAATATCAATTAGACTTCGTGGACAACCCTTTAATATGACAGTCATTCAAGTTTATCCTCCAACCACGATGCAGAAGAGGAGGTTGACGATTTCTGTGTCAAGTTCAATTTGAAATTGACAGAACATGCAGGCAAGGTGTGCTGCTTGTGATTGGAGATTGGAATGCCAAAGTTAGAAACATGGAAGAGGACAGTATAGTTGGATTGTGTGGCTTAGGAAACCAAAATGAAGCAGGAGATCAATTTATCAATTTCTGCCACTCCAATGATTTCTCCACTGTCTTCAAACAATTAAAATGATGCCTCTATACATGGACATCACCAGATGGAGTATATAGAAATCAAATTGACTATATTATTGCTAAAAAGAGTCAGAGAAGCTCAATTACAGCATCAAAGACGTGGCCAGGTGTTGAGTGTGGAACATATCATGAACTACTCATGTGCAATCTCCAACTTAAGCTAAAGAAGAAGAAGAAAGCTAGTTAGTTTCCACAATATGATCTCGAACATATGCCCACCATTTTCAAGGAGAACATCAGGAATCACTTTGAAGTTCTGAACCTCATTGATAGAGAATGGGGGTGCTGGGTCAGTCGGAACTTCGAGGACCGATCGTAACTACCACTCGCTCAGCACTGTCATAACTTTGGACGCTCACTGAACGAGTGGTTGTTAACTGAGGACTACCTGTACTGCATAACTATTTTATTATTACACGAAATGTCCATAATTTTTAAATTATACTTGAAGAGTGATTCTTGCCACCTTGATAAATTATTGAAAATTCAGCTTCATAGAATTTTGTAGAAATTATAATTGCATTTAGCCAGACGTGTGGTTACACCCTGACCTCAGATTTCACTTAACCAAGGATTGGGTAGAAGTCTTAGAATGACACTTTGTGTCAACATCTCATCTCCATGCATTCTGTTTGCTAATTCCTGAATAGGGCTTTCAGGTCTTTCTAAACTGATCATAGATGATAACTTGATTTGAAACAAATAGGAACTCAGTTGATTTACATACTTAAGATATATAGGGTATCTGAAGCATGATAGAGTGACTTTATTTCAAGTTACAGATAGATTTCTGAAGTAGATCTTCATTCTTCTTCAAGTAGTCACTTTTATCCTAGGACGAATGTCCAGAATTGTCTTGATTTATGTCTCACATTCATTATTCTTTTGGAGCAGGAGAAAGTTCAGTAAGCAGCAACATCAAGGTTGACATTCTAAAACTCACGTTACCAAGCTGAAGAGCATTTTCCCTTAGAAACAAATGTTGCTCCTTACTAATAAAGGAACAGCACTACCTTGGAGATTTGTTGGGGGGAAGTGCAGGGAGTTAACATGAGAGGAATGGAAAATTAACCATCTCATGGGTTTACACGGCTGAACGTATGCAGTGGACTAGAGGCTGCATTGCAGAGTAAAAAGGCAAGAATAGGCATGCCAAGCAAACAGAAGAGCATAGTGGACACATATGTTGCGGACAAACAACATTCTGTCCGCTTCAGTGGATTCAATGAACAATAGAGCTATATATAATTGTGGCTTGACTGGAGCGGCTCTTGGCTATCATGCTTTCAGGCAAAGGTTGCTGCGCTTACTTGCAGCTCAGCAAACAGCTATTCAGCAGGGCTTGCAGAGGGCTCTTGTGTTGGGAAGGAGCTTCCCCCCTCCCCATTTGTCCAGCAGCCCACCAAAGAGCTGGCTGGCTGTTTACCAGGGGGAGTCTGCTGCTGTGCAGGGGAATAACTGTACCTAGGAGCTGGTTTGGCAAGCAGCAAGGGAGCTCAGTTTTGAATTGTGAAGGGATAGCTGGAGGGGAAAGGATTACTTTTCTGCCCAGATCCAGACAGTACAGGATGTGTACTGTCAATGAGCCAGAAAGTAGCCTGCCCCTGCTTTAAAAGTTTGATGTGGAGATCCTTGCCTTTAGGAGACATAGAAGTGAATCCTTTAAAGTTATGGTTTATGTGAATATATGTCCTCCTATTAATGCCTCCATGTGAATTAGTATTTGGAGGTGAGGGGTATATATTTCTACCCTAAAACTCCTTAAAGTTTTCCAAGTACAGCTTTGTATTTGTGACCATAAGTGATATGCAAAATTGAAAACATTAGAAGTGTAGTTCAGGATCATGACGTAAACATAAATATATGGGATTAAAATGAGATTCTCGAAGATTATAAATCAACCATTCCTAACCTCCAATTAATTATTAAGGATTGTTAGTCAAAAGAATACAACATTTCATTATTTTGAATCACCTTGTGAGTTAGTTTTAGCAGGAAATGTTTATATTTTAAAACCTTTTTTGGATGAATGGTCAATCAATTATAAGAGGAAAGTGTCTGGAATTTTAAAAATAATTTTAATTTAGTTTGCCTTTCCAGCAACCTCAGTGGAATTTTAAAATCTATACGTATATATGCATGTGCTGGTGGTACTGGTGCAATTGGAGTATCCAATTTGTGATACATAATTGACTAAGTGGGAACAGTTTTATCTATTTATCAATCTTAAATCTTGTTATGAATATGAAAATGTGTTGACTTGTGGATCTGATCTAGGGTAGCTCAAGAATTCATGGCTGCCATAACAGTCATGAACTTCTAAGTCATCATGGCCATAACTCACAGCAGGAGCCACTCATTAGATCTAGTTTTTGCTAATCTGAGGGTGGGGGACACTTAATATTATAAGTTTTTATAGCCAGATCACTATTAGGTTACCTTCTGGCTCACAGCCACTACCAGCATCCATTAACATGGTCTGCCCCAGGTGACTCATGGATCCAGCTAGTTTCCCAATGATCTGACAGGTATTGGATGCCTAGCTGAGCTCTGGGATACAATTGTGACAAAAATGGTTGACAGGATTGTTTCCAAGTGGCCTGTCCTGGTGCACCGGCCCAGGGGTGCTCCTTGATTTATTGAGGATCTGTGGGAGCTGAAACACTTGAGAAGATGTCTGGAGTGACACTGACAAAAAATGAAGAGTAAAATGACCAGACACAGGTGTAAACTCAACATCAAGCCTACACTGTGGCAGTATGAGCAGCAAAGCATTAATACTTCTTCGCACCTACTGCATCTGTGGAATGCCAGCCAACACTTTATTTAACATTATTTGCTCCTTTTTGTGAATTGTGGGACCAGAATATCCCACAACTGACCATTGTGGCCAATTTGCCAAGCATTTTGAGGTCAAAGTTGCTCATATTTGCTCAGAGTTTAACAGAGTCTAATGAGATGATAGAGGTAATGTCACACAAGATCACCTGGGTCACTTTCAAGCCTTTGACACCTGAGGAAGTGTGCAAGGACCACAGCAATTTCTACATTAGAACCATGTCCCATCCCTATTTTTTAAAGAGCAGACTTGAGCTTATAGTGGTTTTACAGTTGAAATCCAAAATATCTTGAGGACCCTAGCTTCTCCATCCCTGTAATAGACTGTAGCACAGATCAACTACCTTTTGATCACCAGGAGCTGCACTTAACATTTGGAAGGGGTGAGGACTATATTGTGTGAGACACAGACGTAAAATAGTCAGTTAATCAATTTCATGTTTTCCCTGGACTTGGGGGATAGTTTGAGATTTTCCTTTGTTGTATAAAAACCTATGTAAAGCTTGTTTTAGACTTACATAACAGCCTGCAAGTTTCCTACACAGTAGAAAGAAATTGTGCCAATATTTAGTGCTCAGGATCAGAGGTATACAGGTTGAACCAAGACAAATGAATTTCTGCTCCTGCAATGGAGCTTTCTATCTCCCATTACATTCCATTGCACACAGAGTTCAAGAGATCCATTACATCCTGCTTGATGTAAAAAATGAGGCATGATTGTGAATGGGATATACTGCAGCATTCCTGCAAGATTTCAGTCAGATGAAGAAAACCCATATGATCTAATTCGATCATGTGATTGCCTTATTCACACAGTTTACAGGCACATTGGGATACAACATGGATTAATGACTCCCACCCAAGTATGGTAATGTGTGAAGAATACTTTTCTACTGTGACCTTGTGACTGTTTCATAACTGCCAGCCTATAATGTACATAATGTCCAGTTTCATAAATTCATCCTATAGAAATACTTTATTTTGGCTTGTCATGATTTCCTACTGCTTCTAGACATCATTCCCCCAAGGCAAGATTAGTCCCAACCCTATTGGCATTTAGGAAATCCCTCAAAACATGGTTCTTCTGACAGACTTGGGGATACCAGGGGAATAGGGACCCCACAAAACGGTTACACTGTGTGTAGGATGCTGGTCCATTTCCCACAGTCTTATTTATATTTGTGCTTAAATTGTTTTTAATTGTTTTATATTGTTTTAATTTATTTTAATTGTATGCTGCTTAGGGTCACGTTTGTGAGATGGGTGGATATATAAATTTGATAGATAAACAAATAAGTCTTTACAAAAATAGTTCTTTTATTTTCTTTAAACCAGAAACACCCAACAGGAAGATTCTGTTACTGTAACCTTACAATAAAGGTGGTGTTAGTACTCATGGTTTTGGTTTCTTGTCTAGAGTACCTTGAAGGGCTGATATCAGTCTTGCAAGTCTGAAAGCCCTTCTCCCCTCCCCTGCCTTTACTTTCCCGAGAACTAGGGAGGGTCCCATCCGAGATGCTTTCCCTGTCCCCTTTCCTTTTGTGGGCTGAGATATCTCTTGTCTGACCGTTTTCTAGGCCGCGGCTCCTCCTCCTCCTGTCTTCCAAGGTTATTCTCATAGCCTATTACAATATGTGTGGGTAGCTGGGACAGAAAAGATTCTGTGAGTTACTAACTTCACTTGTTTGCAAAGCTGTTGGGGAATATATGTGGCACTCCAAAAGACAGCTGTTTCTCTTATCACTTTGCCTGAAACTCCTGATCCACTAGAGATCTTGAAATGTCGTAACAGAAAGCCCATTAAATTGTTGGAAATGTTCCTTTTGGACTATATAGTGCTATTAACAGTATGCTTAAATATAGAATATAATCAGTAAATATTTCAAGAGAGCATGAAATACATCAAAAATTTGAAATGAGTTGCTATGCTGGAGGGGACCAGGTTGGGAATGGTTGTCCTCCTCTGTTATCTAGCCTTATTGCCATGGACTTACCAGTTGTACTCGGCACAGTTATACTGTTCTTTTTCTTACTAGCATTTGATTGCGGTTATCTCCATTTTTTTATGCTACTCCCTTTTGCTCCCTCTAGGCTCTAATTCTTCATCAGCTTGGCCGGTATAGCTTGGCTGAGAAGATCCTTCGGGATGCTGTCCAGGTGAACTCAACAGCCCACGAGGTTTGGAATGGCCTCGGAGTGGTTCTGCAAGCTCAGGGTAACGATGATGCAGCAACGGAATGTTTCCTGACGGCACTGGAGCTTGAAGCCAGTAGCCCTATTGTCCCTTTCACCATCATCCCTCGAATCCTTTGAAAGGCAAACTGTTCATCCTGCTTCAGCTGAACTTGAGAATGTGAGGATGCCTACAAGCTAATCTTTCCTTCTGACTCCAAGGGGCAGCTCTTCAGCCTGAGAGGTAACACATAAAGATTCAGGTAACCTGCTCATTTCTGTTGGGTGTCCAACACAGGGAAACAATATAGGATCTTAAAATCAGTGAAGAAAAATTGGAAAAGAGAAGGGAAACAAACGCACATGTACACATTAAGCCACCACTTGTGTATCGTCTACATTTTTTGCCACATAGTCATTTCAAAGCCTGATGCTTATTGTTCAAATGGATATTGTGCCATATTTTGTTAGGTGACATCAGAGTGTTATGTAAAAACTCTAAATAGAATCAGTGATAGATAATAGATTCAAGTTAAAATTCAGTGGCAGAGCAAGCCTATTTTTAACCAAGCCTGTCAAAGACCTGTTCTCTTCATGGCTTTCAACCTCTCTGGAGCTCAGAATCAAAATGTGAAATTTGCTGTGTTCCATCTTCTATGGTAGTCCAGCCCAGCAAATCAGCTGAAAGGTTTATGTTTTGAGTTGTTAATAGCAGTGATGTGTAGCTAATTGTTATTCTTTGTATTTAGAAGAAAGGTTGTGTACCAGAATATTTATATTTTACCAGCATATGCCTGTTGAAACAGAAAAGAAATGAAAATATTAGTTATTTAAGTTTAACTTTTTTATGTGAATCCAGAGTTTATTTATCAATGGAAATATGTAAAAAAGATGCTAAAAATAGAATATTTACCAACATTCCTTATGAAGTATACACCACCTTGGCTCAATGGAAAGATTATGTTAATAATAAAATGATTTTTGAATGCATACAATGCTTGTCATGTTTATTTGATAATTGGATGAAAATCATTAGAACTGACTCATGACCCAGCCAAATTAGGTGCTAGCTAATCTGACATTTGTGATTTAAGAAATACCAAGATGCTCAGAAGGGCGACCCAGTTGAACTACTATTGAGCATAATTGTATTAAATAATAATACATTATATATTTAGTATTCATTAATGCTGCTGCTTTAATTAATTAAATTATTAAAGCAGAATATCTTTAAAAATACTCTTAAAGCAGTAGCACTTTATTCAGTCATGGAAGTCTGAAAAAATGTCCATACTTTAATGAATAACAGTTGTGCTGTGCCAAAGCCACATCTTCTGAATTATTTTTATTCATTCATTCATTTATATTTATTTTCTATCCCGCCTTTATTATTTTTATAAATAACTCAAGGCGGTGAACATACCTAATACTCCTTCCTCCTCCTATTTTCCCCACAACAACAACCCTGTGAGATGGGTTGGGCTGAGAGAGAGCGACTGGCCCAAGGTCACCCAGCCAGCTTTCATGCCTACGGCAGGACTAGAACTCACAGACTCCTGGTTTCTAGCCTGTTGCCTTAACCACTAGACCAAACTGGCTATATGTGCACAGCTGTAATATACAGTATTAAAACACTCACATTTCTAATATTCATTAGATGTTTACTTATTAATTTACTTACTAACTATATTTATTATTACTATATAATGTGTATACCTATATAATGTGTATACCTAGTATACATTTCCCATGCTTTTGGGGGAATTTATCTTGTATCAGCAATATTAGCTGGAGTTCTCTCACTGCCTGAAATTTATTTGTTTGTTTGCATTTATATCCTGCCATAATCCAGATCCTCCTTTACCAATTAAGACTGCCATTGGTGCACCAGCCAAAGCTGGGCAAAGAACCTTCTAGTTTCGGCTTCTATGTGCTGCTTGAACAGGAGCCATGAGTCCAGAAGGTCTCCCAAAGCATGAATCTGCTGCTTTACAGCTAATGCAAGCCCATGCAGAGTAATGCATTGCTAGAGAACCATATGAACTGTTCCCTAGCAATGCTCATATAATGAACAAACAGCAACTCCATACTTCTTGAGTCAACTTCAGCCTGTTCTCTCCCATTCGGACCCTTACAGCCTCCAGGCACCGGGATAAGACATCAGCAGCATCCCCCTACAACCTAGAGTGGTGATGTGCATCTGGGTATCATCAGCCTACTAATGATATTGCATCCCAAACTGTTGAGCAGGGAGGAGAGGACAGCCCCATGGGACCCCATAGGTCGGGGGTCACTAAGCCAAACTCTCATCCTTCACCAGAGACTGAATTTTCCCTCTCAGGAAGAGCGGAACTATAAAACAGCATCCCCAATTCCCAACCCCTGCAAGCAGCACAATAAGATACAAGGTCAGTGGTATCAAAAGCTGTCAGGAGGTCCAAAAGAGTAAGGAGAGTGCATTACCCTCTCCAGGTCCTGACATAGATAATCCATTAAGGTGATTAAAGCTATCTCAGTCTCATACATGGGCCTGATCCCTGGCTGAAAAGGGTCAAGAATAATCCACCTCTAGAGTGCTGCATAGCTGGTTGGCCACCACCAGGTCAAAGATGTTCCCCAGAAAGGAAGGTTGGATGCCAGCTAATAGTTATATAAGACCCACAGATCCAGGGATGGCTTCTTCAGAAGGGGGGCGCACCACAACTTCTTTCAAGATTGCAGGCAACTCCCCTTCCCATAGCAAGGGGTTGATATATCAGAATGGATTCTTGGAGCCAACTGCTGTGCTATTATTAGTAATGCAGGCATGTAGACACATGTTTTAGTATCACATAGCACAATCCTATGCATAGTTACTTCTTTTAAAAGGCCATTATGTTGGCAAATACTTCCAGACAGAGAATTGCAACCTAAAAAGCCATTTGAAAGAGATTGTAGGCCTCCACCTCTGTGGGAGTAGAAGTCAGTTCAGTATGATTTCTTTCTGTATGTCCTTATCCTAAAATGCAGGGCAGATATTTGATTTGGGAAAAAGGACAGATCCATCATTAAATCAGAGGTTCCTTGGTGCTAACATTCTGGTTCAATCTGTCAGAGTCCTCTAAATAAATGACCAACCAGTTCTTGATCATACTTTTCTTCTGAATAATTCTCTCATTAGCTCAACTAATGTACTGTAAAGAACTGAACAACCCAGGCACAACTTTGTAACTTTGCCCTTATAGTAACAGTTCCCAGGAATATTGCAGGTGTCCCACAAAGTGGACGCCAACACTTTTGAAAACGCCCTGAATTGTGTTGAAACATTGGTGTTCTCCTTGAAAAACATCCAATATTTTCCTGTTTTCACTTGAAATCATCTGAGATACTGACAGTCTCAGAAGATTTTAGTCATTATTAACTATATTTTTAAAATCATTTTTTAAAAATGTGCAGATCTGAAGAGACTATCTTGGGGAGGGGACAAGTAACATTCCACTTATGGGCACCATGTTGCTAATTCCAGGTTACGTGATACTCTGCAAAAGCTTTTGAAGATGTTATAGTGGTCCTTCAAGCAAAATAATGGCCCTTCTTTTCTAAGAGGAGGGCAGCTGCTCCTATTAACATACAGGTAGTCTTCACTTAGTGACTACAATTGGGACCAAGTCTGTTGCTAAGCAACATGGTCACTAAGCAAAACATCACGACCACCACACACGACATCACTCCCACTGGTTGTTAAGTGAGTCACTGTGGTTTGTTGAGAGACATCACATGACTTGCAGTTTCACTGCTGGCTTCTCCATTGACTCTGCTTGTTGGGAGCTGGCTGTGAAGGTGGCAAATGACAATCACATGACTGCGGAATGCTGCAATGGTTGTAAACATCTGCTGGTTGAAAAGCACCTGTATCTCAATCATGATCACAGGGACGTTGTGATGGTCATAAATGCGAGGACTGGTTGTAAAGTTATCTTCGACACCATTGTAACTTCGAACTGTCACTAAACAGGGCAGTCATTAAGTAAGGTCTACCTATATTGCCCAGATGAAAGTCAGGTGTGCAATAAACATTGGTTTGTAGTTAGTAATCCTGAGAATTGACAGCCTGGGGACTTTGGGGCTGGGCTCTCTATTTGACAGAGTAATAAGGGGCATATTTGTCATGTCTACTGGATTACTGTAAATGTGATTTTATTCATGCCAAGGACAGAAGAGTGTTAATTTTGAAAGAACCCTGACAGAGTGCACCATATCTGATTGTAGTCATTTGACACTTCTGGCTACTATCAAGGCAGTGTTAGAATGATTTGCTCCTAGTCATTACTTTTAAGATTTATTTATGCTGTAAGAAGCCCTAAAGCAAAACTTTCTCTTAAACCTGCCAAAGTTATTTTGAGCAGTATAAACATCTTGATTATTCTTCTACTAACAATGGCTTTTACAACTTGCTTTTTTTCCTGAAGCAATTTCTTTTCTTATTTTTAACCCATCTTGTATAGAGATAATATATTGTCTTTTTCGCAGCCTTTTACAGTAATATTGTTTATATTTCCAATTTCCCCAAAATGTAAAGTTCTCTGAGCAGATTACGAAAGTACTTAAAACAAAAGGTTTATAAAATCTTTTTAAAAACCCAATAAAATATTTTTTAAAACACAATCACTCAATAGCACAGGAAATATTTTGAGGCATGATGCACTTTATTAACTTTTATTTTAACTGAGTAGTTTGATGATGACAGTGCTATTTATTGCTATTCCTTTCCTAACGTTACCCCGTATGGAGAAAGGGGAAGGGTGGGTCTTGCTGCATTTTTTAAATAGAAAGGTTTTCTTCCCAATATCACAGTGAAAATATCAAAAGTCAAGGAACAGGATCAGCTGGCTACACAGTTTGATGAAGCCAAGCTACTTTTACCCATTGGCCAAAGATTTCTGAGTCTTAGATTAATACTTCAGTTGGACATAGCTGTCATTGTTCCTTTCCCTGTTTGCTATGTCCTGTCATTGCTTCTTTATGGATAAAGGTGTCATCACCCATAAAGAGTCTCCTGAGTCTAGGGAGAGAGAAGGACTGCCTGCCCAGATCCGTAAGGGCAAAACGGAGACTTCGTAAAGAGGAGGCTGAGAGCCTCATGCATTGGGGAAGGTAAGTGGTAAGAAAGAAGGGAATGAAATCAGGTACTTGAAAGCCACCAATAAAAGCAGAAATTGGCTGGAATTCTAGCCCTTCTCCTCTAGTGATGCCATGATGAACACCCTGCAGCATTTCGTCACTAAAATATGTAAAAGTGCTTCATATAAAAAATATGCAATGGAAATAGCCTGCTTTGGGGATGAGCGGAGAGACTGAGAACCATATTTCTTTGCAGAATGTAAACTCTTTTCGTCAACTAGCATCCTTAAACATACTCTACTCCTTTAAATTAGTGCCTATTGAGTACCTGTGCATAAATACACTTCATTATTGCAGGTATAGGCCAATATAAACTTAATAAATTGAAGCTCAAGGAATAATTTTGCACAAAATGTTTGATCTCCAGTCCATGGAGATTTTTTTTTTCATGTCAGAAGCACCTACCAAGGTGCTTCTGTATTAAAAGGATTTGCTGGTGACATCACTGTTGCCCGGGGCGGCTCCTTTCATGTCCCTGTTATTTTCCTACCGAAGTGGTACCTATTTATCTACTTGCATTTGCATGTTTTCAAACTGCTAGGTTAGCAGGAGCTGGGACAAGTTGACAGGAGCTCATTCCATCACGTGGGCTTGTGCTCTCGGGTTTTGAACTGCCGAGCTGCCAACGTTAATGATCCTCTCACTCAGCATCTTAACCACTGAACCACCGCGGCCCTCCAGTCCATTGCAACTGAACTTCTGACTGAAGAAGCCACAGGCTAGATTGGAAGCTCTTTGATCAGGTGTTTCTTTGGCAATTGTTCGGTGCCTTCCTAATTAGTGGAATGTGTGTTATGTGGGTGTTAAAGCAGGAACTTGGTTGTGCTCAAGTGAGGAGGGGAGGAGGAAGAGGCCAGTGAGCCAGTAAGGCAGAAGCTGGCAGCAGTCATGGAGGCCTCATTGTGTTGTCCTGTGGAGTATATCTTACCACGTTTGTTTATGCCATATACAGATGTCAGCTTAGGAGCACAGCATGGAAGTTCATATGAGAGAGAAATGCTTTTACTCTCACAAATACATTTAATGCAAAGGAAACCAATGGAAGGGTCTTTGGATTAATATCACGTGCATTAGGGCCTCCATGAAAACATGTATGTATTGTTAAATACTTCCTTGGAGATTTGTTCCGCCATTAGATGTCAGGAAGCAGAGAATCGCCAAAATCTGCTTTTTGTTAGTTGAAGGCCTGACTTTGGGACCTCTGCTTCTCAGAGGCTCTTATTGAACAGGTTTTCAAAAAGGGATACCAGACTACATTTTGTGCCTCCTGGTTCTTTGCTACAAACAACATAAAAAATTATAGAACTGTTAGCATCTTTCATTGCTTTGTCCATGGGAGGCTTGGTTCAAATGATGAAAGAAAGTTCCTTACAGATTTCTGTAGAGCTGCAGTCCTTCAGGACTTTAATAACCCTTTCTATAATACTCCCATGGAACTCACTTAGCAGGATGGTCCAAAAGGTAGTAGAGTGGAAGATGCAGAAATGTTCAAAAATTAAGCTAGAAGCTATAATAATATATGTTAGATTTTTATTATGGACAAACATGGGGGGTGGGGTCTGATTTGTTTCCTGTTCCTACCATGTTTGTTCTCTTTTTCCTCCTGACTAGGTACTAATTCAACATTTGAAGTCCTGTTTTTTTTTCCCCAACTACTCCTTAACCAGTTCTCAGGAACACTACCACAGACCCAGGGAGCAAAAGACAAAAAAAAAACTGTAAGAAAATATGTGAAGATTTTTTAGCCTAGATCAGTGTTTCTCAATGTTGGAAACTTTAAGATGTATGGACTTTGACTCCCAGAATTCCCCCAGGCAACATGGCTGGCTGGGAATTTCTGAAAGTTGAAGTCCACACATCTTAAAGTCCCCAAGATTGAGAAACAGCAGCCTAGATATTTTCTTGGCTACTCCTCTCTCGTATCTGCTGTGCTTACTTTTCTAGGAGGCTCTTGCAGAGTCCTGGCTGGCTGTCCACCTAAATCTGTGCCGACCTGGAGAAGGAATAGAAAGTGTGGGGGAAAAGAAGCAGATGTCTAGTGACATCTTGGCAAATTTAAAGCAGCTGCTTTTCCCGAGAAATGCCAAAAGGAGCATCACTGTCTAAATAGCCTGCTGTGGGTACATGTTTGTAGCTGTTTCCTTCTTTCTTCAGTTAGCAGGACTGGCTCAGATTCTTGGCCTGTATGCAGAAGCGCAGTAGTTATCCACCAGCTTTCTTCTCAGATAGGCCACCCTGTTTCCTCTGGGTTGGCAGTTAGCAGGGCCTATTACCAAGCAAAGTGAACAGTGGGGAAAAGAAATCTTATTTCCTGTCCCAGAGGTATATTTTCCCTCCCCCCTTCCATGATGCTCTGCATAAGATTGCCTATGCTAAAATTCTGAGGCAATCATCTGTGGTAAAGGGAAATTTGAAAGAAAGCTGTGCAAAGGTTTTCTCTACAGTTTGGTGATGTTGCACCACTTGCTGAACGAGTGGTCGTTAACCAAGGACTACCTGTACTGATGATACCGAATCTCGAACTAATGGATTTCTCTACGGTGTGGTGTCAGACTTAAGACCGGGGGGGTGGTGCCGGTGGCCCTGAAGAAGGGAGTGGTTACCCCCTCCTCAACAGGCCATCCCTGGACTCAATTATTTAAACAATTATTGTCCTCTCTCCAATCATCCCTTTTTGGAAGGTTGCGAGGTGGTCGGGCTGTAGTTACAGAGGACCCTGGAGAAGGCGAATTATCTAGACCATTCCAATCAACGTTCAGGCCAGGATTCATTATGGAGACAGCCTTGGTCACACTTGTTGTTGACCTGTGACAGAGCCAGGTGGTGCATCTATCCTAGTGCTGCTTGATCTCTTAGCAGCTTTCTATACTGTCAACCACAGTATCCTTCTGGACTGGCTCTGGGGGTTGGGATTTGGGGGTACCGTATTACATCTATCTTTGTGGCCAGTTCCAGTCATTGGTGGTGGTTATGGAGTGCCTCAGGGCTCAACACTCTCTCCCCTCTTGTTCAACATTTTCATGAAACCATTGCGTGAGGTCATCCACTAGTTTGGGGTTCAGTATCATTGATGTGCTGATGATACCCAGTTTATACCTTTTGACCCCAGGCCAGCTAAGGTTCTGTCCCAATGCCTGGACGCTGTGTGGGCCTGGACTGGGAGAAACCAACTCTGGCTCAATCCTACCAAGATCAAGTGGCTGTGGTTGTTGGGACTACCTAAGTCTGGGGATTTCCCATCTTTATTTCTGGATGGGGTTGCACTTCCCCAGTCAGGAGTGATGCATAACTTGGGGATCCTCCTGAACTCACAACTCCTATAAGGGTCTTTGCACAGCTCCATCTAGTGTAACACTTTCCTGGATTGGACGGCCCTCCAGACAGTAACTCATGCCCTTGTCACCTCTCAGCTTGACTACTGCAAAATGCTCTACAAGAGTCTGCCTTTGAAGACCACTTAGAACCTTCAACTGGTCCAGAATGCAGTGGCATGAGCAGTGATGGGCTTGCCTTGGCATGCCCATGTGACACCTCTGCTTCATGAGCTGCATTGGTTGCCAGTGTGGTTCTAGGTGTGATTCAAGGTACTGGTTATTATCTATAAAGCCTGACATGGCATTGGGCCCAGTTGTTTGAGGGACCACCTGTCTTCCACAGTTTCTGCCTGTCCAGTAGGATTTGGCAGAGTTGGTGCACTCTGGTTGATGTGTTGTCTGGATTGTCATCCGGTAATTATTTTATAATTCGGTCTAATTGATTGTATTTCATTGTTCATATGTTGTTCTTTACTCTGTGAGCCTCCCAAAGTCAGTTGGAGTTGGGCGGCATCAAAACCAAATAAATAAACTGTACATAGATACATACATATCCCTCACACCATTCCCTGTTGGGATAAGCAATATTATGCAAAGTTCAATATTATGCAAAGTTCAGAAATAAGAAATAGTAAGATGAAGAAATTAAATCATGAAATAAGAAAAGTAACAAATCAAATCATTTACATCAAATAATCAGTTATACTTCTCCTATCTCTCTAACTTCGTAAACCAACCTTGCTTCCACCAGATCCATACAGACACTTCGTAAGTTTTTTCTTCTTTAGAGTTCTCAGTTCTCTCTTTTTCAAGAGATCATCACCTCCCTCCAACCAACCAGATCTCTCTTAATCTTCCCCTTCCTCTCAACCCATCTTCTCTTCTTCCATGTATACATTTTGAAGTTTGATCCTCATTCTTTCTTTCTATGTGACCAAATCACCTCTACATGCTTCTTTCATATGCAGCCATATTTGTTTTGTTTGACAAACTTTCATTCCTCACAACAGGCCACATACTATCCTCTATCTTTTTACCAGCACTTGTGTGTCTTAAAAATTCTCCATCAATTTTCCCAACTTTAAAAAAAAATAAAATTACCAAATTCAGAGATTAATCTGCTTGCTCTAGTTTTTTTTTATGACTTATGAGTAATTTGTAACTGTACACTCCATTTTCTCACAGAATGATCTTGGTCTTTGATACATTAATTTTCAGCTCCATATGCCACATTACATCATGCTACCTAGCTAACATTCCCTGAAAATCTTTCAGATTCTCCTCCAACAGTACTGGCATTGCTTATATTCAAAAGTACACACTCATATTCATATCTCCAACCAACGTAACTTTAAGGTCACCACAAGCATTCCATATACATTTGTCCATGAATATATTAAATAACTAAAAGGTATCACATCTCATGGTCTTTCTCTGATTAATCATCCGTCAAGCATTCCATTTCTTCTCATGTCTTCTTTAATTCCATTATGTGGTGCTCTTATACCAGTTTCAACTCCATATTCCTTCAAAGCATTCCATAATTCAAGGCTGAATATTTAGCCTTACCTGTTTTTGTCATATCCATGCCAACTGTAGCATTTAAGACAGTACCAGTCAATCTAGTACATTCTGCCCAGTGCACAGCCAAAGCACAGTTTCACCCTGAGCACAGTCACACACTTCTATGCAAGCTAAGGTCTCCAATCTATAGAGACAATATACTGGTGCCTGCATCACACCAACTACAGGATAACATGCACTACAGTAACACACATTCAGGATGCTTGTAGTAAGATTTAATTATTCTTAGTTTAGATTTTACTTGAGCTGGTAATTTCAATCCAGATCAGGTTACTGCAAAGTTAAATGAAATCAAAGTGGAATAGGATTCAGTTTTAAGTTATTATTCATGCTGTATATAAGTGTCTGTGATTTCTGACACTGTCCCCCATATCTGAAATATGAGAACATCCAGCCCCATGTGGCCTTCTATCATACAAAGCAATGGAACAACTTTGTCACTGTTAATGTTCTTTAGACAAAAACTATGTTATAACAATATGGTTCAGAGACACAAATTCAAATAAGAGGAGATTTTGAAGAATATAATTTAAGCATAAAAGGCTAAGGGCAAGCTCTTCCTTAAATATTTTAGGACAAGCTGTCTTAAGAAAAGAACAGTATCTTCATATATTAGAGGCATTCTGGTCCTGGGCAGATGGTCCACCCCGCTCACCTACATGAATGAATGACTCAGATGATCCAAATATTTGACTAACAATGAATGAAGGAGCAGCAGCAATACCAAAAGCTGGCTATGTTCCCCACTTTGAAAGATGCTGGAGTAGACCGTTGAGGGAAAATTTTATTCTCAGGCAGCTTATCACAAACACAGTTGTCCCCAGCCACTTCCCTCTGACCTTGGGTAGAGAAAAGATCCATTAACCTGCAGGAAGGAAAGAGCATGCAGTCATCCAAATATTTTCAAGCACTTGAAGGAGTATGCTTGGAACAACAGCTGCATAAATTCCATGAAAATTAATTTTGAGGTGTATGGCAATATATGTGTTCTGCTCCCAAGCAACACCATCAGTCGAGGCTACCCTCTTTCCCAGTGCAGTGACAGAATGGTAGTGCCCCACACAGTGTGCTGCCAATGAGTTCATCTTCCACAATGAACACTGATGTCATTGACTAAGACCACCTTCTCCACTCCATTGTGACACCAAATAGGATGTTGGCAGCCATACTTGATTCACCCTTCTATTATCTACTGATCTTCACATTCTAAAGATCAGGATATGACTGAATGCCATGTTTTGAGGGAGGTAGAAGCAGTCCCAGTAAGATGGCATTTGACTGGTTTGCCTTTAATATGAGCCACCTTATGACCTTTCTCTACTGAGGGATGAGAGAACAATCAGATCAATAGATATTTTCATTTAAAGCAGGATTGTGAAACCTATGATTCTTCAGATGGTCAGTACACCAACAAATCCCAAAGAGCTAGATTTCACCCCATCTTTCATTATTTATGAATAATAGGGATAAGAAACCTCTGGCCCTCTCCTCTTGAACAAATGGTAGGGTTTCATGGGAGCCGAAGTCCAACAACAGGTAGTTTATAAGTTGCCCATCTTTTTTTCAGATTGTCAATCATCCACAAGACAAAATACTGCACTTCAGTTGTGTCCTATCTTTAGAAAGGCCAACATGTTTACCTTCTTTTTGCACAGTCCCCATCTCATTTATCCACCATGCTGTTTGCCCAAATAAATGTTGTGCATCCCAGACTTCTGGCTTAAGCAAATTTAATTGCCCCAGAGAGACCTTCACAACACTCCTTTGAAAACGTTATTTTCCCACGGGTTTTGCAAGCCAAGCTGTCCTTGGTAACGCTTAAGAAACAGTACAAAGGTTTTCAGTCAAATGCTCCCTTTTCTTCTTCCTGCCAGGAAGAATGTCATTCTTCCAGGCAGCTGGTTGCTGCCTGTATCCCAGTCGTCTAATGCAGAAACTTGTCGGTTATCAATTAATCATGGAAAGGAAATATGTATAGTGTTTGGGAAGTGAGGCACCGTGTTCTGAAGCTGCATTATTTGTTTAGCATGAATGTCTTGGAGGAATCTGCTCATTGTTGAAAGTCAAGTGATGTAACTGTGTTTGAAAGCCAATAGGACACAGTGACAAGAGTTTTGGCTTGAGTAAGAATTGCTTGGCAGGATCAGATCTAAGATTCTGCAGCTTGTTTAAAACAGCAGCCACCTGATAGTTCTGAGAAACAAAGGTGGGGGACAGTGTGTAAATGAAAACCTATTTTATTGTTCCGTCTCTTGATCTTTAGAGCAATAGTCTCTCTGTACATGGAAGTTCATTTTAACTTCCTCATTGTTGTGGCCTTGCATTTGTCTATCCCAGTTTTCCTCTTCTCAAGTCTGAATATTAATACTGTGCCTTACAGATTTATTATGGCAAGGGCAATAATCTAGCCAAATTTTTAGCCAGTTCTCGTTGGGACAATACTTAAAATGTTTTTCTGCCTACAATCCAGAAAAATGATGAATAGCACATCTGAATACATTTGGGCATTAGGTGTAGCATTTCTAGATCAATAGAAATAGTTTCCAGGCTGGCAGCCCTGAGCCCTGAGCCCTGACGGTTTTTGGCAAAATGTTTTTGAACAACAAAATAATAATCATAATCATAATAAATACAGTACTAGTTGCTGCTGCCTGTAAAATCTGGAAAGATAGCAAGTTTAAACACTTTCATTTAATACAGCTTTTGCCTCCTAATATAAAGAGCCTTTTATGTTTATCAGGTTTATTTATTTATTATATTTATATCCTGCCACAATCCCACAGGACTTGGGATTCAGTGAGAATGAGTTGTAGCTGATTCTCTCCTGTCTAGGCCCTTCCAGCCACCAGACCCTCAGCTGCCTCACCAGTATGGCCTGGAGTAGAGACCTCAACTATTGGCTTCATGTACATGTTAAACAGTAAGGAGAAGAGGTATAACCCATGCAGCACCCAATAAGGGAGCAGCCACAGAGACAACCTCTCCATTTCTACCACCATTGCCTGGAACCAGCCACTGAGGAACAAGCAGACTCACCATAAAATAGTACTACAAATCCTCAACCCCCAAAATCAGTCCAGAAGAATACATTATCAAAGGTTGCAGAGAGCTCTAAAAGGAGCAGGACAGGCTGAGTGATCCCATCCAGATCTTGACAAAGAGCAACCATCACATATCCAGGCCTGAGCCCTGAGAAGGGTCTAGATAATCTGTTTCATTCATAAAGGGCATTCTATAATTGGCCCTTTACCACCATCTGAACAACCATTGCTAAAAATGGAATATTACTGACTGGATAGTAGTTATTTAACATCATTCAATCCAAGGAAGGCCTCTTAAGGAAGGGGGCACGGCATACCTTTAAGGCTGCCATCCCTCAAGGAGGCATTGACAATCTCTGGAGCTGGGGAATAACCCCCCTGCCATCCAGCTACATGAAGAAACCAGAAGAGGCAAGTGTCCAAGCCACAGATGGCAGGGGACATCTTAGAGAACACCCTATACACTTCCTAAGAGGTCACATGCCAAAAAGAATCCCAGATAACCTTGCAAGATGTCTCAATCACTGCTCTAGATCCTGCCAACGTGGAGTCAAGACTTGAGCAAATCTGAGTAACTTTACCAAGTAAATGTTGTGCTAACGGGTCATATCAGCCAGAGGAAAGTTTTGCAATTGGCTCCTTCCAAAAGGGAATTAGCCATCTGAAAAGGGCCATTGGTCAACAGCCTGCTGGTACAAAAAGAGAGGAAAAGCAAGAATGCTTTGCCTCTTCTATTGCCCTGGAGTAGCCCGAACCTGGGCACCTATCCATGCTCAACCAGAATCACTCTTTGTCCTTCTCCACCTACACTCTAGGTGCCACTTCTGCTGCTTCATCTCTGGGGCCCCTTCAAAAACCATGGGGCCATCTAGGATCACCTAGCAAAGACAGGCTCCTCAAGAGTGGTTTCTTCAAGGGGCTGAGATACCACCTAATGCCAGTGGGAAACTAGGCCCTTAATGGATTCACCTGTCAAATTGTCATTTTCAAATGGTCCACCTCAAATTCCTATCAGAAACCATCTGGATCCATGAGGTGCCTGGGGTGGACCATCTGAATAGGTTCAACCCTGGGGAGGTCATGGGCAGCTGTCAATCACACCTATACAAGGAAATGATTTGACTATAACAAAGGGGTGAGGGTGATATTTTTCATATCCAGCTCTTAAAATACCTGGTCTGAAGCAAAATCACAGTCAAATACATGGTTACCTATGTGTATCAGGTCCATGACTACCTGGGACCTATGGTTGTCATGGAGGTTATGAATTCCTGGGATCTACAACCCCAGACTCTACCATATGGAGATACGGTCTCCCAATGCTAACGGGGGAAGATTCAACCACCAACCTGATGACTAGATCCAGGAGTCCAGGGAAAGAACCAGTTGGACAGCAGGATGGTTGGTACACCAACAAGACCCTTAGTTTGTCCCTGTGGCTCAACCTGACACAAAGGCACTCACAACAAATCATTTCAGACACACACCAAGGTCTCATAATAGATCAACACCACCTCTCCTCCCTAGTCCTGGTACGGAGGTTGATGCAGGGCCCAAAACTCAGCTGGGCATATTTCCAAAAGGGTGATATCCCCACTGTTGTTCAGCCAGGTTTCCCACCAAACTGTGAATGGACACAGCTTTATTACAGACAGATCTAGTATTTACCAGCAACAACTTGAAGTCAGATGCTCTGACAGTCCCCAGTTTGCGGCTATCAGGTTTGAAGAGGCAATCACCACCAAATTGGAGATTGTCTTTCCTCTGGAATGACCTATCCAGTACTCCCTGCCATAATGCCACTAGGCTGACACCACCACGATAAAACAGCTGGGCATTCCCAATTACTATCTTCTCCTCACCCAGCTTGAGAGTACTGATATCTTTCTGATTCTCTTACTATAGCACAGTCACCCTTCACACCAACCTATATACGGAGTCAACAATTTCACAAACCACTACCCACACCACATTCAACACATCTGAATTTCCAACATCCCCAACACATTCTAATCCCTCCGAAACAATATGAAGTTAGTATTGTACACAAAGCTTCTTCCATTGGTCCCAGGTATTATATTTCTATCCACCTTGCCCACATTCCCACTCTGTGGCAGGCCATCCTCCCTCCTCCCAGCTCTTGCCCAAGGGGCCGGACATAGGACCACCCCCCTAAGCAGGTTGATCCAACAGAACAGAAGAAATAGCCATGCCATAAAAGTCTCTGGGGCATACATGTCTCTCAGCTTTTCCTTTGTGTCATTCCTAATTGCTCTCTGTTGGATTGGTTCTCATCAAATTTTATGCTGCGAGCCACCCAAGGTAAATTTGGGGCCAGGAAGAGTCCAAGTTGAATTTCTTCTTCCTCTTCCTCTTCTTCTTCCAACATTGCTGTGACTGAGATTGAAATTGCAACTGAGCATCCTCAATTGACTGTGAAATACACATTCTCTTACATATGTATGCATTTACATACCTTATCTATCCCAGAGATTCACCTGCTTCTCAGACCCTAGCCCTCCAACCTTTCTTCCTGTCTATCCCTTGCTGATCCAGTCCTTGTTGCGATGATGGAAAGAGATCCTGGCGTAATGATGCCCTGGCCTGATTCTCTTTGCTTCTGGCTGATGTTTTGTGTGTAGAAAAAAGCAGGAAGCTGTGGCCTGTGGATAAGACAAGACTAGTGTCATGAGCTCAGGGGGGTAATACTGAATTTTCCAGGCCATTCTGGTTATGCAATAAATAAGTAATAGTGACAAGTTCAGAGGAATAATTTCTAGCAACTAAGGAAAGGAGACTAAAACCTACAATTCTGAAAGATTAGTAGTATGGATGGCAGCTGCAATCTCATGATCAAACCCTGTCCTCTTTTTATGTGTATTGCACATATGACACATGTAAAAAATTGATAGGTTGCAAGGTTGCAGATACCATCTTGACTTTTTTGACCCCCCATAAGCTCATACAGGATTTCTTCCCTCCCTCCCTCCCTCCCTCCCTCCCTTCTCCAAAATGTGAAGAAATGCAAACAATATTTAGGAGGAAATAAGTTTTAAGGTGAAAGAGTTAGTGAAAACTTAGAACCATGGCACAGAAACCTGAGTGTCTTGTGAAGCGGCAAACAGTGAGGATAAGAAGACTGGACTGGAATAACCTGTAGCAGGGCCTGGCTGCAGGGTGATTGTATGCCATATTTTCCTGAGGCCACTCCTTTAACATAAAGCTGTCAGAAGAAGTCCTCTGTTTAAAGACATCCTCCATTTGAAGATCTGTGCAAATTTATTTTCAAATAAAGAACCCTAAGAAAGCTGCTAAGTAGACAGGACAGGAAAGTGAAAGGCACAAACATTATATGGTCATAGTCTATCCTATTATGATGAAATTATTTTATTATATTTAAATCATATTGATTATTACTAAATTTGTATATCCATTGTAAGTATGGACCATCAGATTTGTTGAGATCTGCATCTCTTTTTGTCTTCTTTTCAGCACAGCATAAGCAGCCAACCTACTATTCTGTCATGCTGAAACCATATGGAAGCATTTCCTTGAGCATCTGCGTCAGAAGTAGAAATTGGGATATTGTAAAGGCATTTGGGAGTTTAGAGAACATGAAGACAAATTCCATACAAAGGGATATTAAGGAGTATGATCAGAGACTTAATGAACATTTACTTTCTTCTGGGTTTGAAATTTACTCCGCTCCTTGGTTTGGTACAGCATATGATCATAGCTGTAAAAAGATAAATGAAAGAAGTAGACCAAATGGAGAATATTTTAGATGCCTTCACACTTGTCTACATAACATTTCTAAATGCTCTTTTGCTTCGGGACTGTTGAATTTCTGAAGTAGGGCATGCACAACCTCAGAAGATCTTAGAGAACAAAATCAGCAACACTTGCTTGGCTGTGCTTTTACTCTGCTGAGCCTTTTCAGTGGCACCTTATGTGTTCATAGCACTTGACCTAGGTTTCAAAAATGCCTTTCACCTGTTGCTCGCTTAGCATTTCAAACATATTTCGGTAACCCTCCAAGGCATCCTGTTTATTGCAAGGGCACAAACCTCATTCACTGGGGCACAGCAATGGCATCCTCCATTGTCAGCTTTATTTGACTCAGCACTAACAAGTTTCCACCACTCTTTTTCTGCAGGCAAAATAGGGAAACATGTGGAGAATTTTAATTGCCTTTTGCTTGCAGGTCCCAAGCACAGGGAAGCACTTGTTTATGTGATTAAAAAAATTGAACATAGGCAATCAGCCATTAGTAAATTAGTTCTTGCTTACAGCAGACAATATTTTAAGATGGCCTTCTATGAAGATCACTCTGTCTGTAACCTACATGTTCCTGACTTCATTCAGGAATTACCCTGCATCTGTGTTCTGGTGCTCCTTTTATGGATATAAAGATTTGAGTACAAACTGTAGAGACTCCTGCTATTAAGACCGCAAGTTTACAAAGAATAACTTCTGAGAAATTTGCATTGAACTTAGTTGGTCTCACTTTTAAATAAACATGCTTGAAATATAAGTATGAGTAAGTACAAAGGGCTTATGCATTTTTGATTACTCAGAAGAGGGGGCCCATATAATTTTCCTGATCATCAGTTCTAATTATATTTCATAGGAAGATGGGCATAATTTTACACATTAACATGTAATATGTGATCAATGTATATGCTTTAAGATTATGACTGCACTGTCAGCCTATTCAGCCCAGGCTGATCTACTAGTCTGTTTTGAAGGAACTGGAGGGCAAGTCCTACAAGCTTACTCTGTGCCAGCAAAGTGTTTCTCCTTTGCCCAAAGAGCCTTCCCTTTCCTCTTTCTTTTCTCTGTGCCATTGTTTCATATATATATTTCTGGTTATATTTGCTTCATATCAATTTTTTCAATCTTATTTTTATAAAAATGCCACATACATGGAGCTAAATAATAATAATAACAATGTCATTCATATTCTTTATATATTTTTATAAACATAGAAAAATACTGAGGTTAATGGATGGTTGGCTGAGAGACAGATTTCTCTCTTCTCCTCTCTGATCTGTATATATACATACATTTATACACTATCTTAGGGATGCGGTGGCACTGCAGGTTAAACTGCTGAGCTGCTGAGCTTGTTGATTGGAAGGTCGGCGGTTCGAATCCGCATGACGGGGTGAGCTCCTGTTGCTAGTCCCAGCTCCTGCCAACCTAGCAGTTTGAAAACATGCAAATGTGAGTAGATTAATAGGTACCGCTTTGGCGGGCAGGTAACAACGTTCCGTTTAGTCATGCCAGCCACATGACCACAGAGGAAGTGTCTTCGGACAAACACCAGCTCTTCGGCTTTGAAACGGAGATGAGCACCGCCCCCTAGAGGTGGACACGACTGGACTTAATGTCAAGGGAAACCTATACACTATCTTAGAGAACTGCCACTTAGATAAATGCATGTCAGTGTCCTGTGAACATTTCATTTCATTTCAATTTCATTTTTCATTTCTCCTCCCTCCCTCCCTCCCTCCCTTCCTGGAACTGAGAGTGATAAGGACAAATAATACTGTACCCATTTTACCTTCATGACAATCCCATCAGGCGATTTAGGTTGTGAGATGGTGACCATGGTATCCCCAGAGAACTCTTTGTGATTGATGAGGCTTCAACTCTGTCCTGATCATGCACTAACTATTGGGTAAGCTTTAGGTTTCCAGATTGTACTGCCTTCCAGAAAAAGATTTTGAGAAGGCAGAAAAGAATAGCTTCATTTCTGCATTCACTGATCTCAAGCCACATGACTTGCTTTTACTTTCTAGACCCAGTGGAAAACTGAGGAAATCTGATTAGCAAGAGATGCCAAGTACCAACAGAAACAAATTCTCTGATCAACAAGAGTCTTGCCAAGTTGAAGCCCAGAGCAGCCAAAGGCAGAGAGAAAGGCTGGAAATAAGGACAACAGAGCAAGTTTTATTGACAGACATGCCTTTGGTTTATTTCAAAATAGGCTCAGCATTTGAGGAAGCCAGTGTTCATCTTCATACATGCAAATTCATATTCACCACAATGCTGTACAGTAGCTCACTGGTATTGCTATATCTCTGCCAGTCTCCAACAACTCTTAATGACAGAATACCCTAAGGACCACCTTTCTATGAACTGACCCTGCTCTATGTCCCTTCACTTTCATTGTGGAATTTTTTTCCTTGGGTGGTTTTGTCCAACAGCCTTAAAACTGTGAAGGGAGAAACTAAAGAAAGATGGTGCCTTTTCAAGACTGAAGGGAGGACCAACAATACAGCTGGGTTGAATGAAAAGCAATGCCTCTGTCTCCGTAACTTTAGTTTAAATAAGGATATTTTAATAAATAAAACAGGAAAATGATTCTTGAAATTAGTTATGCTATTACAGGACTTCTGGTGGGGACATGGTGGACTGAACAGCTGTGCCTGCAGACCCAGCAGGCAGAACTGACAATGCGGCAGTTTTTTTGGGCTCAGGCAGGTTTTTCCTGAAGCCCAGGAGTGTTTTCTGCAAAAAGGAAAACACCTGGAATCACCCCATCAGTCCTCCAGATGGCTGCTTGCAGCCAGAAGATTGCAAACAGCATTCGCGCTCGACTGGTAAGAGCTAGCTGGGAGGCTGGGACGTCACCATTTTCCAAGCTGCGCTGTAGCCTTAAAGGGACACTAAGACCGGCCACCCCATTTCTAAATCATTCAATTTATATTTCTTTTAAGTATGCATACCCTAAGAGGCTTTCTACAGTAAGGAGAAGCGGGTTCTCTTGGTGCTTATCGTTATTTTTGGGATCAATTTTTTTTTAAAAAAAATCTTTTTAAGTTTTTGACTTCATTTTCCATCCAAATATTAAGGAGGATTGAGAGTAAAAAATTGTCTCCCTGTTATTATTTTTGTACTAAATTTGAAGATATTAGCATTTTCTTACACATTGAATTGGCTGTTTTGAACTTTCAGTTTTCTGCTTCTACTTTCCCTGGGGAGCTGTCTGCATATCTCACTTTCACTTGTGTAAACATATTCCAGAATTCTTTCATATCTTCGACTTTCACTGGTTAAGCTCCTAAGGGGCGGTGTAATCTACTGCTTGAGATATGGAGGAGTTTAAGCAGAGTTTCTCTGACTTCCAGCAAGATTCTAAACAGATTCTTTCTGATTCCTACCCAGTTTTTATGCAAGGCATTCAGGACATTGTGGAAAATATGAGGTCTAAAATGTGTCATCTGGTTGAGGATGTTGTGGATGAAACTGAGGAATTTAACAGCAACAGAAATGTATCTTCTAAGAGTGAGATCAGGACTTCTGTTGAAATGCTGGATGAAGATCAGATAGTCAAGTTGAAGAAATTAAAGGGAGAGATCGAGTTGCAAGCCATAAGTGAAATTGATCTTCTGATGGAATGCCATGGAAAAGAAGGGGTTATTATGTATGGGTGGTATCCTGAAGAGAAGTCAGAGTTTTTGAGGGGGACAGTTGGGCTGTTTGATTTTTTTAAGAAAAATGCTCTGTGCACATTGTGGGGATATGTAAATGCTGTGGTTTATTTTGAAGTGGGATAATGGTTGAAGAATGTTCATCTGGTTTGCTTTTAGGGTTTGGCTGATTTCATTTATCTTTAACAATTTGGATTAAGATTATTAAGGTATAATAAAAAATAATAAATGTCTAGTTTTGGGTTTAATATATTAAGATTATTAGAATTGTTGCATTATGAAGTACAATGGCAGACAATTTATATGTTTTTTAATTTGATCTTTATTATAGTAGACTGGAATGTATAGAATAGTACTAGGAAGGAAATAATTAAATTTTGGGGGGAGTTGATTAGGATATATATATATATTCATATATATATATATATATATATATATATATATATATATATATATATATAAATATATATAAAATATATTCTTATATATATATATTCTTATATATATATATTCTTCTAATATAAGGGGAGGGAGCAACTGTATTTAGTGATTTTTTTTAATGTGCCAATGGAATGATTTATAGAAATAATGTGATTTTGGTTTAATATAGAGTAAGGGATTGATTGTTGCATATCCTTGCTGTTAAAAGTCAGAAGTCACCTCTTTTTGTAATTAAAAAAAAAATCTCTTGTGTTTCTACACTTCTTTAGTTTTTTTCTTTGCAGTTTTTGTTTTTCTGTAGCTTTTATCTTTGCCTGAAACTTAATAAAATTCTTATAAAAATTAGTTATGCTATTACCTGTATTTACTTCCTGACATAATCACCACTATTTGCTACATACTTCTGCCAGAGATGGACAAGCTTCTTAAAGCTGTCATGAAAGATCTTCACACTTTGCCTCTTCAGCCAGGACTTGACCCTCCTTTCCACCTCTTCATCTGAGTCAAACAGATGTCCACAGATATTCCTTCAATTTTGGGAAAAGATGGAAGCTGCATAGTACCAGGTCTGGACTGTATGGCAAATAGGCTAAGTTGGTAAGATCAAACTTCACAATTGCCTCTTGGATGGCTTGTGAGCTGTGAGGTCTAGCATCGTTATGTTGCAGCAAAATTTCCTTCTTGTGCTTCTGAACTCTGCTTAATAATCATTCTTTCAAAGTTTTGAGTATTGCAGTGTAGTCCTCTGAATTGATAGTTGTGAGGATAACACCATCTGCACCCCCAAAACCTGCAACCATAAGTTTTCCTGCCAAGGCCTGGGTTTTGAATTTGTATTTATTTATGTGCAAGTGAAGTTTTGTGATGATATTCCATGGGCTCAGTAATTGTTTCTCGGTCATAATGATGAGCCCACATTTTGTTGGCTATCATGATGCTGTGAAGAAATCCATCACATTCATTCTTGCTGTGTGACAACAATTGCTGCTCATTTCTGTTCTTGAAGCTTTCATCTATGCCATCACCAGGCAAGAAACCCATCATGCGCAAACCTTCTGATGCTGAAGAACTTAATAATGTGACCCACATCTTTCTGGAAAATGCCATGCTTGACAGCAATTTCCCTTTGAATGATATGCTAATTGTTCTTAATCGGTTTATCAAACTTTCTCATGTTGACCTGATTCTTGATCACACAAATTTGCTCTTCCTAGTTCACGATCTTTACATCTTTTGATACAGCAGTACACAGTACTCACATCAACACAGTCATCAGCATAAACAACCTACATTTAGTGGTAAATTTCAATTGGAGGGACTCTTTGGCAGTCAAAAATTCAATCATGGAACATTGCTTAAAGCACACACTGCAGGCTTCCATTCCATGAACAATAGCAACACAACCATTTCTCACAGCAATTTCCTGCCAGCTGAAGTAGAAGAACAGATAGTAAAGAACATGTCAGAGCTTCTAGTGCATCAATACTATTATTTTTCATGTCAACACATACATTGCATTGATTATTAAAGAGTTCCATTTAAAAAAAAAAAAATGATCTAATGCTGTGGATGGTCTGATAAAAATGGCTTATTTGCAAAATGGTGAATGATGAGTATGACCAGTCACAAAACACCCATTTACTTAAAGGCAATTTAGTGCAGATGCTTTTGGCCACTCTTTTTAACAATCTACGATTCTCTCTTCCAATTCATATTTTTCTTTTCTCTGGGTAGATCAGTAACATTTTTTTTTCTTTTTTCTTTGGAAGACTGAAATAAGAACCTAGAATCAGCCCTGACACACGATTGTGTGTCACACAGTGGCCACCTGATACACTTGGGAAACTCACAAGCTTGGACTAGAAAACAATAGTTCCCTTCGTCTACTGCTTCTCCTTCAGCAAAGGATCGTTACCTTGTCGTGGTGCTGGAGCTTGAGCACCTCAATGATGCCATGAGCTAAACCATGAAGGGCCACCCAAGATGGGAAGGTCATGACAGAGAGGTCAGACTAAATGCGATCCCTGGGGAAGGTAATGGCAACCCACCCCAGTATTCTTGCCCTGAAAAAAAATGGATCAGTACAACCAGAGATATGTCAGTATACCATTGGAAGATGAGACCCCCAGGTCGTAAAATGGTCAAAATGCTACTGGGGAGGAACAGAGGATGAGTTCAACTAGCCCTAGCTAGTTGATGACGCAGCTAGCTCGAAGCCGAAAGGATGTCTAGCGGTCGACGGTGCTGGTGGTGAACGGCGAATCCGATGTTCTAAGGATCAACACACCATTGGAACCTGGAATGTAAGATCTATGAGCCAGGGCAAATTGGATGTGGTTATTGGTGAGATGTCAAGATTCAAGATAGACATTTTGGGCGTCAGTGAACTGAAATGGACTGGAATGGGCCACTTCACATCAGATGACCACCAGATCTACTACTGTGGACAAGAGGACCACAGAAGAAATGGAGTAGCCTTCATAATTAATAGTCAAGTGGCTAAAGCAGTGCTTGGATACAATCCAAAAAACGATAGAATGATCTCAATTCGAATTCAGGGCAAGCCATCTAACATCACAGTGATCCAAATATACGCCCCAACCACAGATGCTGAAGAAGCTGAAGTAGAGCAGTTCTATGAGGATCTGCAGCACCTACTGGATGACACGCCTAAAAGAGATGTTATTTTCATCACGGGAGACTGGAATGCTAAGGTGGGCAGTCAAATGACACCTGGAATTACAGGTAAGCATGGCCTGGGAGAACAAAACGAAGCAGGACATAGGCTGATAGAATTTTGCCAAGGCAACTCACTCTGCATAACAAACACTCTCTTCCAACAACCTAAGAGTCGACTTTATACATGGACTTCTCCAGATGGACAACACCGAAATCAGATTGACTACATCCTTTGAAGCCAAAGGTGGCGGACATCTATACAGTCGGTAAACACAAAACCTGGAGCTGACTGTAGTTCAGATCACGAACTTCTTCTTGCACAATTTAGGATCAGACTAAAGAGATTAGGGAAGACCCACAGATCAGCTAGATATCAGCTCACTAATATTCCTAAGGAATATGCAGTGGAGGTGAAGAATAGATTTAAGGGACTGGACTTAGTAGATAGGGTCCTGGAAGAACTATGGACAGAAGTTCGCAACATTGTTCAGGAGGCGGCAACAAAATACATCCCAAAGAAAGAGAAAACCAAGAAGGCAAAATGGCTGTCTGCTGAGACACTAGAAGTAGCCCAAGAAAGAAGGAAAACAAAAGGCAACAGTGATAGGGGGAGATATGCCCAATTAAATGCAAAATTCCAGAGGCTAGCCAGAAGAGATAAGGAATTATTTTTAAACAAGCAATGCGTGGAAGTGGAAGAAGACAATAGAATAGGAAGGACAAGAGACCTCTTCCAGAAAATTAGAAGCATCAGAGGTAAATTCCAGGCAAAAATGGGTATGATCAAAAACAAAGATGGCAAAGACCTAACTGTCATGAGTACTGATGGCAAGCAGGAGGGGGCCTCTATCCAGGGGGGAAAACGCATGCGTAGTACTGAGGAATTAAGCAGCCATTCAAAGAGACACAGATCAGACCACCTTAACTTTTGGGGTTTATCTGTCTGGGTTTTCCCACATTTCTTCAGTTTGTTAGGATTCTGTCTTATGTAGCAGCAATAAACACTAGAGACCTACTCCTCGTCTCAGCGTGATTCCTGACTGTTAGGACACTAACAGAAGAAGAAGAGATCAAGAAAAGGTGGCAAGAATATACAGAAGACCTGTATAGGAAGGATAACAATATCGGGGATAGCTTTGATGGTGTGGTCAGTGAGCTAGAGCCAGACATCCTGAAGAGTGAGGTTGAATGGGCCTTAAGAAGCATTGCTAATAACAAGGCAGCAGGAGACAACGGCATCCCAGCTGAACCGTTCAAAATCTTGCAAGATGATGCTGTCAAGGTAATGCATGCTATATGCCAGCAAATTTGGAAAACACAAGAATGGCCATCAGATTGGAAAAAATCAACTTATATCCCCATACCAAAAAAGGGAAACACTAAAGAATGTTCAAACTATCGAACAGTGGCATTCATTTCACATGCCAGTAAGGTATTGCTCAAGATCCTGCAAGGTAGACTTCAGCAATTCATGGAGCGAGAATTGCCAGATGTACAAGCTGGGTTTAGAAAAGGCAGAGGAACTAGGGACCAAATTGCCAATATCCTCTGGATAATGGAAAAAGCCAGGGAGTTTCAGAAAAACATCTATTTCTGTTTTGTTGACTATTCTAAAGCCTTTGACTGTGTGGACCATAACAAATTGTGGCAAGTTCTTAGCGGTATCGGGATACCAAGTCATCTTGTCTGCCTCCTGAAGAATCTGCATAACGACCAAGTAGTGACAGTAAGAACAGACCACGGAACAACGGACTGGTTTATGATTGGGAAAGGAGTACGGCAGGGCTGTATACTCTCACCCTACCTATTCAACTTGTACACAGAACACATCATGCGACATGCTGTGCTTGAGGAATCCAAGGCTGGAGTTAAAATCGCTGGAAGAAACATTAACAATCTCAGATATGCAGATGATACCACTTTGATGGCTGGAAGTGAAGAGGAACTGAGGAGCCTTATGATGAAGGTGAAAGAAGAAAGTGCAAAAGCTGGCTTGCAGCTAAACCTCAAAAAAACCAAGATTGTGGCAACCAGCTTGATTGATAACTGGCAAATAGAGGGAGAAAATGTAGAAGCAGTGAAAGACTTTGTATTTCTAGGTGCAAAGATTACTGCAGTTGCTGACTGCAGTCAGGAAATCGGAAGACGCTTAATCCTTGGGAGAAGAGCAATGACAAATCTCGATAAAATAGTTAAGAGCAGAGACATCACACTGACAAAAAGGTCCGCATAGTTAAAACAATGGTATTCCCAGTAGTAATATATGGCTGCGAGAGCTGGACCATAAGGAAGGCTGAGAGAAGGAAGATCGATGCTTTTGAACTGTGATGTTGGAGGAAAATTCTGAGAGTGCCTTGGACTGCAAGAAGATCAAACCAGTCCATCCTCCAGGAAATAAAGCCAGACTGCTCACTTGAGGGAATGATATGAAAGGCAAAACTGAAATACTTTGGCCACATAATGAGAAGACAGGACAGCCTGGAGAAGATGCTGATGCTAGGGAGAGTGGAGGGCAAAAGGAAGAGGGGCCAACTAAGGGCAAGATGGATGGATGATATTCTAGAGGTGACAGACTCGTCCCTAGGGGAGCTGGGGGTGTTGACGACCGACAGGAAGTTCTGGTGTGGGCTGGTCCATGAAATCACGAAGAGTCGTATGTGACTAAGAGAATAAACAACACTGCTTCTCAGCAATCAGTATTTAAGGCATGCTGCCTCTTATTTAGAAGGCTGTAACAGCCATCAGTATTAAAAGCCAGTGATAGCCTGATCCTTCATGAACCTGTTTAGCCATCTAGATCAGGGTTTCTCAATCAGGGTTCCGTGGAATTCTAGGGTTCCTCAAAAGGTCACTAGGGCTTCCTTGGGAGATCATGATTTATTTTTAAAAACATTTCAGATTTGGGCAACTTCACATTAAAGAGGTAGATTTCATTCTTTATTTTTCGTTGAAGAACCTCTTAATGCATATATACAAGCCTAACATGAAACAAATATAATAATTTTGTAACTTCTGGCCTGTATTTGAGCCTGAATGTGCAGGGGTTCCCTGAGGCCTGAAAAATATTTCAAGTGTTCCTCCAGGGTCAAAAAGTTGAGGAAGGCTGATCTAGATTGACTGACATTACTGTAACCACTGGCAGCAAAGTCCTTGGACCAACTAGAAAAAGTATTAAAATATATTTCTGTCTTCCTGAATTGATTTCAATGGATGACCATGACTTCTGACAATCTGAGAGAAGAATAACTTCTCTGTATCTACTTTATTTATACTCTACATAATTGTATATACCTCTCTCATGTCTCCTTATCTTGCTTCATTCTAGGCTAGAGTCCCCATTGCTGTAGTCTTCACAGTCTTTCCTTGAAGGGAAGCAACCCCAGCTTTCTCCTCCTCCTCCTCCTCCTCCTCCTCATTATTTCAGTTGCCCTAAACACACACACACACCTTTCTAGCTCTATAATATCCTTCTTAAGGTGCAGAGACCAGAACTGTACCATATACAGTTGACTTACCATAGATTAGTATATTGGCAAGCATGAAATTTGCCTTTTTTGCAGCAGCTGCATATTGAGTTGACTTTTTCATCAGCTCTCCACTATGATTCCAAGATCCCTTTCCTAATCAGGTGCCAAGCCAGCTTAGATCCCATGAATGACAGGTGAAGGGTTTGTGGGGAGGGGATTGGTTTTGTGTTTTAATACTGACATGCATGACTCTACATATGGGTACACTTAATTTCATTTGCCATTTGGAAGCCCATTCACCCATTTTGGAGAATACTTTTGTAGTTCTTCACAAATCTTCTCAGTGTTACTATCCTTGGTCCTCTCTTGTATCATTAGCAAACAAGGTTATTTCACTACTCAGTCCTAACTCCACATCATTTATATATAAGTTTAAGAGCATTGGTCTCAATATCTGTCTCTGGGAGATGCACTTTTCATATTTCATCAGAGTGAGAATTGCCCTTTTATTCCTACTTTCTCTTTCCTGTTTTTTAAGCAGTTGCTAACCCATGAGAACATCTGTGATCTTATCTTATGGCAACTAAGTTTGCTTAGATGCTTTGGTGAGGGACTTAGTCAGAGGCTTTTTGGAAGTCTAAGTATACAATGTTTATTGGGTCACCATAATCTACTTGCTTATTGACATCCTCAAAAAAAGTCTAGGTTAGTGGGACTAGACTTAATTTTGTGAAAAACATGTTGGTTTCTTTTTAATAAGTGTTGTTTTTCTACATGTTTGATTACTTTGTCATTAATAATACTTTCATCTATTTTCTTCAGAACTGATATTTAGCTAACCAGCCTATAGTTTCCTTTATTGTTCCTATATTGCCTTTTAAAAGTGGGAATCACACTGTTTTTTTCTAGCCCTTAGGAATAGATGGTGATGTTAAAGAGAGGAAGTGTTTATGACAACATCAGCAATTTTCTATTTAAGCTCTTTAAGAATTCTTGAGCAGATATAATTTGGACCTGGGAATACTATTTGTTTTTGTAAACTTGGCTAATGCAAGTCACTTGCTGAGATGGGCAGCTATAGAAATCAATCAATCAATCAATCAATCAATCAATCAATCAATCAAATAAGTAAATAAATAAAGGTTTCATTTCCTATTACATGTATTTAACTCAGTCTGATCCCCTTCTGAAAAGCCAGCTAGGCTAGGGCATCTGTCCTACTTCCTCAGCAATGAAGACAGAAAAAAATAATTTATTCAATTTCTCTGCTATTTCCCCACTTTCACTGAACACCCTTAAAGTCTTCCAACAGCCCAACCATCTCCTGGATCAGTCCAAATACATCTGAAGATTTTTTTTTGTCGTCTTAATGTTTTCTGGCGCGCACTTCTCAGTTAAAGTTTATCAAATGCTTGTATATCTTTTGGCCAAGTTTATATATTTTTAAGTTCTGCCCAGCACAAGAAAATACCTGCAGAACTGGATGAATGCATCTAAAGAAAATAATAAAATAAAATATAAATTGCTATCTGGGATTTCTAATCACATGAAATGAAGCATGACTTACTGCAGTGTTGGAGATGCAACTCCAGAATCAGGGCATCATGGGAGGTGGATGTATCAAAAAATCAAGATGGCAACCATGACCATGCAATTGAAGCCCCACCCCTTTTTACAGGCATGTGACATGCATAAAAATAGTTATCTTTAATTAAGATTCCCATCCCACATTCATATGCCTGTTAAATATGGACCCTAGTGAATGTAATAGATGAATCCAAATAGTTACCTCAACTTTTTCCTTTCAAAAGAATGTTGGAGCTAGGGAATGAAAATTGCCTGCATAATAAGTTCTGAGAGAAAAGTAGAGCATTCAGTATGGAAACACAACCATTAAGAAAATTGAAGGTCCCAAATTTGAGTTGATAGAAATGTTTTTCAGATGTCAAGGAGCATACAGCATCTTGCAAATAACAACACCTAGATTTACATGAAGATGTGCCAAAGGACTGGGCTGGAGCAGACTAAAAAGCAACTGGGATTATTTCCTTGATGATGGCAAGCAGTCCTATTTTGGTTCATGAAAGGAGTAAGAGAAACGCAAAGGAGATGTGGGAAATACTGATGGCACTCTGTAAGAAAAAGCCAATTTTTTTTAAATTGATTTTGAGGCTCTGCAAATAAAAAGGAATGGGTTTAACTATGCATAGCAATGAGATGCTAGAGATATCATATCAGCTAGAACTGAATTACTTTACCTAAAGACATTTTAAGTGAGTTGATGGTAAACAGCCTCCCAGAATATTTTGAACTACGGTACTCTGAATACTTTTTACACAAGGGAAGATACACATTAGCACTTTACAGTAAAGCATTTAAAAGATTTTAATATATGCAAAGATGCTGAAAAGAAATCAGAAAGGAATGAAAAAGTACATTTAAAGCCAGGCACAGACATAGCAAGATCTGAGCATATGCAAATAAAGTGCCCCTGGGAAAAGGAAGCAATCAACCCACACTCCAAGAGGCCAGGCTCATCAGAAACCGAGTTGGTAGGCAGAAACTACATCCAACGATCAATAAAGAGATTTTGGAACTAATTATGAAAAGTGTTATGAGGGGATCTGCACTGATTTTGATGTGCTCAGTAATTCGATTAAAGAAAGGGAGAGATTCACTGAACTGGACACAGATTGCCAAACTCCATTTATTTAACATATGGAAAACAAGTCTTTGCTAAAGGCAAAGGAATTGCAACGCTGCACTGAAAATGGAAATTATTGAAGATGCATTATGCATTCCAATGCTAAATGCTAGTTTGATGTCGGTACTATGTCACGGAAAGATTAAAATTTAGAAGAGAGCACTGTTTTGTTGCTGTTATGGAAAGGACAGAGAAGGAGAGTAGCTTATTTAAAGTGAATTGTGTGAATGAAAAGGCCAAAACTGCAAAACAATGCCCACATAAAGGTACTGAAGCTTGTGTCAGAAAAGATGAGATCAGAGAAAACTGAATGCAGTATTTCTTCTTGAGAATGGGGATTAGCAAGGTATCTGAGGGTATCAGTATCTAAATGAAGGTATCAATATCTAAATGAATATTTTTGTAAGAAAATTAGAGAGAGAGAGAGAGAGACTCAGAGATTAATCACAATATTTGTGGATATTTGTGGATCATTATTAGGGCTAGTAGATCTGGACTGCAGAATCCAGACAACCACTAGATGGCAGCAAAGAAATACAGAAAATACCAACTCTTTGCTGCCATCTAGTGGTTGAGATCAAGTGGACAAATCTGGAGCTCTAATCCATGATTAAAACAGTTGCCTGCTGACACTTACTGATGACTTCTCCAGGAATACATTTACTTAGTGAGAAAAGTCAAATGCTAGAGAAGTTTAAAGAGTGTATTGAAAGAATTAGCATACATTTGGGGGAAAGTCTCAGATTCTGCATTCAGAGACTGAAGGCAAGTATTGTCATGAGTAGGGATGGCGAGCAGGGGGCTCCCACCCAGATTGTCAAGCGCATGCGTAGCACTGAGGAACTGTTCAGCCATTCAAAGAGACACAGATCGGGACCGCCTTAACCTTTGGGGTTTATATGGCTGGGTTTTCCCACGCCTTCTCAGTTTGTTAGGATTCTTGTTAAGTACTACTAATACATATTAGAGACCAAGTCCTCGTCTCAGTGTGTTTCCTGGTAATCAGGACAAGTATACAGCAAATGATGTGGCAAAATATTTCCATCAAGAGGACACTGAGCACCAGACACCGATGCCATATATTCTTCAGATGAACAGACTAGCAGAATTATTCCCTGATAGAAATGAGAAGTTGTAAGCTTCTGATACAGGACCATCAGCAAGTTGAGGAGAAGCACATGATTGGCTCATATTTACAGAACAGATTACCTATCAAGGCACAGAAGTAACTCCATACATACAATGGCATAGTGTCATACCTGTTTATAATGAGTTCTTTGATGGGTAGGATTTCGAATCTCTTCAGGATGAGAACATGCAGGAGACAGTGGCATCTTAGGCAGCTATCAGGGAAGATCTGGGAGGACCACTTCTCCTAAACAGGATACCTCTGGAGATGATGATGATGATGATGAATTGCTAGATTCTGCATCTCCTCTGGGTCCAAGAGAGGAGGCATCTGAGGCTGCTAGAGTGATAATGTAGTAAGCACCTTAAGCTAAAAGTTGGTGACAACTGGAAGCCAGGCCCTGCTTTGCAAACGTATGCCTAATCTTAAACTTATCTTGGTGCTATCTGCAACTGAGATCTTTTGGTGAGTGTCTTCTCAATCTCTGTGTATCCCAAATCTTGTACCAGGATCCCTGGACCAACTCATGACCACCAATTCTTGTCTACCCCTTTGGAATAAACTGTTGCCACTGAACCTTCAGAATGAATTATGGGCTTCAAACTACACATGATGCTATTCTCAGTGCTGCTTCCCTTGGCTTTCTCTCCACCACGCCTATTCAGGGATGCAACTAGGGTCTGTGTCACCAGGGCAAACATGGATTCCACACCCATTTTGGCGCCCCCCCCCCAGTGTGGTGCCCGGGGCACATGCCCCACTTGTCCCCCCCAGTTGCGGCACTGTGCCTATTCACTAGTGTAAATTGTTGTGGCAGCAAGCATAAAGCAGGACATGTGGGAACAAATCTAGTATTGCCCATATCAGGCTGTTTGGATCCAAGCATATGAGTACTTCTAAGGCAAAACCTAGATATGGTAATGGAGCTCTAAAAGATATAAAACTTTAGCCGTTCCCATAGAAACTATCAAGATTTGCAGTATGGTATACTTTGAAGAAGGAGAAGAGAAGCCAAATGTAAATAAAGTGTCAGATTCTGGACCAGCCATCCAATTAGAGGGAGAGAGTCTAAGCAGCAGCAGCCAAGAGAGAAATTCATCATAAGCCTTGAGCCAGCCAACACCTCCGAACAAGAAGGGGATGTAGAAACTGAAGCTTTGGTGAAGGCCCCTGCAAGGGAATTATTCTCCAAAGACACTTCTACATTGCCCAAGTAAAGGACTCATAGGGGACTTTCATGTGGCAAAATATTGGAGAAATGTCAGCTAGTAATATGGAAGCAATTTAATCTCTGTATGATGCAAATGTGTCTTTAAAATAAAATGCAGTGTAGAAAGGAACATTCAGTGCTATAATGCCAGCCTGACAGTCAATGGATATTCTCCAAGATATCTTCCAAGATGAGACAATAGCTCTAGTGGTGGGACATATTTCCATACAGATGGGTCTTAGCATTGCCAGTGCAAGGAAGAGGCATGTAAACGATTTGAATGCAAAGGCTAATTGCTTACATGGAAAAAGCAGGGAAGCAATTTACATGGAGCTCCACCAGGGTTTGAAGAGCCTCAGAAAGAAGGGCTTATGTGCAAGCTTTGAAACAGCACTTAGCAAACAGTCTGAAACAAGAAGCAAAAACTTGGAACAAGGAGCCAAACTAAATGCTACATAAAGAGAAGTGGACACATGGAAAATCTGATGGCTCAGACTTCAAGTCTCAGGAATGACAGGTGGGTATTGTTAATATGTTTTCTACTACAGATTAAGGTTACTATGGTAACTAATCATTTTGGCCGGGTGAAGAGGTTGAATTTAATTGTCCCCTTTTCGGATGTTGATTTTTGCACCTGAGGAGAAGAACTTGCCTGGACTTGTTTTAGTTTCAGTTTCCCTTCTGTGTAGGCATGTAGAGAGTTAAGCAGCTCTCACTGAGAGCCTGTAAGAATGCAGAAGCTTTTAAATATGTTTGCTTTCTGTAAATAAAATTATTTTTATAGAAATCCCTGGTGTGTGACTTTTCTGATCTCTCCTGGGCCAAAGGCTTTCCTAGCAATCTGCTAACAGATATTCATTTTAATACGTATATAGATGATCCGGTTATATGCTGTCAAAAGAAAAAAGTCAGTGGTGAAACAAGAGAGAGGCAAACTTACTAGAAGTATCAACCTACTAACTTGGCTTTCAAATAGAAAAAGAAAGGAATGGAGGCTACCTTCTCAGACGAAAAGAAAAAAAGATGTTCTTGAATGTTGAGGATTAACCGATGCCAAATAATTTAGCATATAATTCGGTAAAGGAGACACATTTTCTGAAGCAGAATGAAATGATGAGCTTCAACAAGATAATGATCAGGACAGAAAAAAAAAGAGAAGTTACTGTATGTTGGTGCAATGTCAAAGTCAGATATGGCAGTACCTACAGTATGGGGATTTTAAGCAGAATGATGAGTGAACTATAGTCAGAAGACCAGGACGTTATTCAGACTACCAGAAAACAGCAATTCCATTTTGATAGTAGATATGAATAGAGGTTGGGTTGAAGATAGGGCAGACTATTAGTCTACAGGTAGATGCTATTCTACAAAAGTTCTGGTACAGAGGCAACCAGAAGTATTCAACTGTTGCCCTTTCATCGATAGAAGGATATGTATCAGCGCCTTGGCATGCTAGGAATCTGACTATACAATTGTTATGGCTTTTAGAATTAATGAGCCAAGGCCTACCAAGATTTTGAAGACAACCAAGAATACAATAAACTCTCCCAAATGGAGAAGATTAAGTCTTATACAAAGTACATGGACACAAAGTTCAATTATGAAAGAGAGATACGAAAAAGGGAGGTTGTCAAGGAAACTATTTTCCCATACAAGGAAAAAAATGGCCTATGGCTTACCCAAGAAGCTAGCTACCCAACTCTTCAAGAGATATGAGAATTGTAGTTCAGTTAACGTTTGGAGAGTTTATGAGACAGGATGCAGGAGATATAATTCCAGAAGCATTGACTTTTGCACCTTTTGTCCTATTGAGCATTCGGGACATCTGGAATAAGAGAGCGCAAGCAAGGGACTTACATTTTCTCTGCTCTGGTACTTTTAGCCTCTCCCCTTGCTTCCCACAAGAAGAACAAAGTACTTTGTTCTTTGTTCCTCCCCACTCCCTGCAACTCAGAAGATAGAAAGCTCAGGATTACAAGCGTTTTGTTGAAGCACATAACTTCCTTAATAGTCTTCTTTTCCTTTGAACCTTAAGTATCGGTCTCTAAACACCATTAATAAGTTTAGTTTTACTCACATGTATATGCTCTGCTGAATACCATTCCTAGTAAAGCAACTGGAGGATTCAAACCACCAACTTCCTACATACACCTGCATCAGAACTATTACAAAAATTGCCTTTCATTCCTAGGTCTGTCACTAGAACCCTCAGGGTTTTCCTTTGTGTTTAAAATAGGACTGAAGCCATAACAATTATTTTATAAGCAGTGGGCAATTGTTAAAGTGGTAGGAAGGAAAGGTAACAACAGATACATTTTATAGAGCCAGCCCTTCCTTACCCTTCCTGATCCTCCATTGGCTTTTCATGGTTTCCTACTCTGTTTCCAGGGTGATACTGAAGAAAGCAGCATTCCTAACCTGGACTGGGCAGGAGATAGGAATGATGGCCTTTGAGGACCTAACCTCAGAGGCCATCTTTCCTATCTCCTGCTCTGCAGGGAATTCTGAGAGTTGCTGTTCTTAACCAGTCTGGGGAGCTCTAGGGAAGGAAAAGTTGTCAAAAAGAATGGGACAAGCATGGTAGCATACCGGCTGCCTGTATTCACAGCTTGGACTGAGGGATGTAGTTATAAGACATGTCTCAGAGGCACCAGGAAATTTGTCAGGATGGCTAGAATTTTTTGAGGTGGACTTTTTTTTTTATCCCACCCTACCCTGACAGGAAACACTGCCCTTGTGTGTTTGGAAAGAGCTACACACAAGCCCACTGAAAAGTATGTGTGGGAGGAACGTAGGGAGTGATGTGAAAACAGGATGTGCTGCAAGCTTTCGGAGAATGAACAGTAGAGATAAACATGCCAGACTGGGACAGGAACTGGAAGAATCGTAAACAGGAGGGAAATAAAATTCCCCACAGCTCCTCTGCTATCGCAGCATCTGAAGACAGGAAGAGTCTAAGCAAGAAAACCCTGTGGTACCAGCTGGCCCAAAGGAGCCACTATGAGGTGTTCATGCTAACACAAATGTCACTCAAAGGAGAATAAAGAAGAGAAAAGATTTATGGAAAGCCATGTTTAATTGGGAAAAAAACACCAGCTTTTCAGTTTCCTAAGAAGCTCACAAACAATGCAGAGCTTTCTTTGGTCAGTCAGGGTGCATATAAATGAGAGTATCTTGCTATGAGGCAGCTGCCTGCCCAAAATTCATGAATGCATGAATTGTTTGCAAAATCTCCACTGTCACTTCACTTTGCAAGCTGCCCTACCTATTCAAAGTGGGCACTTGACTTATTTCTAGTATCCCACAACAGTCTTGCAGTTTGCCAGCCAAAAAACTTGCAACAGGGAGCTGCAACCAATCCTGGCCTTAGAACTGTGTGACAGTAGGATGCAGATAACTCCAAATGCTTGTCTGTTGCATTCACATTGACATGTACAGACACACATACATTTAAGTTTGTATTTATGCGAGGAGAAAGAGAAGTGGTGACAAGGACCTCTTTATTTAGTTGATTTATATCCTGGCTTTCTCCTCTGGCAAGCATTCAACGTGGCATAATGGACTAGGCAAGAATTCAATAAATTGAAACTTCAACCTTATACAGCTGAGGTATTGTTGGCACATGGTGGTATTCACAGATGGTATTCTAACAGTTGCTTGGGGATTGTACTCTCCCTGTAGAAACAGATTCATAGCTTGGGTGTGCTATTAGATTTACCTTTACTACTTGAAATTCAGGTACCCTCAATAGCATAAAGCAGTGTTTCTCAACCTTAACAACTCTAAGTTGTGTGGACGTCAACTCCCAGAATCTCCATGCTGGCTGGCAAATTCTGGGAATTGAAGTCCACACAGCTTAAAACTGCCAAGGTTGAGAAACACTGGCATAAAGGATAACAATTTTAAAAGTAATTCCTAATGATCCCTGTTAACATGCATGATTAATGTAATAATACAAGATTATCTCTGCACATAACCATATATGAATGCATTAGTATATCAGTGCCAAATTAAGCTGTTTCTGTTGCAGGAGTTCCCAATCTTTAGGATGGGTGAGTTGAGATTTTGACAATATGTGAGTACACTCACAAAATGGTTACCAGGGGACTGGACACTCATTAAATGGCTGCCATAACCAATTATAAGGCATTAACTCACCAGAATGCTACCTGCTCCCTTTAATTTCTTCCCCAGATGTTCCCTCTGTTTCTAGGCTGTCAAATTCCCTGCTCTGTTCTGACATAAGCTGACATTCTTCTGGAGTAAATATTGTGTAATATGTCTAAAATGAGTTTAACTCATAAACTATTTTGTTTCTTAGTAAAACAATGTCAAAACCCACACAGTGATTATGATGAATTCTCAAAGAGAATTTGATTTCCTGCCTCAATGCACATAAAATCCAGAAATTTCTAGATAGCTGTTGGAATCAGTCTCTTCAATTCATTACCATTGAATTTTACCACTATATTTCTGCTATTGTTGCCTTATATCCTGTTATTAGTCTGTAATCAAGATCTCTTTTTGTTCATTTTCCTTCTCTACTCCTCCTCCTTCAGGAAAACTTTTGTATTAGATTGTCTTCTTATTATCCAACAGTTCACTTCCATTAAACATTAGTGCCTAATCCTAATGTGTTGAATTTTTTTGTTGTTCTAGTATTTTTAATTTCACAGTTGGGTTCATGTATATCGGCTTTTCTTTGATGTTATTTTATATTCTGGTTTGTCTTATTAATTAATTACTAAACTTGGCATACTGGTTAATACAAGAGTCTACTTAACTAAACATAATATACCAGCCAATTACCTTTAAAGGGGAAGGATCAATATTATTTTTTAGATCGAATTTGTTCAGTTTCCTGTTGCACCCTACTTAGGGTAGGGGTAAAGGGTATGGAGATGAGGCTTTTTGCTACAGACTTTGTCCTTCATAGTCTGAACTGAATCTAGGCAATTTATCTGGTAAGGATAAATTATTAGAACAGCTTCCTCCCACCTAAGGTCCTCCAGTGTACTATAACAACTCACAGAATTCTCAGCTTCTGTTCTTTTGGGAATTGCAATCTCGGTACATCTATCACATCTGGGGGTGCAAGCCAGTAGTGAGTGGGGTCTCCCTTTCCCCTCCTCCTCCTCCTCCTCCTCCTCCTCCTCCACTAATACATTGATTGGAAGGAGATTTTAGAAGAAGCCAGCAAGGCTACTCTCACTGACCCAACCCCATCATAACCCCACCAGTCCCTTCCCTGGGGGATTTCTTGAAGATCCAGTCCTATTGGCAAGGATTCCCAGGGGCTCTGAACCCTGACATTATAGGCATAGAACAGGTTTCCATCTTTCAGCATTCTTCCCAACATGAGCAAGGAGATAGGTAGGAGCAGAAAGGGTATTCCCATGGCAAGATCTGATCGTGTCTTTCACATCATCCTCAAAAGCTGTGTGTCTAGTATGAAACCTGAAAGCCCCCAGTCTGTAGAAGTCATCCCTGATACAGGTCTGCTAGGTCTTTCAGTGGCATTCCTACCAATGAGCATAGCTCTTTCTAGAGCTTATATGCTAGGATGGAGCATGAGTATATTTGTTTGGCAACAATCCTGCCTGCTTGGGCTGTTTTGAGCAGGCAGGATTGTTGCCAAATTGTAAAGTAATGCTTTAATTTAGATTCCTGCACTGAGCTGAGGTTGAACTATGGCCTAAATGGACACTTCTAACTTTATGATTTTATAAAATTTTTAAGGCTGGATAAAGTTCTGAAAAATGAAAGCTTTCTCCTTTCCATTCTGCTGGTAGGGCAGGGATGGGCAATTGTAGTCTATATGGGCTGTATTCTACTGTCAGCCTCTTTTTATTCAGTAGCGGGATAAAGTGTTCCTTATTTGACCTGTCCATAATAATAGTCCAGGAGTACTTATTCCTATCCTTGGACTCCTAGCTCTTACAGATTCTTTCAGATAAGAGCCCACATGTGTGGGTAAAGTCCATCTGCTTGTCAAGCTTCTTCCAAATGATAGTCAGAGATACCAAATGGATGAACCTTGTCAATATAATCATGAAACCTGTCACTTGTCATGATTAGCAAAAGGTATGTTTAAAAAAGGAGCATCAGTGCACTTGTGGAATCTTCCACGTTTATCTGTATCAAAGCTCATATTGGGTAAGTGCCTTGATGTTGTTTTCTTTCTTTTTGAAAGAAACAAAGCTAGCATCGTACAAGGCATTTTTTTTCTGGCCAATGTACCCCATTGGTTTGTTGCTGTGGTAATAAAATATGGGGATACCTCATGTCTGCCATACTAAGCTTTCAGAGAAAAAATTAGATGCCCCCGAACACACACACACTTAAACTTTCATCATTACTAGGCAGGTTGATCAAGGCTGGTGGGGTGGCAGGTTGGAGAACCCTGGATTAAATGGGGTGTGCTATTATAGGTGGGGGTCATGGTGGAAGAGTTCCTCATGAAGTATTAATGTTTCTAGTGAATGTAATATACAGCCTGAACCTAAGTTTACATATTTCATTTAATGAAACTGAGCTCAGTGTCTTATAATTACATATATTAACACACCAAAAATGAATAAATGATTGCCTTCTTCCAGCTGAACATCTGTTCCTGATTTCTTTGTATTCATTTTTTCGTTGTTATTCTCTACCGCTTTCTCTGTATTGGAAGATCTAAATATATTTTTCTTAAAGCACATTAGAACACAGCAAAACACAAATGACATTTACAGGATGAAATTACAGAATGAAAATAATTCATTAGCCTCCAGGATAACCATATTGTTCAATTTTTCTGAGTAGTTAATTCTTGAACAGGTCCGCAACATCTCAGAGTATATTTTGTTGTGATTCTTGTTTATTTAACAAGATGAGGGTATAATATTTGTGATATATCTGCACCCCAATGGTGGGCCTCAGCGGTTTTACCATCAGGCTACAATTATCACTCACCCTAACAGTAAACTGAGGTGGTAGGTCCATCTGAAAAATCAAAATAAGGCTTCTTAGAAACAAGGAGGTAACATATTTGAGGGAAGGTCAAACCCTGGAGACAGGGTTGAGTGTGTGTGTGTGTGTGTGGTTTACATATATATGTGTGTGGAGAGAAAAAAAGAGCCCAGAAGGCATATATGTACTAGCCAGGTTGATAGACAGAAAGGCAAGACAAGACCCTGCATGGGATGTACCGCTGACAAATAGCTGAGGTGGCTGACATTGGAAAATCCTACCAGTGGCTGGAAAGGGCTGGACTAAAACACAGCACCAAGGCACTGATCATAGCAGCACAAGAAGAGGCACTAAGCACCAGATCCATAGAAGCAGGGGTCTACCACACTAGACAGGACCCAAGGTGCAGACTGTGCAGAGAGGCCTCAGAGACAGTCCATCACATCATGGCAGGGTGTAAGATGCAGGCAGGAACAGCATACACTGAACAGCACAACCAAGTAGCTGGCATTGTGTACAGGAACATCTGCACAGCATATGGGCTAGACCCTCCCAAGTCCAAATGGCAGATTCCACAGAAGGTCGTGGAGAGTGACAGGGCTAAGTTCCTGTTGGATTTCCAGACCCAGATGGACAGACAGGTACTGGCCAATCAACCAGACATTGTGACAGTAGACAAGGACCAGAAGACAGCAGTGGTGATAGATGTAGTGGTACCAAGTGACAGCAACATCAGGAAGAAGAAGTATGAGGAGCTGGAGAAGTACCAGGGCCTAAAGGAGGAACTAGAGAGAATGCGGAAGGTGAAGGCCAAAATGGTCCCAGTGGTGGTAGGAGCACTTGGGGCTGTGACTCCCAAGCTGGGAGAATGGCTCCAACAGATCCCAGGCGCAACATCAGAGCTCTCTGTCTAGAAGAGTGCAATGCCAGAAACAGCTTAGATACTGCACAGAATCCTCAAACTCCCAGGCCTCTGGTAGAGGTTGAGGAAGACACATACCACCCATAGTGAGTAGGGTTTTTTTTTTAATTCACAGAGTATCTCAAGCAATCCATGTTCAGTAGCCATGGAATGTAGAATGATAATTAGGGGAAAGACATAGGGTGCCCTATTTGGAGGTATTTGATTTATAACTTGACTTTTGATCAACAAATAATGCTCAGTGTGCTGCACTGGTCATGTTGTGCCAACAGTGGTGATGCTTGCTCACCTCTGACTGGTTTGCTCTTTGAGCAAGCAATTCAATCTACTCCCCAGATTGTTGCTCATAAAATAATTTGGCTTTGGCTTTGCCTAGTTTGCAAAGCTGAATTTTGAAAGGATGTTTTGTGATCAGGGAAGAAAAAAAAATAGACAAGTAGCTCAGTTCTTTCCTTTGGGCAGCCCAAACCACTCTTGGGAGCAAGGTCTCCATTTGGATTAAAGGGAGACATGACTCTATATGACCCTGTGTGATACCAGCTTTAAAAAAACCAATATTGTCATATTTTTCATGACAATCTATCATTTCCCACAGAAAATAGGTATTTCTTGTTTGTTGATCTGTTTTTCCCTAAGAGAGCTCATTCAACTTTGGAAAACTTTTGTAGCCCAGGGTCAGGTGGCTACTGTGACTGTTGTTTTAAGTACACAGTACCTCCCTAAGCATGCACTACAGGTTTGTTACAAGTTTGCAGTGTTCAGTGTGGTCTATTCTTTCACATACAGTATATTTAGAAATGAAGAATTTACATGTTATTCAATAAACAGTAGATACTGTGTTGATAAAGTGCAGCACGTCTCTGCTGGCTTTCAGCTGAGAGTGAGCACTCCCATTCTAAACAAGTGGTCAAACTCTACTCAAGAGCATGTCTACCTGTACCTTTACACACTCTGAAGTCCCAGGGCCACGCAGCCCCTGCAAGTCAATGTGGCCCACAAAGCTCCTCCCTATATTGCTACCAGAAGGTAATTTTCAATGCAATAGAAGGGGGCAATATGAAAAACACAAAGAATAATCAAATCAATGGTATTTCATTAATTCAATGTTATTTTAATTTAGTGTACAGAGAGGCTCAATTTTGTTTCCAGAGTCACCCAGTTGTTACCCATGCCTCACCTACATTTGGAATGCAACTCCTGGCATATCAAAATAGCCAGTTTTCCCAGAAGATGCATGCCTCGTTTTAGACATATGCAAGTCCTGTTGAAACACATTAAGTCAAGATGCTTCATTTGTTCATAACCTAAAAGAAATCATAGCTGTGTATCTATGACTTGCTGGCCAGCCTTATGACAAGCATATTACTTTCCCTTGAGAATGAATTGAAAGTATATGTTATACCTCATTTGAGAATCTGGCATGCAAAATGATGTTCCCTTCTTTCATAAGTATTCTGCACCATTTTCCTTCCAAAGACATAATGTGTTTAATGATGTGCCATGCTCCTTTATTGCTTTAATAAAAGACCATATTGCAAGCTGGTGTCTTGTTTCATGAAGCAAGAGGAGGTGACCTCACCATATCCCTGTTAATCTCTGTTGGACTTATCATTTCATTAATTGGTTTCATCTACTGAAGGATCTATTGTCATTGCCCTTTACATCAAGCAAGGGTTGAAGCTGCCATGTCACTCAGCCACAGTCTTGCTAAACTACTCTTGTTTCTAAATACGAATGGAATTTGCTCACCCTTCAGCTCCCCATCTGTTTATTTTTTTTTCCAATCATAATTCCAAAACTGTTTTTGTTATGGTACATACTCTAGAGTGGAATCCCAAATAAACTTCCCATTTGTAAATCGGATCATGACAGCTAGCTTTCTATTTCTATTATGTTGTTGTTGTTTATTCATTTAGTCGCTTCCGACTCTTTGTGACTTCATGGACCAGCCCACGCCAGAGCTTCCTGTCGGCCGTCAACACCCCCAGCTCCTCCAGGGATGAGTCCATCACCTCTAGAATATCATCCATCCATCTTGCCCTTGGTCGGCCCCTCTTCCTTTTGCCTTCCACTCTCCCTAGCATCAGCATCTTCTCCAGGGTGTCCTGTCTTCTCATTATGTGGCCAAAGTATTTCAGTTTGGCCTTTAATATCATTCCCTCAAGTGAGCAGTCTGGCTTTATTTCCTGGAGGATGGACTGGTTTGATCTTCTTGCAGTCCAAGGCACTCTCAGAATTTTCCTCCAACACCACAGTTCAAAAGCATCGATCTTCCTTCTCTCAGCCTTCCTTATGGTCCAGCTCTCGCAGCCATATGTTACTACGGGGAACACATTGCTTTAACTATGTGGACCTTTGTTGTCAGTGTGATGTCTCTGCTCTTAACTATTTTATCGAGATTTGTCATTGCTCTTCTCCCAAGGATTAAGTGTCTTCTGATTTTCTGACTGCAGTCAGCATCTGCAGTAATCTTTGCACATAGAAATACAAAGTCTTTCACTGCCTCTACATTTTCTCCCTCTATTTGCCAGTTATCAATCAAGCTGGTTGCCACAATCTTGGTTTTTTTGAGGTTTAGCTGCAAGCCAGCTTTTGCACTTTCTTCTTTCACCTTCATCATAAGGCTCCTCAGTTCCTCTTCGCTTTCAGCCATCAAAGTGGTATCATCTGCATATCTGAGATTGTTAATGTTTCTTCCAGCGATTTTAACTCCAGCCTTGGATTCCTCAAGCCCAGCATGTTGCATGATGTGTTCTGCGTACAAGTTGAATAGGTAGGGTGAGAGTATACAGCCCTGCCGTACTCCTTTCCCAATCGTAAACCAGTCCGTTGTTCCATGGTCTGTTCTTACTGTTGCTACTTGGTCGTTATACAGAGGCATACAAGATGACTTGGTATCCCGATACCGCTAAGAACTTGCCACAATTTGTTATGGTCCACACAGTCAAAGGCTTTAGAATAGTCAATAAAACAGAAATAGATGTTTTTCTGAAACTCCCTGGCTTTTTCCATTATCCATCAGATATTGGCAATTTGGTCTCTAGTTCCTCTGCCTTTTCTAAACCCAGCTTGTACCTCTGACAATTCTCGCTCCATGAATTGCTGAAGTCTACCTTGCAGGATCTTGAGCAATACCTTACTGGCATCTGAAATGAGTGCCACTGTTCAATAGTTTGAACATTCTTTAGTGTTTCCCTTTTTTGGTATGGGGATATAAGTTGATTTTTTCCAGTCTGATGGCCATTCTTGTGTTTTCCAAATTTGCTGGCATATAGCATGCATTACCTTGATGGCATCATCTTGCAAGATTTTGAACAGTTCAGCTGGGATGCCGTCGTCTCCTGCTGCCTTGTTATTAGCAATGCTTCTTAAGGCCCATTCAATCTCACTCTTCAGGATGTCTGGCTCTAGCTCACTGGCCACACCGTCAAAGGTATCCCCAATATTGTTATCCTTCCTATACAGGTCTTCTGTATATTCTTGCCACCTTTTCTTGATCTCTTCTTCTTCTGTTAGGTCCTTGCCATCTTTGTTTTTGATCATACCCATTTTGGCCTGGAATTTACCTCCAATGTTTCTAATTTTCTGGAAGAGGTCTCTTGTCCTTCCTATTCTATTGTCTTCTTCCAATTCCACGCATTGCTTGTTTAAAAATAATTCCTTATCTCTTCTGGCTAGCCTCTGGAATTTTGCATTTAATTGGGCATATCTCCCCCTATCACTGTTGCCTTTTGCTTTCCTTCTTTCTTGGGCTACTTCTAGTGTCTCAGCAGACAGCCATTTTGCCTCCTTGGTTTTCTCTTTCTTTGGGATGTATTTTGTTGCCGCCTCTTGAACAATGTTGCGAACTTCTGTCCATAGTTCTTCCAGGACCCTATCTACTAAGTCCAATCCCTTAAATCGATTCTTCACCTCCACTGCATATTCCTTAGGAATATTAGTGAGCTCATATCTAGCTGATCTGTGGGTCTTCCCTAATCTCTTTAGTCTGATCCTAAATTGTGCAAGAAGAAGTTCATGATCTGAACTACAGTCAGCTCCAGGTCTTGTTTTTACCGACTGTACAGATGCCCGCCACCTTTGGCTGCAAAGGATGTAGTCAATCTGATTTCGGTGTTGCCCATCTGGAGAAGTCCATGTATAAGGCCGTCTCTTAGGTTGTTGGAAGAGGGTGTTTGTTATGCACATTGAGTTGTCTTGGCAAAATTCTATCAGCCTATGTCCTGCTTCGTTTTGTTCTCCCAGGCCATGCTTACCTGTAATTCCAGGTGTCATTTGACTGCCCACCTTAGCATTCCAGTCTCCCGTGATGAAAATAACATCTCTTTTAGGCGTGTTGTAATGATTGCCCTAGCCCCAAATACTCAGACTCACAAGAGGCTGCTAAATGAAATCTGATTTATTAGAGTACTAAAGACAAATACAGAGAAAGCTGAGAATGAGCAAAAGCGCGCCAAATACAAACTTAAACCCTTGGTGCAAACGTATCCCGCCTCCCTCGTAACAGCCCCGCCCGGCACAGGTGCTAGCAATCGTCAGAGTTGCTAGCCTGGGAAAGTAACCTTGAGCGCAGTAGATAATACAAATACATTCCAAAGCAAAGCCAAAAGATAATCGTTCCCATCCTCCCAAGAAAGATGAAACACGCATCCAATTAATGACATGCGAAACGTTACGATGCATCAAAGACATTGAAACGGCGAACATGACATACCGCCTCCCTAAAAATACACCTAGGGACCTGGTTTCGTGGGATAAGCAGAGTGGAAACGGGCCACCAGAACAGGGGAAGCCACATCTGGAGCAGCGACCCACTCTGGATGAGGGAAATGCTTCCAACGAACTAAATATTGCAAAGTATTTCGAAGGCGTCTAGAGTCTAGAATTTCTTTAACTTCGAAGTGTTGCTGACCATCAATCATGATGGGGGTGGGAGGTGGAGGTTGGCGATGCCAGCGGTCAGAAGGAATAGTCGGTTTGAGTAAGCTGCAATGAAAAACAGGGTGTAAGCGTTTAAGGTTATGAGGCAAGTCAAGTTTAAAAGTCACAGGGTTAATTTGAGCGACAATCGGGAAAGGACCCACAAATTTAGGCGCAAGTTTCTTTGAAGGTTGTGATGACTTGATAAACTTGGTAGAAAGGTAAACCGAGTCCCCAACTTGGAATGCAGGTTGGGGGGCCCGCTTCCTATCAGCATACAATTTATAATCCGCTTGTGCATCAGCCAATGCCTTTTGAATCATTGGCCAGGAGTCAGCCAGTTGTGTTGTCCAATCATCTGGAGTGACTGCACCTGCAGGAGGTTGCGGTAGATCAGGGATAGGTACAAAGTCTTTACCCTGAGCCACCCGAAATGGGGTTTGGCCAGTGCTTTGATGCACTGCATTGTTGTAAGCCACTTCAGCAAACGGTAGGAGGTCTACCCAATTGTCCTGCTGATAATTCACAAAAGCTCGAAGGTACTGCTCTAGAGTAGAGTTAACCGCCTCAGTGGCCCCGTCCGTCTGAGGATGCCAAGCCGTGGACAGGGCTTGCTTCGTACCTAACAGCTTGAGAAACGCCCGCCAAAATTGCGAGGTAAATTGTGTACCTCTGTCCGAAATCAAGCGGGAGGGACATCCGTGTAGCCTGTACACGTGTACAAGGAATAGGCGAGCCAATTGACGTGCCGACGGAATGGACACGCAAGGGATGAAGTGAGCCTGTTTGGAGAAATAGTCTTTGACCACCCAAATGACCGTTTTGCGTTGGCTGGGTGGTAGCTCTACAATAAAGTCCATGGAGATTTCCTCCCAAGGGGAAGAAGGGGCTGCCACCGGCTGCAGCAGTCCTTGGGGCTTGCCCACCTTGCGCTTGGACATTGCACAAACAGTGCAGGAGGCAATGTAGTCTTTGACATCTTTACGTAATGTGGGCCACCAGAATTGCCTCCGAACGAGGTGCAAGGTTTTTACAAACCCGAAGTGACCTGCGAGTTTGTCATCGTGTGAACGTAGTAACACATCTTTTCTGAGGTTTTCAGGAACGTAGAGGCGGTCGGATTTCCAAGCGAAGCCTCTGTCAAAAGTAACATTGTCTTTATTCGCAAGCAACCAAGTATCCGTTTTCAGTTCTTTTAGAAACTTTTGTTGCAACTGGGAGGGAATTGACAAAGTGCTTGGCTGAACAGCGCTTGTGGTGGGCGGCTGCTGCGCGCGCGTTTGGCTTCGCGTCACAGCCTGCATGCCCAATTGGGGCGCCGTCCATAGGGTGCTTACCACATCTGGCGCTGCCCCAGAGTCCTGAGGTTGCCTTGACAAGGCATCAGCCAAGAAGTTCTTTTTCCCTGGAATAAATTTGAACTGAAAATTGAATCGATTGAAAAATTGAGCCCAACGAACCTGTTTAGGGCTCAGTTTTCGAGGGGTACTAAGAGCCTCCAAGTTTTTATGATCAGTCCATACTTCAAAGGGATGATTTGCCCCTTCCAACAGATGCCGCCAAGCTTCTAATGCAGCTTTTACTGCAAATGCCTCCTTTTCCCAAACATGCCAACGCCTCTCAGTCTCGGAGAATTTGCGGGATAAGTAGGCACAGGGCTTGAGGCATCCTGCCTCGTCTTTTTGCATCAACAATGCCCCAATAGAATAATCGGAGGCATCTGCCTGTACAACAAAAGGCTTTGAGGGATCAGGATGCTGTAAAATGGGCTCTTTGACGAAAGCTGCTTTCAGCCGCTCACACGCCGTTTGACAAGCAGGCGTCCACCTCAACAACGCTCCGGGATTCTTGACTCTCCTAGTATCTCCCACCCCTTTTGTTCGAAGCAGCTCAGTTAGGGGCAAGGCAATCTCAGCGAACCCCCTTATGAACAATCTGTAGTAGTTGCTGAACCCCAGGAAACTTTGAAGTTGCCTGCGGGTGCGGGGACTCTCCCAGTCCATGATAGCCTGCACCTTGGCAGGGTCCATTTCTATGCCTTTATCTGAAATCCTATACCCCAAGTAGTCAATTTGGGTCTGATGAAAGGCACATTTCGACAGCTTGGCATACAATTCAGCAGATCTGAGTTTACACAATACTTTCTTTACCAGAGCTACATGCTCTTTCATGGTTTCAGTATAAATCAACACATCATCCAAATACACCAGTACACCTTTGAACAGATGTTCATGCAAAACTTCATTGATTAATTGCATAAATACCCCAGGGCCCCCAGCCAACCCAAACGGCAACACCTTATACTGGAAGGCTCCCAACGGGCAATTGAATGCAGTTTTCCACTCATCCCCCTCCTTGATTCGTACACGATAGTAGGCTTCTCTTAAATCAAGCTTAGAGAAGATCTTTCCCTTGGCCAGATGTGACAACATGTCCTTTATCAATGGCAAGGGATATTTGTTGGAAATTGAGACGGCGTTTAATCCGCGGAAATCCGTACAAAGTCTCAATGTCCCGTCCTTTTTTGGGCGAAAAAGAACCGGCGCCCCCACGGGTGAATTCGCCGGCTCAATAAATCCGCGCGCCAGATTTTTGTCTACAAAGTCCCTCAACAGAGTCAGTTCCTTCTGCGTCATGGAATAAATTTTTGGTTTAGGCAATTGGGTGTTGGGCAGCAGTTCTATGGCACAGTCCGTCTTTCGATGGGGGGGCAACTGGTCAGCTTCCTTTTCACCGAATACATCAGCAAACATCCTGTACTCGGCCGGCAAGCCTTCCAGAGGAGAGGTCGGGTAAGGCGGAGTCGCAGCTGCCGCAACCCCCACCATCTCCTCTGGGGCACCCTTCCCCTCTGCCGCTTGATAAAACCCATCCCTAAACGTGATAGTTCGGTAAACCCAGTTTATTTGGGGGTTTTGCTGCACCAACCAGGGTACCCCCAACACCACCAATGGTCCCCCTACAGGAGCCACGACAAAAGACAACCCTTCCTGGTGACTGCCCAGTTGCAAGGCTACACGCCCTGTAAAATGGGTGACCGGTTTGCCCCCTGCCATGGACCCATCCAATTGAGTAAAAGCGATGGGTCGTTGTAAAGGGAAAGTGGGGAGCTCCAATGCCGCCACCACGTCGGGGTGCATAAGACACCGGGAACACCCCGAATCAATCATGGCCCATACTTCCACAGTCTTGGATTGGGAGCCCAATTTCAATTTCACCATGAGTATGCGGTAAGTGCCACTCACCGATGGAGGCTCGCGCCCGTCGTCTACCACCTGCCCAGCGGCGCCCTTTAGAGCAGGTGGCTGGCGTTTCCCGCTGGCTGCAGGATTTCGGTCTCCCCTTCAATTTCGTAGAACATCACATCGTCTCCCTCGGTTTCAGCCACCGCAGCTTTCTGTTTCCTCGGCAATGCAGGGGACTTTGCCGGCGGTTTTCCGGGCCGTTCCTCTACCTTTGCCTTCGGGCATGCTGCTACTCGATGCCCCTCCTTACCACATCTCAGACACAAGCCTTTTGCGTACCGCTTCTCCCGCTCCTCGTCCCAGGGTCGTTGTCCCGGTTTCCCCCCGGTGGTCGATGGGCGGCTGGGCTTCACCTCCCGCCCCGACTTGGCGGTCTTCCGCTGGGCAAAGATTTCCTGGGCATGTTCAGCCCTCCCCGCCAGCAGGATCCACTCATACAGCGTGTATGGGTCGTCCCTCCCCAGGGACCAGCGCAGCACCTCTGTATTCAAGCCATCCTTGAAGAGCTCGATAATGGTTGCTTGGGACCAGTCATCCACCTTCCCAGCTAGCGCTTTAAACTCCAGAGCATAATCGGCCACTGATCTGAACCCCTGCTTGAGTTCCTTCAGGGCTCGCTTTGCTCTCTCCTTTGCTAAGGGGTCCTCGAAGTGTTGCTTCAACGCCCAGAGGAACTCCTCGAGACTTTCCAGTTCAGGCGCCTCCGACTGGCACATCTGGACATACCAGTCTGCCGCCCTCCCCTTCAGTTTGGTGGCAATGGTGATGATCCTTGCCTTTTCCGATTGGAAAAACGCCCCCCATTCCTCCATGTAGGCTTTCGCGTTCGTCAGGAAGAACGAGAGTTTGGTCAGGTCCCCATCAAACTTGACAGGGAAGTCTCGCATGCCGCCTCCCGCCGGGCTGCGCCCCACCACCGGTGCTGCCGCGGCTTGTGCTTCCCTGGCTCGGGGCGGCACGGGGCCCCGGGGCGATCGCCCTGGCGATGCTGCGATTGTCATCTGGACCGACTGGTCCCCTTCGCGCCTCCGCACCATCCGTCGCCGTTCCGGGGACAGCCCCTGGGACGAAGGGGTTGAATGCCTCTGGCTTGATTCTTCCCGGACCTCTCGCAACGAGGTCACATCCAAGCTCAGCTGTTTCAGTATAGCCTCCAACGAATCCATTTTGGACTCCAGCACTCGGATCCGATCCGGAGTGGGTGAGCCCTCCGTTGGCTGCACCTGCACCACGTTGGGGGATAATGGGTATCTCTGCTTCCAGGATGGGCCCCCCGCTGCCGTGGCATCTCCTTGGGTCTCATCCCAGGTGAGCAGCTCGCCCGGAGACTTTACGGTGGTCTCCGGGGCCGTTTTCAGCCCCCCGGCTTCACTCTCCGACTCGGAGCTCGCCTCCTCTCGGACGGCTGACAGCTCCCCACCTTGGAACGGTCGGCCGGACTGCCTCACGGTCGAGTCCGGTTCCCCTTCCTCCATCATCATGATGTCGGGTTCGGTCATCGCGGGCTCTCTCCCTCACAGGGTTAGACGCTTGTCTTTCCTGGACAGGGGCCAGCGGAGTTAGGAACTTAGATTCTCAGCTTTATGTAATGATTGCCCTAGCCCCAAATACTCAGACTCACAAGAGGCTGCTAAATGAAATCTGATTTATTAGAGTACTAAAGACAAATACAGAGAAAGCTGAGAATGAGCAAAAGCGCGCCAAATACAAACTTAAACCCTTGGTGCAAACGTATCCCGCCTCCCTCGTAACAGCCCCGCCCGGCACAGGTGCTAGCAATCGTCAGAGTTGCTAGCCTGGGAAAGTAACCTTGAGCGCAGTAGATAATACAAATACATTCCAAAGCAAAGCCAAAAGATAATCGTTCCCATCCTCCCCAGAAAGATGAAACACGCATCCAATTAATGACATGCGAAACGTTACGATGCATCAAAGACATTGAAACGGCGAACATGACACGTGTCGTCCAGTAGGTGCTGCAGATCCTCATAGAACTGCTCTACTTCAGCTTCTTCAGCATCTGTGGTTGGGGTGTATATTTGGATCACTGTGATGTTAGATGGCTTGCCCTGAATTCGAACTGAGATCATTCTATCGTTTTTTGGATTGTATCCAAGCACTGCTTTAGCCACTTGACTATTAATTATGAAGGCTACTCCATTTCTTCTGTGGTCCTCTTGTCCACAGTAGTAGATCTGGTGGTCATTTGATGTGAAGTGGCCCATTCCAGTCCATTTCAGTTCACTGACACCCAAAATGTCTATCTTGAATCTTGACATCTCACCAATAACCACATCCAATTTGCTCTGGCTCATAGATCTTACATTCCAGGTTCCAATGGTGTGTTGATTCTTAGAACATCGGATTCGCTGTTCACCACCAGCACCGTCGGCCGCTAGCCGTCCTTTCGGCTTTGAGCTAGCTGCGTCATCACGTCTGGGGCTAGTTGAACTCATCCTCTGTTCCTCCCCAGTAGCATTTTGACCATCTTCCGACCTGGGCGTGTCATCTTCCGATGGTATACCGACATATCTCTGGTTGTACTCATCCATTTAGTTTTCAGGGCAAGAATACTGGGGTGGGTTGCCATTACCTTCCCCAGGGATCGCATTTAGTCTGACCTCTCTGTCATGACCTTCCCGTCTTGGGTGGCCCTTCACGGTTTAGTTCATGGCATCACTGAGGTGCTCAAGCTCCAGCACCACGACAAGGTAACGATCCTTTGCTGAAGGTTTCTATTATACTGAGTGGAATATTCTGGGGAACAGGCCAAAAGATTGTATGAACAAATTCTTGTTTTGTTCTCCTTATTGTTCACTGTATTAAGAGTCCTTGCTCAGTGTTAGTAACAAAGAGATGCCTAAAGCTATCATGTTCTGTATGTAATAGCTCCATTAGAATTACACTGTTAATTGTACACTCTTAATATTCCTTCTCCTGCCGTGCCTATTTATCATTTTCCTTTTCACCCTTGCCTTAAATATGCTTAATTCTGCTAATTTCTAGCTGTGCCCATTAATGTTTAAGCTTCTTTTCTTTCCACATTCAAGTTGCTTTTAAATGAAAGGTTGACAATCCCAGAAATGTCTTTAGATACAGGAAATGTCTAGGGCAGCATTCCAGTGGAATATTCTAATGGTCTACATCAAGAGTAAGGCAGTAGCTTCTTTATATTAGCCCAACTTTACCTCAAGTGGAACCATGTTAGGCCTCAGGTTTGAATGCAATATCTGATGAGTTAAGAAAGATGGAATCAGCAGGCATGATTTTTGCTTAGTTTTGTCTTGGTTTTTGGTAGTAGCACCTTCATCAATGAATAATCTGTCCAAAGAAGACTGCTCTGGAATATCCCCCAACACATCCAGAGGGTACTAGATTGAGGAAAGCTAGAATAGGTGAAATGATGGGCTTAATCACATATTCCTGTTTGATAGTAAATTTGGCCATACAGAACAAAGAAGGGCAAAGATGCATCTGTATAAAGTGTGAACATGCTAATTTATTTGTAAAGATACACATTAAAATAATTATAATTTAGTAGGATTATAGTACATCTCATCAACTGGGAAAAACTTTAGCCCTATGTACTTGTACAGTCTCTTACCCAAATGTTAAGTGCTGATGGCTACCAACTGCACTGCAGGATAGCAGGTAGTTGTAGACATGAAAGCAATCAGTTTTTAATTCTGTGGCCCTTAAGTCCTTCCAAAAGAAGGAAAGGGTTCAAAAATGTCAACCTGACCTGGTGATGTCACAATTTCATTGGCCATATCTCCTACAACCCCCAGGCAGAACAGAAAGAGAGTGTGATACTTGGGCCAAAAAGGAGATGTAACAGAGTCTGAATTGTGTGACCTCAAGCTGTTTTGACTCACCTACACAGCATGAGGCTCCACTATCCTGAATAGCCAGACACTAGAGGAAATCGCTCTGGAAAGATGCATGGGGTCACAACCAGCAGATATGTCACTATCAAATGTCTGAAGAGCCTCCACTGTAGAACCCACCTATGCTATCAGTCTCCCCTATCAGCACACGGACATTCTACCCTGTCCCAAATGTCACTATCTGGTGAAACTGTGATTTTGGCTTTTTTTCCCCCATTTCTTTTTGAACATTCAAAATCCATAAAGCTTGGATTTGTTAATAAGTGCATGTAACTTTAGAAGTGAAACATTCAACCTCACATACAGTTTAGTGATAATCATAGATTTTAAATGTGCGGAGAGCACTCTAGCCCAACAGCAGCTGTTTGGTGCTAAGGATTATGATGCAAGTAATGGGCTGTTTTAATTTTATATAATCGGAACTGATCTGATGAATGTTCCATTTGTTACTTCTAGGCTGGGGCTTCATGATGGTTGAAGGGGGTGTTCCTTGTGCATGACATAGTAGCTGAGTGAATTTCAATGAACGCTCCGCTATGCATTTGTTCTGACCCATTCCATTGTTTTGGCAGTCCACCCCTCTCACGATAGTGAAATAAGTAGCTGCGAATTAGAAGTTCACCAGTTAATTGGGCATTTGATCCTAAATGTTATGATACTAGCAAGGGATCGCCAAACTGCATACAAATTCTGCCAGCATTAATATGAACCCATATTGGAGGTGACAGTAGCTGAATAACAAAGGGCAGAACAAGAAAAAAAGACCATCAGAGATAGGAGACAGGAAATGAAAATGACAGCCTCATAGAAGCAGAAAGAGCCAGGGCTGGGAATAGGCATAGCCTAGCAAGTGGGATGACATGACTCGGCAGATAAAAGAAAAGGGGAAAAAAATCAGGAGCTGAATAACTTCTAGAGATTGCATGGAAGCAGACCTTTGTGTTTTGCTCCTGCCTGCCTGAGTGTCTCATCAACAGACTCTTGCTTTCAGCAGAAAGATACTATTTATAGCAAACTGCCGTCCTTTTTACCCTGATGATAATGCTTATATTTTTTCTTGGTCTTGTAGAACAGTATCCCCCAGCCAGATGGCCTCCTGATGTCTTGGAACCAAATGACTAACATTCCCAGTCAACACGGTGTTGGGATTTTGGGGATGCTACTCCTGTAGCATCAGAAGGATATCAGCTTGGGGAATGTTGTGAGAGAATATTACCAGCAAGTAAAGTCAGAGTATCCATCTACGGTAGCTGTACAATACAATACAAAATAAGAGCTCCTTGTATTTTGTTTCCTTTGTATTTATTCCATATATATCTCCCTATCTGCCTATGTCTTCCATTTTCCTACTAGTACTTGGAAGCTCAAAGCAGAGGTATTTGCTTGAAGAAACTTGAGTGGTACTTGCTGTGGCAGTAGCAGGGAGTCTGTGTAGTAGATTGCTGTTATTAAGTATAATCCTAGATTATTATTTTTGTCAGCCATACTTGAAGCTCTTTTGGAGCTATACCCCTATTAAATACCCCCCCCCAACTTGAGTGAAGTTTACCTAAGGGTTGTTTCTTTTTTTAAGTAAATGGATTAGAGCTTGTGCTGTGAATATTGAGATTAGCACTGCATTTGGAAGCTGCAAATGAAAGAGGACTTCCCCATCCATAAATACCACATGGTCTGCAAAACAAGTTGGTAGCACCAGCAGGGTCTCAATTAACAAAGGATTCAGAAGGGAGCAGAGGTCTAGGGACAGTGTGAAAGAATCTCCTGTTCCCCCTCAATTCAAGTAAGCAAGCCTCTTGTAAACAAATTGGCAGCACATCTCTGATCTTAATCTGGTCATGGTTTGCCCGGGAGACAGTTTGGAAACGGAATGCAGTCTGCCTTCGGTTCCATAATGGAAGAAGCACAAGATATGAAGAAATACTACTCATGTAGAGTTCTTATACACATTCGTTTTTCACTTGATGACTGCATCATCATCATGACTTACATGTGTAAACCAACCATCACAAGCGAATCATTTATTTATTTATTTATTTATTTATAAATTTATTCACTGCTCATCTCTCCTCAACGGGGGGACTCTGGGCGGCTTACAATAAAACAAGATTAAAATATAAAACCATTACAATTAAAAATATAGTAAAAATAAAAATATAATAAAATCTACATGGCAAAGAGATCTTAATCAGACCTTCAGTGTGGTAGGTCCCTCCGGATCACTTCATGGCGCTAGCCATCCCCAGGTGTAATTATTCGCCCTCCCATTCCAAGCCTGCCTACAAAACCAGGTCTTTAATCTTTTGTGGAAGTCCAGGAGCGAGGGGGCTTGTCTCACCTCTGGGGGAAGGATGTTCCAAAGGGCGGGAGCTACAGCAGAGAAGGCACGCTTCCGAGACCCCGCTAGATGGAATTCTTTTATAGATGGGGCCCGTAACATGCCCTCCCTGCATGACCGGATGGGGTGGGTCGATGTAATAGGGATGAGACGGTCCCTCAGATATCCTGGTCCCATGCCATGTAGGGCTTTAAAGGCGATAACCAACACCTTGAATTGGACCCAGAAGCAAACTGGACCCAGTGGAGCTCATGCAACAAAGGTGCTATGCGTGCAAATCTTGGAGCACCCAAGATTGTCTGCGCGGCTGCATTCTGGACCAGCTGTAGCTTCCGGATATTTTTCAAGGGTAGCCCCATGTAGAGCTCATTACAGTAATCTATATGGGAGATAACCAGGGCATGAGTGACTGTTCGGAGGTCCTCTCAGTCCAGGAAAGGGCGTAACTGGTGCACAACACGAAGTTGCGCAAAGGCCTTCCTGGCCACGACTGCCATCTGCTCATCGAGCAGGAGTCGTGAGTCCAAGAGGACCCCCAAGTTACGCACCGGATCTGTCTGGGGCAGTGCGACCCCATCCAGCACTAAAGATGACAGGTTCCTGGGACACGAGGTGCCATTAATCCACAGCCACTCCGTCTTACTAGGGTTCAGTCGAAGCCTGCTGTTCCCCATCCAGGCCCCCACAGCCCCCAGACACTCGGAAAGGGTGGTCACGGCATCACTTACTTCACCCAGGATGGAGATGTACAATTGAGTATCATCAGCATACTGATGATACCTCATCCCATGGTGATGAATGATCTCACCCAGCGGTTTCATGTAGATGTTAAAAAGGAGAGGGGAGAATACTGATCCCTGCGGCACCCCACAAAGAAGGGGCCGTGGGGCCGATCTCTCCTCCCCTATCAACACTGACTGGGACCGGCCCTGGAGGAAGGAGGCAAACCAGCACAAGACTATGCCGCCCACCCCCAACTCCCTGAGCCAACCCAAAAGGATACCATGGTCGATGGTATCGAAGGCCGCTGAGAGGTCAAGAAGAGCCAGGATGGATGCCCTGCCTCCATCCCGCTCCCGCCAGAGATCATCCATAAGTGCGACCAATGCCATTTCCATCCCATAACCAGGTCTGAAACCTGACTGAAAGGGGACTAGATAATCCGTTTCATCCAGGATCCTCTGGAGCTGCAACGCCACCACTTTCTCAATCATGTCTGAGTCTCATGCATATAATTTTCCACATCAGCCAAACTAAACATAGTGTGTCTCAGAGGAGACAGTTATCCCAATCATTTGAGAAGTGTCAAGTGATCAATTTGCAGATGTGAATTACCCCAATATCCATATGACAATACCTATTATCAAATATCTGCCACACTCATGCTGGTTGGATCATATCATTGGACTGGATTACTTACTCATTTGAACTTTGCAAGGTACTCTGGCACAACTTTGTTAAAAAATACTTACCTTGTGGCCAAAGGACAAATATATGCATTCGCTTTAGTGACCATTTAAGCTTAAAAGTGTTCCAGGACATTTTGCTAGTGCTACCCTAGAGATGCCAATAATATTGCTATCCATTTGGCATATGTATATGAAGTCACTGAGTAATGACATCTGGGAATTTGGAGTGAGATGGAGGCTGTCAGCTCTATTTTCCCCTATAGTTATGGTCAAGGAGCTAAGTTGGTTGGATGGCCAAGCAATTCCAACTGAAATCTAACAAGGTAAAAGCAGTGTAGGATGATAGTTTCCAAGGGTGTGAAATGGAGAGGATGGCTTTTCTCCTGAAGGAGCCCATGGAAACTTGAAAACGTTCATTGACCCTGGATTGTCACCAAAGATTCAAGTGGAGCAGGTTCGGAAGCTTTTTCTGGAGAGGAATATCCTAGCCATGGGTACTTCCAGTTTGGATTTTGGTAATATATAAATCTGAAGGAAAGGTTGTCATATTTTCCCATATCACTCATTTATTTGTATGCTACATTATGGCTGCTTTATTAGTATAATATTAAGGAAAAGTTATTTTCAAGGTTCTATCAGTTCAGTCCAGGGCATGCGGACTTAAAAGTGAGCCCAAGGACACAGAGACTGAAAGCAAAACATGGATACTCCAAGCATGGAGAAAGAAAGAAAGAATCAATTTATCTGACTCTTTCTCAAATACACATAGAGAGATAAGTCAGTGGACTTCATGATGCATACCTTTGGTTGGAGCAAGCTCAGTATTTAGAAAGTAAACTGAGAAACTAATGAGAGGTATAGAGGAAAGAAGGTTGGTTGGGAACAACTGCATTCTATTATTTCTTTTAGTTTATAGTGAGATCTATACAGAGATAGGTCTATATAGCTACACACACACACACACACACACACACACACATACACACATTTTAATCCATTCAATTGTGTCTGATTCTCAGAGACTGCCTGGACCAGTCCCTGCAGTTTTCTTGACAAGGTTTTTCGGAAGTGGTTTGCCATTGCCTGCTTCCTAGGCCCAAGATCACTCAGCTGGCTTTGTGCCAAAGGCAGGACTAGAACTCACGGTCTCCTGGTTTCTAGCCTGATGCCTTAACCGCTACACCAAACTGGCTGTCAATTTCACACACATAATTAGATGCACAGTAAGTATTATAGATGTGTGAGGCTGGGTAGCACTGAGACAGAAAGGGAATTTGCTTAGCTTGGAAAACTCCATTGATGTAATTTAAGTAGTTATGCGTACCAGTTGCACAAAGAAAACGAAATGTGTGGCCCACTAGCAAAGGCAAAAGTTTCTGATGGCAAGAAAGCCATGTGGGGGTTTCTGGATTTTAACTGCTAAGAGGTAGATACTGGGATGTAGCTGCTTGGTTCTGTCTCACATGCCCAGTCAAAGTGGCTACTTTAATTGTAACCATGCTTTTGTTTCCAGCAGTAGCTCTCAGGCCAGGTAGGGTGAGCCTGACAGTGCCTGAAAGATGGAGAGAATCTCATTTGAGGGACAGTATAATGTAATGGTTAGAGTATTGGACTAGGATGAAGAATTTCCAAGTTTCAATTGCCCAATGAATCCATGAATTCTACCAAGTCACTATCTGCTTAACCCAATGATTCTCAACTTCAAGCTGTATGCTGGCTGGGGAATTCTGGGAGTTGGTCCATACAGCTTAAAGCTGCTAAGGTTGAGAAACATTGGGTTAACCTATCTTATTGCTGTCATTAGCAACCGCAAGAACTAAAGCAATGCAGACTCAAAGCTGAATGGAATGGAAGCAAGGCTTTTCCAACAACTCTGAGAGAAATAACCAACACAGAGTCAAGAGGAGTCTTACTCGGTGGGCTGACTGCAGGCAGCCCCCTGGCCTCCAGGATCTGAAGCAACACAACAATGCCTAGACTGCAAGTGAAACAGGATTGTAAGTGGAACAGGATTGTAAGCACAGGTACATGCCCAGGTTTAGGCCCACTCTGTGGCAGCAAGTGAGGCAAAAGTGTTCTCACTACTGCTCACTTATTGCATCAGCAGGCTGTCATCCAGTGGCTCTAACTGCCTTTTGGGGAGGAGCAAATTGCAAGTTTTCCCCAGCCACTGTGACCAGTCATTCAAATTTGCTTGAGTCTTAACTCCACTTGGCCGGTGTCTAGCGTGGTGACTGGGACAACTTTCCAGGTTATCTGGGATTCTTTTGTGTTGTAAGCTCTGAAAAAGTAGAAGGTGTCCTTTCTAGCATGTCCTCAGCCAGCTGTAGCATGGACATCTCTCTCTCCTGGTTTCCTCATGTAGTTGGAGGGGGGAGGATTTATTCCCTGAATCCAGGAGATTATTGACATCTCTCTGAAGGAGCGGGGTATTACCACCAGCTCCCTCCTCACGAGGTCTTCTCTGGAATGAAAGGTCCAAGGATAATTATCATTTATTCCCCAACCTTCATTTTTTAATGAGGGTTGTTGAGACAATGGTGAAGGATCAACTACAGAGAGCAGATGAAGTGGATTATCTACACCCGAGCTAGTCAGGATTCAGAGTTAGGCGTAGGATGGAGGCAGCCTGGCAGTGTTAGTGTATGCACTCTGTCTTGGTCCTGTTAAATCTCTCAGTAGCTTTCAGTACCATCAACCATGGTATCCTTCCGGACTGGCTACAGAGGTTGCAGATTGGGGGCACTGTTTATAGTGATTCTAGTTCTAGTTATTGGCGGTGGGAGAGGAGAAATCAACTGGGTGGCTGCTTCCTTTTGGAGGTGATTCAAAGGTCAGTCCTCTTCTCCCTGCTGTTTAATATGTACATGAAACTGCTGAGTGAGGTCAAGAATTGGTTTGGTGTATGGAATTGTCAACATCCAGCTTTATATTACTCCTCTGAGCCATACTGGTGAGGCTGTTGAGGTCCTGTCTCAGTGTCTAGAGATTGTGAAGGTCTAGAAGGAGAGAACAAGCTTAAACTGAATCTTAGCAAGATTCAGAGTTTCTGGTGTCAGAACTAAGCTTGCCTCTGACTCAGAAAGTGAAACTAGTTCTGAGTCAGGGGAGGAATTGGAAACTTACCGGCTGGAATTGGAGAAATGAAACTCCAGCATGACTCAGCAGAGTGGGAAGAATCCACAAAGCTGACTGGGCGAGATCCAGAGGAGGATTTGAATACACCAATCAGCACGCACCAGAGATGGGCTGAAAAGCACGTGAAGGAGAAGGAAGCCCGATTGGCTGCAGGAGAGTCCAAGCGCGCCGAAGATTGGGATAAAAGGCAGCCGCCCAGAGAGCAAGCTGCTGGAGACGACCCATCCTCCAAGCCTGCAGCTTCGGGAGAAGAGTCCTTACTGACGTCGGAGTCAGCATCTGTGGCCAAAGAGGAACCAGTGTTTGAGCTCCACTCCGAAGATGAATTGAATCCTGTGTCTGCTGCCAGTGAGGAATCAGCATCAGCCATGCCCAGCAGCCTTCGCCTTGCTTCCAGCCATGAAACTCCACCATCTCCTCAGCAACGTGGGCAAGCCTTGACATTCCAGCACCATTTGCCTTCAGTCCTGCGCACCCACACTTCGCATGCTCCGTTGTATTCAGGAATTTCACACCTATCGGGTTCAGGATCTGGTTGCCAGATTAGTCTGGGGCTTCCAGCCAAGTCCAGCCGAGTTCCAAGTTCCAAGCCTTGTCTTCAAGTCTTCAGTTCATAGTACCCAGCCTAGTCTAGAACCACCAGCTGAGTCTAACCTTGCTCTGAGTTCGAGTTCTGCTCCAAGTCTTCAGTCCATCCCTGTCTGTTGCTCGTAGTCCTGATCCCAGATCCAGTGAGTCAGAGATTCAGCATCAGTGCCGTTCCAGTACTGTTCCAGTTCGAGAACCTCCAGCCTTCGTGTTCCAGTCGGATCCAGTCGGCCCAGCTGGGCTTGTTTAACCTAGTCTCGCATATCAAGGACTTAATTATTGTAAATAGTTATTTAATAAAGAATATTCTTTGAGTACCTGTCTGGTGCTTAGTCTGAGCAGGACAACTGTCTGGATGTGCAGGATGCTGAGGCATGGTGGTGCTGCTTTTCTGTAGCAGCACCTGTCCCCTGGAATGCCTCCCACTGGATATTAAAGGAGCCCCCATCTTAGCTGCCTCCTGAAAACAGTTGGCAGATGAAACTTTTCCAGAAGTCGTTTTGGACTTGATGCCTCTTTTGGGATTGTTTCTGGATTATCTGATTTATCATTGTGGTGTTTCAGTACTTTAATTGTATGGATTGTGATGTTTTTATATCTGTATTTTTGTGACATGGGAGTGAGCAGGATATAAATGCAATTAATTAAATAAATTGTTCTGGGGAAGGAGACAAAAGAGGAAAATTAGTTGAACGTAGCTGTATAAATGGTTGTGCTGCACTCAGGTGCCAAATAAACCAGAATACAATGCCAGACACTCCTGATGTGTCTATTAATAAACAAACAAACAAACAACTAATCTTGTAGGCAGCTGTTTATTAAAAGAGCCATATCTGCAACAAACTACTATAGGATCCATTATGCCATGTCAGGAAATTGTCCAGAAAGCCACAGTGAGAATTTCACCGAGGCTGAAGGGGTATCTGGCTACAACCTGCTGCAGATAAGGAAACAAGATAGTTTCAGACTGAAGGAAGAGAAATCAAGAAATTGTGATCCTGGAAATTTAGGTAAGAAAGAAAAAGAAAGGGGGGAAGCATTCTAAGAGTGAGCTAAGAGCCAATTAACCCCAGGCATTTTGGGGAGCACTGAGTCCCATGATGAAAGAATGTGCTGGATGCCAGAACTTAAAATAATGAATGCAGGTAGGATCAATGATTCTGAGTTGGACTCCAGATGGAGAAGCAGAACAAGCTGATCAATAGTCTGAATCTAGGGAATAAAAAGGAATGAGAATTAAAACTAGCTAGCTAAGCAATGAAAAAAGCTGGCTTCAGTGAAGGAAAGTTTTAGGGTGAGGATGTTCCAAGATTTGCCCATATTTCTACAGATTTATATTGGCTTTTCCCAGCCTATTACCCTCCAAATATATTGGAATGATTAATCTCATAATTCCGTGCAGTTTCAGTCACACTCATGGGCATTTTGGCAACGATGGTAACTGGTAGTCAGGGAGGTATTTACATTTAACTGGTACCTTCTAGGGGTGTATATCCATCTTTCAGCAAACCCACATAGCCTCCTTGCCCCAAAGTGAGGGCAGCCCACTAACCACTTCTAAAGGACATGTCTGTGTGCCATCATCTGCATCTCATCTACCAGATCTGAGGCAACCTGGGGACAGTTTTAGCAGCTCTGATGTTTCTCCTTTTATCTCATCCCCAAACCCACTCCCACTCCCAAACCTCTTTTGACTAGGGGGGAGACCAGAACCCCAGGTTCTGCAGCCATAATTTTAAATGTACAGAACCTGACATTGTGAAATTGACTATCCCCAGTTTAATGCATGTAACTGGAAGTGTAACTGAAATGTCTTGTCTCTTGTATGTCTGTAGCCCACATAGAAGGAAATTCCCTTCCCAGTGGCTGCTGTTCCCAGGAACCCTGGTTCCTCACTTTCTTTCCTCACACAATGTTCTCAGAGTAGTTGACAGCTCCCACATCAATCCCCACAGCTGACTGCTTTCTCAAACTCCATCTTTTCAACAGTATTTATCTGAAGGCTGCACATGCCTGGAGGACCACTAGATGGCAGCCAAGAGGCACAAAACTCTTACTTTTTGCTGCCACCTAGTGAACAATAGGTAACCCAGTCAACCCATAGTTTCAAGGATTTTTTTAAAAATCCACTTGGTCAACAGAACAATGGGGGGAGGGGAAGCAGTGCACAGAGTAATCAATCTTGCATGCCAATCGAAGGAGTTTTTTCATGTGCCAGATAATGTTGGGCAGGTCTGGAATTTCGTTCCCAGGGAACTGTGAATCACAGCCATCAGAATGTTGCATGTTAAAGCTTTATGTACAGCAACACAGTGAAGACCCATTTCGGATACACGATAAGGGCGTGCTGTTGCTCTAGGATGGCACAGCAAAGCAGCTGTGCAAATGTGGCCTTAGCCTATTTTAGCAGGAACAATCAAAAGTCTCTTGGCATCTTAAAGGGTTCTATTTATTATGACAGAGGAATTTTAGAATATAGTCCACTTTATTGGGTGCACAGAACAGTATCCAAAGATACCAAGGCTCTTTACTTCTATTTCGGAATAGTACTTTATGCATCTGACAAGGTGGACTGTAATCACAAATGTTTATGACATATAAACAAGTACAGGTTTCAATTCTTGCCAAGAACAGCAGGCAGAAACTCTTTTAATTAAGTTTCAGTACAGGACACTCATGGATCAATTAGATGTTAACTCTTCTCCTAACAGCCAAGATTCACATTTTCATTCTTGGAAGCCTTCCTTTTGCTCTTGCTAACTTTCTCTGAACCAAAGGAACTAAGGTGGTGCCAACAAAAATATCAAATGCAAACAACACATATGCATTAAGCCATATTTTTTGTAATCTTTCCTGAAGTAGAAATAGGTACTGTAGGTTTCAATTAAGTGTACTGGAACTCAATCCAAATCAGTCCTAATATGTTTGCTTCTACCTTTAAGATGTTACTCAAGGTTGAAGCCATTAGTGGACAGATAGGACCACTGAATGGAGCAGAGCTTAATACAGTGAAAAGACATGCACAGAAAAGAATATTATCTAAAATAGCATTAATGAGCACATTAGAGAAATATAGGTTATTGATCTTACACACTTAGCCCACCCAAGCATAAAGAATTACACACTTAGACAAAGTAGGTTCAAAAGGAAGCAAAAAGAAGGTCTTACTCATTTATTTGGTCCAGTTACATCCATTCAGGAAAATTATTCTTATTCTTCTTTCTTTCCCTAAACCGAATTAACCTTTAACCCTTATTGCTGCTAAAGGCTGCATGCAGAAAAGGGGAACCTCCTGACCCTAGGCCCATTGCATGGTCCCTAGATGGAAGGAGCAGCAGTAGCATGCTTCCTTCTGAGATGGTGGAAGAAGAAGGACTAAGGAATGTGGGAGGGACAACAAACAACTTCCTCCAGAAGCACATATAGAATTGCATCCTAGAACGAACTCATCTACATACTAATGAGGCATGCTGATTTGCTGGGACCTCTAACAAAGGTAAAGTCTCCTTTGAATTAAATACAACTCCTGATGTCTTCATGGACACAACCATGCAGCTTTCTGGGCAACAGTATGGAAGCAGCTTGTCATTGCCTTCTAGGAGCATTTTTTTTTACTTCCCAGTCTACCTTACAGCCCTGGGCTTCCCTGGTAGTCTCCCATCCAAGTAGTAACCAAGCCCAACTCTGCTTAACTTCTGGCTCCAAAGTCAGACAAGTATCTATTTAAAACACACACACAGAGACCTTAAAAACAGTGGGGAAAGCTTTACATCCTGGAACATGGAGATTAAAAAAGGTTACAGTAACAAAACAAATAAAAATAATCTGTTGTTGGTGTTTCCTATTACCCTCCCAGCCAAGATGTGGATGACATCCTCCAAAAGTAAACTTCAGATCATTCAAAGAGTCGTGAAGTTGTAGTGCGAAGGAACTTTAATTATTCCAATATCTCTTAGGAGACAAATTCTGTCAGATATACTGACAACGTCCCCCTTCAGAGGGTGGAGGAAGGTGCAAGAGGCTTGATATTAATAAATAAGGAAGATTTAATTGAAGAATAAATGTTGCAGAAACTCTGGAGGAAAGTAACAGTATAATACTTGAGTTTTTAATTTTAAGGGAAACTAAAACTGAGCATAGGCAAATCTGGATCTTGGACTTCAAAAAGCACATTTAATTTTTAATTTGGCCCCATAGCAGGAGAAGCTAATGGGAAAAGGAACTCAAGATAGATGAGAGTTCCTAAAGAAGAAATACTATGAGGACAATTGAAAACAATTCTAATGATGTAGGCTGGGCCTGCAAAATTAAAATATTGTTGATTTTACTGCTTTTGGGGGAGGGGGTAGAATGGGTCTGTATTTCTGAGAGAGAGATTTTTAACTCTGCTTCTGATCAGCCTATTTGAATTTTCAGACGATGAACAGCTTAGGAATTTCACTTTACTACCTGTCTTAGAAACATACTTCTAATTACAGATATTACATTTCAAAATAGATGGGGCACATTATTCTGTTTAAGAACAGGTGGAATTTATTCCATGGGCCTTTTATGTGAAACAAAGGTGGCATAGACCATATAACTCTTTAGCTTCTATAGTAACCTGCAACTTTGTACCTTTCCTCACTGCAGAGTTGAAATCTGCTAGCATCAAGGATGCTACCCACTCACCCTTTAGTTGACAGGGAATCTTCCAATTGCTATCCTGCCTCCATTGCCTCTAGTTCCAGCCATAGCAGTCACCTGACTCCTTACCGGGAGTGACAGAACCCAAAGTTTGTACACACTCCAAGATGGCCCTTGGATGGTATTGGAATAAGGAAGGAAGCGCTTCTTTAACATGGGGACAGCTAAGGACGTCTTAAGCCTGTTTCATTCATGGGCTTGTGACTACATCTGTATAATGGGAATACAGCAGGAAATAAGATGCTACCAGGTCATTTTTGTGCCATGGTTAGATGCAAGTGGGAAAGGTCATTGGCTCTCCTCAGCAGTGCTGCATAGCAAAATAACTAAGTCCAGTTAAACACTAAATACAAAATAAGAATCAATTGTCAGAAACAAGAGCTTTTCTAAAGATGAAATTTAAAAAGCAGAGTAGAAAACTTGGGAATCAGGAAAATACTTTACCATTAAGATATGTATTAGCACTTACAGCTAAAAATATGATATTGTATCTTGAGCCTCTTGCCTGGGGATGTACAGAACGACAGCTCTAGGCATATTATAACATCAGTTTTGACTTTCTCCTTTTGATTAATTTTTTAAAGTGTATGTTGCCTTCAGCAACTGGGTCAATTCCCTTGTAATCTCAACTCTCAAAATGTGGGATAACATTCGCGGTAGATAAAAAAGCACAGTAATAGGAGAAGCAGGACAACATGCTAGTCCAGTTTGTGATGGACTGATTTGTAGCTGAAAGTGTCTTGAGGTCATATGAAAGTGTGTTTGTCTTCCACTGTTGACTTTTGCACACTTGCTCAATCTAGCATTGTCCAGCATACACAACTAACATGACATCAGTTTCACTGGCCATGACTAGATTGTGTTAAACATGCTGTAATGGTGTGGTCCAACAAGAATTTGAGACTGAAGTCTAAGGCAACATTCAACAGAATGAATTGGAGGACCTCTAAATTCATATGAATTGGCTTAGTACATTTTGAAATCAATGGGATAACATTTGGGGCCCATTACTCAATGTCTTGGTAGTTGTGCTTTGAAGTCCTCAGGAATCCATGCATTATCCCCATCTTATCTACGTGAAGTCTAAGCTGGTGGCAGCATCTTGTCAAGCTCATCTGGACTAAGAACTTAAGAGGGATCAGGCCTGCCTAGTACTTGCTGTACTGGAAGAAGGTAGGTGCAAACCTATTCTGTACTGTTCACAAGAAAACTGCATGGTTACATCCATATAGTCCCCAGAAAATGAACTTGGTTCAAGAGGGTCTTCTTCTTTTTCCTTTTTTTATCTACAGGAAATTACCAATGTTCATCCAAATATTGGCCAACATGGGCTAGTACAAAGATGGGGCCCAGCTTTATCTTGCTTCTCAACCAGATGCAAATGAAGCAGTAGATGTTATGAATTCGCATTTTGACAGAGTAATGGGATGAATATGCGTGAATAAACTGAGGCTCAACATATCGTCAGAAAAAGAAGTTTCCTTACCATTTAAAAAGTACTTCCCTCCAGAAGACTATTAAGCCTGGAAATAATTAAAGTACCAGATCAGGAATGGGAGACTGAAGATAAATTTCTCCTCAGCCAAAGTTCACTGAGTGACATTGAATTGGACACTGTATCTCAGTGAAGATAAAATGGGATGGAAGAATCATATCTCCTGCCTTAAATTCCTTGGAGAATAAGAAATTGAAAAATGTAGCTACGTAAGTGAATATTACATTTGCTCTTATTTTGAACTGGCATCGTGCAAATATTGGTGAGGAGACAGTTTTGTGGACCTTTTTTTCCTTTTTTCACATAAAAGATATATCTACGTAGAAAGGATTAGGCAGTTTGTGCATAACTTAGCAAGCTTTGTATTGTAATTTCGTCTACATGTGCACTTAGAAAAAGTTACTTAGGAAGCTTTGCAGATTGCAGCATTGTATTGTAAATCACTCTAAGCATTGAGCCTTTTAGCTGTATTCCTATTTGTAACAATTAAGATAAATACAGTAGAACAACATGAGCTTCTGAATCTAACACCTGCTGGGGGGGGGAGGGTTGGCGGCAAGTGGCTGCATGCTAGAAATGATGTTCACCTTAAAAATGTTCTTAGCAAAGAGTCAACTATCTGGTTCCCAAGTTTTTGACAAGATATATTATCAGACCATCCCCAGGTGTTATATCCTAGGGACTCTGCCTTACCTAAAAATATCCCTGGCAATGTGTCCTCTTTCTTGAGTTTGGGACCAAGACATGGATAACACATGCTACTAAGCCATCTCCAAGTGTTATTATTCATACTTCAGGTTTCTTAAGGAAGTATAAAAAGGTGACAGTAGCCCCCAGTCACTTTGAACCTTGGCATACATTCCAGGAAGAAGAAGTGGTATGCAATGGCCAATTCCAGTGGGTCCATCTGCTTCCATTTCTGGTTATTCTGGCAAACTAACAAGACATGGATTGATATGTCTTTCTCTGTAACTCTATAATTCTCTAATATTTGCTCGATCAATTTTTTTAAAAAAATTTCACCCTGATTTGAATATATTGTCTCTGAACCCTGAAATACCTATTGGCTCCCAGCTGGTCACCAGGTGGCAACATATATTTCTAGAAATATGATCCTTTAAAGTGGACAATCATCTCTTTAGCTTTAGATCAACTCTCATCAAAGCCATTAACCTGCACCCCAACCATGAAAGTTCTTGAGATGGTTTAGCTATAACTAGCTAAACAGGAAACGGAGTTCACAGAATTCAAGGTACACTATGACAGATGTAGAAATACATTTACTCATTAAAGAAAAATGAAATGTAAATCCATTTAACAAAAAAGAATGGAAGATAAATATATTTATTTGCAAAATGAAACTCTAATGCTTGTACCTGCATGTTATGGTGTGTTAACAAACCATAGCAGGTTTGGTGTTCAATAGGGCTTTAGTTGCAGGTTCCAGTTGCTGCCATGTATGTTGGTGTTGGGGAGTGGATGATTATTTCTGGTTCAATATTCTTCTGCCAACATACTTTGGTTTGAACTGCTGTCCCTTGCTTCCTATATTATTTATTTATTTTATTTTCTTGACCAACTCCAAGAAGACTCTGGGTGGCATACAATAGGTCCAATGCACAGATTAAAAATGCATTAAAACCCACATAATTTCCCAGACCAAAACAACACTCCCCAACATGCAAAAACTCTACACAGGTTTCACAACCACCCTAACCCCATGCCTGGGAACAAAGCTACATCTTTTTTTAATAATAATAATTTTTATTGAAGATTTTGATTACAATAGTAAAAGCAAATACAAAATAAACTCAGAGTGAGAAAGAGAGATAGAAAGAAAGAATACTAAGTGCAAGGAAAGAAAAAAAAGAAAAAGAAAAAGAAAATAAATATTTAAAGAAGTGACTTCTGATCTTCATCACAACCAGTATAAACTGACTTAACTCTTCACCCCCTATAAGGTTTCAAATAAATATCTCTTCTTCCCATAAACCATCCATATGCAAATCCATAAATCATCAACTTTTCAGTCCTGGTATCAGCAAAAAGTCCCTAAAGGATTACCAGAGCTTTGTAGAAACATGTCTTATTTTAACCTTGGTCAAACAAACCAACTTTATATTCCTTCCTTTCACTTCTGACAATCTCAATCTTTAATTCATTCTGATATTGTTGCAGGATTTGATCGCTCTTCAATTTCTATTTTTCCTATCCCAAAGGCTTCTTTGCAGCTTTAGCAAACCTCTTTTGTAAATCCCATAAGAAGTCCTTATCCAGGTCATTTTCGTGGCTTGTCAAAGTCAATAAAGTGTATTTCCACTTTAGCTGCCTCCTCTGTCTTATAATTCTCTGTTTTATAATCCAAACTTTTTTTAATTATCCAGTACTGGATTTCTGGTTCTAATATTTCTGTCACAGGCAAAATTTATGTCTCATCTGTCATTGGAACAGAGCTAGGTCTTAAGAGACTTCTAGAAACCAAGGAGAGTGGGAACAGGGGGATGCTGTTCCAGAAGGCAAGAGCTGCGGCAGAGAAAGCATGCTTTCTCAGTCCCATAAGATGACAACATTTAATTGATGGGACCTGGAACATGCCAACTCTGCTTGAAAGCATTGGACAGGCAGGAACAACTGTAGGCAGGTGGTCCCTCAAATAACCAGCCCCTATGCCATGAAGAGTTTTATAAGTGACCATCAGCACCTTGAACTGCACCCAGAAGCCACCTGGTAAACAATGCAGCTCATATAGCAGTGATAATACATGGGCATAATGAGAAGTGCCTGTTACTGCTTGCATTGCTAAACCAGCTGTAGCTTCTGGATGGTCTTCAAGGGCAACGCCATGCAGAACACATTGCAATAGTACAATTGGGAGGTGACTAGGGCATGAGTGACAGTAGCTGCAAGCCCAGGAGGACCCCCAAGTTACATGCTAGTCTCAAGTGGAGAAGCACAATCCTATCCAAGACCAAAGCTGAAAGCATCGCCAACTCGGGGGGCCCAAACAGCCATAGCCATTCAGCCTTGTCAGGATTGAACCTGAGTGTGGCCCACCCTCAGATTTCCACCATATCTATCTCTGCCTATCACAGTTCCAATAACTCCCCTGCCCTCTCTCTTCCCTCCAGTTTGCTCCTATCCCTGGTCCCACTGTCCCAGGCTGAGCCATTCATACCTCCTTGCCCAACAATAGACTCACTCTGACTAAACAACCACACCCTACCCCTCCCACCACAATTGCAGCCTGCTGGTCTGATCCAAAGTCCCAATTCTCCCACCACCACCCAGCTGCTCTGCTCCTGGCACTCTGCGGCTGTGTGGCACCAAGTCCTATCAGGGAGCCACTACAGCCATACTTTAACCCACCCAAGCCCCAGGTGGGGCAGGTAACTAAAAGCCCAGACCACTGGGCAGCTGACATAGGCCCTAACCCATTTGTCCTAGGCCTTGATAGAATGATGTACCCAAGCCTGGGATACAGTTTTGTTCTGTTTTTTAAATATTAGTTGTTTGCTAGCCAACATTCTCTTGCAAGATCTAGTGATCTGGAGATCCTGTCCTATCTTCATTTTTGTGGATTACCCCCATTTTCTAACATTCACGTGCCAGCCTTACAGCTCAACCCATTCTTAGGGGCTTTTCCACTGCCCTACCCACGTGCTTTCCGCCTGTTTTGGAGATGGAAGGAAAGCATCCTGCTTTGAAAACCACCTCCCCTGCAGGGTCCTTCTTGACACCCTCCACAGCAAGGCAGCAGAGTGGCTGCCCTGACAGGAAGGCAGGGCTGGACTGTCTGAGGCTGCTGTGGGGGAAGCAGAGAGATAAGGACAGGTGCAGGGAAGAGGAGGGCGAAGGATCCTGCTCTCCCAAGGTTTTTATCTCCTCCAGCAAGCACGGAGCACTGGACAGGAGAAAAACGTAGCTGCTTTGCCAGTCATCTTGGCACTGGAACAATGAGGATGGCGGTATCTATAGGATGTTGTCAGACAAATCAAGATGGTGGCTGCAATGTTGCCTATAAAACAGGCTGAGCTTCAGTGGCAACATCACAACCGCCATCTTGACTTTTTTGACCATACCCTGCACATACCCCTGAAGGAGGATGTGTGGATGAGTCTTAATCTCTTCTAATCAGTTTGGATGCCTTTAGAAATTCTCTGACTTGATTTTCCCTGCAAATATAAGTAGTGTACCCATTCCCCAAGCAGCATCTTACCAGTGAAATTCATAGAACCGTAACTTTGAGACCTAGATTGAAACCCCATTCCTTTTTTACATATGTGACATGTGCAGGTAAAAAGGGGCAGGGGTTCTATCATAGAGTCATGGCCACTGTCTGGACTTATTTACCTTTCCCCCTCCCATGGATGCTCTTGTTCAGGTCTAGGGATATCTCAAATAGGAACTGATTAGCTCTGTTCTTCTTCCATTTCTCTGAATCAGGGCAATTTTTTGCATGCATGTATGTTTATCATTCACAGCATTCATAAATTGCTTTTCACCAACATACTGTATGATCCCAAGATGTTGTACATGTGTTACAAAAAAAGTCAAATGCTCTTAAATAACAAAAACAGATTTCTGAAATGACTTGAAAACTTTTTGCTTGGTTGAATCTGTTGGTTTTTAAAAATTGAAAATGTAAGATGTCTGGCCAAATAATAAATGTTTGTACTGAGTGTTGGAGTAAAAAAAAAAGTTTGCCATTAACTCCATTGTTCCTAAGAGGTTACTTCAAAGTCAAGCCTTTTCACAGAGAAGATCCTGCGTTTTCATGAGTGCATGAAGTATTTATCCTGGTAATGCTACTCAGGAGGTGCCCCTTTTGAAGATAGGATAACCAGACAAAATTATATGGGAGGAGATGCTTCTTCAGATATTTAGGCCCCAAATCATCGTTCAAGCCAATTTTCAAGGGCAGCCTCTCTTACAGAATAAACTGGATGCTGCTAGACATGGATCGTGTGCGAAGGTTATTCCTATTCAAGATTGCAGTTATGAACTATCCAAATCTAGAGTGCCGATGGCTATTAAAAGTATAGCATAAATGAATGGGAGTGGTATATGTCAGCAGAGCTTGTTTCTGTTTGTCATTTGGAAAGGATAAAATATGGCACAGCGTTTTCAAATACTCCATAATAGGATCTGAGTGCTTGTTATGTAAATTAGAGTCCAGTTAAATTTCACTTTTAAAGTAAGACTAAGTCCCTATTTAATTGTGGCTACTGGCATAAATGCTTCTGTAAGTTTCCATTCATTTGATGAGACAGGCCATTCAAACGTGCAAAGAAGTAAAATGAGAGATAAAAAAAGGATGAATGAAATATTGAAAATCCATTTTAGACAAGAGCTCAGTATCTTACATACTGAAGTTGCAATATTTAAGTTGGAATGAATTACCTTTAACATTTAAAAAATATAAACATTCACTTTTGTATCTCCTTAACATATATTGGCTCTATTAAAAGACTTCTAAGGTTTTCATAACAACCTACATAGATACTACTATTGCTCTGAAAAGTCTTGATGATACACACACACACACACACACACACAGAGTAAAAGGACCAGCTTCCCACTGGACTGTTCACTGCCATGCTGGAATAATGTGCAAGTCACTCTTGATCTGCAGCCTCCTGGCATATGGTTTTATCTAATTACATTTTTTACACTATCTAATCAAATGGAATTCTCAGAAGTGGGATAAATGAGTCTGCTCAAGAAGTAGACAACTTACTCAACAGTGAACACTGACATCTAGCCATTAAGGGACCTCATATGGTTCAATGTGAATAGATACAGAAACACTTGGATATCTTTCTTATTTCTTATATTGTTAGAAACAATTAAAAAGTGATTAAATGCAAAGCAGAACATAGAAGTGCTTGCTATACAGTGAAATAGCCCCCCAAATTGCAAACACTGTTTTATTATTACAAATGTTACTTTTCTCAAATACTTATATCCCATTTTTCTGCTGACATAAAAAAACTCAGAGCATATAAAAATATGCAAAAATAATCCATGAAAAACAAGTAAACAGTACAACAGAATGTAAACCCCAGGAAGTAGAATGAGCAAGAAACTGACTTCTTCAAGCTCTGCGGAACTGTAATGTTTTAAAAGAAAAGACCAACTCTGTTGTGATTTCACATACTTTGCAATGAAATTGAGTCAGCTCCCAGACCCTGTTGAGATGGGCTAGATCAGGAAGAGCTTCTGACAGCTGCAAAAGCTTTAGTCATAAATACTGAATTTGTACCAATGGAGTTTTTTCGCCCCTTGTACCTTTTTAGATGCAATCACTTCAGAACTTATTTAAGAACTTCAGTAGCATATAATGAATTTTTGGAATTCTCAATACTGTTTCTAAATGTAAGATAGAAAACTGCAGGGACTTGTCAAGGCAGTCACCAAGAGTCAACACTGACTCAAGAATGCACACACACCCACATCCACACCCACACCCACACCCAGTTAGATCTCATAAGAAAGTAAAATCTGTTACGTTCTTCTAAAGATACACTTCTTTGCATTGTAAGGAATCACACACACTAACATCAATATTTCTAATGAGATTAGAACAAAAACCTATGGAAACAGAATGACTAATTACCACATTATGAAACCATTATCAAACTGCTTATTTGTAAATAAGATGTCCCTGACTAGTTATCACAAGCATATAAGGCAGGGGAAGGAAGCCAGATAAAAAACAGAAGATTAACAGAGGGATCACAATGATTCCCACTTCTTCCCTAATTCTCAAATTCCTCTCTAAATGAGGGTTGCATGAACATGTTTTCTTCACACATCTGGGGAATTTCTCTAACAGTAGAAACCATTGCACCAATGCAGGCTTTGTAGTACAATGGAGAAACTGTATAGATTAAGCATCGTTCACATCCTCAGTTAGTACAGAGGAGCTGTTATGTGGGGTGACTCATCTTCATACCAGTTACAGCATCTTCCTAAAGTCTTCCTACCTCTGGCTGTCTGGAGCTACCACGTAGAGGACTCTGGAGAAATCAGTGCTGTGACCTGAGAGCAGTTGGATAAAGTGATGGTTCCTTAGAATTATCCTGTCTGGTAGTTCCAGTGAATCACAGGGCAGGAATGATCATAACCATGCCTATTTCTACCACCCACTAATAAATATAACGAAAGAGGGGCATGGTAGAGTGAGAAAGAGGATGGAAGGAAAATAGTGGAGGCCACAGAAAAATAGCAATGTTCTACTCTTGAAATGTAGGTGGCTATTCTTGAAAAACTGCTTTATTGTAATAAACAAAATTAAATCCAGAGGAAGTGCTTTGAGTCTGATGGTCAGACAGAAACTCAAGCCTGTTAGTAAGCTCACCAGTGGGCTTGTCATTATGGTTTAGCTCATGACTATGAGGAAGATATTTGTCCATATCTATCATTTTACTCCTGTGAATCTTCATTAGGAATCTGCTATCTATGTCTAGGTTCTTGACTAGAGATAAAGGCCTGGGCATTTCAGCATGTAATAGAAGGAAGGTGAGTTCTGTCCTGTGGCTCTAGATTTGGGACAGCTCATTTTGCGAACTGTATTATTCAGACCAGCAAGTCAGAACTACCTTTTCTCTGCTAATAAGGACACCAGCTGGCAGAATGAATTTGAGAACACAGCCTAATGTCAGGTTATTTCCTCCTTCACTCATGTTGTCCTTCTGAACATTTGAGCCAATTATTGAAAAGGAAAGAATAAAGAGGGGAAGGTTAACGTCTGGAACTCGAATGGAAACAGGAAAGCTGTAATCAGTGGGATGCTGTATTTGTTTTGCAGTTTCTGCCGCATCTCTTTTGTTTGAACCAGGAAGGGATGAATAACCAGCCCTTCCTTGATGCAATCAGTCATCATATGTGGATAACAATATCACTGTCCAGATTTTTAGTTCTATGTATTCAGTGACTAATGTCACAAATAATAAGTGGGTCTATATACATTCACACACACACACACACAAACATGTATATAAACACACCCACACCCACATATACATAAAACGCACAGACAGAAGATAACCACTCAGTGTTACAATACAGGTAGTCCTCATTTAGCAACCACAATTGGGACCAGCAACTTAGTTATTAAGCAAAGCAGTTTCTAAGTGAAACTGCAACTGTGGTTATGACCTTACTTCAGATTTCCTTTGCTTTACTGACCTGCAAGGCCTGTAAATGCGAGGGTTGGTCACAAAGTTACTTTTTCATCTTTTTCGTAACTGCAAATGGTCACTAAATGAGGCCGTCGCTAAACAAGGACTACCTGCAGTGTTTGAGATATTGTGAGGTCTACAGAAATAACCATGACTATCAAAATGATTAAGAAACCTCCATTAACCAAAGCCCGTTGTGGGTGCAGAGGGTAGCCCATATGGTGATAACCACAGCATATGGAATAGCACAATTTGGAATGTAAGAGGAGTAAAAAGTAAAGGACATGAATTAAATACTGCAATGAAATAAAGAAAAATAGTTATAGATTTTGTGTCTGTGAATCTGAATAAAGTTAGCCTCATCTTATGGAGTGAAGTTTATTAAAATATGCAGAAAGGGAAGATGTAAATGAAGTGGATAAACTGTATGTCAGAAAGAATGAATTGGTGCCATCTAGATTGTTACAGGTACATATGGAAATAAGAATTAAGTGTTCCTGGAAGGTGTTTGGCAGAATTCTGATTGAAGGGTTACAGGAGGTAACAGTGAGCAAATCTAGGAAATGGTCTTCAGCAAGTCATTGAAGAATGTATGAATGTGAGGAAGAAAATGTATTGTACTTTCTTTTGAAGAGAGCCTATGATAGACTGAATAGGGCTGAGCTGTGGATCTTTTCATGAACATAGAAGTGGAGTTTGAGTACTGAATATAACAAGAGCAATACTGCATATGATAGAAGCCGGTGTAAGAATAAAGAGAGTATTTAGCAAATGGTTCAAATGTTAAGCGGAGTTGTTTAATGCATTTTTGGAAAATCTATAAGGAGTGTTTGTGCTAATGTTAAAATGTGTTGGTTTATTATGTCAGTATATGTGTACTTTTGTATGCGGATCATGCTAGGTTGTTGGCTGAGAGTCTGAATGGTTTCCTATGAATCGTAGATAGATTGTATGAGGACAAATCTGAAAACAAGGGTACCAAAGACCAAGATAGCTGTGCTTGACAGAGAAAATGAGTGAAATATTGCTATTTATGCACAACTGGTGAAAAGCTAAAGAAATGGACAGAGAAATTTAGAGACATGCAAATGTTCGTAGAAATATAGTGGACAGCGTGTGGTCTGTTGTATGGAGACCGGTATTACTCTATCATGACAAAATTCAGAAATAGTTGGCTAGCATTTTCTGAGACTAACGATTTTATTTAAGATATAAGCTTTCATGAGTTCCATATGGTCTGTTGTGGGGAATGAATATTTGACAAGAAAAATCAATACTTTATTTATTTATTTATTAAAGAGATTTATATGCCTGTCCAATTCACTTCCGGTGACTCTGGGCAACTTACAAAAATAAAACCCCAATACAAAACCCACCACACCCCGGTATGGCTTTAGATAAGAATATGCTTCTGTCTTCTATGTTATGTGCAAGTGAGAGTTGGGTATGTCAAGAGAACCTTAAAAATAAGTTGAATGCAATAGGAATAAGGTGCATAAGAAGTATTTGTGGTAAAACAAGAAATGATAAGGTAAGGAATAAATGGTTCCTAAATGAATGTAGGCTGTTGAATACAAACATGAGGGGTGATTATCAAAGAAGTATATTGAGGTGATTTGGTCAGAGAGAGAGAATACAGGAGGATCAAACTGCCAGAAGGATACATGAAAGAAGAGTGAACAGGTCAAGAGGTACAGAAAGGCTAAGAAAGTCATGCTTGGATGAAACAGATCAGAGAGGTAAGAAGTTTAAATAACTGAAGACTGTGTGTGCATGGTGCATGGTGCATGGTGTAGAACTATGCATGGTGTAGAGAGCCACAGAGATGTCCTTGGATAAACTGTTTTAACAACATGTACACAAACATGTTTTAAGCCCAGGAAATTTAAAAAAAAATTAGGAAGAAACTCAGACTGGCTCTGACCTAACTCCCAGGATATAAGGAGGAGGGAAGGGAAAATGCAGTCAGGTTTTCAGGGTTCTGTTACTCTAGCCCAATGTTTCTCAACCTCAGCAATTTTAAGATGGGTGGGCTTCAACACCCAGAATTCTGGGAGTTGATGTCCACCCATCTTAAAGTTGCTGAGGTTGAGAAATCCTGATCTAGCCTATCTCAGTGAAGTTTAGCTCCAGTCAGACTTGTGGAGCTGCTTTCCTGATCTGGTCTAACTTGAAGGGCTGATAGATGGACATGGTGGAAGCAAGATTTGTAAGGCTAGACAGACTAGAAAGATTTGGAGAAAACAAAGAATGAGTTGATATAAACCTGTTCTAGCTTTGTTTACCTTTCCTTTCCTTTTCTTATCTAATTGCTTTAATGTCTTTAGCTTACTATTTCTTACTCCTTTTCTGCCAGATCCATATGGAACAAGACTTACTCGTCCATGACTTTGTGGTGGATGAAAAGATGGTCCTGGTGTATATAACTGAGTTGTATGAGGATGGGAATGTTGCCCTATCAGAGATCTGCCCTCCTGGGTTTCAAGTTCTTATCAACCTCAATACCAAGGCTGGGGAGGCAGCATACAGAAGTATAGAGATAGCATTGAAGAAAATATGCGGCAGCCATTATGAAAATATCAGCTCAGCCTGAAAAGACAGGAGGGGTGCAGAAGAAACTTAAGATTCCCCCACCTTGACTGTCTTTGGTACAAGAGGGAGGGAAAGTGAACTTCTGTCCAGCTTTCAAGATTCTGTTATTATACCCTCGAACCACAAAGTAGAGTTTCAGTAGTTCTTATGGTGTCTGTTTCCTGACCTGGCCTATCTCAAAGGGCGAGAGGTAGGGTAAAGTTGATTATAAAGGCACCTTGCTTGTGACCAAGGTTCCTGCTCTTGTGGTAGTGGGATGTGACTATCTCCCTCTTCGTAGGGAGAAGTTAGGGATTCTACTGGTTTACTAGTCATCTGCTGACCAGTGGCTTCTCCTCAAGAAGCCCTCCCTAGACCCAGCCATATTTGACAACTATCTTTCCTTTTCTGAATTTATGAAGTCACAAAAGAGAGACAATAAACTACATCCTCACTCACATTATACTCCCCCTACATAGTACTACAGAGATAGGACAAGAGGAGAGAGGAATCCATTGGTAGTAGGACAGAAACAAGAGAGGCCCACTGAGAGCATCTTACACAAGCCCATCCCGCCCCCCATGTTTTTGTGTGGAAACCTATTCATTCATTTATCCTGGTGATACAGTAATTGTGTTAAAAGATTATAATTATAATTATAGGGAATTATAACATACTGTCTGTTAGAACATACATTGGCTATGTTAAGAGCTCAGTTATAGTATGGTGGAAATGTTTTTTCCATTTTCAGAGCATGCAGAAGTCCCAGCTACAAATGAACGGACCAAATATCTAAAAGTAGGCCATCTCTGTTAATATCCAGGGATGCTTTATCAGAATAATTTTATTCCCTCCCTCCTACATTTTGCTGTCACTCTGCAGACACTGCACACATGCTGATTGTTGTGTGTACCACATCTGGCTGTACTCCACTGACTTCCAATGAATTTCTACTCTCTCACCCTGATGTATCTAAGTTATTAGTCCTGAGTGCCATAAAAGGTATCAAAGGCCCACAGGGTATCAAAGGCCCCTTTGCTATATCATCTCCATCAAAGTGGTCTGTTGCTTGCAATGCTGTATCAACTCTTCCTTTGAGAGTGTAGCAAAAAGCCTTCCAGTGTTGCCTATGAAAGTTATGAAGGGATTTGGGCACAGCTGGAAGGCTGTGTGCTGAGTTTGATCTGAACAGAGGGAGAGTCTAAGGAGAAGCTCCTCCAGACCAGGGAAGTGAATAATTTAAGAGCAGCAGTTCTGAGATTTTAACCCTAGTACCTTAAATGCAGCCAAATGCAATCCATATGATTTGGTCTCTGCTTTTAGCCCCCCAGGCAAGTTAGAATCAGGTGACAAGAACTAGAAAGATGGGAAACGGGAGGAGGAATATATAATCAAAATGGAAAGATTCCATGTTTTATTTTTAATGTGCTTTAGAAAGATACTGAATCTTGATGAGAACATGCTATGGCCTATAAAGTGCTGTTGACTTAACATGCTAGTGACAGCCAACTCCATTGTTCCTTTCCATCCAACTCCAGAGAAGCATTGGTACTCTGGAACATTGTCTAAATCTGACAATAAGCCAGCTGAGGCAGAACAAACTGATATTAAATTCAGACAAGATGAAGCCACTGTTGGAAACAAGAAACTTGCTTTGGGCATTGAAGGCCAGCCAGGTATAGATTGGGTTCCATTCCCCTGAAAAAATAATGTTGCAATCTGGGGTTGCTCCTTGATCCTTTGTTATCACTGGGTTCATAGGTTATGGCTCTGGTGTTTTTGCACAATTATGTGGGGTACACAACTGCAACCTTCCTGAGCCAGTGGTTTTTGGTGAAGTGATCCATGCCTTGGTATAACATTCCATTTGACTACTACAGTGTGCTCTCTGTGTTAGGCTACTCTTGAAATGTGTCCAGAAATTGCAGTTAGTGCAAACTGCAGCCACTCAGTACATGGTAGAGGCATCTTTTGTTGCCTGCACAGGCTGCCAATTGCTTACCAAGCACAAGTGCTAGTATTAACCTTTGAAGCCCTAAATGGGTAAGGATTTGACTACCTAAAGGACCACCTCTCCATTGCAAACCTATCTGGCTATTAAGAATCACCTGAGTCTAAGCAGTGTGTGTGTGTGTGTGTGTGTGTGTTTATTCATCTTTATACTTTAAAATAAAGCTATCAAGCAATAAAACCAAGCACAAAAGATATGAATCATGATACATGAGTTAGCCAGCCAGGTGGATTCATAACTGGTTGGTTAACTATGTTCAAAGAGTTAGTGTTAATGGTTCAACTTCAAATTGCAGAGCAGTAACTAATTGGGTTCCACAGGAATCTGTCTTCAGGGTGGTATTGCTGAACCTCTTTGTAAATGAACTGGATGATGAGATTGACTGGCCACTTATCACATCTGCAGGTGACATAAAATTGGAAGATCTGGCCAACACCTAGACAACAGAATGGGATTGTAGTGTAATCTGGACTCAGCTAAGAGGCACAGTCAGTCAACCCAAGTGTCTTCTTCTTCCAGGAGATTCACAACCATGAGTCTCAACTGTGTTACTTTGAGTCATAGTTGACCATGGGATAGAAACATGTGATATGCCCCTGATCTGTTCCACATTCTATGCTGTTGACCAAATCAGGTTGGTTCATCTGTCTTTAGGGGTGCTTTCTCATCCCCAGGGTAGTGACCTACAGAATCATCCACACAAGTTGCTATTGAGCACATGTTTTACTTCTTCTGCAAAGTTGTTTGTTGGGCCTTTAGAGAAGTCCAGAGCTATTATGAAAGGTCCCAGGAGCATGGTGGGATGTGGACCTGATTTTAATAGCAGCCCTCCTGCTTTAGAGTAGCTCCTAATAAGAATTGTCAGCTGCCAACTGGATTAACATCCTATTAATTGGATGGCTCAGATTTGCCCACTCCAAAATCTGTTCCTGCTGGTTCCATATCCCAAGGACACTATCCAGTCACTTCTCTTCCTTTAAAAGAGAAATGTGAGAGTAGCCGTAAAGGTAAGAGAAGCATCTTTTTCCTTTTTTTACTCCTTCGCTCCTAATAGAATGACAGGATGCAGAAATATAAGTTTTCCCAGCTCTACGGCTGCTGTTTACCATGCCCTCAGATTGGTTCATGAAATATTTAAACTTTATCCTATCAAATTATTGTTTTTGCTTACTTTCACCCATGCTGATTTTCGACCAGTTTTATTATGGTTTATGGTTGGCTTTCTGAAGGTTTTATTACATCTATTATATTGATATTGTGTTTAATATTCTCATGTCATTTGACTATCTTATTGATTTAGAACTTTTGTTAACTGCCCAGAGGTCCCTACTGATGGTGGTATAAAATCTCATAAATAAATGCATATCAATAGCTTGACTTAATAATTAATAAAGCAACAGAATAATTCATAGCCTGATATTATCATAAAATAATGCATATGACTATCTATCGTACTCCTCCATGCTATCCCCACAGAGTTACATCTGCAAGAGGGTGGGCATATAAATCAATTAAATAAATAAATATTCCATTATGCTGTGGAGAAAAGAAGTTAGACCAAGATTTAGAGAAGTTGTAAGCTGTTCACCTCCTTCTGTCTATTTTTCATGGACAGGAATCTGCCGTAGAGACAATTAGAGTCTTTCTTCTGAATAACTTACCCATCTCCATCCTCCTACTATTCACTTGTGAAGTGTTCTGCTTCTCACACAGTGTGGATGTGGAGACTTTGCAGGGCCTAGGGCTACTCTTGACATTTGAATGGTATGCTAAGGCTCCATTCCAGAAAATGGGTGGGGTGAAGTAAACAATAACATTGATTTAATTAACATCAGATTAAATTAATTACATGCATTTAGTACAATTTCTGAATTGTATGAAACCATTTTTCATTCTCTCACCTGAAAAATTACAACTCAATTGTAACTTTTGGATGGTCTTTCTGGGAGTCACAACTGAAGCTTTGCAGGGGGAGGCTCAAGTAACAAAAAGGGCCACAGACTGTAACCCACTATTATAAGAGCTTGCAAATATGTGCAAAAGTCCTACCCTTGATCTTTTAAGCACTTTCCCAGCAAGATCTTGCCTTCCAGTTTCTTTTTCTGGATTTCATTTCAAACATGACTGCCAGTGGATATCTCATTTCCATTTAACAGAATGGGAGAGTCATGATAGATTAGGAAGTCAGGTGTGGAGGAGAGTAGGAGCTGAGTAGAAAAGATTATGGCTTCTTTTTACAATTCTGAAATGGTCAGAGATATTGGAGCATAATATTAGGTTGTGGGTTGTAGTAATCAAAACTGAATACTTAAATAAATACATTTTAATTAGGAAAAGCACTGCAGCAGCCATACATTTTAGAATCAAAGAATCATACAGTTGGAAGGAACCTTGGCAGTCTTCTAGTCCAACCTCCTGCCCAAGGCAGGGATCCTTGGACCACCCCAGATAAATGATTATCCAACTTTTGTTTGAAACCCTCCAGTGATGGAGCACCTGTAGGAGGCAGGCTGTTCCACTGCTTAATGGTCTTCATGGTCAGGAAATTACTCCTTATTTCAAGTTTAGATCTCTCTTGTAAAGCTTCCACTCACTGGCTCTTGCCTTGCCCTCGAGTCCTACAGAGAAAGAAACCAAACCCTCTTCCTTGTGAAACCCCTTCTAGTACTAGAAGGCTGCTATCATGTCTTCTCTTCATTACTTGAATATGACCTTTGACTGGTATCAAGATTTGTTCCTCTGGCTTTTTACTGCTTCCTGACTACGCTCCCTTGAGACTGCAAACAAACTGTGAAATTAAGGTTGGGGGCTGGGCTTGGAGTTACAGAGGGCTGAGCAATAGAGGGCTTGGGGGAAGGAGAGAGACCTCAGTTACAGACCAGATGATGGCACAGAAAGTGTGGGTGACTGGGAACCACAGAAGTGTGGATTACTAGTTCAGATTCAGTAATCAGTTGCTCACTCAGAAGAGCCTATTTTTCACAGCCTTGAACCACATGATTATCAGAGTTCCCAAATTTTACAATTGAAATCAGCCCACACGTAACATCCCTTTCACTCTCATTTAAGTGTTCTTGGTACATTATAAATTTGTGCTGCTTTGGGTGCATCATGTGGAATTTTATTCCTCAAAGCTTCCTGCAAAAAGAACTAAATTCTCTGTTCGTTGGCCTCAGTGTTTGCTTTAGCGTCCTGGGAATGGTCAAGTGGAAAACAGGTTTGTTGGTGTTAAATCCAGTAGTGAAAGTGGCTTCAGTCAGTTTTGATATTCATCGTAGGTTTAGTAATAAGATGCATCGATCAGTGGTAGTCTCAGAGGTGGCCTTCGGGGCAAGATGAACAGGGAGGTCTGGCAACTCTGATTATTCACATTTTGAAGAACACAAATGCCATCTAAAGAGAACTATTAATAAGACGATTACATCAAGGATACAAAATTACCTAAATGTATTACTAGCAGTATGCAACACCTTTTAAGCCTAGCTGAATACAGAAAGCTACATTTTATGGTGGATACAAGTGATACAGATTTCCTAACTTTCCCATCCCTTACCTGTTGTTAGAAACTGCTATCGGTGTAACTGCTTGCTCTTCCCTGAGCTGGAACTTCTATGTATACAGAGCTAAGAACTGCTAGCATTTGAGGGGAGAAGGATCAAATACATAGGAGCAATTTCTAGAGAGGATCCATCTTAATCTGTTATAGTGAAAAACAACTTGTGGCTTCTTAAAGACTAATAAATATATTATGACATAAGCTTTTGTTTACTATCACCTACTTTATTCATGTACAGATTTCCAAACAAAAGCATTGGACATGACTAAGAATGCAAAGATATGGCTCAGGAGCCTTGAGGAGCATGAACTGTAAGCATCTGCATCCCTAAGCATACTGGAGGGCAGGAAAAACATATACGGGATGCCCAGTGGAAGCCCAATAACATTAAATTCTGCCAGGGAAAATTTCCCTTTTCAATGCCTGCTGTAGCTAAGAAGGAAAGAAATGAGTGCTAAGAATTGTTACATAAATACATGCTGCTATGGGCTCATTTTTAGCACTTGTGGGGGTGTGAGGAATTGCTTTGAGCTGAGACAATTCTTGTGAACTGAGAGAAAAGGACAGTGTTCTGTGGTAAACCAGCACAAGACTGACAGAAAGGTCAGCACAAGACTGAAGGGAGAGACAAGTTAAATCTCCCACAAGAAAACAAGCCCCTCTCTGTTGCTTCCTGCATTGTTGAAGAGATACAACTCTTTCGCTGAAGAACCTGGAATGGAAGAGAATGTTTCTGTTCAAGGCCAACTGGAACTCTTTGTGTCTCCTCCACTATTCCTTTCTAGGTTTCAGTAAGCAAGATTGGCATCTGTGAAGAAACTAATGAAAGAACTGAAAGTTTTTGAAAGTTGAGGCAGATTTAACCTAGGATGGTTTCTTTTTGACTGGGATTTCGAAACCAGGTGGCCTTGTGCCTTACTCTTAGAGAGGAGGATAGTTTTTTCCTTGAAAGACTGCTCAGTCCAAGACTACTGTAATTACAATTTTCCAATTTATGGCCCTGAAGACTGAGCAAGTATGCTGTTCACTTGGTCATACTCTTCTCCACAATTGTTATTTAAATTGTAGTAATTCTTTCTAATATAAAAACAAGACCATGCAAATGTTTTGAAAACCCATGCCCCTTGTTCCTCCTCCTCCTCCTTCTGCAATGTGTTTCCTTCAATTAAAAATTGTATAAAAGAGGAGCTGCCTGCCTGCTTGTCTGATCCTTGTCTCAACGCCTTTCCTTGCTATACAGCTGGGAGAGGTGAGCACTGTAGGACCTTCCTCTTGCTACAGGAGCTACTTGGAGTAATTAGCAGTTGTGGTTATGGAAGATGAAATAATGGCCCACTGAACAGCAGAAGAAACAACTAAAAAAGACTTATATTAAAGGGACAAAGGGAGGCCCCAGGGCAAGATGTGGCTCACAAAAATCTTAAATTCTCCAAAAGTTCCCAAATTCTAATTTTTAATGTGACAAAAAGAGAAGAGTATATTAGATTGAAAGGTAATCAATTAAATGTATTTAATTTAAATTAAATGTAAATGCAATTATATCCCATTTAGAGCAGAGGATTCAGTTTTTTTAAAAGATTTTTTAAATTCCATCTTTATTATTTTTATAAGTTACTCAAGGTGGGGAACATACCTAATACTCCTTCCTCCTCCTATTTTCCCCACAACCACCCTGTGAGGTGAGTTGGGCTTAGAGAGAGTGACTGGCCCAAAGTCACCAGCCAGCTTTCATGCCTACAGTGGGACTAGAACTCACAATCTCCTGGTTTCTAGCCTGGAGCCTTAACCACTAGACCAAACTAGTTTTTTTTTTTTTTTTGCTGAACTACAGCCAGTTTAACAGACTGCTAAAGTGGATTGTGTTGGAATTATCAGGGGTCAGGTCAACTCAGCATTGTCTCATAAGCATAAGGGGGTCTCTCTAGCAAACACATCTCTATTGTGCTTGTGGGATGTCACATGGGTCACCTGATTTCCACTTCCTCCTCCTCGGGTTTGGAGATTAACAATCTCCATTACCCTTCTGGCACACGGGCAAGCAGGAGGTGCTGCAGGAATGTAGCCCTCCCCCTACCATCTTGCTTGCACCCAGACTTTCCATTCTGCATAGAAAGTGTCTACAAAGAACCAGTGATGATTAAGTGCTTTTTACTATGAACCTACTTGTATCCAGATCTACTGAATAAAAGTAAGCTATCTCTATTTTTTTCTTCATCTAACTACAGTGTGAAGACTGAATTTATTTCTGAACATAATTAAGCTTAATGTGCAAGTTTCTCTTTTTTGGTTCACGCTTCTACTCTGCAAGATTGCTGTTTGCTGCTTGGAGTTCTTTTATTAACCTTTGAAAACTCCATCAGATTGAAGGGAATGAAAAAGGACAAAATGAAATCCCCCCTGAGTTTTTGCAGCCCACAGAGCCTGTTTTCTCACCATGTAGAAAGCACATCAGACTTTGGCTTCATTTCAGAGCAAAGTAGAACTTGCCTCCAAACCAGGAATAGCCCCATTCTTCACAGTATTGCCTTGTCCTCCCCAGTAATATTAAATGCCGCCCTCTGTCAAAAAAAGCTTGCCCAACTGCTGGTATAAATCAGCATTTTGTTGTAAAGTAGAGAAAGAGTATTATTTTTAAAAGCCCTTAGCAATATAAAGTATGGGCTTCAAACAAACTCAAATGCAATCTTGGTGTACAAATAGAGCTGTGTTTCTCAAACTTAGCGGCTTTAAGATGTGTGGACTTCAACTCCCAGAATTCCCCAGCCAGCAACGCCTGATATAGAGGCAGGAGAAATAAATGGCTCCATCTTTTAGGACCAAAGGACACAATTTTTAAATGCTTCTCCGTACTTGCTGAACACAGAGAGAAGAACAAAATCAGCAATTCGGGATGAAATCTTCTATGCTGGACTTCTTCCTGATATGCTACTTTTGGTTTTGCAAGCGTTTTATGTACAGGAACATTGTAAACAAAAATACGTATGTTTAATGTTTTTTATTCCAAAGTGCTTTCATAGACTTTTCACTCTATTACTGTTTTCATGGCGATCAGGAATTGCAACACCGGCAGCACTGGATTCCTTTCCAAATGTCTCCCAGCCTTGAAAGTGCTTTCCACAGATTCACTGCACATTGAATCAACATTGTTATTTGCTTTACAACACAACACCAAGACCCTTTTCTTGACCAGCCATCACTGTCACCACTCTCAGTGAAGCCTTCAGCATATATTTGAAATTAGGACATTTTTGCCCCGTGTTCTGCACTTGCTTTCCCTTACATTTGCCATCTTAATGATCATCCTTCCACTTTGGAAAAAATTATTTTGCTGCAGCTGCCTGCTTTTCTGCATTTGGCATCAAACATGCACCTTCATATTCTTTAAAAGCATTCCTAATATTGAATACATTTTACAATTTCAGAGTCCATATTCCATATACATTTTCATTATTAATGAAATTAATAATCTCATTTAATCTCATTTTCAGTCAATGTAACTTTATAACATATCAGATCATATTATCTTTATTTGCCCATGGGTTCATATACATACAGTAGAAGTCTTAGAACACAGGAAAATAGAATAGATAGAAAATAGAAAATAGAAAATAGAAAATAGAAAATAGAAAATAGAAAATAGAATAGATGACTTCTAAATGTTCTTCTAAATTTTGTAAAACAAAAAGGATTGCCTGAAAGAGTTGTAAAGGTGCTTTTTCCAACAATACTATACATCGCCTATTTCTTACTCATCACCAAGTACAACAAATTATTTTAAAAAAACAATGTTTCAACATATTTTTCATTAAGATGGCAATAAATCAAAGAAAGTAAATCAACATGAGGGGCTTGTTCATAAAGCTGCAAGTATTTCTGGCCAATCTCTGCATTGCTTTAAGATTAATGGAGGGTCACTCTTGATAGACAGGATCCACTGACCCAAATTTTCTTGTTGCTTTTACTGTGCTCTTTGAATAAACAATCTCTATTAAACAATGCCATCACTGAGAAGCCTAGCCATTAGGTTTCTTCTGTGGGAAATTTAGGGCATTTTTCTCACATCAGATTTGTCTACCAGCCAGCTAGTATGCAGAAGTTATGAGTGCACTCCCACTGCTTCCCTTCTTCTCCTCAGAAGCAACAGAGAATTAAGATTGGGGAAGGAAAGAAGACTAAAAGACAGATTCACTACTGTGAAGTGACTATGAAGCAAATATGTTTCCTCTCTATATTACCGCTTCGCCATTGTGAATACTGTAAAGTCTGAGGCTGGGGGTGGGGTGGGGTGAACTTCGATGTTCTTTTTGCTTCTGCTAGTAGCCCGCATGAAGCCAGGTACAAAATAATAGTTTGAGATGTCAGGTTTAGAATCATGGGGCAGAGTGCCTCTGAATACATAGTGAGCACAGAAATTGGTTTCAGTACCAGAATTGGTGTCTATGTAGACATCCATTCACACATAAATCTCTTCTCCTTTTCCTACAAGGACTTAATTCCTTGCTAGTGCCATCACTAAACCACCAGAATTCATAAACCAAAAGCTATGCTTGGAGGGAATTAGAAAAGTTGAAAGTGAATGCATTCTACATGGCACTCAGGGTAGGAAGAATGCACTACATTTTAATTAATTCAATATATACCCCACCTTTATTTATACAATCCAACATGGCATGCATAATGCTCCCTTCTCCTATTTTCCCCTAAACCACAACCCCACAGTGCAAGAGAAAGGGATTGGCCCAAAGTCAGCTTCCATTCCTAAGGGAGAACCAGAACCTAGACCCGTGTTTCTCAACCTTAGCAACTTTAAGATGTGTGGACTTCAACTCCCAGAATTCCCCAGCCAGAATTCTGGGAGTTGAAGTCCACACATCTTAAAGTTGCTAAGGTTGAGAAATGCTGACCTAGACTCTCCCCATTTCTAGTACAGCTCCTTAACCACTGCACCAAACCCCTTTCTCAGCTTCTGTTCACATTAACATACAAAGCTGTTTTATACTAAGTCAGTTCACTGGTACTGACTTCTTTGCTCCTACGATCTCAGATAGGAAGGTTCACAGCCCCACAGCCTGATTTCCTCTTTTAACAGCAGATGCCAGAGGATTTGGGTTCTTACATGTAAATTATATGTTCTATCACTACTGTATGCTCGCTTTACATTTTCAGTTGATTTCCTTTATACTGTTTGCTGTAGCTAAAATGTTGTGCCTCTGACAGAATGCAATCTCTGATCAGCTGTTGTTCAGTCGTAAACACTGTTTCTCACTATGCCATGATTCTTCCACTTCTATTGTACACGAAATTGGACTACAGTGGTATCCACACCATTTCTTGGTCTTAAATATTCACTACAAAATAATTGCTACATTCCATACTATGGAGTGTGGATAATGATAAGATATACTTGTATTTCTATATATTTATCTTGTCTACCTCAGCCTTGTTTCTTTCCCACACTTCTCTTGTTAACTCCATTTACCAGTGCATCCAGGGAGTTCATATTTCTGCATGTGCATACTTTCTAATAAACAAACAGGCAGACATTGAGGAATTTCAATGCCCCCAATATTTAGCACCTCCTCCTGAATCTTCCTATCATGGTGTCAGTATTTCTATGGTAACAGTGGGGGAAAAGACTTTATTCCAAATATTTTTTAATAATTCAATTCATGAAGTTAGCTATCCAGGGTTATCTGGTTAAGACGGGAGGCCATATAAATCTGGTAAATAAACCAATAGCAAACACTGATTAATGTGAAAACTAATTCTTCCTGCAGAACAATAATCTGGACTTTTTATGGTAAGATTGGTGATTACTTCATATATTCTTTCCCCTCTTTAGAATGGTGTCATATACAACTACAGGAAGATGTTTCTTTATTTATTTATTTTTTGGTACATAAATAATTGAACTTGGTTGTTCAAAGCACCAAGGGAGTTTGGGAGAGTCAGCATAGATGAGAGGGACAGCAGTGAATGTATCTGCTGATACTGAAGCTGCATCCTCACCTCAAAAAACTATGGAACAAGTGCAGTGGAACAACCAGTCCTTTAGCTGGGCTTTACTTCCAGATTTTTCTGGATTATCCAATACAAGAAAGCAAATAACAAAAGATATACTCTGGGCTGAGAACTAAATTATGACTACATTATCTGGATGCTTGTGAAATAACTATAATAAATGGTGCACATTATACATAATGCTGCTGTGAGGTTTACTCTGGGCACCTGTTGGATAAAGTCACTCAGATTCACTCAAAGTTGGAATCCAGCTGTACAGGTCCTGTGGAGTTGCCTGAGACACGGCCTTGCCCAGTTATCCGGGGAATGTTCAGACCTGTTGGCCCTGATGAAGTGGACAGGGTCCTCAGGGCTGTGAATTTGGCCACCTGTGTTCTGGATCCCTGCCCCTACTAAGGTAGCCTGGAAGATGGCAGGTGGTTGGGTCCAGGCAGTGGTGAATACTTCTCTGTGGGAGGGGGCGGTTCCATCTGTTTTAAAAAGGCTACTGTCTGTCCCCTCCTTAAGAGACCATCACCGGACCCAGCAGATCTGGACAATTTCCACCCAGCTCACACGCTCATGTGAGATGAGCAGCTATCTAAATTATAAATAAATAAATAAGATCCATCCAGAAGCAGCCTTATACCTGAGAGATTTAAACAGAAATAAGCAGCATAAGCAGGACTTTGGCCCTGGCCAACCATCATTTGATGAATAACAGATCTGAATAATTCTTTTGAACTCTCATTTAAATTTTTCACACCTCTTTCTCCAAATCCACTCTCTGCTTTATATATCTGTTTGAATTAACACACTGCAATAATATAAAGGTCCTTGGTAAGTTTCAGCATGCAGATAATCACTCAGGATCAGACAGTAGGCTGACTTGGAGAAAAAGAAAGAAAGGTTATATAAATAAAGGATATTTTTGAACAATGGAGTTAATTTTAAGAGTGTCTGCCTCCACTGTGTTTAAAAGATGTTATGGAAGAGGAACTTACTAGACAAGACTGAGACTGATCTGAAAGTGGATTTAAAAATGACAGGCTACAAGGATTATACGGAAAAAGAAGCTACACTGGACATACAAAAGAAACCAACTGATGTCTTAATAATTAAAAGGGATGTGCAAACAACAAGCCAAGAGAGTGCTTGTTAAAGCTTTGAAGAATTTTGTGAGAAGAGACAAAGAAAAAATGAAAAGAAATCAAATTCTAGGACATTATTTGAAGGGACTAAAGATCAAGATTGTTAAAAGTAAAAGGAAGGAATATAAAGTTGGTTTATTGGATCAAGGTTAAAATAGATATGTTGTTATCTCTGGTAACCCTTAATGGACTTTTGCTGATCAGGACTGAAATGACGAGGTTTTAAGGATTTGTTTATAGATAAGAGATGGGATATGGGAAGAAGATAGTATATGTTCCATTTTAAGACAAAGTGATAAGTTACTAAAATTGTTTATACCTGTTGTGATAAAGGGGTAAGTCATTTCTTTATATATTTCTTTTTCTTTTTCTTTCTTTTCTTTTTCTTTTTTGCACCTCCTATTATTTCTTTTTATTCTTTTATTTCTTTTAGTTTGTATTAGTTTTCATTCTAATTATAATTTTTAATAAAATTATTATTTTAAAAAAGAGAATATAGTATCAATATGACCCAAACACTTCTGAATGTTAATGTCTACTAGACAGTACAGTAACAGATGGTTTGAAATAACAGCTGGATAAAGTTTAGTTATTAGCAAGTGAACAGTTGGTACAAGTGTGAACACTTTGCTGTTATTCTCCAGTAAGTCTATAATTCACAGATAATATTCAGTTAAAATCAGTTAGTGATGCAAAATTTCTGCTGATCCAAATGTCTGCAGAAAATCATAAATCAACAGAAATATCCTTTGATAGTAACTACAAGCTACAGACTCTGCAATTATGTAGGGCCTGTTAAGAATAGGCTGAATTGCTGTCAACACTTAGTTATCTCCTCTAGACCTCTCTCAGACATATAGGAAGTTAATCCCATCCACAGAGCAGCACATATTTTATTCTTTGCTTAGAAAAATAGTAATGTGCAGTAAGGTCCCTGTAAACTGTATAGATGGTTCTAATCTCTTCTGATCAAAATTCTAATTCTCTAAAAGTTCTGCTCCCGATCTGTTGCTCCTGAGCTACAGAACATTGTAAGTAATGATGCCACAGCATGAAAAACAGAAAAATATATACACAAGTAGATTTTTTGGAAGAGTTATAGGTAACACTCATACCTACACTCAAGAAGTTTAAAATAATGTGCAGGATCCTTAATTCACCTTGACTGTGGAATTAGTCTCTGATTCTATCTGGGTAACATAATTTTATTTGTTTATGTAGCCTACGTTAGACATTAGTGCATGACTAAAGTTATGCTAAAGTTACAGTTAATGATTATATAAAATTTTCCTTCTCCAATCTGGCATCCTCCAGCTACATTGGACTCAAATTGCAAAAATCACACAGACTAGAGACTCTGAACACATCATGCAACAAGCTGGCCTTGAGGAATCCAAGGCTGGAGTTAAAATCTCTGGAAGAAACATTAACAATCTCAGATATGCAGATGATACCACTTTGATGGCTGAAAGCGAAGAGGAACTGAGGAGCCTTATGATGAAGGTGAAAGAAGAAAGTGCAAAAGCTGGCTTGCAGCTAAACCTCAAAAAAACCAAGATTATGGCAACCAGCTTGATTGATAACTGGCAAATAGAGGGAGAAAATGTAGAAGCAGTGAAAGACTTTGTATTCCTAGGTGCAAAGATTACTGCAGATGCTGACTGCAGTCAGGAAATCAGAAGACGCTTAATCCTTGGGCGAAGAGCAATGACAAATCTCGATAAAATAGTTAAGAGCAGAGACATCACACTGACAACAAAGGCCCACATAGTTAAAGCAATGGTGTTCCCTGTAGTAACATATGGCTGCGAGAGCTGGACCATAAGGAAGGCTGAGCGAAGGAAGATCGATGCTTTTGAACTGTGGTGTTGGAGGAAAATTCTGAGAGTGCCTTGGACTGCAAGAAGATCAAACCAGTCCATCCTCTAGGAAATAAAGCCAGACTGCTCACTTGAGGGAATGATATTAAAGGCAAAACTGAAATACTTTGGCCGCATAATGAGAAGACAGGACACCCTGGTGAAGATGCTGATGCTAGGGAGAGTGGAGGGCAAAAGGAAGAGGGGCCGACCAAGGGCAAGATGGATGGATGATATTCTAGAGGTGATGGACTCGTCCCTGGGGGAGCTGGGGGTGTTGACGACCGACAGGAAGCTCTGGCGTGGGCTGGTCCATGAAGTCACGAAGAGTCGGAAGCGACTAAACGAATAAACAAAGAGACTCTAGGATTTGTAATCCCACCAGATCTAGAGGGCACCAGGTCTGAGTGTAATGGTTGCCTAATCCCAAATACTCAGTCTCACAAGCTCGGGCTTAAGGATAACTAATTTATTAAAGGAATAGTATGCAAATACAGAGAAAGCTGAGAATGAGCAAAAGCGCGCCAAATACAAACTTAAAGCATTGCCTGTGAGCAAGTTCCGCCCCCATCCCTCGTCAGCGCGCACCCCCTCCCAGGTGCTAGGAACCGTTAGACGCGCCTGGGGAAGTAACCTTGAGCAGGAGCGCAAACCCAAACATACATTCCAAGCCCTCAAAACAACGGAGGGCGGAGGAATGGAAAAATCCAGGATGGTTGAAGAAACACGGAACAGAAGATGACATGTGAAACGTTACAATGTTAACAGCACATTGAAATGGGCAACATGACATATTGCCCTCTCCCCCAAAAGAATGTTACGGAGCAGGTTTGTCAGGATAGGCAGAGTGAAATTGGGCTACAAGACGAGGGGAGAGTACGTCTGTAGCAGCGACCCATTCAGGATGAGGGAAATGTTTCCAGCGAACTAGGTACTGTAAAGTGGAGCGCTGGCGGCGAGAGTCCATGTGAGACTGTTTGTATTGGTTTGTAACCAAGTATCTGTTTTAAGGTGGAGAAGCAACTGTTGTTGCAAATCAGATGGAATTGACAAGCGCGGCGAGTGGCTGGGAGGCGGAGCGGCTGGAGGTTGCATTGCCTGCGCTCGGGTCTGGCTGCGAGTCACCGCTGCCAAACTTAATTGTTTGTCGGTCCAGACGGTGCCTTGGACCGTTGGCCCTGGGCCAGCATCTTGGGGTCGGCGGGAGAGTGCATCAGCCAAAAAGTTTTTCTTGCCTGGTATGAATTTAAGGGTGAAGTCAAAGCGGCTGAAAAACTCAGCCCAGCGCAGCTGTTTGGGACTGAGTTTGCGACTGGTGCTTAGAGCCTCCAGGTTTTTATGGTCAGTCCAGACTTCAAAAGGGTTGGAAGTACCCTCCAATAGGTGTCGCCACGTTTCTAAAGCCGTTTTTACAGCAAAAGCCTCTTTTTCCCAAACGTGCCATCTCCTCTCAGTTTCAGTGAATTTGCGAGAGAGGTAAGCACAGGGTTTTAAGGCGCCAGAGTGGTCAGATTGCAGCAAGAGTGCTCCAATGGAGAAATCAGAAGCATCCACTTGTACAACGAATGGTTTAGAGGGGTCTGGATGCTGTAAAATTGGCTCTGTGGTAAAGATTTGTTTGAGGGCTTCGAACGCTTGCTGACAGGTTGGAGTCCATTTAAGGAGCGCTCCTGGGTTCTTTGAACGTCGCGTATCCCCCTGTCCTTTGGTTTTTAACAGTTCAGTAAGGGGGAGGGCGATTTCAGCAAAATTTTGGGCGAATGCCCGATAAAAATTAGCGAACCCGAGGAAACTTTGTAATTGTCTCCTGGTACGGGGAGGCTCCCATGCCACAATAGCTTCTACTTTTGCAGGGTCCATTTCAATGCCCTTAGCTGAAATTCGATAGCCTAGGTAATCAATTTGTGACTGATGAAAGGCACATTTTGACAGTTTAGCGTACAACTCTGCTTTCTTCAATTTAGCCAGTACCTGACGCACCAAGCGGATATGTTCTGACATGGTTTCAGTATAAATCAATACATCATCCAAATATACCAGTACCCCCTTAAATAGGTGGTCATGCAAGACCTCATTGATTAGTTGCATAAAAACCCCAGGTGCTCCGGACAAACCAAAGGGTAAGACTTTGTATTGGAAAGCCCCAAGAGGACAGTTAAATGCTGTTTTCCACTCATCCCCTTCCCTTATGCGAATACGAAAATAGGCTTCCCTCAAATCCAGTTTTGAGAAGATTTTGCCTCTGGCCAGATGTGATAACATATCTTTGATCAGGGGCAAAGGATATTTATTTAATATTGAGACCGCATTGAGCCCGCGGAAATCGGTACAAAGCCTTAATGACCCATCCTTTTTTGGCCTGAATAGGACAGGGGCTCCTACCGGGGAATTAGCAGGCTCAATGAAACCCCTAGCCAGGTTTTTGTCAATGAACTCCCTTAGCATAGTAAGCTCTTTGGGAGACATGGGGTATATTTTTGGGTGAGGCAATTTTACGTTTGGTAAGAATTCAATGGCACAGTCCGTTTTTCGGTGGGGTGGCAAGCGATCTGCTTCCTTTTCCCCAAATACCTCAGCAAGATCCTGATACTGATTGGGTAGTCCCTCAAGAGGTTGAAGCGTTTGTACAGTGGTGTACGCTACCCCTCCACCCTCCATGTCTTCCAGTAGGTCCTTTTCGGGTACTTTGTAAAATCCATCCGCAAAAGTCACAGTTCTATGTAGCCAGTTGATAAAAGGATTTTGTTGCACAAACCAGGGCATCCCCAAGATAACCAGAGGACCCCCCACTGGAGCTACAACAAATGGCAGCTTTTCCTGATGGGAGCCCATCTGCAAGGCGACCAGTCCCGTGGAATGATTGACTGCTTTCCCTCCCGCCATAGTTCCATCCAATTGGGTGAAGATCATAGGTCTTGGCAAAGGAAACGTGGGCAGTTCCAGAGCCGCTACAACATCAGGGTGCATAAGGGACCGGGAGCAGCCCGAGTCTAGCATGGCCCACACTTCCACAGTTTTGGTTTTTGAGCCCAGTTTAACTTTAACAGTCAGTGTAGGGAAGTTTCCACTCACCGAATTGTGGTTACGCCCGGTCTCTTCCACCTGCCCTAGGGCGCCCTTCAGGGCAGGTGGTAGGCTTTTCCCGCCGGCTGCTCAAATTGCAACTCTTCTTCCTCTTCTCCGAAGGGTAGTTCTGGGGGGTCCAGTTCTGCGACGGCAGCCTTCAGTTTCCGCGGTAGAGCAGGAGCAGGCGACTTTACTGCAGGTTTCGTCTGTCTTTTTTCTGGACGGCGTCTGGGGCACGACGTGGCTCGATGCCCTTCTTTCCCACATCTCAGGCACTGACCTTTGGAGAACCGTCGTTCCCTTTCTTCTTCCCAGGTTTTCGGTTTTGGGCGGCTGGCAAGTCCAGTTGTGCGCGCTCCTCTAGCAAGCCGGGATTGTCTAAGCTCTTTGGTATGGGCATAGGTTTGCAGGGCATTTTCTGCGCTGCCCGCCAGCTGAATCCACCCGTATAGTGTTTTAGGATCGTCTCTTCCCAGTGCCCAACGAAGGATTTCTGGTTCTAGCCCCTGCTTAAACATCTCAATTAAAGTTGGCTCAGACCAGTCTTCTACTTTCCCTGATAAAGCTTTAAATTCCAGCGCATAATTGGCAACCGAGAGGGACCCTTGGTAGAGCTTCCTCAGGGCGTTTTTAGCTGTTTCTTGGGCTAGAGGGTCTTCGAAATGCTGTTTAAGTGCCCACAAAAAGTCATCGAAGTCCTCTAACTCAGTTGCCTCGGCCTGGCACAGTTGCACATACCAATCAGCTGCCCTTCCTCTCAGTTTGTTGGCAATGAAATTGATTTTGCCATGTTCTGACTGAAAGTTCCGGCCCCAATCCTCCATATAATGCTTAGCATTAGTGATAAAGAAGGAGAGCGTAGTGGGATCCCCATCGAACTTCACTCCAAACGGTGGGAAGTTTCTTGCCGGCTCAGCTGGCTGTGGCGGTTACGCGAATGTCAGCGTACGCCGAGCCCCCATGGGTGGCCGATCCCTAGGAGGTCTTGCCTCTCGCCCCCCCACCTGACGGGCTGATCGGGTCTTGCTTCTCCCCCTGGGTGGCAGGGTGCTATGCCTTGGGTACTGTGACGGCTCTTCCTCCCAATCTTCCGGGGTGGGTTCTGCACCTCTGGGGAGATCCTTAAGGATTGTCACTATTAGATCCATTTTGTCCTCTAATGCTCTCATACAAGCAGGAGTGACCGGCTCTTCCAGGGGTTGGTTGGTTACCACCACCCTCGGTGACAGGGGAATTTCGGGCTCCCAGGATAGTTGTGGAGACCCCCTCCCAGGTGCTCTTTCCATTACAGTTTTGTGTTCACTCCTGAGGCTCTCCTGCATGGATATGAGCAACTCATCTAATTGGACATCCCGCATCTCCCGACGTGCCGCTCTTTGCGCTCTCGAGGTTAGAGCTGGCCGGATCCTTGCTGCCTCCTGCTCTTCCTCGCTCCCTTCACTTGCGCGGAGCTGATGGTCGGTCATCGCTAGCGTTCCCTCTTATCCAACGATTGGATGGGGCTAGCGGAAGATGGTTGAAATGATTCTCAGCTTTATGTAATGGTTGCCTAATCCCAAATACTCAGTCTCACAAGCTCGGGCTTAAGGATAACTGATTTATTAAAGGAATAGTATGCAAATACAGAGAAAGCTGAGAATGAGCAAAAGCGCGCCAAATACAAACTTAAAGCATTGCCTGTGAGCAAGTTCTGCCCCCATCCCTCGTCAGCGCGCACCCCCTCCCAGGTGCTAGGAACCGTTAGACGCGCCTGGGAAAGTAACCTTGAGCAGGAGCGCAAACCCAAACATACATTCCAAGCCCTCAAAACAACGGAGGGCGGAGGAATGGAAAAATCCAGGATGGTTGAAGAAACACGGAACAGAAGATGACATGTGAAACGTTACAATGTTAACAGCACATTGAAATGGGCAACATGACACTGAGGATGTTATTTCTTATAGTGCCTGAACAGGGTAGCAACTATGTTTTGAGGGTAGAAATGGACAATGTCAGCCTTTACTCATCTCTCTCATCACAAATTTCACTCTAGGCCCATTTTCCTACTGCAGTTTGAAAGTAATGTTTATGTTGCCTTGAGTATTCTTGTCCATTTCAGCTGGAACACTTTACTTCCTTAGAGACTAATACTACCAGTTCATTGGCTACTTCTCATGAAGTAGCATGCATCCTTAATTGGCTCAATAATCAATAATATCTACTAGAACTTGGCTTGGGTATGACTTTTCATCTAATAAATAAAAGACTGCTGGTCTGAAACACAGCGTAATTTTTTAATTACCATTTTCTTTCCTTCAGTTACCTAACTAGATTTTTCTAGGTAGATTAAGTATTTTTGTTTTGTTTTTTAAATAATGAATGCAGAGTCCACTGTTTCACCACTGAATAGAATAGAATAGAATAGAATAGAATAGAATAGAATAGAATAGAATAGAATAGAATAGAATAGCTTTTATTGTCATTCCACTATACACCAAGGTACACATTAAAATGAAATTACATTGCAATTGGCTCACAAAAAATAATTACTATAATATATAATACATATTCTTTACCATCCATACTTTTCCAGTTACTTGAGATAGCCTGAATGAATAGGCATAAGATTGCATTGATAACAGTGTATTTAGATTTTTCATTGAAATCCTCACTGCTCAGAAGTGTTTCACCCAGGATCATTCTTTCTGTTATTTCTTTTGCTAAAAATGGTAGAAACATTTCTTTCAAAAAGAAATGGTAGAATATGCTCAGATATTTTTAATGTCTATACAATAGAATACTTCAAGTGTAGTATTTTGGTGGGAAAACAGTTTATTATACTCTGAAAACTTCTTTATTCAGTCACTATGTTGCAATTCTTTTTATTTTTAGTACAATAAATAAATTGTCTTTTATGTTTAGCTAAGCTTCTAATATATTGGAGAAAAAAGTCACTGTGGATCATGATAGCTATATCTTTCATATTTTCATTGAAGAATTAAACACCTCAGATGCTTTGAATAAGTAACTATGGAGGCCATTTCTAGGCTGAGAAACCCAGAAAGACTTTTATAAAGAAATAAAAGGTAAGAAGCAAACAAAAATGAGGGAGGAGCTATGGCTCAGTAACAGAATGCATTATCTTTGGGCAGAAAGGGCCAGATTCAATCTCAGCTTCCTAACATAGGGCTGAAAATCTCCTGCCTGAAGAGGTCTACAGGATGGGCTGTGCTGGACTAGATGGAAGAATGGCTTGACTTTATATAAACCAGCTTTCTTTCTTTCTGAGTAAGAAGAGCCCTGCAGGATTAGTCCAAAGATTAATCTACTCCTGCATGTTGTTATTCAGTGGTCAACCAGATGTTTTATGTCCATATAAATCTGATTGTCAGGACTATTGTCTCTGAACAACTTGATTTTCTTTTAAATCATCCAAGATCACCACAACCTGTGCCCATGAATTGAATAAACTAGTTACCCACTGTATTTGGAAAAAGGTGCCTTTGGATTAAATATATTTCACTTGCAATGTAAGTTTCTTATTTATAAGAAAACCTCTGTGCTGTAATAAAAGGAGGACAAAGTTGTTTTTATGTGTGCTAAAACTTATTGGTCCTATGATATAAAATATATTACTGTACAGAAAGTAGAATGTAGTTGATTTTTCTGTAAAAATATCTACTTCTGTGCTGGCTTGATAAACAGGTTTCAAATATTGATATTTTCCTTTGTAATTGTAATGAATGCCTATTCTAAAATCCTATCAGACTCATGAGCAGGAATTCAAAGATATCGGATTTATTAAAGAATAGTATGCAGGATCACAAAGAAAGCTGAGAATGATAAAAGCGCGCCAAATGCAAACTAAAAACCCTCAGTGCAAATGAGATCCCTCCCCCTGTAGAATCTTCCCAAGTTCACAATCCCAGGTGCTCCTAACGGCTTCTGATGGTCTGCAGGAAAAGTCCTTGAACAGAGAATATAACCCAAACACATTCCATTGTAATGAACACAGATACAGAGCTTGGTACAAGGTTTCACAGCAGCTCCCTCCCAAACAGAAACGCGCGTCAGCACCATGGCATGTGAAACGTTACGATGTACAGTGTACATTGAAACAGTGAACATGACAGTAATTAGAGTAGAAATGTCTTGAGAATAAAACTCAGCTGTAAAATTGGATTCTTTCTTTTGTAACCTATGTGATTACCAGGTATGGAATGAGATCTAATCCTACTGTTATTATAGGAAAATATAATTTATTTAATTACCAAGAAATTGGTAATAAGCAATTAATTACCAAGACATTAAGATTCAGGCTTGTGTTTAATCATTCTATAGATACATTTTTATTTCTTATATTTTGGGTATGTGGGCATTTATGGAATACTTAAGAAATTTGCCTCCATCTCACCTGAATTTTAAAAATGCTAATGTTTATAAATGGTCCCTGTTCGCTTTCTTATCCTTGATTCTTTATCCCAGTATTTTTTCCTTGGTGAACAGTTCAGTCTTCAGTGCTCTATTGATGGTCAATTTCTTATCCTAGTTAAAACCCTCCATAATTTGGGAATGTAACTAAGTTACCAAAATAATGCCTTCTACTGTATATAACCTACCTGACTTTTAAGATCTTGTAAGGATCTGTTCATCTGGACTCCCCAGATCAGGTGATTTGTGTGACTAGTTAGGAAAGAATTTTTCTGTAGCGATTATAGAACCACTTTCCCAGAACAGCTTGCCCGATGGCATTTTTATTATTGGTTCAGTGCCTTGATTCGGTGATAAATGACTTTTTATTCATCTAGGCCTTTTAAATAATGTATAGGTTTTTTTAGTCTGTTCAAAATGTGTGTTTAATCATGCATTCATTTTAGGCACAGATTACCATAAATAATTGAGAATACCATGTTCCTAGTCTGGGTCCTCTTAGCAACATCTAAGCAGAAGATCAAAGATATTGTCTTGACCACTCTCTCCATAAGAAATTATGTATAAGTTCTCAAATTTAACATTTCCTTAAAGGAAGTAACTTAGATTGATTTTATGGGTTTTATATGGAATCCATGCCAAATTCTGTCTTCCCTTGTTATTCTGTGTCACTCACAGCCCAGCTTTAATGCACTTGGCATTTAGCTGTATTACTTAAAAGAGAATTCTTTGCGATAAACATGATGATGATATCCTGATGATGATTCCTTATATTCTTATGATTATGATATGATATGGTCATATGATTATGATTACCCTTATGATTCCTTATGATAAACATGATGCCTAGGTTATCTCTACAGTTCTTCTTACAGTATTTCACAAGGATTTGCCAGGTTCTGTGTCTTGGAATAAGAAAGTTCCAGGCACCTTCTTTTTATTCTTTCCAGTCTAACAGGAAGTTGGAAAGAAGTTATGTGAATCTGCTGAGATCTTTGTCTGTCTGGATAACTCTCTAGAATGGAATGGTACCAAATTTTATGCTGGGGAAAGAAGCTGGCAAAAGAAAAATTGAGTTTCAAAATGGATCAGATCTGGCCAGGGGCTGTGGAGAAAAAAATAATCCAAAAAACAAAATCCCACAATGCAACCATATGGGAGATGCAGTTGGACAGCAACTTGGGATGCTGCTGACTGCTGCATTCTAGGCACCTTTCCCTCCCTTATGGAACTTTGACCTAGAGCAGTGTTTCTCAACTGGGGAATCCTGGGAGTTGAAGTCCACACATCTTAAAGTTGCCAAGGTTGAAAAACACTGACCTAGAGCAATACAGTTTATCTTTTGCATCCCAGTACACACACACGCACACACACACAACACATGAACTCATGCAGATGCAACATGAGGGAAAAGCAAAAATATAGACACAGCAAGTTATTTCATTACACAGAATACAGCCCCTCCTATAGCCACTGCTGGTAAAAAGAGTGGAAAAGGTTCAAGCAGCTCTATATATATTCTCTCTACCTTGTTATTGCCTTCTTTTTTCTAGAACTGGGTTAAAAAGAAGGTTTAGGGAGGGGTTAAGGTGAGCTTTAGAAAAGATGAAGCTGCTTTGAGGAGTTGATTTATTGAAGCTGAGGTGACTATTAAAGCAGCTGCACTCTTTTTCAGGCTTTTGTAGGCACCTGAAAAAAAGAGAGGCTGCTTTAATAAACAATAGACAGGTGCTGTGCTCAGGTGAGGTCCAAAGCATTTGTTCGAAGCTTTTTTTTGAAGCCATGCCCAGACATAGCAAATACAGTATATATTTCATGTTTCTTGACTTCATGTACTGGGGAACTGTAGCTAAATTCCAGTTCTCTATGAAGATGACTGTAAAACACAAATAGCTCAAAAACAAGTTTACCAAAGAGTATACATTATGGTTTTATGGTCTATATGACATGATTTGCAAATAACTGAAGGAAAAATATGTCAAACAAACCCATTTCCAACAATTTCAGCTTCTTGGTCCCTGGTTGTGCTTTATTTGATATGACTCCTGTACACAATATAGGCCCTTCCCCTAAATGTTCAAAGAGTCTACAAAAAAGGGCAATTAAAGATAGGGGAAATTAAGGATGAAAGGCACTCTCCTTAATTTAATATGTCAATACCTCTGCAATGCAGCATTAATTGCTCTACACTTGATAAGCATTTGCTAGTTCTCCCAACCCCCCCTCAAGCCAAAGCCAGGGAACATTTACAGGTAGCTGGAAGCTATAATAATGCACACTCTGCAGTTATCTGCAGAACAGGTTGATTAACAGTTTGGGCGATACAGATGAGACCATGCTGAAATATTCCTCCTGCAGTCTGTGGGATCAAAGCTGAAGTGTTAAGATGCAGGTCCATTGTTACACTGACATTGATGGAAAGCTTTTTGTGATGTTAACATCCTTGAGTTCAAAGGATCCTGTATTTTCAGTACTAAGAGAAAGTCTATCAACTGAGCAAGAAAGAAATCTTGCAATAGCAGGCAAGTATAGCTTACGTTGATCCCTACTGACTGCACACGCTCAGAGGACTAAATAAGGCTTCAGATACCCCACAATTAAGTCCCTCTTCTAGCAGAACCCATCCCATTTCACAAACATGCTCCTTCTGAAATTTTTTAAACAAGTCAAGAATTTCAGCTTTGCTCCTACTTTTTGAACACTTCCCTTCTCCAAAAAAAAACACGCAGTCCTCGAGAAAAGTAGATCCTTTTGAATCTGCAGTTGACATCTAGTCACTTCACAAGGGCCAACCCATGCAATGATCTAAGCAGATGCTCATGGGGTGATAACAACTGAATCATGAAGGAAGAAAAACTCCAGGACACACTTAAGACATTATTTGGGCTCTATATTACAAGGAAGTAATATACAACCCAATGCATCCTCTAAGCAAAGGATGTATTGAGTTGTATATTATATCCTTGTAATATACAACCCAAATAATGGATCATTTTAAATGAATAGTTGTATACTGACACTTTTCTTTTCCTTTTATTCAGTTCGTTTAATTCTGATCATTAGAGAAAACCTTCTCACAGCTCCCTTTCGTCACCAAAGATCTCCTATATTAATTGTTAAGGCCATTCTAGAATACAGTAAACTGTTCCAATGTATAAAACTTCAGATACTCTTTTTTTTAATCATTTGCAACATGGCCCAAATATTCAGGCAACTCCAATTTTACCCTCTGTCCCCATGATACAAATTATAACATAACAAATTGTGGCAAGTTCTTAGTGGTATGGGGATACCAAGTCATCTTGTCTGCCTCCTGAGGAATCTGTATAACGACCAAGTAGCAACAGTAAGAACAGACCACGGAACAATGGACTGGTTTAAGATTGGGAAAGGAGTACGGCAGGGCTGTATACTCTCACCCTACCTATTCAACTTGTACGCAGAACACATCATGCGACATGCTCGGCTTGAGGAATCCAAGGCTGGAGTTAAAATCACTGGAAGAAACATTAACAATCTCAGATATGCAGATGATACCACTTTGATGGCTGAAAGTGAAGAGGAACTAAGGAGCCTTATGATGAAGGTGAAGGAAGAAAGTGCAAAAGCTGGCTTGCAGCTAAACCTCAGAAAAACCAAGATTATGGCAACCAGCTTGATTGATAACTGGCAAATAGAGGGAGAAAATGTAGAAGCAGTGAAAGACTTTGTATTTCTAGGTGCAAAGATTACTGCAGATGCTGACTGCAGTCAGGAAATCAGAAGATGTTTAATCCTTGGGAGAAGAGCAATGACAAATCTTGATAAAATAGTTAAGAGCAGAGACCTCACACAGACAACAAAGGTCTGCATAGTTAAAGCAATGGTATTCCCCGTAGTAACATATGGCTGTGAGAGCTGGGCCATAAGGAAGGCTGAGAGAAGGTAGATGCTTTGGAACTGTGGTGTTGGAGGAAATTCTGAGAGTGCCTTGGACTGCAAGAAGATCAAACCAGTCCATCCTCCAGGAAATAAAGCCAGACTGCTCACTTGAGGGAATGATATTAAAGGCCAAACTGAAATACTTTGGCCACATAATGAGAAGACAGGACACCCTGGAGAAGATACTAGGGAGAGTGGAAGGCAAAAAGGAAGAGGGGCCGACCAAGGGCAAGATGGATGGATGATATTCTAGAGGTGATGGACTTGTCCCTAGGGGAGCTGGGGGTGTTGGTGACCGACAGGAAGCTCTGGTGTGGGCTGGTCCATGAAGTCACAAAGAGTCGGAAGCGACTGAACGAATAAACAACAACAAACCCCATGATACTAGTCTTAACTCATCCCAGGACTGCTGGTTTGAAAATTATTTTTTCCCAGTTCGATCCAAGGATTTCAGGGTGGTCATATCCTGAAGAATGTTACAGGTGGGGTTTACCCTTGGGACGCACAAGTCCTCTGCCTCTAATAATTGCAGACATTAAAATAAAGCACTTCTTCACAGCTGTGTGTGTGAAGGTTCTACCTTCTGTGCAGTGATAAAAGGTACAAACTTAGCTGGCAAGCCCTGCTAGAAAAAAATGTAGCAATAGTAAGTGCTATCTCATATCATTCCTATTAATAAATTGCAGCATTCAAAATGTGCACTGAGCTAAGGAATTTCAAATGGGTTCATATCGTATCCACATAATGTAGTTCTATCATTTGTGATGGGATGTCATAATGTTGGCATTTTAGTGTTCCATAATATCTAGTGATGGCCACGAACTTAGATGACTTGAACTTAGATAAGTTCATGGAGGTCAGGTCTATCAGGGGATACTGATCTTGAAGTCCCAACGTTAACTTCTGTTTTGGGGGGAAGTATGCCTCCAAATGTGGTGTTGGAGGAAAATTCTGAGAGTGCCTTGGACTAAAAGAAGATCAAACCAGTCCATCCTCCAGGAAATAAAGCCAGGCTGCTCACTTGAGGGAATGATATTAAAGGCAAAACTGAAATACTTTGGCCACATCATGAAGACAGGACACCCTGGAGAAGATGCTGATGCTAGGGAGAGTGGAAGGCAAAAGGAAGAGGGGCCGACCAAGGGCAAGATGGATGGATGATATTCTAGAGGTGACGGACTCGTCCCTGGGGGAGCTGGGAGTGTTGACGACCGACAGGAAGCTCTGGCGTGGGCTGGTCCATGAAGTCACAAAGAGTCGGAAGCGACTAAACGAATAAACAACAACATGCCTCCAAATGCTAATTGCAAGGACACAGTGGTAGGAGAGAGGTATGTCTCCACCTTCTGCTTGCAATCACCCCAGATGCATCTGGCTGGCCACTCTTAAATGTTGCCTGACATTGCAAGGGTATTATATTTTATTCACTAGTATCCTATTGTGAGAGCATACCAACCAAAGATTTATGGTACTCAATCTTATTAAAGATGGAGGTATTTATTTTAATTTTTAAAAGCAGAAAGAGAGACCAGGTACACTTTTAGGGGAAAAAAAGTTGCAGGGTTTCTGCAAATCTATATGCTTGAGCTTTCTTTATTTGGACCATTATTTTTTCTGCCACTGGAGGATATTGCTCCATTTGCCTTCAGTAATAAACTTTGTACTTCTTATTTTCTAGAAGAAACATTTGTAATAAAATCTATTTTCATTACTCAATTTAAACTGCTTAAAAACAGCCTTATTGCTATACTGTACTTCCTGTTCTTAGTCCAAATTGATCTTAATTCTTAATTCTGTTTTATGTTTGGATTCCAGCAGCTTTGATTTAAGAGGTTAATCTGGCCTGAATCCCATCTTGAATTGTTGAATAATATATACCTGCATCAAATGGTGTTTTAATGATGTATTTATTCTAGTACATCATCTGACTGATAGCGCTTCCTTGACAGATTAGCATCGTATATCATTAGAGAGGCACTGTTGTAATGTATAACCCAAATAATGTCAGTGGGGAAGAAAGGAGAGGCCAATAGGAACTAACAGTTTGTTAGCTGATTTGTCTATTTCTTTCTGACATGTTGGGTAAAGCTTTTAAAATACTGGGTTCAATAACAGCTTCTTAACTGAAGTTGAAGATACAACATTTAGACCCATCTTTTTCCTGCTGGTGTGCTCCAATGATGGGAAAATCCATTTGTAATAGAGAAAAGGTCATTTAAACATTGAATCAGGTGACCATAGTTTGGCTTGCTGAGGATTATTAAATTATTGGGGGGAAAAGTCAAAGTCAAGCAGGTTTGCTCGGCTTTTGTGCCTTTAGCAGCAGAAGTGTGTGTGTACTGTATTTGTGTGTGTGTGTGTGTGTTTGTGTTTGAAACATATTGCCATTCTCAGAAAGAAATCTCACGCTGTCTAATTTCTGGGGCAGAGTTCCCATTCATTTCAGTGGAACTAGCATGGCATTCTCCAGGTTTAATTAATGATATGTCCATCATTCAAACATGTAGAAATAGGTCAGATTCTAAGATGACTTAGATCAGCCATCCCCAATTGGCCTCCCTTCAGACTACCAGAAAGCTTCATCATCATCATTCCTAGTCAATCTCTAGATTCATTCCTAGTCAATCTCCAGAGCCAGAGTAGGAGGGATTGTAAATTAAACCTCACTGGCAGGGTTCCTTATTTCAAGACTTCCCTAGTAAAAAATCATTACAATAGGCTGTCACTAATCAGGCTGAACCCGAAAATTCCTCATCTGTCTAGCTCAGGGTTTCTCAACCTTGGCAACTTTAAGCTGTGTGGACTTCAACTCCCAGAATTTCCCAGGCAGCCAAGGTTGAGAAACACTGGTTTAGCTGGACAATTCTTAGCCCTTCTCCCAAGGACATGTGCCATATCAAAAAAAAAAAAAAGATATTGTAACATAGATGTCTGTATTTCACTTAATTTGTTTCCTAGTATCTTGTTCTTACTCTTAGCAATTCCATTTTTTATAGTAAATTTTATTAGGTTTCAAGAGAAGAATAAAAACTACAAATCGAAACTCTCCCCATGACCTGAGTTCGATCCCAGCGGAAGCTGGATTCTCAGGTAGCCGGCTCAGGTCAACTCAGCCTTCCAACCTTCCGAGGTTGGTAAAATGAGTACCCAGCTTGCTGGGGAAGTTGATGACTGGGGAAGGCAATGGCAAACCACCCCACTATTGTCTGCCAAGAAAACATCACAAAAGTGTTGTCCCCCCAAAGGGTCAGACATGACTTGGTGCTTGCACAGGGGACCTTTCACCTCACAGTATCTTGTTCTTACTCTTAGCAATTCCTTTTTTTATAGTAAATTTTATTAGGTTTCAAGAGAAGAATAAAAACTACAAAAAAACAAAAAAATTTACAAAGAAAGAAAAAAACTAAAAAAAAGTATGGAAACACAAGAGAATTTTTTTTCAAATGTATTATTTATTTATTTATTATTTAAATGTATTTCACTGCCCATCTCCTCCATTTTTTACAAATTATGTGGCTTCCAACTTTTAACAGCAAGGATATACAAAAATTTCCATAATCAATCTCTTACTCTATATTAAACCAAAACTCCACATTATTTTTCTAAGTCATTCCACTTTAACACATAATAAAAATCACTAAGTACAGTTACTCTTCCCCCTTATATTAAAATAAAGAAAAAATTTCATATAAACCTCCTAAACCCCTTTCTCCCCTCCAAAAGATAACACATATTTAATTATTCCCTTCCTACCACTATTCTATACATTTCTGTCTACTATAATAAGAATCAAATTAAAAAGTACATGAGTTATCTGCTATTATACATAATAGTAGAACAATTTTAATAATCCCAATCTTAAGAAACCCCCCAAATAAAGACAATTCAAAACAGTAATTCCATATCTTTAAAAGGGAATAACATCAATCAAATCCTTAAAGCAAGTCCAATAAACATTCTTTAACCCTAATACAACAGTTTTAATAATTTTAATCTTAATAAGCCCAAAAAACAAAGCCAATTCAAAACAGTAAATCCAAATCTTTAAAGGCAAATAGCATCAATCAAATCCTTAAAGCAAACCAGATGAACATTCTTCAACCCTTATCCCACTTCAGAATAAACCAAAGCAGTTACATATCCCCTCAAAGTGCACAGAGCTTTCCTCTTGAAAGAATCAAACAGCCCAACTGTCCCCCTCAAAGATTCCAGGTTCTTTTCATGGCATTCCACCAGGAGATCAATTTTACTTATAGTTTGCATATCACTCTCTCCCTTAGATTTCTCCAACTCCATTATCCAATCTTCATCCAGCATCTTGATAAAAATCCCAATCTCAGTCTTAAAAAAAACCTTTCTATCACTCTTAAATTCCTCAATTTCATCCACCACATCCCCAACCCAATGGCACATTTTAGATCTCATATTTTCCACAATGTCCTGGACATAAAAGCTTGATATAGGTCAGAAGAAATCTGTTTAAAATCCTGGTGAAGGTCAGAAAGAATCTGTTTGAAATCCTCCATGTCTCACGCAGTAGATTATGGCACCCCCTAGGAGCTTAACCAGTGAAAGTCGAAGATATGGAAGAGTTCCAAAGTGTGTTTACATAAAGTGAGAGTGAGGTAGCAGACAGTTCACAAGGGAAAGTGAAAACAGAAAAGTGAAGGTTCAAATCAGCCAATTCAATGTGTAGGAAAATGCTAATATCTTCAAATTTAATACAAAATAATAACAGGAAGACAATTGTTTACTCTCAATCTTTGGAATTTCCTTTGGAAGGAAAATGAAATCCAAAACTTAAAAGATTTTTTGTTTAAAAGTAATCCCAAAAATAAAGTTAAGTACCAAGAGAACCAGCTTCTCCTCACTGTAGAAAGCCTCTCTTGGGGTACGTATACTTAAAAAATACAAATTGGTGATTTAGAAATGGTGTGGCCGGTCTTAGTGTCCCTTTAAGGCTACAGCATGGCTTGGAAAGTGATGACATCCCCGCTTCCCAGCTAGCTCTTACCAGTTGAATGTGAAATGCTGTTTGCAGTCTTCTGGTTGCAAGCAGCCATCTGGAGGACAGATGGGGTGATTCCAGGTATTCTCCTTGATCCAGAGAATGTTTCTGGGCTTCAGGAAAGCCTGCCTGAGCCCAAAAAATATTACTGCATTGTCAGATCTGCCTGATGAACCAGCGGGCACAGCTGTTCAGTCTGCCATTCCCACCAGAAGCCACTCTTAGCAATTCCTGTTATCTTCCTGCCCCCCACCCGCCCCCCAGTTTTTCTTTTCCTGGTTTTGTTTTCTTTACTCCTATCTGTGCCTATGTATTATCCCCCTTCTTTTCTTTCTCATTTTGGATAGTTCTTTCAGTCATTTGGTACATATCCATGGCTTTCAGAAAATTATTGTTTATTGAAAGTATGTGTGGATAAAATAATCTAGTCAGATAATACGATCATGGATTAGAAAGGAGATTTTAGAAGATCCTGCAAAACGGTGCTCCCTATGAATATATGCTGTTCCTTGCCCAGACCTTCTGTGTCAGAATCTCTTTTGTATTTCCTAATTCATCTTCTTGTGTAGTTGTGACTCACACGAGAATCTCTCAAATATAAAGCAGCACATTTGTGAAATAGTGGCACAAGTAACAAAATATTGATTTAATAGGGATGGCAGCAATCAACAAGTGACAAACATTTTAATAATTAGCTCACTGCGAAGTCATTAATTGTCAGTGAGTTGGCTTTGACTCCTGGTGACTACAGGGACAGATACTTGCCATTCTGATATCACTCAAAGTCACTTACAGTGCTTCCAAGGAGATTTCAGTAGTCTTTTTCATCCTGTTCATTTACCTTCTCTATTGTCTTTCCCTTTTTCTATTTCCTCTAAAATTGTGAGGCCTAATATTTTTTCTAGTCCATCATCAGCTCACATCACATGCCCAGAGTGTCAGAGTTCTGCTTGCTTATCATCATCTCAAGGGAGCAATATCTGGCCAGGGATGGATTCTTCTTGCAGTTCATGCTACCCTAATAATATCTTCAAATCCATAATTTTAAGGCATCTATCTACTTTCATTCACTCTTAATGTCCAGCTTTTACATTATCACTGGGGGAAAAAAACTTTGCTTTAACTATCCTGATTTTCACTGTCACTGAAATGTACTTATCCTTGATGATCTTGGCTAAGCGTCTTATGTCTTCTTCTAGGATCAAACTCCTTTTTACTCATCCAGCGTATTTTCCACCTTTATCTATTCTTAAAAGAAAGCAACACAATCTACCACTTTAATTCAAGCCGTAAACTCTAAATTCTCTAGGCAAAGGTATTATCTGTCTTAATAGTTAACATTAATCCAGATTTTTCACTTTCCATTTTTATTTGCATAACAAGTTCTTCTAAGTTTTCGTTACCTGTGGCTTACAAACTGTGCTATTTGCATAGTGTCATCTGTGTATCTCAGATGGTTTAGTGTTTTTACTCCAATTTTGATTCCAGCTGTCATTTCTTCCAATGCTGCCATTCTTATAATGGATTTGCTGTATAAGTTAAACAGTTATGAAGACAATAAGCATTCTCAGTGGTGTCCAAGAGTGGGGCAAAAAGAGACAGACCAATTAAAGTAGTGTTGTGGCATTATGATACAAGTTCTACACTTTTTGTACATAAATCACAACATTGCATGCGCACTCAAAAAGAGCAGGGCTTGTAGCACAATGCTGCAACACTGTATTTGTCATTCTGATGAAAGCAGCACCTCCTGCAGTTGTCACTGTACACTTTTTCTCCTCTTTTCCCTATTCTGAACCACTCTGTTTTTTTTCAAATTTAGTTCCTACAACAACTTCTAAGTCACAGTAAAGATTCCTCTGAAGAATAATCCATTCTTCATCCATCCATTCCAGCATTCCCATTAGCTTTAATATATCCCACATTCTGGCATGATCTATACAGGCAAAGCCCTTGCAATAGTCAATGAAGCAAAGGTCAACTGCCTTCTTTCCTGAGGAAACTGTCCCTCAGGTAGCCTGGGTCCAGGCTACCTGAGGGACCATCTCATCCCCATTACATCAACCTGTCCCACCCGGTCATGCAGAGAGGGTGTGCTACGGACCCCGTCTGTAAAAGAATTCCATCTGGCGGGGTCCAGGAGGCGGGCCTTCTCTGCAGCAGTTCCCACCCTTTGGAACATCCTTCCCCCAGAAAGTGAGGTTAGCCCCCTCTCTCCTGGATGTCAGAAGAAAATTGAAGACCTGGTTTTGCCACCACGCTTGGAGTGGGGAGAGGAATAGCCATTCTTGGGGCTGGCTGATTCCCTAGTCCTGCCCGGAACCAGCCTTGCAGGCTTATAGACTGGATTAGATCTGCTGTTACTTGGATTTGACTATATTTTATATATTTATTGATTATTGGTATTATTTATGGTTTTTATTGAATTTTAAATTGTTTTTACTGCGAACCGCCCAGGGTCCCTCCTTGTGGGGGAGATAGGCGGTGATAAAAATACGATAAATAAATAAATTCTCATGTTCTTTTTGTTATTTGTATTATTACAGTATATTATCTATCTTGTGCCCCTCTGTGTTTTTTTTAAGCGTGCCTGTTTATTTGGATTTCTCTGTCTATGTTTGGGTCTCTTCTTCTGTATAAGATGTTAAACAGGGCTTTATTCAGGTGAGGAATTAATGCAGTTGCTTGTACTTGCATTTTCTGTCTTCATACATGCACCGATCTTTTCCAATCTCTACAGTCTTTCTCCTTATTTACTGACCTAGGGACTTTCCCCACTGTTAAGTGTTCGTTACTGTACCTGAGTTAGCAGAAAATTATATTGACATGAACTTTGTGTCCCCCCTTGCTAATCCCTGTCTTTTCTCTATTGTCTCTGTTCTGAATCTGTCTAATGAGTGCAGCAGCACATGATAAGACAAGTGATTGGCTGGTTCATAGAATCCTAGGATTGGAAGGGACCTTGGAGGACTTCTCATCTAACCCTCTGCCCAGGGCAGGAATCCTCATACCATCCTAGGCAAATGGCTGTTCAAGCTTTGCAGAAAACCTGCTGTGATGGAGCACCTACAGAAGGCAGAACTATTATTGCTTAATAGTTCTCATGGTCAGGAAGTTACCCTTATTTCAAGTTTGGATCTCCCTTTGCAAAGCTTCCACTCATTGATTCTTGTTCTACCCTCAAGAGCTATGGAGAATAATCAGTGGGTGGAAGCTTTACAGAGAAAGGTCCATTCCTCCAACTTTGCTGCCCTCCCTCTTCTGCATGTTATCAGCTGATGGGAAAAACATTTGCCAATCATGCACTGCTGCAGAAATCTGGATGGAAGATTCTGTCATCGCTGAGCTCCTTCCTGTAGGCTACTCTCCTACATCCTGTTCTGTGGTAATATCAGCTGAATGAAAGTTTTAAAAAGAGACATTAAAAAAAGAAAAAGGGAGCTGAGTCACAAGCAGCACCTTTACTTAAAATTTCTGTCCATTCCTTTCTTTTCTTTATAGACTCCTCAGTGCTCTGTTCAGGAACCAACAGCATGTGTTTGTGTGTGTGTGTGGTTGATCCCATATTGCACTATCTCAGTGTGTTCTACTGTTTCACTGATACACTTTTTCAGTATTATGCTATCTCAGTGTTGCACCATTTCATGGTTACATTACTTCAGGTAATTTGTGTTTCACACACCACTGTGTCCAGCTGTTTGGGGAGACAACAGCAGAATGGTGGTAGAAGAGGCTGACCAGGGACCAGAGGAGTGGAAGCATATCCTTAAGGCCTGGTATTAAGATGAAGGCAACATCTTCAAAAAAAGGAAAGTTGTTGTCTGGACATATTTGAACTGTGGTTAGGTGGAAATGGGGAAAGACCCCTAGATCTGTTAGCACTTTAACTGCTGCTTCTGCAGTTTTAAACTGTTCAGTGGGTAATTCATCTGTACCTGGTACTTGCCTGTGTGACAGGTGGTCTATTACCTGTCATACCTTACTTTTTAGAGGAATTGGTTCATTGAATATATTCTCTCTTGACAAATGTTTCTGTCATTCTAAAATCCCACTTGTGCTACAGATTTTATATCTTCTTTTTACCTCATTTGCTTCTATGAGATCTTTTCTATAATTTTGCTTGAGCTATCCTATCTTAGCTGTAAATTTTCTTGTGATTTCTCTGATCCTTCAAAAGGTCTCTCACTTTCTTTTTCTCATTACATTTATTTAATTGTTGACATGATTAGTTGAGAAACTTTTCCAGAATCCAAACCATCTTTCTGGTTTGACATGGAAATCTGTGTTCAATCATTGTATATCCTTTTATCCAAGGATTTTACTCTCCAACTTACTTAGAACTTTCCCTCTTTGAAATGTTGGGAATATTTTTTCCCAGTTTAGTTTTCAAGAAATGTCTGTTATCTTCCCATAGTTCCCCAGGATTTCTTTCACATAAAATAAGCATACAAATTCTAATATTTGTAGGGAAAAATATACAGTAGATTTTATGCATGATCAAAACCAGCCTTTATTTGGTCCAGGACTGATTGGTGCTTCTTATTAATCAAAGTGCAGTGCAACCGTACTATAGTCTAAAAATTCTGGTATACCCATTTTCCTTAATAATATCACTCTAATATTTAACTGGGTCAACAGGGAATATTGTACTGTTTGTAGACCCTAACATAGTTAACCCTACTATCAAACCAGAGGAAGTTAGTTTTAGTCCTAAACAAACTTGTCCAAACTGATTCACCCTTGTCTTCTCATGGTATGTTGTGAGAATCCAGGCAATTAAATGCTGAATCACTGCAGCCTTACAGCAATGAATTCTTCTCCCCATTGCTACCTTCTAATGCTAATTAGTTAAGAAGCTGATAGAGAAAATACTACATCCAACTACATATTTTAAAAACACTAACCAAGGTCTTCTCAACTGAGCAGATGAAATCGAGTAAGCTACACAAAAACAACTTCTATGCAAATATTTCTTTGCTGCGTAGAAACCATTTCAGAAACTGGGGATGCAATTCTGCTTTGTGGCACATCTTCAAAACCAAGGTATTCAGTAATGTGCTGAAGAAGAGTGTGATATTTTGGCTGCTTCATAGCTCCAGCCAGCTGTCTCAGGTTATGCACATGTGAATTCATGGATGACAGCTGATACAAGACGGTGCAGCATTTGTGTTTGTTGTTTATTCGTTTAGTCGCTTCCGACTCTTCGTGACTTCATGGACCAGCCCACGCCAGAGCTTCCTGTCGGTCGTCAACACCCCCAGCTCCCCCAGGGACGAGTCCGTCACCTCTAGAATATCATCCATCCATCTTGCCTTTGGTCGGCCCCTCTTCCTTTTGCCTTCCACTCTCCCTAGCATCAGCATCTTCTCCAGGGTGTCCTGTCTTCTCATTATGTGGCCAAAGTATTTCAGTTTTGCCTTTAATATCATTCCCTCAAGTGAGCAGTCTGGCTTTATTTCCTGGAGGATGGACTGGTTTGATCTTCTTGCAGTCCAAGGCACTCTCAGAATTTTCCTCCAACACCACAGTTCAAAAGCATCGATCTTCCTTCGCTCAGCCTTCCTTATGGTCCAGCTCTCGCAGCCATATGTTACTACAGGGAACACCATTGCTTTAACTATGCGGGCCTTTGTTGTCAGTGTGATGTCTCTGCTCTTAACTATTTTATCGAGATTTGTCATTGCTCTTCTCCCAAGGATTAAGCGTCTTCTGATTTCCTGACTGCAGTCAGCATCTGCAGTAATCTTTGCACCTAGGAATACAAAGTCTTTCACTGCTTCTACATTTTCTCCCTCTATTTGCCAGTTATCAATCAAGCTGGTTGCCATAATCTTGGTTTTTTTGAGGTTTAGCTGCAAGCCAGCTTTTGCACTTTCTTCTTTCACCTTCATCATAAGGCTCCTCAGTTCCTCTTCACTTTCAGCCATCAAAGTGGTATCATCTGCATATCTGAGATTGTTAATGTTTCTTCCAGCGATTTTAACTCCAGCCTTGGATTCCTCAAGACCAGCTTGTCGCATGATGTGTTCTGCATACAAGTTGAATAGGTAGGGTGAGAGTATACAGCCCTGCCGTACTCCTTTCCCAATCTTAAAGCAGTCCGTTGTTCCGTGGTCTGTTCTTACTGTTGCTACTTGGTTGTTATACAGATTCTTCAGGAGGCATACAAGATGACTTGGTATCCCCATACCACTAAGAACTTGCCACAATTTGTTATGGTCCACACAGTCAAAGGCTTTAGAATAGTCAATAAAACAGAAATAGATGTTTTTCTGAAACTCCCTGGCTTTTTCCATTATCCAGCGGATATTGGCAATTTGGTCTCTAGTTCCTCTGCCTTTTCTAAACCCAGCCTGTACATCTGGCAATTCTCGCTCCATGAACTGCTGAAGTCTACCTTGCAGGATCTTGAGCATTACCTTACTGGCATGTGAAATGAGTGCCACTGTTCGATAGTTTGAACATTCTTTAGTGTTTCCCTTTTTTGGTATGGGGATATAAGTTGATTTTTTCCAATCTGATGGCCATTCTTGTGTTTTCCAAATTTGCTGGCATATAGCATGCATTACCTTGACAGCATCATCTTGCAAGATTTTGAACAGTTCAGCTGGGATGCCGTCGTCTCCTGCTGCCTTGTTATTAGCAATGCTTCTTAAGGCCCACTCAACCTCACTCTTCAGGATGTCTGGCTCTAGCTCACTGACCACACCATCAAAGCTATCCCCGATATTGTTATCCTTCCTATACAGGTCTTCTGTATATTCTTGCCACCTTTTCTTGATCTCTTCTTCTTCTGTTAGGTCCTTGCCATCTTTGTTTTTGATCATACCCATTTTTGCCTGGAATTTACCTCCAATGTTTCTAATTTTCTGGAAGAGGTCTCTTGTCCTTCCTATTCTATTGTCTTCTTCCACTTCCGCACATTGCTTGTTTAAAAATAATTCCTTATCTCTTCTGGCTAACCTCTGGAATTTTGCATTTAATTGGGCATATCTCCCCCTATCGCTGTTGCCTTTTGCTTTCCTTCTTTCTTGGGCTACTTCTAGTGTCTCAGCAGACAGCCATTTTGCCTTCTTGGTTTTCTCTTTCTTTGGGATGTATTTTGTTGCCGCCTCCTGAACAATGCTGCCAACTTCTGTCCAGAGTTCTTCCGGGACCCTATCTACTAAGTCCAGTCCCTGAAATCTATTCTTCACCTCCACTGCATATTCCTGAGGAATATTCGTGAGCTCATATCTAGCTGATCTGTGGGTCTTCCCTAATCTCTTTAGTCTGATCCTAAATTGTGCAAGAAGAAGTTCATGGTCTGAACTACAGTCAGCTCCAGGCCTAGTTTTTACCGACTGTACAGATGTCCGCCACCTTTGGCTGCAAAGGATGTAATCAATCTGATTTCGGTGTTGTCCATCTGGTGAAGTCCATGTGTAAAGCCGTCTCTTAGGTTGTTGGAAGAGAGTGTTTGTTATGCAGAGTGAATTGTCTTGGCAAAATTCTATCAGCCTATGTCCTGCTTCGTTTTGTTCTCCCAGGCCATACTTACCTGTAATTCGAGGTGTCATTTGACTGCCCACCTTAGCATTCCAGTCTCCTGTGATGAAAATAACATCTCTTTTAGGCGTGTTGTCCAGTAGGTGCTGCAGATCCTCATAGAACTGCTCTACTTCAGCTTCTTCAGCATTTGTGGTTGGGGCGTATATTTGGATCACTGTGATGTTAGATGGCTTGCCCTGAATTCGAATTGAGATCATTCTGTCGTTTTTGGGGTTGTATCCAAGCACTGCTTTAGCCACTTTACTATTAATTATGAAGGCTACTCCATTTCTTCTGTGGTCCTCTTGTCCACAGTAGTAGATCTGGTGGTCATTTGATGTGAAGTGGCCCATTCCAGTCCATTTCAGTTCACTGACGCCCAGAATGTCTATCTTTAATCTTGACATCTCACCAATAACTACATCCAATTTGCCCTGGCTCATAGATCTTACATTCCAGGTTCCAATGGTGTGTTGATCCTTAGAACATCGGATTCGCCGTTCACCACCAGCACCGTCGGCCGCTAACCGTCCTTTCGGCTTTGAGCTAGCTGCGTCATCACGACTGGGGCTAGTTGAGCTCATCCTCTGTTCCTCCCCAGTAGCATTTTGACCATCTTCCGACCTGGGGGTGTCATCTTCCGATGGTATACCGACATATCTCTGGTTGTACTGATCCATTTAGTTTTCACGGCAAGAATACTGGGGTGGGTTGCCATTACCTTCCCCAGGGATCGCATTTAGTCTGACCTCTCTGTCATGACCTTCCCATCTTGGGTGGCCCTTCACGGTTTAGCTCATGGCATCATTGAGGTGCTCAAGCTCCAGCACCACGACAAGGTAACAATCCTTTGCGGAGAGCATTTGTGTAATTCTCCTTTAAAAGAAATGGTATATATAGATGCAACCTCTTCTCAAATGTTATACTTATTTTTCAGGTACAAAATATTATGTATCATGCCTATCTCCTTCTGTGTGTCTACCCACCCATCTGTCTGCCTCTTCCTGGATCATTTTTAATTAATAATTGTTCCGTACCAGCATCACTGAAGTGTGCATCAGCACAATTATGGCAGAGGCATACAAATAATAAAAGTAGCAGTCAAGCATAAAACATTTGTGAATCCTGAGGGATGCCAAGTAGACTCAGAGAAAAAGAGAGCTTTGAACAGTTGGGAGATGGGAAACCTTTCAATAGAAGCCCAATCTTGAGAGAAGGCCTGAAGACTGCATTTATTGTATACAAAGTATGCAGTGTGGAGGAATGGAAGCACTGAACCTGCAAACCAGATAAGGCCAAGGTTTTGTCATCTATTCGAATAAAAAACCATAGAATGGCCCCCAGTGCATCTGTAGGCTTTGCAGCCCTATTAATAAAAGTCAAGAATTGTCCTGACTTGCATTCCCTGTTACCAGGCAGCCTCGTTTAATTCTCCTTTCTTTCTGTGTCCTTGTCCAGTAAAGTATTTCTATATTTCTACAGCTGGCTTCTTACGCCTGAGGATCTGCTCTTTTGCATTTTAAACATTTGCTTGGTTTTTAATTTAAGCCCCTGAGACTAATTGAGAAACTCTGGCTTTCTGCACTGCCAACTGCAGCGATTTATTTCTGTCACTTCATACAGGGCATCCTCTGCAAATTGGTTCCCTCCTTCATTACAGCATATGAGTAGTTCTAAAACAAATAACAAATTGACATTATTTGGAGGTCTTTTTGGTAAGCATGATAAGGTATATTAAAGTGTTGGTTCGGGTCTTTTGAATAATGAATAGTAGCCATAGCAACAGCGAAAGTTTTCTTCACTGTCTCCTCCGTCTGCCTGCAGAACTGGCACTTCAGAGTTACAAGGCGAATTAGTCCAAGCAGCTGAGGCAAGCACCATAGTGTAGCCAATTTCCAGTCTGAGCAAGGAACTGTTGAATGAGTCACCAAATGGTAAACCAAAGACAACAATTATTCACTGATCATTTTACAGGGTTAACCGCAACAAGCTCCATTTTCTCTTGCAAGGGCCAAGGTAGCCTTCTGAAAAGTCTAGTCAATAGGGACCTACAAATTCTGCAAGCCAGAATATCTTTCCAAACTAAAAGCAGCACCAAAGGTCCTAAGATCATATCCAGCTTCTTTAAAATTAATTTTCAGTTAGAAAAGATATTTAGACTATTAGTATAAATAAGCAACTAAATCTGTTTCACGGGTTCATGCTATTGTTAGCCACTGGTGTTGATAAACTAATTGTAGTTTCTCTAATGTTACATTTCTTGATTGCTCTACGCTTGATGGCAAGGGTATATAGGAGTTGGAGTGCAACAAAATCTAAACTGCCACATGTTACCCATCACTACCTAAAGCATGATGACCACTGTTTCACAGATAACCACTGGAAATTTTTTTGTTGAGTTCATACTTTATGATAAGTCATGATTTGTTTTAACCATGATTTGTTGAAGTCATAGTCCATATATAATTCAAGCCATAAATCATGGTTTACAAACCATAAGGGTTAGGTTGAATCATAATAAAAATGTTCTTACTAAATCAAAATCTTGTATGATTTTATATTAAACTTTTATTTACTTATGAAACCAATGCCAAATAAACAATATTATGGTTTGCATAATAGATAAGCCCAGCCTTTGTGCTTTTCAACACATCATAAATTACTGTTACTATATATTGTATTAGGTTCCAGAGGAAAAATGTATTAGTTTGTTTCAACAAAAACAACAAATGCTCTTGCTGCATTATAAATCGTAAAATGTGGATTATGGCATTATATTTATTTTGTATACTCTATTAAGTAACATTGCATCTCCAAGTGTGTCACAATTCAATATTTGTGGTAGCTACAGGTTATCTAGCCTAGTGTAACAGATAGCCAATCTAGGTTCAAGTATTATTCAACGATTACATTTACAGAATGATTTTGGGCTGATTGCCATGACTTAAATTTTACTAAAATGAAAAATATCTGTCTGGACTGCATCACTTCAAACTGTTGAGGAGAAGCCCACTTGGAATGATCCTTCAGGTGAACTGATAACTATCATGTGAGCCCCAATCCAGTCTGAAGCAGTACAGTTTAGGCTTAAATTTACCACTTCACAAATATGTGTTTCAGCCTAATCTACCTCACAAGATTTTAGTGTGAACGCTTCCAGCTCCTTGGATGAAAAGGTAAGAAAGAGATGATAAAACAGTTGTCATTTTACCTTAGCTGTAATTTGAATATTTAGTTTGTCACTCCATCAATCAGGTGTAAGGAACATCTTCGCATTTAGTCTGAACCTGAGTAAGAAATAATCTAGGCAATCCATGTTCTCATGACTTTAACCATTTTAACCATTGTCAACCATTGTGACTTGGTTCAATAATACCCTGAGGATTGCAAGACCCACCAATTTTCTTAAATCTATCAAAAATCTCAACAGAAAATGAAGAGAATTATATAGAATATACTTTCAGTCTAGCTACATAATCTTGAAAATATCTGATTATTCACTGCTTTTAATGATTTTCCCTTACCAGTAATAACTATTAAGTTTATTATATAAACTATATTTATGTAAGTAATGTAATATTAAATAATTTATTTACATTTTGCTATATACTGTATATAAAGGCATCTTACCACAATTGTATACTTCTCTGGGAAGGATCAACATCTCCCATATAAACCTACATGTCTCTTAAAATCATTATCAGAGATTTGTATGTGTCCCAGCAGTCCCAGACATGTGGCAAGTTGAAACCAACAGACAACTACCAGCTAATGGAAGCTTTTCTCCGCAGTGGCCCACTGTAAAGTTGCCAGATACTTCCTTCTAAAGAAAAGCTTCAGGAACGTAAGTAGTTCCAGTCATTTTAATACTTTTATAGTTACTCTCATTATTCCTCATATTTAAGTGTTTAAGGATGTTTTATGTAATTTAGCACAGATGGTTGGCAGCACTTGCCCACCCTTGGCAGATATCATCTCAAAAAGTTAAGCAGGGTTAGACCACCAAGAACTATCAGGGCTATACCTGGAAATTTTAAAAAAAACAAAACCCTGGAAGAAGGCAATGGCAAACCACATCCATATTTTTGCCAAGAAAACCATATAGCATGTCTATGAAATTGAGTACAACTTAAAAGCGATTTTTATGTATTGTTGTTAATTATTATTTATTATTTAAACTTACATAACTAACCACCTTGAACTTGTTGATGAAAATTTTATTTTAAATAAACAAAAATTATTAAACCAGAGATGCTAAATCAGAGATTTCCTAAAATGAAATACATGTGTTAAAATGGATTTCATGATCTATTCAGTGTCCAACCTGAACTATACTTAGCAATGTGCAAGGAAACCAAAAGGTATAAATCAGTTCTTAAATAATTGCACAAATAAATGTAATCTTATCTTGAGCCTTTCAATCAATCAATCAATTTTACTTAGTCTTTGACCAGCAAGAATACAGAACTATAAAAATTAATCACAAATCTATGAAATCTTTCTATACCATAAAAACACTCTACAATAACATATGATGTATTTACTTTAAAAGTCTATGAGAATAAGATCAATAAAATTACTATATAGAGCCAGTTTGGTCCAGTGGTTAAGGCACCAGGCTAGAAACCAGTTCTACTCCTGCCTTAGGCATGAAAGCCAGCTGGGTGACCTTGGGCCGGCCAGTCTCTCTCAGCCCAACCCACCTCACAGAGTGGTTGTTGTTGTGGAGAAAATAGGAGGAGGAAGGAGTATTAGGTATGTTCGGCGCCTTGAGTTATTTATAAAAATAATAAAGGTGGGATAATAAATAAATAAATAAATAAATATTATAAGTATACATGCAGGGACGCGGTGGCGCTGCGGGTTAAACCGCTGAGCTGTCGATCGGAAGGTCGGCGGTTCGAAACCGCGCGGCGGGGTGAGCTCCCGTTGCTCATCCCAGCTTCTGCACACCAAGCAGTTCGAAAACATGCAAATGTGAGTAGATTAATTGGTACCGCTTCGGCGGGAAGGTAACGGCGTTCCGTGAGTCATGCTGGCCACATGACCCGGAAGTGTCCTATGGACAACGCCGGCTCCAAGGCTTTGAAACGGAGATGAGCACCGCCCCCTAGAGTCGGACACGACTGGACTTTACGTCAAGGGAAACCTTTACCTTTACTATAAGTATACATATAAAATCTATTTACTGTTAAACGCCTGTGGGATTAAAATCTATGAACTAAAACCTACAAGTGAACAAGACTATAAGCCTGAAATCTATAAACTATTAAATTTATTATACTATAAAATACTTTTGAGGCTAAAATCTATAGCACTAAGAACTAAATATACTGTAGATCAGGTTACAGAACCAAGATCTATCAAACACTATAAAACGTGTTTAACTAACCTACCTTAAAATAACTTAACCCTAACACTTACTGTGACCCTAGAATAAGGACAGATGCAAGGTTTTGGCTTTTAGAGGAATTCCTCAAATTTTATACCTTGGAGAGAGCTGCCAAGTTTATCTCAAATTTGTTCCTGCTCTGAAATATCATGCTACATTTTTAACTCTTTTCTTTGATTTGTCTTGAAATTCGTCAAAAGTTTCTTCAGAGAAGAAAGCCCCAACTACACTTCCAGCAGATACAGCTTTTGAAGCCCTCAGTGTGGACTGAATTGAGGCAGAATACTATGGTTGTCAGCTTTCTTTTTTTTTTTTTTGCAATCTTGCCTTGACACATGTCAAATTCATATAGAGAACCATTTTCAGTTCACCTTGCCTACATAACAGTTTGGGCATGTGACTTCACCACCACTTGGGCAACCTGCAATGCACTCTTCAGAAAATGTTATGTTTTCTTTGTTCCATGTCCAACAAAACGCAGTGCTGCCTCTGATCACTTTGATTAGCAGACGTTGTTTTCCTCTTTGGCACTCTGCTCCTTTTCCTGTGCCTCCACAGCTTGCTCATCATATCTTCCATAGTGTAGCCTTGGCTTTGAACATGGTCGGAAGATACCACCTTGTGATACTACTGATTTGGAAGACTGGACGGAGCAAGAGGAAGATTCTAAATTTATTGCCACAAAGTATACATTTAGTTTATGTTTGTTACTGAAATTTAAGCCAAGATTTACAGATCAATAGCATGCCCTTAGTCCCCCAAATGTCCCTGATCTACATGAAATCACTGGAAGAGGTCTGGGGATGCAGAGTTACAGTATGACACAGGGAGAGTATGTGGCTCAATGAGAGAGCTGATCATTTACTCTCAGGATCAGAGAATACAAGGGGACCTTAAAAGCACTTAGTTAGAGTGAGATTCTCTCATAGCATCCATATCTAGAAGTTATAAACAAGGACATGTGACTTTTATCACAGTTATTGTTTAGGTACTGCTATCAATACTAATAACAGCAGTGACAAAGCTAATATAATCAGGTGTTGGTAGACAGTACATCACATATTGCCAACAATTCTGACTGATTCCTTGAAGTCTTATGGTACAGTATAATTTTCAGAGATTAAAAAAAAAATGAACAGCTATGGTAGCAGTTGTGTTCATTAGCTTCCTGCATATTATTTGTAGAGTGAAATTACAGTGAAGAGAGTGAAGACTGACAGCAGTCCAAGGAAGGCACAATATAAACTTTATAGCAATATGCAGCCTCCTGCATATTGCTATAAAGAAGCAGGCAACCTTTGGGCTGTAGAAGCATGGCCTATAGTGAGGGATCCCGGGAATCACAGTTATTACATAGCAGGAGTCTGTGTGTTGTCTGTTGAGTACTGATTACTGATTTCAGGTTCTCAACAAATTTATTCAGCAGACCTGCAGTAGGGTTCTCCTTTAGCCACTGAAGGTTTCAGGATACACTGTACTGGAGAGGAGAACACATGGTTTCCACACTGTACCTGACTACAGCACAGTTCATGATGTAAAATATGTTTGTCCGGTGGGATGGACAGAAGCGAACATTGGCAAGAAAACAAGGGCCTTATGTCAGCCTTTCACCAGAACTTATCTAAGGTTACCAGATATCTGAACAGGCAAAGGAAGACATGGACAATTGGAAAGGACAACAAAGATAGGGAAAAGGAAGACACACTAATTGTTTAACTTTCTTGGCATCCACAACAAAAATTACAGTAAAAAACTGGAAAAAATGTACTTAGGCCTACATGTATAAGAAACCACATTTTCCAGCATCAGAAAGACTGGTTTTTCAATCTTGATATTTTCCCAACAAATTTTTAGTTTCAAGAGCATGCTAGCAATAATATAGAATTGATGACAACACGCTTTTCAAATTTCACCATAGAAACATATGATGAGTCATGTGATCTATAAACTACAATGATCATAGATTTGAAGGGGCTGGATTGATACCAATTGCTGGAATCAGAAAATAAATTGAATAACATAAATCTAGTCTCTTAAGTCTGTCAAATGACAAGGGAAAGAAAGAAGCAGACAATTTATAAGGTCACAATACAGAAAAGTTTCAGTGACTACCATTGTGAAAACAGTCCCCCCCTCCCTCCCAAAAAATCCAGGACACTCAAAAAACGTCAATATTTGATTTTAAGGCTTTACCTGCTGGATGGAGGACATGAGTTCCAAGAGGAGGACATGTCCTTCTTTTGCCAGATATCTGGTAGCCCTATCTCAAACCTTTATTCTGACATGATAATTTGAGTTTTGTTTATTCTTTCTGATTCTTTTCCTTCATTTTTCACCTGGTAGGATTTCAGCACAGTTTTAAGTGTTGCCACCAAGATTAAGGGGCTCTGGGCAAAATGTTTCCCAGGTCATCCTCCAGGATATTTTGCTCTGTGCTTCTCTCTCTCTCTCTCTCTCTCACACACACAGAAAAACACTTCCTCCCTTGTTCTTTTTTCCATCCACTAGTATCAATTCTTTATCTCCCTGCTCTTCCTGTGCCTCGAGCTGTTGCTTCATTAGCAGAGAAAGGGGAGGAGGGAGGAAGAGACTGAACGCTGGAGGAAAGGGACATCGACTCGTAGCAATGGGACTTGGGGCCTTTGGGAGGTGGGTTTGGAACCTCCACGTGGATCCACCTCCAGGTTTCAGTTACTTGAAGATTTCCAAATATCGATCAGGGCTATATTTTGGTTCAGATGCAGGAGTGGTTATTGAAAAAAAAATTCTTCAAGTTATGCTTCACTTTGTTTCATGTTAAAGCTGCTGTTTATACAGTGGCTCTTGACCCAATTTATCCAATATGAAATTTAAAAAAACTCTCTCAGGTATCCGCTAAGTGAGAAAGGTTGATGAATTGATAACATAATTTGAGCAAATAATAATATTGTATGTTTTTAGCACCCATTAAAACAACTGTAAAATAATTAGGTAATTGCTACTAGAAGAAAAAGAGTGGGATGAAGTGTCTTAAGGCCAAATACTCTACCAGATGGCTGCATTAAGGTGTTTTCCCCTGGTCTTTGAGCTGGCATAAAATGTGCTGCCTTGACTGCCAAGACCTATTCTGCCATAATGGCAAGCCCAGTGAGTGGTGTTGGCATTACATTTTTAATGAAGGACAAGTTAAGAAAGGCATTTGGAGGATTTTCTGAGCTTCATTTCCCCTATCACCAGGTGTTAGCTGCCAGCAGCAAAACCCTCACCATCACTCTCTCTAATGTGGGCAGCTGTTTGGAATGGCACATTAAGCCCCTGTCAATTTGCCCAACTAACCAGTTGCAGGTGTGGTTCTCCCTGCGACCTGTTGGTCAGGCAAACTCTGAACACAGGTCTAGCACTGCTTCTGAAAACAAGTGTGGAAGAATGGGGCAGGGTGAGGTGGGAAGAAGCCATTGATAACAAGCAAGCTCCATCCTTGTTAACAGCAAAGGATTGTCAGGACTGGCAGCAAGACCAGTTCTGTCCTTGTGGCCAGCTACACCTAGAAGTAGTCCATGGATGGTTATGGAGCTGGGATGGAGTAGGCATCCCCTCCCAAAGGAACCAAAGCAATAAACAGTAATCACTGAAAACTTGGATTGGTAGAAGCAATGAAAAACCTGTAATGGTGACAGAATCAGAAACATAGAGTTGGAAGAGCTCTCTTTCCCAGTTTAAATCAGACTTTTGCACAACACAGGACTAGAGTCCTGTTTTTAAACACAGTGGGTCTAGCACTCTTTCGAAACAGCACTAAACCTGTGCTTATAAGAAGCCCATGTGAGAGCGCTCTGGAAAGTACCAGTTAGGTATTACACAGGCAGATACCTCTGCAGAAGCCAGATGTCCAGTCTGTCCTGCAGACTGAATCAAAATGGTCATGGAGGGCAGTTCCCAGTTACCAAAGAAAGGGGGCATGCCATCAGCAGCCTAAAGTAGCCAATAGGAACTTCCTCACAAATAGGGAGATGTGGGACTGCAGTCTAAATCATTGTTGCCACTAATTTGTCCCCAAATATACTCACAGTGCCAGGGGTCCATCCTTAATCTGCCAGATGAGCCCAAATGCAAGGATGGTCTCTGGAATTCAACTCACAAAGGGACTGCTTTTGTTGGGCAAGTTTTATAGCCTTGCAGTCTCTTTTTCACCTTCCAACCTCAGCGTTGCTTAGTTTAGGCATTGGCAAAATATTAATGAGGATTAAGTGTCTAGCAGACACTGGGTGTCTGCTATGGCAAAAGAGGGAAATAATTATCTCATTGGGGAGCTGGAAGTTTGCTATCTCACAACTTGCAAGAGTAAATAGGAAGAACCAGCTTGTTTAAGCAGCTTCTCTTCCAGGTGTTAATTGAAAAATTCAGGTCAATCACAGGACAACCATTTTGCAGCGTTCTCTTTTTCTAGGACTACTTCAGTTGGGAGGCAGATTTTAACAAGGATAAGGCAGTGTTAAAGGAAGCTGCAATTATGTATGATGGACTTGCTATTCTTATACTTTAGCTCCAGAAGAGTTATATTGGATTTATAGGTGTCCATAATAAGCCACAATTACATCAAAATGATAGCATGCATGTCATGACATCATGATACAAATGATAAAATTATGTACATTTGTGGACATCTGATGCAAATATGTAGGTCAAATTATTTGCCTGACATGACATCATATTTCCCCCTTATATCCTCTGCAGATGCCCAGAGTTAGGTTGGATCAAAGATTCATCTTATTCTAATTTGTACTTTCCAAATTGGCAGCAGTGCCCCTGAGAAGACCACAAAAGGAACACAGAACCTCTCATTTGTTGGAGCAACTACTAATCAGTGGCATACTGTTTCTAGATATGGAGGTTCTATTGAGCTATCACAGTCAATCACAGCTGATAATCTTTTGTCTCTATATTATTACAATTAGTCCTCTAATTAAAAATACTCTGCTGCCCTTCTAGTCAATGTTAATCAAGTTAAAGTTACCATAATTCACCAAGGTAAAGAAGTGGCGAGACAGCCAGTTTGCTATAGTGGTTAAGGCACTGGGCTAGAAACCGGGAGACCATGAGTTTTAGTCCCACCTTGGGCACAAAGCCAGCAGGGTGACCTTGGGCCAGTCACTCTCTCTCAGCCCTAGGAAGAAGGCAATGCAACCCCAAAAAAACCTTGCCAAGAAAACTGCAGGGACTTGTCCAGGCAGTCTCTGAGAATCAGACACAATTGAATGGATTAAAAAAAAAAGTAGCAGAGCATGTAATATTATATAAACTCAGAGAAGCTGATGCTGCAAAGTTCCCATCTGGTTTACTGAACACAGCAATTACATGAAGGGAGGGAGAGTTCTTACCTGGTAGATTTCATGGATAGAGAATTACGTGCAACCATATGTCCAAGGGAGCTTTTTTCCCCCTCATTCAGCTCAACATCCTAGCACATATGGCATTCAGTTCTCTTCTCTGCATCATTCTGTGAAGTGTCCTTTGTAGATTTTTTTCATAGTTTGAAGCCTAGCAATTATATGGCTATTTGCCTAGTGCAAACTTATCTCCCCTTTCGTTTCGCTTTGTCACTATGTGAATATTTCATTGAGTTTACCCTGAATTGTCACTTGGCTAATGGAAGGCAGTTCTTAAGTAGCATGTAATTTCAAATTGGCCTTTGTCAACATTATTTCCAAAAGCAAGGAAATGTAGTCCTACCACACAGCTGGGAAAACTGTGGCCCTTCAGATGTTGATGAATTATAATTCCCAGCATCCTTCCTCATTGGTTATGCTAGCTGGGGCTGTAGGACATTGAAGTTCAGCAATATTTATTTATTTATTTATTTATTTATTTATTTTTCAAATTCCTATTACCACGCATCTCTCCCAAAAGGGGCCTCTGGGCGGTTTACAATAAAATCAAAAATTAAAAGCATACAAATTACAATATAACAAACCAATAAATAAAGATAAAATAGATATATAATCGAAGAGGCGAAGATCTTATTCATTGGGGAGAGATCTATGGTACTAACCACCCCCAAGAAGAACTGGTGCCCCTCCCACCCGAGGTGAGGCAGCAGAACCAGGTTTTCAATTCTTCTGAAAGGCCGGGAGCGAAGAGGCCTGCCTCACCTCTGGGGGCAGAATGTCTAGAAGGCTCTAGGTTCCTCATCCCTGTTCTGTTGGAAGGTTGCTCATCTGCCAGAATTCCAAGTAGCATTATTATTAATTGTCAATAAATATCAGTAATGTTTAAATAGTTGTAGTTTGTTGATTGATCAAAGCATTTATACCCCACTGTTCAACCTGGAAGACTCCCATGGTTACTTACATAATAATATAATAACCTACTTGTCCTACTTGTTCCTTGTTAGAGTTATATTGTATCTTTCCTCCAACAGTTCCAAGTAGTTTAGTATGCCCTTCTTTTCCCAGTTTTATCCCCACAACAATAACCTTGTGAGGTGGATTGTACTGAGACATAAGGACTTGTCCAAAGTTATCCAGTGGTTGCTGTTGACTTCCACCTAGAATCATCATCATCATCATCAACAACCAAAATATGGTACAAAACGAAACAAAAAACCAATACAATGGTTACTTGAGGGACTGCTTGTCTCCCATAGTATCTGCCTGGCTGATTCAATCTTGCAGGGTTGATGCACTCCAGGTTCCTTCAATTAAATGATGTCATCTATTGGGACCCCAGAAACACACTTTCTCTGTAGCAATCTCTGCCCTCTGGAACATGGTTCCCCTTGACCTCTGGATGCCCCCACTCTGCTGTTGTTTAGAAGAGCTGTGAAGACCTGGCTTTTCACCCAGGCCTTTGGTGAGGGAGAGTGAGACCCCTCGTCTCATCAAGCTTGTCATCTTTCATCTTTATCTTTGTATGTTTTATTGATTTGATTATAATTTCTTTTTTTATTATTGTTATGAGCCACCCAGAGACATTGTGAGTCAGGTGTCATTCAAGTTCAATAAATTGTTATTTTCATTATTACAAATCAATCCAATAAAATCAACTCAAAACCCAGTATACAATACTAAAACAACTAACACACCAATAAAAATCAATGCCCAAGGACCAAGTGTCCATAATAATGGACCCTAACCCCTACTCTAACCTGGAGCTGTCAGCTAAATAGGAGTAGGATGCAACAACCAGACCTGCTCTCCAAATAAAAAGGCATTGGAAACCCTTTTGAAGCCATCAAATTTCCATGGAGGGAGAGCAAAGAAGGCCCTGCCTAGACTAACATAAAGAATTAACAGGATTGTAGGGAGAAATAAAGGCAGACAGATACTGGGGAGTTTGTCAAATACTGCTATCAGGTCCAAAAAGACCAACATTACTTTAAGGTGCTGGGACTTGGCCACCAGAATATTGTGCAGAATTTGGAATCTTCAGTCCCAGTCCAAAATTGTAAAACTAGGCAGGATTACAATCTAAAAAAGACATAGTATGGAAAGATAAAAGGATAAGGGAAAGGAAAACAAACTCTTAAAGTTTTGTAGCATAGCGGACAGCTCTGATGGAAGTGGGCAGTTTCTCCCTGTCTGTTGTTTTCTGTCAAGTCATTCATAATGGCCACTGTTCTGAAGCTTTTGCGAGTATTCCCACTCGGCTCTTCCCCCAGGGACACCTGTATTCTTGTTTTAAAATGTCAATTGGAATGTTATTAGAAGGGTCTGTCACTGTCTCCCGTAACACCAGTCTTGTTATTTTGCTAATCCTCCTGGAATGGAATGTTCTGAATGTTTTCCTGCCAAGTGTGCATGGGTGGCAGGACTAGGAGAGATTTGCAATTTAATTATCTCAAAATCACTGGAAATATGGAGAGAACATCTCGCTGAAGAACAAAAGCAGACCAAAAATGCAGCAAGCAGAAACTAACTACAGTGCATTTCTTTGACTCTGAGATCCTGCTCTGCTGGTTGCTATGCCATTGTTATTTGTCTGGAAACTGTGTCAGTTTGACATCATCACCGTGCGTAAACTAGAGGTGAATTGCTGTACTTCAGTACCTTGTTTTTAAAAATGCACATCTAATGTAAGGTAGGGATGAAAACACACAAATGTAGCTGCATTTAGCCCCAAAAGAAGTTGTAGATCCCTTACATGTTTTTACAAAGGAGAGGACTAAATGGTTAGGGTTATGGTTAGGGGCAGGGTTGCAACACCAAGAGTCTCCCCAGAAGTTCCCCAAGTGAGGGGGGCTGAGGCTTCAGATCAATATTGCATTTTTTGAGATCTGAGAGGGAATGGGCACCTTAAATCTTGCAGAGAATTGCAACCCCCATTGTCAGGCCCTCTGTGGCCCTCAAAGAAGATATACTGTAATCACCAAGCCAAAAAAAGTATTATCCTGATTTAATGTGGTATGTAAATCCAACAAAATATCATTTATCCACCAAACAGTATTAAGTAAATTGCCATTTTGGAAGATACGGAAACCCAACCACCATGTCCTATTTACACAAATGAGTCTGATATAGCTAAGCGGGCTGCATCTTCAGTTATCAGCTCTCATTTTCATGACCTTTTGAAACACATACTTGTGTCATATTGTCCCTGTATTATCTTTAAAGAGCATTGCAATGTGGCAGTGCTTGGTTGACGTTGCTGAGCTAGAAGCTACACAGGGTTGGGCCTAGGGAAGTACCACTAAGGAATACCATGCCTCTTGGCTAGACTGAGAAGTTGAAAAACATCTCAAAAGGTGGCAATAGGAAATGACTTCCCTAATTTTGCCAAGAAAACTACATGGTTATCTCCAAGGAATCTCTAGGAACCAAGCTCAGTTTTTACCTCCATACTTATAGGGGAAAGGGAATTGGGGCCCAATAAATATGGCTACATTGGAGCTGTGATTCTAGTTTTATAATTAAGAAAATTTGCTCCCTTATTTTTTCTGTTCAGGTTCATCTCCAGTCTGACAATAAAGAACAAGCCCACTAATCTGTCTTCCTAGAGGTAAACCCTTTGTGTTTCAGTGGTATATTTTCCTCTTCTGATTAGCTGAAAAAATTGTACTTCTGTTGGATTTTGTTCCTTTGATGCTTTTGTAATTTTTTAAAAGGGCAAATGCAGCAGCATGGAAAATATGGCTTGATTAAATCATGATGCTATCTAGACCTTCTGTAAAAATCCATGGATGCAGGAAAATTGTAGCAGAATGCTCATTTGCAAGCATGCAAGCTTTCAGATACTTGTCCGCTACCTTTTGTCATTTGATCCCATTTCTTTGGGTTGTCTGATCAAATTATGGCACGGAATTCCCAACTAAGAGTTTGACAAGTATGGACTTCCTTTTAAATACTTTAGAAACCTGTCACAGAATTTTCAAAGCAAAATGTTAAGACTTCTTAAAGATTCTTCTCACTCCTAATCCAAATGGTTTCATAGTTCCATACATAGCCCTTGCTCACATTTTGCTTCAGATAGACAACATTCTGCCTTCCATATTTTGGACAAGACCCGTAATTCTTTGCCATTGACCATCCTGGTTGGTGTTATTGGGAGCTGGAGTCCAAAATCTCTGGAGGCCATCAGATTGCTAATCTATGCACTAAAGAAATTTTAGCAAACAAGCTCCAAAACCCTCACATTCCCTATCCTCTACTTTGGTGTGTGACATAGTTAACTCTTTGAACAAGGCTTAGTTACAGAATTTGAAACCATCATTGTAGTCTGTAAAGTTACCTGTCCATGAACCAAGCCACTATGGCCTGTTGAAGAAAATATGTTTAGGACTCTGCATTATAGAGCAATGTATGGCCTGAATGCTTAAAACTCTTCCATTTGAATATATGCTTAATTCTAGGACTCTTTCGTTGGACCCTCACTTAGTCACCTTGCTAAATTTCTCACCTTTTAATAAAGCAAACTATCTTGCCAATATGCATCTCCACGCCAGACTAGCGGCTAGTGAATGTTTAAGTGCCCCTTCCTGTTAACTGTCAATTCTAGCATTACAGCTACCATAAACCAGGAGTAAAAAAATGATGCCACTTCCCTGCAGACTCCAGATGAGTCAGAATCAAACAAGCCAGTGAATTAAGATTGTCATAAAGATGAAAGGCAAGCACAAGTTCATTTATTTATAGCAAAGGTCTTGGGTTACAAGAGGTCAGTTCTTGCCATCTTGAAGAAACATTAAACAGGTTAAGTTATTGCATACATGTGCATTATAATTTAGCAGCAAGTCATTCACAGAACACATTTTCCTTTCGTACTGCCGCCTTACTTTTTTTTTTTCTTTTTGGTTTAGTCTCTCAAATTGTATAGAGATAAATCTTTTCGGCTTTTACAAAGCATGTAACACCACCTTTAAGTTAATGGTCTTTTATTGGAAAAAAGACTAGCATTTACAACTTGGAATGGACATAACTGTACTATCTTGAACATTGATGTTGATAGTTGTGCTGAAGTCCACCGGCTCCTCTGCCAGCTCCAAGTCTTGGTACAGTAAATTTTAAAAATGCGAGAGAGAGAGAGAGAGAGAGAGAGGGAGAGAGAGGGGGGGAGAGAGGAAGAGAGGGAGAGAGAGAGAGAGAGAGAAGGAGCTTGTACCCAAAGGTGCTCCTGCCCTTTGGTGAAGATTTTGTTAAAATTTTTGAGAACGGTAATGGCCCAACATCCGTTCCTCAATAGTGCAATGCAGACAATTTTAAAATCAATGTAGTAACACAGAAATGCCACCTATTTTCTTTTGGAAACAAACTACAGCTACATATTGGTGAGCCTTCTCCACCTTGGGTGGGGATGGGGGTGGGGATTGCCTCTAAACTTTTTCCAGTCCTCAGCCACTTTGCTACATACCACTTGAGGTATAAAACAATTTGAAAGTAACCAGCTATGACAATTTTATGATTACAGATTCAGCCAGAATCTACTTTTGGACAAAAGAGCGATTAGGCTTTTTTCCCTTGAAGAATTTTCTCCTTTTTAAAACTGTTTTAATACAAATGTCTGACTGTGCTCAATTGTCAAGCTGCATGCATGAAAAACTGGCCAGCCCAAACAGAGTAATAGTTATTAGCAAATGGAACTTTTTGAGGAGTTCACTAAGTGCTTTCTTATTTTTAAAAGGCAGTACAATTATTTATATTGGAAAAACTGATGGCTAACTTGATCTTTTGGGAACAGGACCACCAACCATTACATGCAGTTTGTGGACAAAAGGTATTTCAGCATTCAGTTTTGCTATACAGAAACAGAATGAATAAATGAACATTTTTTTGCAAGAGGTAAGTAAAAGATTCAATTTGATTTTTCTAGAGGAAAAAAGGTGAAAGGAGGTCTCTTCATTTTGCAGTCATCATCTGTACGAATTCTGAAAGAAACAAAGAAACACATTTTTGGCCATTTTAGAAATGAAACAACATAAACAACTTGTAATTTAGAAATCCCCTACCCAGCTATTCTAAGATGTACAAGATGATCAATCCACAACTTCTAATGCCCCACTTTGATTTCTGTTCTTTCAAAATGCTATAGTTACAGGAATCCACACTATACCTTCATAGTTGACTTGTCCATCTCCGTCAATATCTGCTTCTCTGATCATTTCATCTACTTCTTCATCTGTTAGCTTTTCTCCTAAGTTTGTCATAACATGACGTAGTTCTGCTGCACTGATATAACCATTGCCATCCTGGGGGGAAAAAAAAACAAATAGCAACAAATTGAGAGGAATATAAAGTTCCAGAAGAAATTTTCTACAAGACAACCAAATCTGGCAGATTCTCTGGAAATGAAAGATCCTGCAGGGATAACAGGACAGTATTTGCCTGTCAACCAAGTACATGTTTTGGTTACAGAAGTTTGTAGGTTCAGTCTCTGACACCTCCAGCCCAGAGGGTCAGGTCAGCTAATAGGAACAAGTTATCTCTTAGAAAGGTGCTGTAGCAATAGCTAATTCTGAGCTAAACTTGGAATAAGGCTGCTTTCTATACTATGTTGTTGGCAATGTATTAACTTTATCCTATGCATATTATCCAGAATTTAATTATATTGAGGTAATCTTATGGAACTGTGCAAAGCATGTATTCCAAATCTCTTAGAAGTGCAGGATTACCAGAAGAACAATAATCTTTTAGGATTATATAAAATGTCAGTGTTAGGCAAATGTAGTAAACAGCAGAAGAACCAAAGTTTAATTCAAATGCAAGTCCTCAAACTATTTTTTCTTTTTTGCCATCTTGATGAAAGCTTTGTAATTAGCCTTAGAATTAATGTCCCAGTGCTATTGCTTTTTTTCTTATACTGCAAAGAGAGTCTCCAATATAGAATTACTTCAAAAATGCCAATGAAGTTGTTGAGTATACCATCATCAAAAACAAATTATCAGAATGGAAACACGTGTCTTACTTCTTAATACGGTGGGACGTTTCTCTAACTCCACCTACAGCTTATCTGGATGACTAGATTACCTCCAATGACTTTGAAGTCCCCTAGAGAGCAGCAAGATATTCCCTCCCACGGAAAAAACATGAACAGAAACATTTTAAAAAAAAGAAACATGTACCATATGAGCATCCTAACAGTACCAATTGATCCAGAGATCTATGTGCTGAAAAATCAATTAAGATTGAATTTTAAGTTATTGGGTTGGTTCAGAATGCTTCTTTCAAAGGAGCTGTTAAAATACAACTCCTTGTTTTAGATTTCACAGGAAATTTGGGTAATTTTTCTAAAGGTCTAATAAGCCATGATTTATTGCAACTTTTCTCAACGTAGCACCCTCAGAAATGTTGGAATTGCAGCTCCCAGAAAGCCATAGTGCCTAAGAATTTTTGAATTTGCAGACCCAACATATCTGGCAGGTCTCAGGTTGGAATGACCAGCTATTTGGACTGAGATGGTGACATCCGATCCAGGCCAATGCATGAAGAATCTATTCTCTTGGAAGGTACAATTTACACCTTACATGCCGAAATAAAACATTATTCAGACTCTTCATTTAGTAGGTGAAGATGAGATAAAAATGGACTTTTCAAGTTTTGACCTTATTTGAATACAAAGAAAGAGAAAAGACTTGTTCACCAAACACAGGCAACTCTGATTCTGATATATACATCAACTTTGTAAGATGCACAACTTTGAATCAGGGAGACCTGGATTAAATTCTTCACTCAGCTATAGTGTTCCCAGAGAATCCAAATGACCTTCTCATACAATGAAACAGACACCAGCATGGCAAGCATTACTATTTGTTTCCCCAAGCAGTAAACATAATTCTACCTTAATCAAAGTCATTTCAATTATACACTACAGAGCAATATACTAGAGTGTTTGCCACTAAGCACACTCAATATGACTTGGGCGATTCTGGCTTTCTGTTAAAGGCATCTATACAATGCACTTGTTTTCACTGGCTATATTTTTTAAGATATGCATCTATTAAACTGTAGACTGTAAAAGGGTTTTCTTTCAAGATTTCAAGGATGCATTTGCAGAGTAACAATTACCTGTGTTCAAAACACTTTACAGTTCTCATCTTACACTGCTCTTCCAAATAGTTTTGTTAGAAAGATAAGTCAAATAAAGCAACCAGTTAGGGATCTGATTATGAACTGCAAACATTCAAAAACAGTGAGGCTTACTGGACTTTACTAGGAGCACATCTGCTTTCAGCTGCAAAGAACGTTCCAGAGAACCAGCAAGTTATGTAACACACACACACATCACAGTGAACCTTGACATCATACCTTATCAAAAACTCTGAATGCCTCACGAATTTCTTCCTCACTGTCTGTGTCCTTCATTTTTCTAGCCATCATGGTCAAGAATTCTGGGAAATCAATGGTGCCATTGCCTGTCAAAAAAAGAATAGGAAGAAAAAACATGTTCAAATGTATTTTCAACTCTATCAAACCACGATTTGTTCTGTCTTCTTCCTCTCAATCCATTCCTCTTTGGTTAATCCATTCCTATTTGTTCTGCAATTGGACTGTCATATATTCTTTCTACTTGAAATAACTACCTCAGTGTAGTTCTTTCATATTGTTCACTCAGTTTTTGTGTTCAATGTATGTTCATTCACCTATTTTTTCTAGACCTATCTCTTGTTTTATCAAACACTTAAATATCCAATTCCTATTGCATTCAACTTACTTTTATGCTTTTCTTGACATACCTAAGCTTCACTGCTGTTAACATTGTTATTCACTGCCTTTTTATCAGATTTACATATCTTAAAATTGTACTATCCATTCTGCCAAGGGACACAAATTTATCTGCTTGTTACAGTTCTTCGCCATTTATGTACAGTATAACTTAAAATTGCTCACTCCATTTTCCCTTTCAAACACCACTGCTCTTTGATATATCAATTTTAGATCCATACTCCTTGTTGCATTTAACATTCACTAGAAATCATGTGGGTTCTCAGCCAAAAAATATGGCTTTGTATGCATGCTATCAGTTTTTAAAGAATAGAAGTGTTAGTTGAAAGACTGGACACTGATCTGATCATTCAACATCCTAGGTAATCATCTTTAAAGCTCTACATGGCATGGGTCCAGGTTACCTAAGGGACTGTCTCACCCCGTTACATCAACCTGTCCCACCCGATCATGCAGAGAGGTCATGCTACAGCCCCCGTCCGTAAGAGAATTCCATCTAGTGGGGTCCAGGAGGCAGGCCTTCTCTGCAGCAGCTCCTGCCCTTTGGAACATCCTTCTCCCGGAAGTGAGGTTAGCCCCCTCCCTCCTGGACTTCAGAAAACAGCTGAAGACCTGGTTTTGCTGCCTTGCCTGGAGTGGGGAGGGGAAGAGCCATTCTTGGGGCTGGTTGGTTCCCTAGTTCTGCCAGAACTGGTTTTACCCCCTTATGGGTTGAATTAGATCCACCGTGTCTTAGATTTCATTGCATTTTACATTTATTGATTACTGGTAGTATTTATGATTTTATTGAATTTTAAATTGTTTTTATTGTGAACCGCCCAGAGTACCCCGTGTGGGGGAGATGGGCGGTGATAAAAATCTGATAAATAAAAAATAAATAAAAATCTTAGGGGTGTTAGAATAGATACCTAAGATGCAGCAGCTATACCTTAAGATTAGATGACTTAGCAGTAACATACAGAAAAGTAGCAACTTTCTCCAATCTATGTTTATTAAATACAAACCCCTTCATCTTCAGCTAGCTAGCTAGTTGACAAAGGCTGTTTCATTCGGTTTCTGCCTTTTTTCCATAGGAGACCTCCTTTATACCACTAAAGGTTTTAGATATAGAAGATGCAATTTCTTAGAAAAAATCAATCAGGTTTAATTCCTGCCTTCCTGAATTGCTTTGAACATATCAGATAGCTGATCCCAAATTTGTGCTCTCCAGATCAAACAACAGGTGGAAATTTTAGGGGTTGGGAAAGGCAGAAATGAGATTTATCTACTATCCGCTCAACTATGAACTCAAATTCTAGGTCTTTACATAATCCAGAGTCTCTCTCTAGTTTTAATGCTAACTTAACTTCACAGTCTTTCTATGATATTCTCCTTCAATGCCAGACTAAATTCAAAGGAACTGAAATCTGATTGCTGATCTTGGGAAACAGGTAGAAGACTAGACTGCAAGTGGTCAAGAAGGTCAACATTATGTTTTGTTTAGCATATTCCTTACAGTCAGTGGAGTGTCAGCACAATTTGAGGAACAGATCTACAAAATTCTCAAAGGTGTTTTTTTGGGGGGGTAGTATAATTGGCCCCAATAAAGGCTTTTCTTAAGCACTCTTCTGTATTTTTTAGATATATGACAAGACAAATTAACCAAGTATAAGCAGACAACTATTTTATTAATAGTTGGTTCTCATGTCTCCAACACACGATATATAGCTGTAAGCTTTCTCAAACTTGATGCCTTCCAGATATGGTTGGACTACTCCTATTATTCATAACCAGCATGCTGGCAGAGGATTATGGGAGTGAGTTATACCCTATCTGGAAGACAACAGTAGCGCTCCGTATCCCTTCCACTAAGTTATTATACCAGAAATAATTTTGTTGACAGGACAGGATGATATAGTTGTATGAACGTATGAGATATTCTTTGCAGAGTAGAAACTTCTTTCAGAAATCCGGATCACCTCTAATCAAGCTGTCTTGTTACAACATTCATACCACTCATCAAGCTCTTATATTGAACTCATTTGTTTCACAAGGGGATATGCAGGAGCATGACTGGGCTTCGATTCCACTTTTGCTCTGCTCCACAAGTATTCTTGTTAAGGACAAAAACATACTGGAACCTGCCTGAGTAGTTTGTGCTTTGAATAGGTATGGCAAAATGGGGGGGGGGGGAGGAAGACAAATTGCCAAACCAGGAATGGTATGTTTTTAACTTTGAGGCAATCTTTGACCCCCTCACACTCTAGGGAACAATACCCAGAGAACTCAAACATTATCATCAAATTAACACATAAAGTGTGACTGAGGGAGAAATGATTAAACAAATGTGTGAAGAATTATCTTATTAGTCACATCCAACTTTAATTACATATAATGCAGTCAGCTCAAATTTAGTTTTTGCTCTGGCCCATCTATTACTTTATGAAGTATCTCTCTCAGCAAGCCATTCAAAGATTTTAAGCAATGCAAATAACCTTTCTTTGGCAGCTCTCTGTGTGCTAAGTTTCTCCAACCATTCCTCACTATGCTAGGGTCCCAATCCTGATTAGGGCAGGTACCATGACAATGTATGAGAAGACTTTGCAGCTAAGGCAATGTGTAATTTGACCCAAAATACATAACTCCAATACACAATTATCTCACAGCAGGTAGCAGGAAGTAGCCAACTTTGGCTGATCTTGAAAATGCCTAGAAGGGTCAATGCTATTAGTAACAACAGGAAATCCCACGGCTATAGAGTGGGATGTTGAAAAACACCCAAGAATGCAATGGCAAGCCACTCTGATATTATCATCACTAGGAATCAAGCTCAACTCCAAGGAGATTATATCCCTTTATCTAGAAAGTTTTGTGGCAAAAGGGAAGTTGCACTACAAATTCACTTGCTGTTAAAACATCTTTTACCCAGAATTTAACCCTGGATTTAATTTAGATTTGGTGTTTATTACGACATGGCTGAAAAAGGGGGCGTCCATTTCTCCCCCAGCTACTCCATAGTACAGAGGGTAAAACTAGAGGGTAAGGAGATCGATAAGCTGTTGCCCATAAGGTTTCTATTTCACTGGCTCCATTTGAAAGTCTGCCAAATCTGAGTGCATTCTACTGCCTTTGGAGATAGGGATACTATTAGCATATTGTCTGTCCTGCAACCCAATAGTCTCTCTTCCTGAGCTAGCTGATGTGACCTCTGGCAAGGCATTGGTTTACTCCAGGCATTTTGTTCATTAGATGTGGTTTTCTGCTTGGGTGAAGCTGGTGATTTGAAGTTGGGGAATTCCGGTAACTCCACTGGCATGGACAGACCACCTCCTAGTGAGACTGGCAGCTGACGGAAATCTCAGTTAAAGCAATCCAATTCAGACACCCAATTTATTTGGGTATTTACCCTAATGCATTTAGGGAGTTTCCCATTTCACTTATTAGCTGCTGTGTTAGTGCTCTGACTAATCTATGAAACATAAGAGATGGCCTGAATAATGACTACTCTTTCCTCTCACACAAGACCAGACCAGTTTCAGCAAGAATGTGAGAACGATGAAGCCGATAAATGGAGCAACTCTTGGAACAGAGCAGATTGAACAGGGATTGAGATCTATTTGAAGGTTATGCAGCAGCTGGAGAGGCATTAAAAATGCTTACTTCTCTGCCAATACTGCATCCACATAAGAGGCCAACATTGCTTTTTTCATACAGCTGGTATCTTATTCACCAAGCTGTTGGAGATGCAGAGCCAGCATTATTCTTGGTGGGCAAAGTTGATCAGATGTGCTCCAGCACTTGGACAGCTCATAGGGAACTAAACTTAGCAACAGCTTGTCCTAATATTTGGATTCTTTAGGGCTTGTGTTCAAAGAGGCCGGATATCTGTATGGAGAGATGAGGATTACCACCTGATAATTTAATTCTTGCCTTTCTTGGCTGATTAAACTGTCCAGGTCAAGACTGACCCCGTGGTAAAGAGAATTAATGTGTCACTGAGAGGGATGTGTCCCTCATTGCATAAAGAAGGCAAGTGTGGTCTACGCAAAATAAACCTTCCCTCGACAATGGCAATCTATGCAATTATAGGCCAAACTCAATTATTCCATTTCTGGGAAAGATAACTGAGAAGGTCTTACAATTCCAGATACAACTGAATTATACTAATTATTGGGACACGTTTTAATCAGGCTTGAGGCTGGGAGATGGTAGTGAAAGTGAACAGATCACATTGGCGAGAGTCCTACGCCAGTATCTGATGTGGTGGAGTGCAGCTGTGCTACTTCTCCTGCACTTCTGGGAAAGTGTTGATACCATTAACCATGGTACTTTTTTGACCATCTGGTAGGACTAAATCTTGGGAGCACCATTTTGCAGTAGCTTTGGTCCTTCCACTTGGGCCCTGTCTGGGACATTATTGTTCAGCATCTGGCTGGCTGGCTATCATGTCCTATAGGGTTATAACTTGTCTCAACATCTATAAAAAAACTCCTGGGGGCAATAATTGGATGCCAGCAGCATATGGAGAAAACTTTCCCATGATACTGCTCTTTACCATCTAACTCCACAGAAGCAGTTAATACCCTTGAAAGTTGGGTTCCATTTAGGCCTAGTGTGCTTGTTGTGACCCTTCTTGAGGTAGTTGTATCTGGCGCTAGTTTGCCTTGGTTGTATTCCATCTTGTTTATTGCAACACTCACTATAAGGAGCTACTGTTGAAAAGTCAAAACTGCAATGGGTACGAAATGCAGCTGTCAGACTGTCACTAACAGACATCATGTGATGTCTGTACCAAAAGATGTGCTCTGGTTATAAATTGCTTATTGGACACAGTTTAGAGTGTTGATATGAAAGTCCTAAATGGCTTAGGTCCTACTTACCTAAAGACTGCCTCTCCCATTACAAACCTGTTTGCTTGTAAAGATCTGCAGGAAAGGCTTTATCCTGAATTAGTCTCAGGCTACAGAAGCAGCATATAAACTTAATAAATGAGTGACAGCAGCTTTGCCTGCTTCAGGACAGAAAAATAAAATTCTTAGCAGATATGCTGTATCTTCATGTGCATCTTCATGTGCTGTTTTTAATTTAGATTGCGCTCACACAGAGACATCCATAGCTGTCATTAATCTACAGAAGATTTTATTAGGAATATAAAGCACAGTTGTAATTAGCAGCAAGACAACATTCATAAATATCCTGTGATTTAAACATTTATCAAAATTCACTTAAGAATTATGTTCATGTAAGAATGGTAGCTGATTCATCCCTTCATATGCTTACCATCAGCATCTACTTCATTAATCATGTCTTGCAGCTCTGCTTCTGTAGGGTTTTGACCCAGCGACCTCATGACAGTCCCCAGCTCTTTGGTTGTGATGGTGCCATCACCATCTTTGTCAAATAAAGAGAAGGCTTCCTTGAACTCTGAGGACAGGGAAGAAAAAAATCATCACCACCAAGTAATGTGAAAGTATTGTGTGTGATGCTATCTGTCCAATGAATGATACCACAGTGAACAAATTAAGGGCATATTCCATCTTTTTGCAAATGTACACACACAAATGACATGTACGCCTGACAAACAGTATATAGGTCTACAGCTTTTCAAATTTGGACTGTATAAAATTGTGTCTTAGTAACATCCTCATCAGTAAAAGTGCAGTGGTCCTATGGACGCAAAGTGTATTGGGTAAGATGTTGCAAGATGAAAGTTAGTATGGAATAACTAGACAGGAGCAGGCATCCTGAGGCCCAAAAGTTATTATGGGCTACAATTACCACTGCACTGAGCCAAAGAATGAATAGTAATCCAAACCGTGTAAAAGGCATCCACTTTCATAACACCAGGAGGTAATTTTTGATATGAAATATGGAAAGGGGTTCAAAATCTCGCATTTAGTATATATGGAACCAGTCTCCTTTCCTCATCCTAAACTACAGTATATCACAAGAATCCAAAGTCCCATGTCCTAAGAAACCTGAAGACTGATGGGAGTAAGACATGATGAAGACACCTATGACATTACTGATACTTAGACAGATAACTATATTTATAGTGTATTGCATTCCTAATGATTATCAACCTCATTAACTCAAAAAAACCCTCTGCTTTTCTTTTTTGAAAGAAAAAATAAATGAATATAAATATTAGGGTCAAAGATAGGAGTTTCCTCTTAGACACTGCAGACATGGATGTGTTAAAACCTTTACATCATACCTTATACAATAATATTTGCAGTTATGTAGCAACTTGAGAGCCAGTTTGGTCTAGTGGTTAAGGCAATGGCCTAGAAACCAGGAGACAGAGTTCTAGTCCCGCCTTAGGCATGAAAGCCAGCTGGGTGACTTTGGGCCAGTCACTCTCTCCCAGCCCAACCCACCTCATACGGTTGTTGTTTGGGGAAAATAGGTGGAGGAAGGAGTATTAGGTATGTTCACCGCCTTGAGTTATTTATAAAAATAATAAAGGCGGAATAGAGAATAAACAAACAAAACAAAATCTCCTTCTTTCACTGCACTAAAACATAATGTCATCCAGTGAAGCTAAATAAAAGTACTTCACACAGCACATAATTAGATACAATATGATGTAATGGTAGAACTTTTTAAGGGGAATAGGCAAATTCATGGAGACTATCATGACAGCTATTTATTAGCTCTAGTGCTGGATGCCGTAAGTCTCTCAATACCAGTTGCTATGGAATGTAAGTACAAGAACTCATGTCATGTTTGTAGGTTTTCTGAAGACACTGTTCCACTGTGGAAAACAGGATCCTAGACTAGATTGCAAGAATCCCAGCAACAGAACATGAGCAAAGAATTCTGCACACAATAGACTACACTTTGGTTCAACAAGGTGATGTTCTTAAGGGTTCATTCACACCTGGGATCTCTTAACACTAAAACTGCAGCTTAATTATGTTATCCAGTCCTGAATACGCAACAATAATACATCAAGCTTCCTCAATTTGATGCCCTACACATATACTTGAAGAGTAACTCCCATCCCCCAAATCCGGCATGATCAACTGACATAATGGCGGAGGGGTGATGTCATCATGCAAATCACACAATTTATATATTTGTGTGCAATGTCATTATTTAGTTGGAAAAACTACTTTCAAGATTGGGGAGAATGTAAAAAGAGAGACACCCCTTAAGACAGAACTAGGGGCTTCCTGAGTCGTATCTCAGACTCTTAGCCATTATGCTACACCTGTTCTGCAGCATTACTGTAAGGATAACATGCACAAGGAGAAATGCAAATATATACATAGCTCTGAATGCAAGGTACGCAATATTCAGATCCAAAAATGGGAGAGTTGCTTGAGGTCTGGCATAGGCATGCTCATTATACCGGTTGGCAGCACCTTAAAGAAGCTGTGCCAAGAAAATAAGCACTAAGGAACAGCAACCAGGTATAAGCACATGTGGATGCCCTGTTGTCTGCTCCTTAATTCAACCATCTCATCCCAGGGAAATGTGCAGCTTTTTAAAGGAGCCATTGACACACCCACACCTCTCCCACCTCAGAACTAATATTGCATAATTCTGCTTCAGAGGATGAGCAGAACAGAAAAGTCACAAAAAGAAGAGCGAACAACTACTCAAGACTTATCAGCCCACTCTTGCGCTAGCTAATGCAATTGTCTAAAGACCCATAATTATTCTGTACTAGTTTTTCCCTTTGGTATATTTGGCCACAATCTTGTGCAAACCAAGCAGAAATTGTGATTTGATAAAGGAAGTAATAGATGAAGGGAAGGAATGTAAAAAAAAACAGCACTTGTTTGTGATTCTGTGTAAGTGGTCAGGAACTTCATCTAAATGCACCCAAAGTCTTGTGCTGCAAAGTCTTGTACTGTGAGCTTACCTAGGTGCAAGAAATCCTTACAGACAAATTTGACATGAGCCATCTTTTCTCTGAAAAATCCCAACCTCTTTAGTAATTTTGGGCTGTACATTTTTTAGCTTTTTGAACTCTTTTATTCTCAGATAAACGTGCCTTGATACAAACTTATAAAAACTGTCAATTTCATGGGGAAATGGTGTTCTGCCCAATAACCACCATCCAGTGCATCAGAAAGCCTCAGATCTTTAACCTTCAAGTACATGTCTTGATTGATGCCTAAGCAAATGTACAGAGGAAGTCAAAGGAACTTATCTGTTCCATAGTTGCCTTCTTTATATTTATACAGCAATAACTGTATACAAAAAAGGATGTGGGTTGCATAACCAACCAGTAGTTTTCAATTCCTATGGTAACCGGTTATCTAGGTGGAAATGGATATAAACATACACTCTCAGGAACATATTTAAATTACTGAACAAAAAACAATTTAAAGAGATGTTTTCTTCTCTTTTTAAAATCAATCCACACCAACAGGAATGTAAAGTCTTGAGAAAGAGCCAAGCAATGGCAGCCACCAAAAATGTTCTGCAATATTTTTGTATTCAGCATAAGTTGCTAGGCCAACAGAAACCATCTCCCTCCAGTTAGAATACTCACCAGCAATCTGTTCTTCGGTCAGCTGATCGGCCTATGTAAAGAATAGAAAAGTATTTCAGAACACTGTTTACCTGTAGCTATGTCAAAGCACGCAACGCAACAGCAACTCAGAGGCAAGATGACATAATATTATATTAGTGCTTAACACATCCAAGAGCAATTGACAATAATTCATTTTTCTCTCTCTCTTTAGTGGATGGTGCAAACAGAACTGAGATGGCAGAGGAGGAGGAAGAACATGAAGTACCCAGACAGAAAGCTGGCAAACACAAATTATTACTCTGATGGTCAAGAAACAGACCCTCCTCCCTCCAAATGCATTTTGCATCAGGGTTTCATTACAGCCATGAGATCGCTGGTCCTAGCACTAAGCAACGACTGACAAGAACAAGCCTGCAAAACACAGGCCACCTAACTGTGTCGACTCATGAAGTGATTTCCCTCCAGGAACTGTCTACATGCCATGGTATGATATATTCAGCGCTAAATACTTTCATTTAAAAAACAAACCTTTTGATAGTCTCATTTTTTGTCAAGAAAATCATTGGAACTTGCCAATCTATTACTTTTACAAATTAATCCGCTGTTTTGAAGCTTTAGGTACTATCCTAATCAATAGTCCCACTATGTAATATAAGACTAGGAAATATGGTACTTCTGCTCTGTATGACACTGCAAAGAGCTTAACCTACTTAATAGTGTAGTGGAAAAGACACAAGTATGTCTTTAAACCTGCCAATGAAGTTAGATTTTTTTTTTTTTTAAAGATGCTGAATTTGGAGAGATTATATTCTTATTCCAAGTACTGATTATGTCCTCCTTAAAGCTTTGTCTTCATAGCTACTTGACACTGCTAGAGTCATATCCAAATACGGACTTCTTGTTAAATATTCAAGGTGCATGGATGCCGAAGATGTGTCTGGAAGTTTTCTATGAAATTTGAAGATCAACAAATGCGTCAAAATCCTCCGCAGTTTGAAATCCTCTGCTGGCAAGCATAACTGACTTCACAATGCAGTGGCTTACCACTGATATAAGGACATCCTTAAAATAAGTTTAAGGTAAGCTTCTCATTAAAAAAAAAAGTTGCAGGATTTGTGCACACCTAATGAGCAACTCTGTCTGAAGTCTTCCCAGAATCCAGTTGGATTTTCTTTCGGTGAGGCAAGTTGACATAGTGATTTACATAACATATCAGAGCAATGCAGAGCAGGAAATTGAACCACACCTCAATAAAATGAAGAATGCAAATCAAAAGAACTAGTGTATATGAAACCCTCTGCCTATGATCTGAAGGATAAGAATCCAGGTTTTATACAATTCAAGTTTCAATCTTTTACATTTTTCATATAAATATGTAGCATCTAGCTTGATAGTTTAGGCAGCAAGAACAAATATGCTTTACTATGGCTACCTGATGAAAGTAGTTAACATCATGCAAAAGCAGCCACCCCGCCCATACAGATTATAAAATGGGGGGTGGTGTCAGATCTGATGATGTAACCCCTCCCAGCAGGCAAAAGGGAAAGGAGACCCACCTGGTATGGGCCATGATAGCACCTGGGCTTTTCCTTTCTAATATGGGAAATGAAAGCTGACATTTCAACCCTTCTCTTCTCCATATATCATACATTTCACAATATTGCAGCACTTCTACCTAAAATAAAATCTTGAATGAAGGCTAAAGATCATCAAATAAATGCTCTTGGGGGATAAAAGCAATGCCTGACCAAGGTAAAATCCAGCTGCACAAAAAGAGAAAATGAAACATGAGGCATCAATTTCTACAGTGCACTGGTACGAAGCAGCTTTCCCTAATCGAATGACTTCCAAGTGGGTCAGATCACAACGTGTGTCCAACACATTTGGAGGGCTCCACAATGGAAAAGGCTGGTTGAAAAGGCTTCCCTTGACATCCTGCTGCACAAGATGTAACCTTGTCTCAACAGCCCAGTTGTGATCCATTCCTTTTGGTACCCCAGACAGCTATTGTGTCAATTTTAGTAGACCGAGATACTGCCTTGTAAACAGGTCCTACCCCACTACTCCCCATTCCAAAAAATACTGAAATAAGCCCACCCACCCCCACACACACACAAACAGTAAGTGAATTTTTAAGAAGATTTTTGTTCAGGGCTTCTAGGAAATAATTTCCAGTTGCTACTGAAAACAGCATGGGTTTTTACCCTCTCCTAGCCTCCCACCCTCTTGGGATTAATAGGGTGGAGGCTCAAGAGGAAGAAGAGGAGACGACATGACGTAATGCAGCCTTCAAAAAAAATTTTTTAAAGCTTGCTGCATTTGAGGGGTTTGGAGAATTTTTTTTGTGGGGGGAGAAGCAGCGCAATAGTCGCAGAGGTTCTCCCTCCCCCTCTCCCTACGCAGTGCAGCTGGTGTAGATACTGACTGTTTCCATCATCCTTCCCCTGCCATCCTCCCAACCCTGAACTGCCACCTCCTTCAGCAAGCCTGGTCATCTACTTTCCTCACTTTATCTCCACAAGGCAAAAAAAGCACATGAAATCACCAACAGCACTATTTCCAATAAACTCAAAATCATGGATCTTTACATTGCATTTTCACAGGCCAGAACTCTGCTCCATCTGCAGCCATAGCAATACCATATGTTGAGATCCCATATGGTTCTAATCCGGAGCCTTCCAGAGGTGTGCTTCTGTGCATTCCCCATCAACCCCAGCCAGCAGAGCCAAGGAAAGCAGTAGCGCATCTGGAAGGCACAGGGCAGGGGAAAGCTGCTTCCAGATAACAAAACCCACCACTTCCTGAATTCATATCCAGCTAAATAATCCAAATGGCACCCGCCAAAGTACAAGATAAATTCACTTTAATATGGTCTTGTGCCCACAGAAGGCCAGATCCCTGTTTTCAGACCTCTACTCATTCCTACAGGAGGTACCCTGGATTTATTCTTTTACTGAGCATCTAGACTTAATTTTAGCCCTATCGTCTTCTGGAGGGGGAGGAAGGGCCGCTCCCCAGCTATAGCACAGGAAATCTGTTCTGGAGAAGCGCACACAGCACCTTGAGAAGGCTCTAATCACAGGCAAGGCGCGGCCACAGTTACTACCTCGCCCCCATGACGTGGGATGTCGAGACGAGAACCAGGGCGCACCTCCCGCGCAACTGTCATCCCGTCTCCATCATTGCCTCAAAGCCCTTGCAAATAAAAACAAAACAGGAGCTGCGACCGCCGCGGTGCCAAGCAAATATTCACTCGGTTCTCCACGCAATATCGCCCCCTGCCCGAGAATAGCAGATACGCCACTTTTCCGACCAAGCGATCTCTGAACTCTTAAGCATCCCCACCCAGCCTCGGGCGCTAACTGGGAGGAAACCGGCTTGCACTCCTGCAAGCAAGCGCCGAGAAGAGCGCCAGTTCCGGCAAGCGGTCGCGAGCTTCTCCGCACACAAGAGCCCAGCCGGCTGCTCCAGGGAGGAAGCGAGATACTGAAAAGCAAGTAAAGAGACCCGCGGGACGGCGAGTTTCAGGGCCGCTTGAACTTCGCCCGCAATCTCTCGCTCTCCTCCACGGCCGAAGTTAAAACTATAAGCAAAAGGACAACTGCCGAGGACTAAACGCTTCACCCCATTCAGGTACCCCATTCCCACCGTCCGTGCAAAAAGCACACACGCCCTCCAGCAGACCCCACGTTACCGGGCCCGCTCCTATGCCCGCTCCTAGAGCGCAGTCCAAGCTGCCGCCCTCGAAGCTGGCAGGTCGTAGGAGCAAAACGCAACCGCGTTCCAGTTCGGTTCCCGCCAAGAGTCGAAAGATCCAACAGCAGCTTGTAGAAAGTCAAGCGAAAAATCCAGAAGCTTCTCGTCCGTGCTTTAAAACAAAACCTGAGCAACAACAAAATCCCTCACGCGGTAGAGCCAAGCTACCTACCATTGCGGCTGGCGGCGTTGGCTGTCTGTGCCCTGGCGAAGGTGCAAAAGGCAGTCGGCAGCGAACAGCCTCACTTCCACCTCCCTTTGCCAGAAATGCTGTAGGTGTGAGGCTGCGCGGAGCCTTTTTTATAGGGAGCGGCGTATCCCTCCGCCAGAGCAGCGCCTTTCTGTCTCTTACTCTCCTCCCCGGACCGGGGCAAACGGCAGCAGAATGACTGCAGCAGGCATCTCTGCCCCTCCACGCCGCCTCAAGTCCTCCTCCGCTCACTCCCCTTTGCCAGCCGAGCTGGCCAGCGGCAGCTCTCCTCGAGGGGCCGCTGGACGGGCGCAATAGCAGCGGCCCCGCTGGAGCTTGCTGGGTTCTTGTTTCGGATGCTTGGCGGAACTAAGGCGCCTTGCGGGTCCTGCTAGTGTCCCGACACGCACCTCTGCTTCTGGGCAGAGAGAAAGGCAGCCTTCGGAAGAGCTGTCGAAAGATGTTGGCCTCAGAGCAAAATAAACCTTTTTGCCACGTGGGGCGGGCCTTACCAGTAGGCTGACAAGGAAAGCCTAGAAAAACTTAAAATAACTTGCGTGCTCTTGTGTATTGTCCGGAGAAAAATGGCCACTTAGGGAACTGTTTGCTGTTCTGGCGCCTCAGACCATAGCCGGCAGTTTTCAGGTTAGGACAAGAGGATGCTGTGGCTGTGCTGCTAAATTTTCTAATAAAATACCCTAAAAGTTGCACACTTACCTGAAAATCACCTCTGTGGAACTTACCTCAAGCTTGCACAAGCTTGTTTTGGGTGGGCAAGTGGGCATCAAAATAGAATGAGACAGTACATTTGCTGGGTGTGGGGTACACACCTACAATAGTGTTCCCCAAGGAGACCCTCTTCAAAGCTGTTGGACTACAATTCGCATCCTCCCAATCAGCTAGTTTCGTCATACTACAGAAGCTAGGAACGATATTCTGACCAAACAAGGCTACCAAAATAAGGAAGACTGGTAAAGATATATTTATATAACTCTGTTTAATTATTTATCTATGCTTGTGTATAAGTCTTCTCAGCAATGGGATTCTTGATATGGAAGTAGAGAAGAGCAGATGCTTCTTCACAATCAGACTTCGTATATGTATTTGTGTATGTTAAGGGATAAAATGTCCATTATCAATTCAATTGCGTGACTGCAAGTCCCACTACATTCCTGTACTCTGTATACCCTTGGAAGGTGATGCCAGATAATTTTAAGTAGAAAAATGGTGCAGGGAAAATCTGGAGAGTCCTGCAGATGCTATTATGTACAAAAAATAAAAACTAAGAGGCCTGATCGTATTCATCACAATGTCTTCCTTTCCGTTGTCTATCACTTCATGGTTCATTTTGGTAAGACCTTCAGTCAAACTATTGAGATGAGCTGAAACTTCAGAAAAGTTTTTCACATGCTCTGTCCTGGGTGTTGATTCTTCTGAAACAAAAGGGACTTCTTACCACTGAAATGAACAAAATCCCATTTTACTTTGCAGTAAATCAGGGCTGTTCTTTTAATCAGTGTGCTTCCATGCCCTTTGAAATACTTCAGTTGCAATTCTCAAAGCACTCACTTTGAAACATACCATTAACTAATGGTGATAAATTATTTGAGTACTGCAGACTTTGTTCTCTCTTTATAAAATAGAAACTGCTGGCTATCGTGTCTTCTGAGAACAAACTAACTGCTACTTCCCTTTGGAAATGCCATTATCCCCCCCTTGAAATGGATTCCAGCATGCACTTGCACTTCCATGATCTCAAGAGAGTCAAGTAGAGCTTGTTTCACCTACAGATATGTGGCCTTACACTATGATGTTAACTGATATTTATATACAGATTTGTCAAGGATAATTTTCAGCAGTATTTCAAGCTGCTTTGATTATATCACCATATTCTATGATGTATTGCCTGTAATTTATACTCTCTTGTCTTATAGCAAGATTTACTCAGGCAGCTCAGTGTTTTAAACACTGTCTTTGCTATTAAAAATATTACCTGAAGTGAGCCGAAGATATTTTGATGACTCTAATTTTCAGAAAATGACAATTCACAGAATACGGGAGAAGGACAAAACTAGTTCACCAATAGACTCATTTTAATCATCTGGGTTCACCAGAAATACCAGTTGAGTATTTTTGGTACCTCAAATCAGCAAGAGCTTTTGAGATTTACATTTTCTGTATGCCTAGACAGATTTAAACCAGCTTCTAATGAGCTATTGTTATGGACTGTCTAGAATATTTCATCATTAATTATTTCAATGGTGGGGCAAAAAACTGCTCTGTTCACAGATTGAGGACCTTTTTTTTCTAGGTCAGATCTCTGAAAGGGAAAACTCAAAAGTTTCATATGCAGTGTTCTTGGGGGTGAGGCTACTGAAACAAGCTCCTTATGAAGAACAAAACTAGGTTTATTAGTAATCAAGTCACAATATTTGCTTCCTAGATCTCATGTTAAGAGGCAAAACCAATTATTATGCCTAGCTCTCTTTCCTCCTCTTTTTCTCCCCCTCTGAAACTGTCAGTAAATGTTTGTACCTGGAAGCTAACAAGACTCATCTGTATGCCTTTTTTCCTCTGAGAAGTATTAACACATTGGCTCTAATGACTGTGATATTAAATTCATGCCCAGTTGTGTGCCATTTACTGTATTGCACATTTCATAACTATACTGCTTTGATTGTTTAGTGGCTCAGATCCAAGTACATTGTATGCATGTCTTTCCAGCATGATCTGTTTCCTGAAAAGAAAGGACAGAATTTTGAGGAATACTTCCATGTCTTTTCTTTCCTCAAAATATATTATGTCATCTTTTGGTAACCAATTATTTTTCATAATGCCAATCTTTCCATGGCTCCTCCCCTCAAGAACAGTTGCACTGCCATTCTGTTTTTCAAATTAATTCTTTAACCAATATAAAATATTATTTGCTCAGTCATCCAGTTCTATATCCCCTTCAGTTAAAAAAAAAGAAACCCTTTTCCACATACTTCATTTGTCCCATGGCTATGTAGAAAACTTACGTTTTTAAAGTATTTTAAAGTATTTTTCAGAATTCCTTGAAAGATTTTTAGGATCCATTTCACAATCTTATGACTGGTTGTAAAGGCTCAGGGGAACTGCTTGAGGGGAAAAAAAGTTTGACTAAACATTGGACGTTTCATTGAATGTGAACTCAATGGCTATCAATGGCTAATTTATGAGTGGAGCAGGAAAGCAGAAACAGATCTTTCTATCCCCCATCTGGCCAGGTACAAGGAGCTGAACTAATCCTGTAGTTTTGTGGGCAAAGAGAGGAGATTAAGATAAATTCAGGTAACAAATGAGGAAGTTAAATAGAAAATAATGCAGTACTCTGTCTGTCTGTCTGTCTGTCTGTCTGTCTGTCTGTCTATCTATCTATCTATCTATCTATCTATCTATTTTTTATCATCGCCCATCTCCCCTCCGAAAGAGGTGGTACTTTCTTTTGGTATTAATGTGGCATTTTGCCAACTTTTTAAACTTTTATATGAATTGATAAATGCAAGCATCACAAAATTGTGTAAATCTCCAGTGGCTTTATTATAATAAATCCAATCCAGGATAAACACTGAAACTTATTATTCACCACTCAGAAAACAGGTGCATGCACATTATTATTGTTGTTATAACTATTAATAATTATGATTTTGTTACTTTATTTCATTGGTCATAGGGAAGTTAACAATAATGGCTTACTCTGAGTAGTTAATGTTTCCTCAATAAGAGATAGTATCTAGGATATATAAAGCTCTCCCTTTCAACCTGAGAGTCATTTGGAAGAGGTTTCTTCTTCCCCAATACCCTGATCCTCACTTCAAGCTTTTGGAGAAACAGAGAAAGGAGAGATCTAAGCAATATTTGTCAGCAATGATTGTACCCTGTCTGGGAATCTAATTTGAACCTGTAGATCTACTCTCTGCAGCAAATGCTGTACTGCTGGTCCCTTTCTATTCCTTACTTATTTGAAAATAAATTAATATTGCAAAAATGCCATGTGTGTACTGTTCTGACCTTGAATAGAAGTCCATCATAACAAATTACTACAAGAACACAGCATAAATAGAAAATCAGCCACAACTGAACAGATTTCTGGCCAAAGTACTGTTGGTGCTTCAGACACCATCACGTTGCACTTGCACTGCTTATGCTGTATGAGGTGCCTCTCACCTCCCAAACTCATTCTCTCCTTCCTCTCTTATGTATGAGAGATGTAGGAGCTCTCTTGTCTGTCATATAATGGGAATTATCAATGGGAAAAGTGGGGTGGGTGGGGGTTTGAGTGCTATATGAAATTGTAGACCACAAGATGCTCGAAAATACAGTGAGATTCAGAGTCCTGCCACTGGTCGAGGGGTTTTGTTCTCAGAACCATTATTTTTTTCAAAAAATACTTTATTTCTACAGGAAAGGATATTTATATGCAGAACAAAGTTTTATTTCCAAAAACTGGTGTAGATCTAAAATTAAGCTCTTATCTGGTCAGAGAAAAAATGATAAAGATTTTTTTTGAAAGACTGGAAACCTTATATGGACTTTTTATTAAAAGAAGAAATGGTTGAATTGATGATTTATGGATTAGGGGATTAAAAAGGGTTAAAGAGGGAGGGGAAAGAGTAAGGCAGCAACTACTCGATAGAAAGAAGGGAGGAAGTCATAAGTCTATATTTCTTTTTCTTCCACTTCTTTTTTTTACTTTTTTTCTTAGTTTTCCTTTAATTTTTTATACTTTTATTATATTCAAAAATTCTAATAAAAATAAATTTAAAAAAAATTAAATCTCTTATCAAAAACTGTAGTTTAGTTTCAAAATCTTGCTGTAACACTGCCGAAACAATGTACTGTAGATACTGTAAAGCATTGAACAAATGCAGAAAATCATAAGAGTTTAACATTCTCATGAATACTATGAACCCTTGGTCCAATCCACACAGCTCAGTAATAAATGGGAATATAATTTTCCAGGTTTGTTTGTTTGTTACTGTAGCATAATTTGCTATATGCAATGAACTGTAGTTTCAATAAACTGGAATGCAGCTACTTCTCATTATTTGGTTATATTTTGGGGGCTGGGCTTAGTGGTCCCATAACAGCAGTGTCACTGCTTTATCTTCAGTTATTGCCTTGTGTAGATCCATCCCTTAGACTTAGTAGACAAACAAACAGATTGCATGTTGCAGCAGCAGAAACCGAAACCAGCATAAACTATGCTAGCCTCATTGTTAATCTATTGCCTCAGTTCCCAGTCACTGCCAGTCACCCAACTTCTCTCCAAAGTAATGGGTGACAGAATATAGGAGTTTCTACATACAGTACTTTGAGACTATTCTTCAGAAATGTCCAAATAAGGGGATCATATTATGGATGATGGAACTAAGGATGATCCAAGACTGCCCCATTCCTCGGCTGGGAATCAGATTAAGTCAAGTATCGGGGATAAGGCAGAAGATATTGCCAGGGCATGTTTGTGCTGTGGTTAGGTACAAGTAGGAGCACAATCTAAAATGCCCGAAAGAAAGTAGCTTTTCTTAGAGGGAGTTGCCTCAGCTGCTTGATAGTTGTAGCTGTTTCTGCAGTGTTCAATCTGCAAAATCACTTTTTACATAGTATTTGGAATAAATTTATGACATTCAAAAGGGAGAAAGGATACTGAACAAAATGACCAGAGGAAAGAGATGAGGTTTCAATGGCCAACTGAAGTACCTGCATTTCTCTAATGGCCACCAAAAGCATTAGATATTATGTAAAATACAATAAGTTGCAGAATAAATTATGCACATGAGCATAAACTGTGCAGTACTGTATTCCTTTGTTTACCTGATTAACACAAGTCCCAAATGACTTGTGGTTATTTTTAGTAGTTTCCTAATTCCTCCAAAGCAGTCTCAAGATGATATGTAATTGTCTGCTGCCAATCTTGAAACACTGAAAAGAGACAGAGAACACTAGCAGCCAGTTAGGACTTCCTTCATCTGACCAATAGGAATGGTTAAACAGCATCAGCACTGGTGCCCTGCCCCAAACTGCTGCCAGTCTGGAGGAACAGAAGTCACCTTATTCTACTCTGCACAAAAAGAGTAGGGATAAAGTAAGTTGTTAGCATCCCCACTGCTCCTTCACTCTTCCATCTACCATCTACCTAAAAACACAACAAAAACAGGAGAAGCTTTCCAGGTAAAAAGCCATTTTTTCTTCTGCTTTTAAGAACATTTTGCAAGTTGAATTGAAACTTTACAGCATGCTGGCAGTTTTGCAACTAGGGTTATTCCTAGTAGTTGTAACCATGATTTCATGCTTTAATAGTGGTTGCAGTGGAGGAAAGGGAGAGATATATATTAAATCATAGGTACAAACAGGCATCAGGAACAGGACACCACACTCAGGGAGGGCAGGAAGAGAGTAAAGGCTATCTTAAGGCCAAGAGGCAGGGCAAGGAAGAGTTTCTGCCCAAATGCTCAGCAAAGCCAAGTGCTGGAATGAAAATACCAGCTTTGCTCCAGTTTCAAATACACCACAGCAGAGCCAAAAATAGGCTGACTTAACCCAAACCCCATGGAAGTGAGTACACAGAGTTAGAACTGCTTCTGAACTGGTGTAAAGCCCTAGTGTAGAGGGGTTCGGCCAATTCAGACATTCCCAAAGGGAAGATAACTAGCACCCTTAACATATACTTCTTGGCAGGCATAACAATGGAAGATTAAACCATCATCTGTTGCCATGAACAGAATTTGGATTCCATATGAGAATATTTATGTATTTATTTATATGCTACTTCATATAGCATAATTTCCTAAGGCAGTTAAAAACAGTTAAAAAAATTTCCTAAGGCAGTTTAAAAAAAAGTACACAATAACATGGACAATAAAATAATACTAAAATAGTAGAAAAGAACACTTCAAAATAATGCCAAATAAAATTTATCAAGGTGGGGAAAGGAGGAAAAACATTTTTTCAGCTTTCCTACTGGGAAAGCTGGATGAAGATGTAGGTTTTCAATTAATCCCTAAACAATAGCAGAGTAGGTACCTTTTAACAGGGTGGGCTCTAAGCTAAGGCTGAGTAGGCATCAGCCTAGGGGCACCAAGTTTTAAGGGGTGCCAAAATTGAAAAGACTTCCACAAAACACAACAAAAAAGCAGTAATGGTGCACTCCATGAGCCAGTGCGCCCGCTTGAGGGTTAAATATAATTTCACAGTGTAAATAGGGTGAAAATGTCCAAGAAAGAAAGAAAAAAAAATTGTCCAGGGCTGAAAAGTGTAAAGCTCAAAAACTCGAAGAAAAAAAGAAATAAGAGGGCGTCTTTCTGAAATTCCTAACAAAATCGGAAGATGAGCCAAACCATAGGAGGTGCCAGAATATGACTTTACTTAGGGCGCCAAAATGTCTAGAGCTGGCCCTGCCTCCTGAATTTCAGAGTGACGAGGATTCCAGGGTGTGGGGTGTGTTACAGAGAAGGCCCACCCATAAGCAGTGCATTCAGCAGCTCTTGTAGACATAGCAGGAATAATTTAGAATCTATGATCCAGAGTAGGATGAGGTGTGTTACTAAAATAATCAAGAAGCTGGAGCAAAACTTTTCTAATAAGGATATATAACATTTGAGAGCTCTTTGACTTAGGAAAAAGGTAAATAAGGGGGGACATGCTAAAGCCAGACACTGTTACGGTTAGGGTGGTAGAAATGGATAGCCTTGCTGTAGGCTCTCCAGAGGCATCTGGTTGGTCATTGTGGAGACAGAATACTAGACTAGAACTTTCATCTCATACAGTATGATTCTTCTTATGGTCTTATCTTATTGACATGTCATTCTATTTTAGCCTGGTTATATAAGTCTCAGCTGCCTTAACTCAGCAGGAAACTCATTTGATAATGCAAGTCAGTCATGCAATCTTTATAGGTCCAGTTGCTTTGAATACTTGAGGGCAAACACACGCAATTTAATAATGTTTTTAAAAGGAGGAGCCATAACAAACTTACAATCATGCTCATAATTATTCAGTTGTTCTGAATAACTGAACCCTGTAGTCAGAGATTCATTTGATTTAATGCGTAGACTCACAGAACAAGAGCCAGGAGGCAGAGTGGTCTCTTTGGAACCCATTATCCAAACACACAGAAAGAGTTAGAGAACAAAGGAAGAGAAAGTAACATATATTTGTGAGAGATGCATAGCAGAAACACAAGAATCTAGGAATGCCAGTTCACGTTAAGGAGAAAAACACTTTCAGAGGACGGAACACAATGATTCCTGTTATCTGTGAATCATGAGGACTTCAACAGAAGGGACATTAAAAAAAACCAGCATAATTTCCTACTATCTCATTTTTAGGATGCTGACTTCCCTGTTCCTTGCAGTTGAGAACTCAGAAGAAAATCAAATCAAATTAAGATGCCTTAAGGGTTGGAACACAAGTAACGGGGAATTCACTTTTAAGCTAGCTGGAGAGTTTGGCAGGGAGCACTGAAGTCAATAAGGATATTTAAAGTTGGACGGTTCTAGCAATTAGCACTGAAATCTCAGTCTAAACTATTTACATACAGGCTGCTTTCAAGGGAACTGAAGGACATGAATGGTTTTGGAACTAACATGGCTTCAGCAGGGTAAGGAAAAATGAAATACATTAATACTCATACAAGCACAAGCTTAGGGGTTCTTTTTAACCCCGGTCTTATAGTACAGAGGCAAATTTTATATACAGTGCCTATATATTTTAATCCACAGAATATATAACAGTTTGAAGAAAGAAACAGTAAGAAAAACATTCCGAAGTCAGTCCTCCTTCTTCAGTACAGTACTGCAGTTCTAATCCATATGAGAGTGCAGGGCAGGGGGAAGGACATCACTGTCATTAGCCTTTTTAAATTTTAGGGAAATGTATTCACACATCTCTGCAGTTATATCTAGTTTACCCTTAAAACATGGCCCTTTCTTTATACTCTATGTTTCCCAGTCTGAGCACTCTCCTGATTTATTTATTTAATTAATTAAGGAAATCTATATGGCCGCCCATCTCACACAACGTGTCTCTGGGCATCATACAAACATAGCAACAATTAAAACAACATAACCAATCTTAAAACACTGAACTTAAATCAAAATAAACACATGAGAAAGCCAAGACTTACAGACTTGAAACATCCAGAATTCCTCAGACAGTATACTTATTGCTGAGAATTCTGGAAGTTGCCATGATTAGGGAACATTGCATCTGCGATGGACAACTTGGGGTCCCGGAGCTACATATGGCCCCTTTGTGATTCTGTGGCTCCCAGAACTCCCTCTGACCTAGTAATTATCAAAAACTAGCAACACATTTTCCTTCCATTTTCAGGTGAAAATTATAAAAGCCTAAAACTCCGTATGAATCCCGGAAATTCCTGGCGTTGCTGATGTCTGAGACTCAACCCATACTTGACATCATTGCCCATTCCACAATTGCCATTACTCCAGCCCAAAATGTCACATACAGCTCTGAACTGCCAAAACATTACTAGATTAGTTTGAGATTAATGAAAATTGGTGTTTGAGGGCTGCCCTTCCTTTTGGCAAAGGGATATGAAGAGGTGCATCTTGCATTTTCTTCTCATTCCCTTAGCTTGGAAGTTTCCAAACTCCTTGATGAGGAGATATAAGATATTGTTATCTGTGGCAGATTTCAGTCCTGAGAGATAAGCAGTATCCTCTGAAGTGGGCATGCGGAGTATAGCTGTTGGGAATTGTAATCCAACATACTGAAAAGCCAATGGGGTGGGCCAGATTGGTTCAAAAGGTATTACTTTTTAGAAATCATACTGTTTTGTTTGATTCTATATTATTACTTGCTCATAGGCATCAGATAGCATTCCCATATGTAGAAATTTAATAGGCAAATCACCTCATGCCAAAAACAGGACAACTTTGGCCAGTTATGATTGAGACAGCACACAGATTTTATAAAAATAACTAAAATACAAAAATAAAATAAATGCCGAAAGCATAGGAGAAAAGTCAGTGAAATACTGGCAATCTCATCTGCTTGAAGAAATATATATTCTGATCACAAGGTATGTTGTATTTGATGTGTAATACAACATACTATTGTATTCTGTCTATCATCAGAATGGCTAATTGTGATATATACTGCTATTACTACTACTGTTAATAAAAATACTGTTAAAACACCATGTCACACATGAAAGGGCACAAGAGATTTATAATGAAGGGGGTATCTCTTTACACCGCAACACTCAATCAGACTATTTTAGTGATTGCAGGACTGCATTAAACACTATAAATAGTATTTCCTTACTCATGCCTCGGCTGCCTTTTCTTAAAGTCTTGGCATGTGGCCTAACAAGGAAGAAAAACAGTAAATAAGATACAAAAGCATTATGGCATAAAAGGAACTTGATATACTCCTAGCACTAATTAGTTTATTTGTCATAGCTTTTGTGAATTGTGAAAGCTGAAACTTGAACTTAATGCTATGGTTACTTATTTTCAATACCTTTACAAATCCTCTTCGTGCCAGATATCCTACACATCTTCCTTACAGAGTCTTACAGGTAGATTGTGCACATTATGGTAAGAATGGCTCTTGGAGGACTGTGTGTGATTCTGAAAGATCTTGAGCATAGTCCCTCCCCAAGCCCTCCAAACCTTTTCACCAAACTGTGCATTTTAATGTCCGGGGGTGGGGATGGAGATATTAAAGCTCCAGTCCAGCCTTATCTAAATTCAAAACTCATCCTCTGAGCAGTCCAGTTAAGCACCACCTCTACTGATACCACTTATATAACATTGGCTTCCTGTTAGCATTTGTACATTCAAAAGAGGGAAATTCAATCACTTCTGCCCTGCAAACATTTGCACTGCGTGTCTGAATGCTTCTAGAGAAGCTAGTGTCATTTCAGCAGCATCAGCAGGGTGCAGGGAGGTATCCAAAGTGTTCATGCAGTGAGCACTTTGGATTCATAGTAGCCAAACAGGACCTAACTGGAATTTGAAACCAACAATTAACTGTGGTTTCCAATTCTGTTGAGTACTAATTGGAACTGATGGTCACTCCAGGTTCAAACAGGAAAAGTGTCAACCATGATTAAGGAGCCATGCAAGAGGGGTTTAAGAGGATAGTAAATATGTTTACTAGTGTGACCTAGCATGGTGGTGTCCTTCACAGGAAGTCTCCACTAGTGTCAGTGACAGCGTTTGTAGAAATGCAAATAACAGCTCTGGAAAGTACTTCTGCGGCTCCTCTACCTCTACCATTGAAAGATTGCTTGTCTTTTCCTGTAACACTGTTATTTACCTAACAAAAATTGTGCACAGTAACTCCATTAATGTAATAGCATTTTAACAAATGTTGTGACAATATAGTAATTGCATTTCATGTAAGTGCATATTTGCAACTAATGCCAGGTATAGTTTGACCCTAGAATATTCTGTGTCTAGATGACAGATTGAATTCAGTCAGTGGTTTTCAAACAACCTAATATCTAACATTTGCAGTACTCACATCAATTCATCAGCTAATGTGAAGTGGTCACATACAATATTTGGGTCATGTTTTTTGGCACAAATGCACAAATTTCATGCTTCAAACATTTACTTTTTCTTTAGTTGAACACTGAGTTTCTCTAAGTGGAACCAAGTAGTTAAGAGATGGGAAAGGCAGGTACAAGATGTTGTCTGAGGAGGTGGAGCTAACTTTCAATTGCATTGAGGATGCATATACTTTAAAAGAGTAGGTTATATATTTTATAGAAATAAAATAAAATGAAATGCAATCTAGTCCTCTACTAACAAATTGTGGTCTACCTTTTGCCTACTAGCTAATACAGTAATGAACACACAGGGAGGTCTGAGCTCTATACATAAGAGGATAATTTATTTTATTTATTTTTCAAATTTTATCACCACCCATCTCCCCCAAAAAGAGGGAACCTACCCTACATAATGTGATGGAATAGATGGTTCCATGCCACACTGCGGTTGGAGGATGGACCATTTTTAAAAATTCCCACCATTTTTTTTCTTAAACTCAGCAAATAAACAATTAATTAATCAGGAAGCTTTTTAGTCTTTTCTGTTCTCTAATATTTGTCACACTATTCAAAGAGGGGAAACAAGCAAAATGTAAATTTTCATCTAAAGTGGAATATGTGATGTACAGTATATGAACAATCATTCATCTTCTTATTTCATTCATGATTTCATTCTACTATCTGCACAGATCAAATCTCAGTTGATCAATGGCACTAGCCAGGCCCACTCTCCTTCAGAGAACACTTTCACATGGACCCATTCACTCCCTGTTCACTCCAAAGCTGTTTGAAGTAGATCTGTAAATCATTTTCATTCCTATCAACCCCAGAATATTTAGGATTATGACTTCAAGAAAGTGGATTCTAATAAACTCAGGGCAATAATAATTAGGATCTCATGGCAGAAGAAATTACAGGATGTCCTTACCTAACGAGCACTCATTCAGTGACCATTCGACCTTGCAACCACACTGAATAAGTGGTACTTACAACCGGTCCTTGAAGTTCCGGCTGTCGCAGTGTCCCCGCAGTCACATGGTCGCTGTTTGTGACTTTTTTTGCTGGCTTTCTACAAACAAATTCAATGAGAAGCTGGCAGGAGGTCACAAAGGGTGACCATGCAACGTCCTTGCTTAAGAACAGCATGGGATTCGCTTAATGATGGCACACTTTACAACTATGTCACTTAGCAATGGAAATTCCAATCCCAATTCCTGTTGTTAACTGAGGACTACCCGTAATGGGAAAAGGAGCTTAAAAATTTTTAGGAGTTCCTAAAAAAAAAATCTTAAAAGCACAATAGGAAACAATTCCAATGAGCAGGGTAGGGGGAACCAAAGACAACAAAGGATGCCAATACCACTATAGTACACAAAAATTTAATCCAAACAAAAAAAGATTCATGCAGGGAGTGGAAAGAGGGACAGTTCACCAACATAAAGTACATACAAATATGGCAGGAAAGCTAAATTTGGAGCAGGCTCTTCAGGTATGCTCAAAATAAAAGTAAATAAAAAGAAACTATATACTGGCTGCTTAATATTGATGACAAAGGATAACTTTCCAGAAGAGTTCAGTTTTCATCAAACTCCAGAAAGTCATTAAGGTAGGTGCTAAATAGTGGCCACAATTGAAGAACACTGTTTATGAGCCCCTGCTCCCTAACCTCCTGAAAATGGGAGACCACTGGCACAAGATGGGATCAGTTCTACTAGGAATAGGAGGTCTTGAAGGTTCATAAGAGCCAAGCCATATAAGGAGTTATAATTTAAAATTATCACACTGAATTACGCCAAGAAACCTATCAGTTAATGATGGGCCCACAGCATAGATATCATGTGGCTATGATGATTCACATTCAACAATAAGCCACTTCATTCTGAACCAACTACAGTTCTTGGCTCATCTCCAAAGTCAATCCCTTGTAGACCACATTGCAGTAGTCCAAATGAATGATGATAAGGGTATGAGGTACAGCTATCAAGGCTTTCCACTCCAGCATAATTTTATAATTAGTAGACTAGAAGATCCATTGAGTTACTTCAGGCACTGAGTCTATGCTTAGTAAATCTGTTCCAAGGGAGAACTAATGCAATAGTGCAGAAACTTATCTAGGCAATTACTTAAAATTATATATCAACTTGTTTATAATCTGCAAAGAACAATTATAGATTACAAATTATGATCTACAAAGTAAGCCTGTACCCTCTGTAGCTTCTCAACAACTTCAGTTGTAGTTCAATGCTGAGCTATGTTGCCACAGTCAGCTGAGCAATTTCTCCAAGGTGCCAACCATCACTGAAATTTAAGTCCAACACATCTGAAAGTATGCCAGTGAAAATTTGAAACTTTACAAAAATGAATTTTGTTTAATTACATTATAGATTGTTGTTGTTTATTCGTTCAGTCGCTTCCGACTCTTTGTGACTTCATGGACCAGCCCACGCCAGAGCTTCCTGTCGGTCGTCAACACCCCCAGCTCCCCCAAGGTCGAGTCCATCACCTCAAGAGTATCATCTATCCATCTTGCTCTTGGTCGGCCCCTCTTCCTTTTGCCTTCCACTTTCCCTAGCATCAGCATCTTCTCCAGGGTTATAGATTAAGCTACTGCAATTGTGTCCCTTGACAGTAGCCAGCAGTATAGTGAAGGTGGAACATTGGGAAGCACAGCTCAGATGCTGTCTGAAGGTCAGGATAATGACCTTCTTGAGGGGAACTTCTTGCTTTGGCCAGTAAGTGAGGTGAACAAGGCTTTCAAGTATTTTGGTCTTTGAGATGCCAGAAATCTAAAAAGACTAATATCAGGTCTATATTATTTGTTTGTTTGTTTGTTTATTTGTCAAGTTTCTCTGCCGCCCATCTTGTATATGACGACTCTGGGTGGCAAATGACAATCAGTAAAAACACTACAATATGAAATCAATACAAGTATAAATACACATAAAAACAGATACAAGTATAAAAATACAAAAGTATAAAGTATAAAGTTCAAGATGGCAATAGGATCTTCTGCTTGGCACAATCACGGTGCCAGCCACCCCCGACAGATTTGCAGTGTTTGTGAGAAATTCTGACAGTTTAAAATAACAGAAACCAAATAATAAAGCAAATAATAAGAGGCTGGATACTTCCTTTCTTTCCTTTGACTGAATTTAATATAAGTACTTTAAATGGTAACATTTCTTTGCAAAACTGTTTGTAGTTCTAATGAAAAAGTAAAGGTTGCAGCTTACTTGGCTGATGATCTTTGATATGTTCCACAAGTCAAGTTTATGCAATCATTAATAAGCCCTGCTGGCTTCCATGCAGCTCAGTCCCAGGTAACTCTGCATAGATCATAGTCATGCTGATTTTAATAAACTGGCTGATATGCCAAATACTCCTGCTCTTTGATGCGTGTCGATGTACGCACACTGTCACAATGACCTCCTGCATTTCACAATGTTACCATTATATTGCACCCACAGCTTCCATATTTTAGTACAAACTAGCTTTTTCAAAAAAAAAAAAATTATTCTTGTACAAACCTGTATAGCCTTGGTTACATACAGTAGATGTAAGGAAACTGCTGGATTATTCTTTAAATAAAATATCAAAAGTGCCATTATTTTATGGCTTACTCTTACCCTTTCCTATACTTGAAAATTTTATGATTTTACAAATAATAATAAATCTTAAAATCCAGCTAATTGTCTTTCCTGATAATTTAGACAGAGAAGCATGGACCTCATACATACATCCTCTGCTCTGCTTTTCTTTCTGCAAACCAAAGGTCCATTAGCTTGAGTCTTCAACAAATCTTATTCTTTTAAATTAAAGAAGCCTAAGCCAGAAAAATTAATTTAATTACAAGAACTGAACAGGGCTCATGGTCCCACACAAAAAATCACCAAGCCCTCTGTATTCTAACAGTCTAACTTACTGAGATGTCATTTTGCTGTTGATATTGTTAAATAATTTGGAGTCAGAAATACTAGCCAATCTATTGTAATCACAAGTTCTATCAGATCTCTTTGTCTGCCTTTGAACTAATCTAATCTGGTGCCTTATTAAAACATTTTTTTAAATGCTAGAAAAAGTGAATGGGGAAGGAAGGATAAAGAAAAACAAGAATGTGTGATTAAAATAGGGTTGTTCTCTACGGTTGCAGCATTTTTGTCTAGTTCTCAAATTCAAATAATGGACTTTTAGTTTACTATAAAGATTTTTATTGCAAGTTCCAAAAGAAGCCACTGTCTAATGTTTTGTTGTTATAGTTCAGAAGTCTGCTAAAATTGGAAGACAACATTTTGAGATGTTAAGAGTCTCATTATTACCATATTTTGACAGAACCCAACAGAAATATAGGCTTAAGCAACTTTTCTGAGTCTAGTGCCCAGAATTCCTACGAAACTACAATTTATCATGATAAGTATGAGCCAGAGCAAAGCTTGTGCACATACTATCTTCTCTCTTCCCCTGATGCACTTTCAAGGAATTTAGGGGGAAAAATTTCCATTTTTTTAATCAACTGCAGTTCACTTGGTTTTTGACAGAAAACAGCTTCAAAACTCATGGCTAAAATTGGCTTGTTTCAAATAAACTGTTTTTTAAGACTGGTTAAGCTCATTAGATTTTGATAAAAACAATTATCATAACTTAAATATCTATGTGTTACATTTCTATTCCACCTTTCCTCCAGGACTTCATAGCAGTTTTATATATCACTCCTTCATCTATTTTTCCCCATAACACCAACCTTGGGAAATAAGTTGAGCTCAGCTAGAATGACTGGCCCATCACCCAAGGACCATGACTGATGATGGACTTGAACCTGGGTCCTAGTCCAATATCTTAACCACCACATCACTTTGGCTGGAAGCAAAAAACAAATGTCCCCTCTGCAGCCTACATGAAGGAAGGGGGGAAGGGGAAGTATTAAAACTTAATATTAATATTATTATTTCATATGTGGTCATTTTTGCCACAATAAGTTATACTTTAGTGTAATGTCTTAATTACACCAGGTTTCCTGTATGTATTATAATGTGCAGGGTTAAAATTTGTACATTTGAAGTCTTATGGATGCTAACATACGTGGGGAATGGAATCCTTCCAGTTTTTTTTTACCGTATATCCCCAGAAAGCCATACAGTTTCAAAAGCCAAGATCTGAAGAGGGAAAGCCCCACCTGCACTGCCTTCTGGCTCTCCTTCCTCTATTCTTTCTTCTTCAGGTGCTACATTGGTTGCCAGTTGGTTTCCAGGTATGATTCAATTTACTGGTTGTCACATTTAAGACCTTATATGGCTTTGGACTGGATTATCTGCAGGACTGCATTCTCCCATATTTATCTGCCCATCTGATCAGGTCGAATAGGGTCGACTCCCTCCAGGTTCTGTCTGTACAAAATATCATTCAAGAGACTTGGAAGCAGGCATTTTTGATTGCCAGAGGTTCTCCATGTCTGACTTTAGATACTGAGCTTGCTTGCTTGCACTGTCTCATGCAAGCAACTAATGCCTCTCCAGCCATTACAGAACAGTCTTGCACAATCAACTGTATATAAAAAAGGCAAAACATGGATTGAAATGGCCTAAAGAGCAAGAGATGTCATCAGGTGAGCCCAGTGGCAAACTACCCATTAGGTTATATGTTTATCAATATATATGTGACATGGTATTATAGAATTAAGCATTTATATTTTTATTGAAGGATAAGGCTGAAAGCAGCAAGTCCCTGGAAAATCAATGGGCCTTTAGACAGCAACCTCCCCCAAAGCAGATAACTCAGTGGAATGAGCCAGGCTACATATTGCAAAGGAAGCAAATTCTTGGTACCCAATTCAAAATATATGTGGAGTAATGACTACTCATGAAAATAAATCAATGTAGTTACGGAATGCAAATTGTCACAGAACACATTATGTAACCCAGGAATTTACATCTAGAAAACATTATCCATTGTTCCAGAGTCACTGGGAGTTGGGTGGCATATAAAATTGAATAATAACAACAACCTTGCCTCCCACATACATGCACAGATAAAAGAATAGATGCATGCATAATACTGGGATGCCACACTGAGGTCAGTAAGGATATTCTCCAGTATCTCCTTCTTTCTGAACCACCTAGTGATCTTCAGCTAAAGCAGGATTAAGACTAATCCACACAACAATTTGCATAGTTATCACACAAACATGTCCTATTTTGCTCAAACCAGTAGAATTTCTTACATATCTGTATATTTTAACACCTTTTTTGTAGGTATAAGTGCATAGAAGTAGACTCTTCTTTTCTTTCTTCTTTTTCCCCACCATCTGGGATCCCATCTTTCCAAAATCTCAGTCCTGGTTTTATTGGTTGCCACAGCATATTTCATAGAAGCATTAGCCATTATATGAACAACAATTCATTTGTCTGATCGTCCACATGTATACCTTCAGGCAGACTGTGCTACAAAATTATGATGATGATGATCATCTTCTTAAATTTATCTTTGCATCTATTTTTTTTAAAAAATCAAAATCAATTGAAAAGACTTCAGAAAGGGAAAGAGATACCTTAACTGTATCAAGTCTGTAGATGAACAATACTGAGCACAGCAAAATATATTTTCTTATTAAAAGTATTTCTACTGCGCTTATTATAAAATGTTATGAAGTGGTTTTGCTATGTCAGCATCCAGAAGTGGTTTTCCTGAGCTGAACGCAGAGGATTAGATTCAGATTTAATCATAATTGAAATGACTATACTTAAGCTCCATTGATTTGAAAGGGTTTCCTAATATGATTACATTTGGATTCAAACATGTTTATTTTTCAAAAATATTCTTCCATGCCAGGCACACCACCTAAATTACATGCATCTTTTATAATATGAATATAATGTATTTCTGTGAAATGGCATTAATGGCAGCTAGTTTGGTTTTGGTATGCTGGAAACAACATTGCCCAACATAGCAAAGGATGATAACCATATAGAAAATAGGTTTTTTTTAAAGATAGTAAATACTGTTCCTAAGGTTTTGTTACCTACTTGTACCTAATGCTTCTCTGCCAGTGAAAAGAAACAAGTGTAGCCAGTCTGTTTCTTTTCCATTTTCTCTCTGGTTTTCATGCATATGTTCATCAACAACACAAATTTTACAATATTTATTTTCTATCCCGCCTTTATTATTTTTATAAATAACTCAAGGTGAAGAACGTAGCTAATACTCCTTCCTCCTCCTATTTTCCCCACAACAACAACCCTGTGAGGTGAGTTGGGCTGAGAGAGAGGAACTGGCCCAAGGTCACCCAGCTGGCCAGCTTTCATGTCTAAGGCAGGACTAGAACTCACAGCCTCCTGGTTTCTAGCCCAGCACCTTAACCACTAGACCAAATAAGAAAGGTTACCTCAAAATGCACCCACATTTCTTTGGTTTACTGAACAAAAGCTCTGATGAAATAACTAGGACACTGGTTCCCCATCTGTGCTCTGGGAAGTACTGGTGGTCCATGATAGTACCACAGCTAGTTTCTGGTGTGGGTATAAAAGTAGTTATAAAATAACCAAACTTGAAGTCCTACATGGCTTAGGCCTTGGATATCTATGGCATCACCTTTTCCCAGTGGCTTCTGCCTGTCCAAAGATGCTTTCTCTTCAGGCAGTGTTTTTCAGCCTTAGCAACTTTAAGATGTGTGGACTTCAATTCCCAGAATTCCTCAGCCAGCACTGAGAAACACTGTCTTAAGGAATGTCATCTTTGAGGATGTCACGGATGAGCCCTCTCGGGTGCTGTCCCTTTTCTGAGACAACATTTCTCCCAAAGTTAGGTGGCTGTTAATCTATTGGTCTTTCAGAAAGCCATTAAAATTTGGTTCTTCTGGAGAACCTTATAATATATGGGCAATGAAGGAAACCCTCCTGCTACATATTTGGATATTGTGGCTGTTCCTTGGGGAGCCATTGCTTTGGAATTGTTTGATTTGTCGTGGTTTTTATTTTAATGTTGTGTTGTTTTCTGTTGGAAGTTGCTTTGAGCCTTGTTGAATTAAGCAGCATATAAACTGTAGTAAATAAATAAATAAAGTTCTATCTAACCGGCTTGCTTTTTTTTTAAAAAAAAAGAGATCAGCTTGTGTGGAGGAACATTTTGAAAAATAAACCTGTCTGCTACAGCATCTTTGGATATCTCTTTCTTATTCCAAAATTGCTGCCTACAAGATGACCCCTCATTGATTTCATAGCACTGACTTACAAGAGAAGGCTGGTTAACACACCACATCTCCATGCACTGGAGATGCTTTATTTTATGTCTGATTGTCAGAGGCAACACATCTACCTATCACTCACGCAACTGGCCCAGGTTACTTTTTACACACATAGACAAGATTGTCTACAAGTACTACAAACCAACTCTGAAGATTTTATTTTAAGTTCGGGAGGGGAGGGAAATTGATATGCAACACTGACAAGATCAGAGGCAGAGTCTGTTTTTCTAAGCACATGGCACTTGTTCTGCGAACACCCTGCGAAAGTCAAATCTGTATCTGGTTAATGTAAGGTCACAAACTATTGTGTGACCTTTCTAGTTCTCCAGAATTCTTCATCAGGGAAGAAGGAAGATAAAAACAAAAGTGGTTCAAACCATGAGAGCTGCATGTGGGTGAACTTAATCTGGATAAAATATTCAGATGTGATTTGTGCCACCTTTAAAATCAGTACCTTTATTCAGAGGTATTTAAAGGAAATGAAATGTATGACTGAAATGATTACTAATAAGGTTTTGGCTAATGTAAACATTGAAGATTCCCTTCTGCCATCATAGCTAAGGTATTGGTGAGCCGTATCTTATGCTGGAGGTTTGCTTCATCCGGGCAAACGTGTGTAACAAAAAACAAATTGCTACAATCTGTGAACTGGGAATTCCTCTTCCGTTTGCACTATGTTTTTTTCTCAAAATACAGTTTTCTGATAATAGGATCAGATGTTATTGCTGTTTTAAAAGGCTGCCATAGAGGAAAACCTGAATATTCCTCATCAACACACTGGAGTAATGGAGTGTCCAATCCATTATATTTACAGCGTTATGGGGCTTGGGAGAGATGCCCCTTTCTGGTGGGGACGTCAGCCAGTAGGATGCATTTCTTGTTCATCTCCACTACTTTTAAAACCGTCCCCAAGCTTGGACAGATCTAAGGAGAAAATTTTAAGTGGGCAGGAGCAAATCTTGCTTAGTTTATCTGGCAGGGAGAATCCTCCAGGAGTTTTGCAGAGATAGATCTGCACGAAGGCAATCTGAAGGATCGTTCTTGCAACAGGATAACTCGATTTTCTTTGGCTTTGCTGCAGCCATCTATAATAAAGCTGCATGTAAACTCGACACGAGTCCAGTTCATTATATTTAGTAAACACACATTTCATATAAGCCAGAGCTACGCCAAGCGATAAGTGCCCGAGCTACAGTCATCCTGACTGTCAGACAAGTAGTGTCTCAGCAGCCGTGGTGTGAATCCAAAAGCGAAGCAACCGCCGCGCCGAAGAAGCGAAGTATTTGCATGATCAATTAATTCAAGGGAAGGGATTACATCTTCTCGCGGAGGGTTACCCGATTTTTCAATCACTGGACCAACCCATAAAGCATCCGATTGCCGAGGCGTCTTCTCTGGCATTTTGTGAACAGATTTCTGATTGGTCGGCAGGACCCTGCAATGGTTGGCACAGAAGAGTCGGGCTCCTGGATTGGTGGCATTGCACCTGCAATGCGTCAAGTGATGATGCTGGCCTGAAAGTGCTGGAGAAAGTTTTGTATGAATGGCTGAACTCGAAGAGACGGGAGAGAACGTGAGGGAGGCTGCGGGCCTTGGGAAGCGTTGAGTGACGGGGTGGGTTTGCCGAAAGAGCACAAGGGTGGTGCAGAGTCTCCCTGTGGCTGCACGGGCAGCCACGGGAAGGACTTCCTCTCGCCTGGGCCATTTGCAGTAAGGGCTGAGCTGTCTCCCACCTCGGGGAAAGGAAGTGCGTTCTTCTCTTCCCAGTCATGGGAAAAGGCGCTCGTGCTCGATAGCCATCGGCAGCCAACGACGTGAGGAGCAGCGAGGAAACGGAGGGTGTCGCCCTCTCTTGCCTCGCTCCCCAGGAGGGCATTTCGGGTAGCAGCTCCTTGGCTTGAGAGCTGGGATGGCGGTTGCTCACTAGGGACAGCGCCATCTCGACCGGCGTGGCCAACCTTGGGTCGCCACGTGTTTTTCCCGCGGAGAAAAACACGGCTTTGCGTTGAGAAGCAGGCCGTTTGGAAAATCTATTTCTTTCCGGCGCTCGCATCTGCACGCTCAACCCGAGAAGCGCTGGGAGCTTGGGAAGCCTTGGTCGCGGGGCGATGCGTAACCGCTCCCGAAAGCTTCGGCCTCGCTGGCCCTGGGGGTCGTTCAGCTTCGAACCAGGAGCTCCCGCAGCCGGGCTGGGAATAAGACCGGACAGAGCAAATTTGGAAGAGGGACCACGAGCGATCCTTTACTGTCCTTTCGTTGTGCAACCTAACTGAAAAAGGAGACCCGCTTTTGTGTGTAAACACACAAAAACACACACAACCTCAGGTTGGGGGAAAATTAGGGGGTAACGGGGAGTCAGCAATAAGCCCGTGAATGTAAGGCATTCGCTAGGGCTTCATGACTGAATATGCATGTAAGACATAACCTAATAAACTACTCTCTTCAAGCAGAAATGTCCTCATGTAAACCCTCCTAAATCAGATTGTAAGTGCTGGATTTATACTTTAAATGTTCCATGTATATATACATAATCATAACTTGAATATAAATCAGACTAAATAGATTTATGTCCTTTCTTATTTTCAGTATCTATGATTTGGACTTATCAGTTGGAGAATAGACAGTGGGTTCCTCAGTTACTTCTCTGCACCACCCCCCATTTTACTTACTAATGTCACCCAGTACAGTGGAACCATTCTATCAATATGTGGTTTTAAAATATTAAATGAAAAGTGGTTGTGGTATCAGATTATTTTCCTGGTAGATAAAGGTACTAAAACAATAGGTGCTTTTCTGTATTGTCTTTAAAAGAACTTTATGAAATATTGATGACGTCCAGAAGATCCCTGAAGGATTTAAGCAACCCTGGTGATCAATGGGGTATGAGGTGACAGATGTCGCAGCCAGATTGCCCTCACATCCAAGCATCTGTTGAAAATGTACTCTGCTGCAGTTTTTCGGACGACCAACTGCAGTGGAAAATGGGGCTCTGGTATCTTTAAAATTGGGTACCATGGGGGTTTCCAAAAGATGTTCTCATCCCTGCCAAATGGCCTCTTCAACAGAATATTTTTAATAAATAAATCTTTAATAAATAAATATTAAAGATGAAGGAATGTTGCTTTCCTTACCAGTCACTGACAAAAAGGTAATGAAGATAATAGAAACTTTCACATTGGGGGAAAAAAAAAGTATATGCAAGTGGAACTTGCAACAAAATTTTGCAGTGTGGATGCTCAGCTATGCCATCTTCCAGATACATCCATGGTACACAGTTTGCAAGCTGAAGTTTAATCATATATTCCTCCAGAAAAACATGGAAATATCTAATTTCATTAATGTTTGTCATATACTGTACTTGTATATTAAATTTGTCACAATTTAGTATCTTCAGATTAGCTTGGATTTGTTCTAAAGGAAATAAAAGATAATTATTCAATTAATGATCAAACAAAACTCATGGTATAATGTACTAGTATATTATTTTAAAATGGCACCATCACTGAAATTTATTAGATATACATAGTTGTGCCATTTTATGGAGCCTGTTTGATATTGTTACCAAAACAGAAACGATAGCACAGTAATTAATATCAAGATAATCCATTTATACTTCTTATATTGTCAGATTGTCGTATGATTACCACTGGAGTTCATTTAGGCCCCATATTATATTTTTTCAGAAGGAGGTCCTGAGTTTGAGATTTTAGTATGAATTTTTATAGGATTAGGGCCTGTGTTTGAACAATAATAAAATACTGTTGCTTATTTTGTATATCAGAAGACTATATATTTTAAAAATTCTTGAAAAATTAGTTGGGATCCAATCTTTTAACTTTCATAGAAGGAAACAAAAGTTTTGTAATAAAGAAGAGCTTCAAGTATAATGCTTTAAAGCCAGTGGGTATATACATTTTATGAGATTAATATCAGTCCATTCATAAATCTGCTAACATGTTATTGTTAAATTTGTGACTTTCAGTGGGGTAAGAGAGGTGACTGGTTGAATGAACTGAGTGACATTATTTTGATGAACAACACCAGTGTGTTGGGGGGTTGCCATTTCAAAAAGCTGAAGTAAGAGCCAAGTATCATTCCTATGAGTTCAGTTGACAATTGTTTGACTCCCAGTTTTGAAGATTTGATTTCACTGAATAATATTGGCAATATATCCTGAAGAACTGAACAAACAAAATTTGTTTTGTTTTCTTCCTCGATAGGATATTTTTAAGCACTAGCCAATTTATTTTAAAATATTTAATCTAATAACTTATAAAGTATTTTTTTCTGATATTAGAATATTACAGTTCTGGAGAAGGTATTTGTCCTGCAAAAGCAAAGCTTATGCTTTTCAAAAAGAAGCCCACATCTTCCGACTCGTGTGTGCTTAGCAAACCACTTTTGAAACTAAGGAAAGTTTTAAAAACAGAAAAAGAAAAATCACAAATCTCATTGATAACCAAAAAGTGAAAATGCTGTGAAAATTAATGTTTAGCAACTGCAGTTAACACAACAGCAACAGTGAAAAAGTGAAATCATCCAATAGAACCATCACAGCAAGTTTACACCTTATTAAAAATTCTATTTGGGGGGTGGTATGACTAGAGATAATGGTTTATTGTCTCATGATAGTTATTAATTTACTTAGATATGCCAAGATGATTGCAATAATGTCAGTCATTGTTGCTGTACAGTAATTGTCTCTGATATATTTAAGCTTGAACTGAGTTGTCACAGATTATTCTTAAACTGCATTGCCTTTTAATTCCAACAATTACATTTTTTCTCCCCATTAAACATGTCTTATCCATGCCCTTGTTTTGCTGGGACCAGTATATGCTGCCTCTTTGCCTAAATCTTAGCCTGTAGCTTCAGATATTTGGCAGCAAAAAAGACTTGCCTGGTATACTAAAACTACATCATGCATCTGATGAAGTAGGATTTAGTTCAACAGAACATGTGCCATAACCAAATGCTTAGTCTTTAGTTGTTTCTGCAGCAACATAACAATGCAGCTCTTTCTCTCTGGAAACTACAAGGTTAAGGGCCTCTGATAGCCTATAATACAGAGCAGTCCTTTGCAAAGCAAGACAAATGGCAAATGTATTCACTTGGTTCTTCTTGCAAGCAGTAGCAGCTAAATTAATCTGCAATAATAAATTTAGTGTTTTATCAGAGCTGGGGTTTCTGGCTTCTTGTTCCCCTTAGAAGTCAGAGTTATGAATCAGGCTTATTTATGCACAAATTCCAGGTTGTTTAGAAACAATAAACCAGGAGTCCCACTTCGATGATATACAAAGCATCTTGTTTTTGGTCGGTTTACTTGCTGCCATTGTTGGAAAAAGTCAAGTGAGAACACATTTGCCATGGACACAGCTTGTTTATAGTAAGCCAGGATTTTCCGGAATGCAGCCATTGTATCCACTCATCCCATGTTTCATTCTAGCAAAGTGATATTTCATATTTTTCAGCTGACTGAAAAAAAAAGTTTAACCAGATATGAAAGTAGGATCAAATCAAATACAAATGTACATGTAAGAAAGCAAAGCCCTTCTGAAATCCTGTCCAGTGGTTACAAAAATCATTTTCTGCTTCTGCGGTACTCAGTGAACTTTGGAAGGAGATTCTAGTTTCTATGCCCCAGAAACTTTTTGGCACATTTCTTCTTCCCTCTTCCCTCTGGTTGCATTACAACCATCTTGGAAGTATATACTACAATGTGGAAAAGCTAGTTTGGGCCTGTTTTTCCCACTAGCAACATTTGTTTACTAGTAACCTTTAGTAGAACCCAGCGCTTGCTATGGTGATAAAGAACTGCCAACATAATAATGCATTGTGTTGTCTGTACTTTGCTGCTGACCAGCGGCTTGCACTACAAAAAAAAAAAAAGATATGGGTGTTTAAATCTGGGAAGGAACCAAACCCAGCATCACTGGGATGGGGTAAAATTGAAGTTGCCAGTCTGTCCCAGTGACACTAAATAACTAATGAAGGACAGGCTATTAATCCTTTCTTAATTTTACAATTTACTCAAAAACAAGCATAAACTAACCCCTTAGGTAGTTAAGAGTTACTTGTTTGCCACTTTCTGCAGTTCACAATTTCCTATTCTACTGTGTTGGATAGTCTTGAATATTTGTCTAGTCCAGTGTTTTTCAACCTTGGCAACTTTAAGATGTGTAGACTTCAACTCCCAGAATGCTGGCTGGGGGAATTCTGGTAGTTGAAGTCCACACATCTTAAAGTTGCCAAGATTGAAAAACACTGGTCTAGTCATTCAAATTAATTGACTGGAATAACATAGTATACATTATATTGTACATGCAGGAAGATTCTTGGCTGACTTTCACTTACATTTGACACTTCTTTGACAAGCAAACTGATACGTCCACCATCCTGTATCAGCTATCTTTACAAAGAATGTTTGGTAAAAATAAAATGCATTTACATGACATGGATAGAATTTCCTGTAAGGGTAGAGAGAGGATTCTTCAAGGATAGCCTTTTAAAGTAAACGTAGAAATAGGCCGTACTACATGGGAGAGGATTATGGGTAATTTTTTATGACTGAAAGTCTTGTTTAACGGAAACAACATGAAGTTGTTTTAGCAGTTTTAGCTTATACATACAGTCGAGTAAAGAACTGGCTATAAATGAAACTGGGTTCTGCTATCAGCTTTTCACTGGGAAAGTATTCATAGTATAACAATAGCAATAAAAAAGCAAGCAAATGAGCATGAGAGTTTTTACATGTAGATGCCTCCATTTTTTGGTGAATTTATAAGAATTAAATTTTCCATTCAAACAGTTCTAATGTAGGTTTTCACAATCCAATGTCCTCTGGATGTGTTGGATTTCAACTCCCATCAGCATTCATAACTAGCATGGTCTTTGACTGAACCTGCTGAGATTCTGGGAGTTGCAATCCCAACACATCTAGAAAGTGCTGAATTGGCAAGGCTACTCTAGTGATTCCTAAGCAACTCTGTAATTTAAGAGTAGATTCATTTATGAAGGATAAAGGTACGTTTAGTGAAATGGCATTATACTGAGGACATAGAAGCAGGGCTAGTTGTCTTTATTGATTGATGATATCCATTTCTCCTTGTGAAAAGTTTTAAAAGAGATCATGGCTTACCCAGGTGTTGTGCTTTCCAACATGTTGCCAAAATCCACTGCTCCCTATACCTTCAGGTAGCACAATCCCCCAGAAGAGCTGGTTATTCTCACAGTAACATACTGCATGCTGTGGCTTAATAAGGGGTATGACCAAATTTACCTGGCCAGCTGAGGGCATCTCTGCACGATGGCTCTGCAGCAATTCAGAAACAGCAGTAAAACTGTCCAATCTCATTATGTCAGCTGGTTTGGGGAATTGAACAGACTTACTTCAGGGCAAAACTTTTTTTTTTTAATTGATAACCCTGCAGGAAAGAACTCTTGCCTCTCTTCATCGCCTCAAGATACCCATTACTCTGCCCCCTCACCATGTTTCTGGTATTTTTGTGGCCATGATTAGAATTCTTGGGAAACGCATCTAATTGCAAAAATGTTGACATGTGAGCATTTCACCTTTACACCCTGTAAGACATTTTTAAATGTAACTGAAGGATAACACTTTGCAGTCAAGAAGTTTCTTTAAACAAAAACTCAGATTTATTTAAGTACAGTATGTATGGTTGCAATCAGCCAGAGAAATCTGCATGTGAAATAGTATGTGGATGTGGAGGGTGCTAGCAAAATTATTTAACTTGTGTGGTGCCTGATGATGGGGCTTTTGTTGCCCCAGGAACTGTAGTAGCTCAGAGGATGAGACAGTGACTGGGTGACATCTTTTGTAATCTGCTATTGGGCTGCTCCAGGGCAAGCACTGATTGACTCACAGTATTACCTGAGTGTTCGCAATCTTTTAAAGTGCATAAGTGAAGATGATTGCAGGTGAAATATGGCTTTGTGGCAGATTGGACAGTGAAAACAATGTGCCTGGAAGTGCTCTGATTTGACCCAAATTCAGCAAATATTCCCCAGATTTGCAAGTTTAGTTTCCTGTGTTAACTTCTATGTAGTATGTAGTTGGAGACTACATGTTTGATCATGTGTCCCCTTTTTGAAATATTTCACTGGGCTATTCATGAGGTAGTTGAACCCTCTATGCCTGAAGCAGCTGTATTCCAACTACTATTAGTGCTTCAACATCTATGTTCTTAGGCAGCAGTAAATACTGTAATAGAGCAAATACATTCAGGACTACATCTCCTGCTCACTTTCAACATCTCTCCTGCCAAATAAACTGTTGTTGAGAGACTAGGTGAAAACATACCATGTCAATCTATCCATATACATCTGATATTTTATACTGACATTTTATACTGACATAGGTATATAAGACACCAGTGGTTTTGATGTAATGTAACTCTGATTTCCACAATAATGAAGATTACAATAATCCCTCTTTAGATTAGCAAGGTCCTTCAACAGGCTACAAGTGCAAAACATTCCAGTGTAGTGCTGTGCAGTTTTATTGCACGTATATTGACTTGCACCAAACCTTGGTCGTATTGATTGTTTACAAACTGGAGGGAGATGTCTGTTGAGATACAGCATTTAACTGTACTGACTGTCAAGTGCAATAATAAATCATTTTTATAATTTCAGTACCAATAAAATACTCTGGCAATACAATTTATTAGAGTTGGCATCTTCAGCAGTCAGAATCCATCATTTGTTCATTGTTGCTTTATTAGGATTTGGAAGAGCCAGAAGAAAAGGAAATGATCATTTCCTGCTTGTGTTACATGTTGAAGCACCGAGATATTCTAATGGTACCAATGAAAAGGGATGTTAGGGTTGATAGGTTTGGTATGTGATGGGCCTAAGACTTAAGTAGCTTCCTTTAAAAGTATCACTTTAAGAAGGAGCACATCCTGAACCTGGCTTGGATAGAATAAATATGCTTGGAGTAAAACTGGTCTTTGAGTACACTTATGACACACATGGGCTCAAATTGACTGTATTGCTCACTATTTACAGGGAATGCTAGCTGTTTCTCCAGGCATTGGGGGCAGGTGGTTAGATGAGCTCTGCTGTTGTCAATGTGCTTTTTTTCTGTGAGTGGGCTTATTGTTTATCCTTGGGGGTCTAAACTATAAATCATATGCATACATAAATAAGCAAGCTGCATTTGACAGGGATACAGTTATGTCTTGTAATCTAGTCTAAACCTTCTGTATCTTACTAAAAAGCATTATGCAACAGCCTTGATTGACAGAAGTCCTGATGAGTGGTGGAGATCAATATCATACGCTGTTCTGATGATGACCATGGCACATGGAAGATTGCAGCTTGGAATGTAAGAAGAGTAGATGATAACATAAATTAACAAATGAATAGAAAGGAATTGGTATGTTTAATGTGTGTGAACCTGAAAGGGAAGGGATTTAATAGATCTGAATGAAAATAGTCTGATCTTGTGTGGTAAAGTTGATGAATGCATCCAAAAAAGTGCAAGTGTAGTTTGATAATGAAAGAAGAGGCTGAAATGTGTATCAGAAAGTATGAATTGGTGTCATTTAGAGTTTTATGGGTCATCTAGGTTTTTATGTATGTAAAGTAGAAATGTATAGGCTGGTGACAGTTGTATGTTAAGCTCCAGTGAATGTTGAGAATGGAAGAACCAGAGATATATCTTGTAGGAAATCGAGCAAGATTCTCAGTGAATTGAATCTACAGAGAAAAAAATATTCTGCTGAGTGACCTGCCAGCCCAGGAATGAGATGAGAGAGTAGAAAGGACCATTTGGACCTCAGAAGGAATCAGAATGATGTGTTTGGGGGATATCTGGATAGGAAAAAGTCTCTTTGTTTGGAATAGGGGCTTAAATATAAGTCTATTTAGACACAGCAAAGGAATTTATATACATCTTGAGTGTGTTACTGATTTGATTGTTTATGATGAAGACAGAGGATTAGTGAATGATTACGGGTAATGATGGGTTCTGAATGTGAGACAAAGCATTTTTGTAGTGTCAAAAGGAGTATTTTAGAGATTTGTAAAGGAATGATAATGACATGAATCATATTGCTGTCTGAGAACCTGATTGATTTGCAGTGTATGTTAAATAGATTGGATGATGCCTCAAGGAGTGTGTATCTGAAAATTAATGTATCAGAGACCAAGGTTAGGTGTGGTGGGATCTGTGGGGGAAATACAGTGAACAAATGGCAAAAAAAAAAAAAACTACAGTAAATAGATTACTGTAGTTTGGTAGAATGCATACTCAAGATAGGAAAATGGATGGAGAAATTCTAAAAAGCCCAGATGCTGGTAGAAAGGTAGTGGGTAGTATCTGGCCTGTTATGAGGAATGAATGTTGGTAGAAAGAAATGAAAATGGTCTAAAAGTATGCTTCTTCTCACTCTGTTATATGAAAGTGAGATTTGGATATGTCAGTTCAGTGCAGTGGGAACAGATTACTCAAGAAGGGGGTAGAATAAAACAAGAAAAAATAGGGTCAAGAATGAAGGTGTGCTGAATGAATGTGGACTGACCAGAAAGGTGAGTGACCAGTGCCAAAGAAGTTCACTAAGGTGGTTTGGTCATGCAGAGAGAATGAAGGAAGATCAAATAGCAAAACAAACATATAAATGAAGAGTGAATGATGAAGGGGAAGATGAAGAAAGTCATGGTTGGATGGAATTAAAGAGTTCCTCAAAAAGAAAGAGAAGTTTAAAGAATAAAAGGCAGAATATGAAATGATGCATTGATGTGGTAGAAACAAGAGGGTTTGCAAAGACAGAAAAGTATAGAGAGATAGGGTGAATGTGGTGGTATAACTAGTTTTGGCTATGCCTTTTTTTTTTTTAATCTTAGACCTTTAATTTTCAGGGGAAGGAACTTGCTATTTTACTCCTTTTCTGAATTCTGTATAATGTTGCTTATCCCCAAAAGCTAACAGCATGAGGCATTATGTATAAATGTAGGTAGGAATGAGCCTACAGCAATAATGTTGCTTCAGATCTGCAATCTTATGTATCATTTGTCTGTACTATAGACACCATTCTTTGGAACCAATATTGCAGATGATGATGGTGCAGGGATCGATTATTCTGAATGTTATGCATCACACACTTCAGTTAGTATTCCTTGACTTTTCACTCCTGCATCCCTCTCCCCACTGTTCCAATACGATTGGATGTTATTCTCCGTTGACTAGTGAAGAAAAAACAGCTTTCAGAATCACTCAGCACCCCATTGTAGTTAAACATGTCATGTCTGCTTACTTGGAGAAATTGTTATTTTGGAGTGCAGGATCATGCTCCTTTGTAAACTAACATTTGATGGCATACCTTCATGTGCTTCCTAACTTTCCCAATAGCTTATACAACATTAATGGGCACTTACTGAGACTACACAATTCCTTGGCAGTGTAATAATATATATGATTCTGAACTTAGTGCCAAGGAGAAAACAATTTAAAGCATAACAAAACACATTTTATGTTTTTCCCCCCTAAAAAGCCACTCTTTTTGGAATCCCTTATTTACAGTCTTTATTTTTATAAAACAAACCATGTCCAGCTGAGCCTAAAATCTGATGCAGAAATAACTTTTTCTCCCCTGGCATTTAAATATAGGAACAACATCATCATCATCATCAGAAATTGTTTAAAGGGAAATTTTTGTTTGTAGTGTAATGCATTTGTTACATTGCAAAACATAATTAACAACCTAAACCTTAACATTTTCTCTGAAGAAAACTCAAACCACAGATACAAACTGAATTATGAATTGATTAATCTGTACACTTGTCTCCTGCCAAAAAGCTCTCTGGAGAAGGTGTTTCAATGCACAATCATATTACTAATTTTTCATCAGGTTTTTGTTGCCTTGACTGAGAAATCATAAAATTTGGCTATTGCTAGTAGACAATCAAAAATTTGAATTAATTAAGAATATAACATAATGCTGCTCTAAGGAGCTTGAAGAATTTCAGAAACAGAATCCAAATGAGCTTGTTTTCTTCTGAACTTTGGAACTGGTGGAGCTGTCCCTACAGTAGTGCTGGATTTTCAAGGGCCTAAAAAGGCTCACGCGATGGCAGAGGCCATTCTTGCCTGCTTCTCTAAAGGGAAAGGCTAGAGCAGAGTTTGTCAACTGGGTTGCATGAAACTCTGGGGTTCCGCGAGAGGTCACTAGGGGTTCCCTGGGAGATCACAATTTATTTAAAAAAAATATTTCAAATTTGGGCAACTTCACATTAAAGAGGTAAGTTTCATTCTTTATTTTTAGTTTAAGAACACTGTTAATGCATATATACATGAAACAAATATAATTTTGTAACTTCTGGCCTATATTTGACCCTGAATGTGCAGGGGGTCCCCAAGACCTGAAAAATATTTCAAGGGTTCCTCCAGGGTCAAAAGATTGAGAATGGCTGGGCTAGAGTATTTTCTCTCCTGCTCTTCTGATCTTGGGGTGGCATTGCAATGAGCACTGTGGGTGTGTTTTAAGTTACTCTAAAACACAACATAACTCACTGAAGAGATTATCCTTGATTCCCCTTCACACTTCAAGGTTAGCAGGAAGATGGGGAACACCATACTCATCATGTGTAAGGATTGCCTACCCTAAAAGACTCAGACTCACAAGCAGGAACTTAATGATATCTGATTTATTAAAGAATAGTATGCAAATACAGAGAAAGCTGAGAATGAGCAAAAGCGCGCCAAATACAAACTAAAAACCCTCGGCACAAACGTAATCCCTCCCCTCACCTGGCCGTTTCAAACTCCCCCCCCCCCCCAGGTGCTGGTAACCGTTTCTGCTGACGTCCTGGGAAAGAAACCTTGAACACATGAGATAACCCAAACACATTCCAATCCAGCTGCAAACAGATAACAATTCCATGAGACAGAATCCTCCTCTCCTCCCAAATGAAACACACATCAGCAAAATGACATGCGAAACGTTACGATGCAGCGGTAACATTGAAACGATGAACATGACATCATGGAAGGTAGAATTAAGAACTCTGCCTCAATTTCTGTCTCCAGGCACACTGATTATGAAGATGTTGATAAAGATAATTTATTTTGGCTCTTACCAAGGCATGGTACAGATACAGAAACCTAATTACAAAAAACATCCTATAAAAATACTTAACAATTTATCAATCAGAGCAATTGAAGATATTGTTGAACACAATCAACCACTACAGCCAAACATTTTAACAGCTCTCTGGAATACAGCTAAGTGCCTATTTTATTTTTTATTTATTTATCAAATTTGTCACCGCCCATCTCCTCTGAATGGAGGGACTCTGGGCAGTTTACAGCATAAAACAATAACTATACAATAAAATTCCAATATAAAATATAGACTAAAAACAATTTTAAAAACTACCAAGTATAATAAAATCCCAGTGGCTATGGTCTCATTAAGTCCTTGCATAGGAGGGGCACTTCAATAATATACATCCATATTAAACAAGTACTAGTCTAACAACTGCCAAGCTGAATGAGAATAAGATGGAATAAAAAAAATGGTACTAACCTACTAATCAAATAGTGGAAAGACAAGAAATACTTGAACAAATCAACTGCACAGTCAATGAAATCTAAAAGGTGTAAGGATCGATTCTGAGGCTGAGGAAGGGGAAATCAAAACTTATGCTAGACAATTCAGAGAAATCAAAACTTGGAGTGACTCAGCAGAGCGGGAAAGTCCTGAGCAGCTGACTGGACAGAACGAAGAGCCAGATTCAAAACTGCCAATCAGTGCAAGGGAGAGGTGAGCCGAAAAGTGCACCAAGCAAAAGGAAGCTCGATTGGTACCAGAGGAAAAAGAGCGCAAAGGAAACAAAATAAAAAGGAGTCAGCACAAGGACCCGGTTGCCAGAGACAAATGTTCCACTGAGCTAACAGCTTCTTTTAAAGAAGAAAAGCTGGCACTGATCTCGAAGCTCTGCCCTGTAGCCGCTATGGAATCAGAGCCTTCCCAGTCCTCTGTACCTTGCCTTGCCACCTCACCATGCAATCCAGCCGAGTCTTGCCTTGCCATTTTGCCTCAAAGCCCACTTGTGCCTTGCTGTTCTGCCAAGAAGCTCAGTCGAGTCGAGTCCTGCCACCATGCCTCGAAGCTCGGCTGCATCTTGCCTTGCTGCACTGTCATGAGGTCTTGCTGGGTCCAGTCTGGTTGCCTCACCCCAGAATCCAGTTGAGCCTAGCCTTGTCACCTTGTTCTGATCCATAGCTGAGTTTTGCCTTGCAGTCTTGCTGTGTTCTCCAGCTGAGGCTGGTTCAGTCACCTTGCTGCCAGTCCCTGCTGAGTCCTGTCATGCCTCCTTGCCTCAGCCTCCAGCTGAGTCCTGCTTAGCTGCCTTGCCGCGGGTCCCAGTCGAGTTCCGTTCAGCTACATTGCCTTGCTCTCCAGCTGAATCTGACTTCGCTGTCTTGCCAAGCTCTCTGCCATTGCCTGGTTGGGGTTGATTTGAATTATTAATTTAAGGACAATTATTGATTGTAAATAGTTCTATTGTAAATAAAGAATTCCATTTTACTTCCTAGTCATCTCATAGTCTAAACAGAACAAAGGGCATCCACAGGGGAGGAGCCAAAAAGTTGAGGTGGCTACTGTGATTACATGATGAAAGCCGTGCCCAGTTTGCCCCTTCCACAGGAGGTGTTGCTTGCCCTGCCACAGCTGGCTTTCTGGAAGTCGGTCAAAACAGAGCTCTTCTGGAGGATTTATTAATCAATTCATTAACACAGTCCCATTGGAATTACTAATTGTTATTGGGATAGTATTTAATTTTAAATTAATGATGCTTTTTAATGGTTTTACTATTTCAGTTAATTTTGTTGTACTATGTATGTTTTATGTCTGTAAGCTACCCATTATCAAAAGATTATGTTGGTCTAAAAATGTAATCAATCAATATTTGACGGTGAAATATATCAAAGGTGTCATCAAGTCCAAAACAACCAGCACTGATGCAAAGTGTTGAGATTTGGTTTCCAGAATATCATTTGAATGGCCTGCCCACAATCCTGATTGATATACTGTAGATTGAGAAGGCCACAGGAAGATAAATGAGGAATCAGTTGTGAGAGAGTAATTCTCTCAAGGGTTTTAGATAAAAATGGAATCATGGACACCAGGGAAGTTTTCAACAAAGGCTGAAGAAAAGCATGCTTCAAACAAGCTGGAACCCTGTTAGTAAACAATGAACAATTCACCAGGTAGGTAATATACTGTAGGTCAGGACAAGAGATAACAGATTAGGATAAAGAAGGAAAGGGGTCAGTCCCCCATCAATATGAATGGGAATGGAAAAAATACAAAGCCCATTTGTTGTTTATTCATTTAGTCGCTTCCGACTTTTCGTGACTTCATGGACCAGCCCACGCCAGAGCTTCCTGTCGGTCGTCAACACCCCCAGCTCCCCCAGGGATGAGTCCGTCACCTCTAGAATATCATCCATCCACCTTGCCCTTAGTCAGCCCCTCTTCCTTTTGCCCTCCACTCTCTCTAGCATCAGCATCTTCTCCAGGGTGTCCTGTCTTCTCATGATGTGGCCAAAGTATTTCAGTTTGGCCTTTAATATCATTCCCTCGAGTGAGCAGTCTGGCTTTATTTCCTGGAGGATGGACTGGTTGGATCTTCTTGCAGTCCAAGGCACTCTCAGAATTTTCCTCCAACACCACAGTTCAAAAGCATCGATCTTCCTTCTCTCAGCCTTCCTTATGGTCCAGCTCTCGCAGCCACATGTTACTACGGGGAACACCATTGCTTTAACTATGCGGACCTTTGTTGTCAGTGTGATGTCTCTGCTCTTAACTATTTTATCGAGATTTGTCATTGCTCTTCTCCCAAGGATTAAGTGTCTTCTGATTTCCTGACTGCAGTCAGCATCTGCAGTAATCTTCGCACCTAGGAATACAAAGTCTTTCACTGCTTCTACATTTTCTCCCTCTATTTGCCAGTTATCAATCAAGCTGGTTGCCATAATCTTGGTTTTTTTGAGGTTTAGCTGCAAGCCAGCTTTTGCACTTTCTTCTTTCACCTTCATCATAAGGCTCCTCAGTTCCTCTTCGCTTTCAGCCATCAAAGTGGTATCATCTGCATATCTGAGATTGTTAATGTTTCTTCCAGTGATTTTAACTCCAGCCTTGGATTCCTCAAGCCCAGCATGTCACATGATGTGTTCTGCGTACAAGTTGAATAGGTAGGGTGAGAGTATAAAGCCCTGCCGTACTCCTTTCCCAATCTTAAACCAGTCCGTTGTTCTGTGGTCTGTTCTTACTGTTGCTACTTGGTTGTTACACAGATTCTTCAGGAGGCAGACAAGATGACTTGGTATCCCCATACCACTAAGAACTTGCCACAATTTGTTATGGTCCACACAGTCAAAGGCTTTAGAGTAGTCAATAAAACAGAAATAGATGCTTTTCTGAAACTCCCTGGCTTTTTCCATTATCCAGCGGATATTGGCAATTTGGTCCCTAGTTCCTCTGCCTTTTCTAAACCCAGCTTGTACATCTGGCAATCCTCGCTCCATGAATTGCTGAAGTCTACCTTGCAGGATCCTGAGCATTACCTTACTGGCATGTGAAATGAATGCCACTGTTCGATAGTTTGAACATTCTTTAGTGTTCCCCTTTTTTGGTATGGGGATATAAGTTGATTTTTTCCAGTCTGATGGCCATTCTTGTGTTTTCCAAATTTGCTGGCATATAGCATGCATTACCTTGACAGCATCATCTTGCAAGATTTTGAACAGTTCAGCTGGGATGCCGTCGTCTCCTGTTGCCTTGTTATTAGCAATGCTTCTTAAGGCCCACTCAACCTCACTCTTCAGGATGTCTGGCTCTAGCTCACTGACCACATCGTCAAAGCTATCCCCGATATTGTTATCCTTCCTATACAGGTCTTCTGTATATTCTTGCCACCTTTTCTTGATCTCTTCTTCTTCTGTTAGGTCCTTGCCATCTTTGTTTTTGATCATACCCATTTTTGCCTGGAATTTCCCTCCAATGTTTCTAATTTTCTGGAAGAGGTCTCTTGTCCTTCCTATTCTATTGTCTTCTTCCACTTCCACGCATTGCTTGTTTAAAAATAATTCCTTATCTCTTCTGGCTAACCTCTGGAATTTTGCATTTAATTGAGCATATCTCCCCCTATCACTGTTGCCTTTTGCTTTCCTTCTTTCTTGGACTACTTCTAGTGTCTCAGCAGACAGCCATTTTGCCTTCTTGGTTTTCTCTTTCTTTGGGATGTATTTTGTTGCTGCCTCCTGAACAATGTTGCAGACTTCTGTCCATAGTTCTTCCGGGACCCTATCTACTAAGTCCAGTCCCTTAAATCGATTCTTCACCTCCACTGCATATTCCTTAGGAATATTAGTGAGCTCATATCTAGCTGATCTGTGGGTCTTCCCTAATCTCTTTAGTCTGATCCTAAATTGTGCAATAAGAAGTTCATGATCAGAACTACAGTCAGCTCCAGGACTTGTTTTTACCGACTGTATAGATGTCCGCCACCTTTGGCTGCAAAGGATGTAGTCAATCTGATTTCGGTGTTGTCCATCTGGGGAAGTCCATGTATAAAGCCGTCTCTTAGGTTGTTGGAAGAGAGTATTTGTTATGCAGAGTGAGTTGTCTTGGCAAAATTCTATCAGCCTATGTCCTGCTTTGTTTTGTTCTCCCAGGTCATGCTTACCTGTAATTCCAGGTGTCATTTGACTGCCCACCTTAGCATTCCAGTCTCCCGTGATGAAAATAACATCTCTTTTAGGCATATTGTCCAGTAGGTGCTGCAGATCCTCATAGAACTGCTCTACTTCAGCTTCTTCAGCATCTGTGGTTGGGGCGTATATTTGGATCACTGTGATGTTAGATGGCTTGCCCTGAATTTGAATTGAGATCATTCTATCATTTTTTGGATTGTATCCAAGCACTGCTTTAGCCACTTGACTATTAATTATGAAGGCTACTCCATTTCTTCTGTGGTCCTCTTGTCCACAGTAGTAGATCTGGTGGTCATTTGATGTGAAGTGGCCCATTCCAGTCCATTTCAGTTCACTGACGCCCAAAATGTCTATCTTTAATCTTGACATCTCACCAATAACCACATCCAGTTTGCCCCGGCTCATAGATCTTACATTCCAGGTTCCAATGATGTGTTGATCCTTAGAACATCAGATTCGCCGTTCACCACCAGCACCATCGGCCACTAGCCGTCCTTTCAGCTTTGAGCTAGCTGTGTCATCACGTCTGGGGCTAGTTGAACTCATCCTCTGTTCCTCCCCAGTAGCATTTTGACCATCTTCCGACCTGGGGGTCTCATCTTCCGATGGTATGCCGACATATCTCTGGTTGTACTGATCCATTTAGTTTTCAGGGCCAGAATGCTGGGGTGGGTTGCCATTACCTTCCCCAGGGATCGCATTTAGTCTGACCTCTCTGTCATGACCTTCCCGTCTTGGGTGGCCCTTCACGGTTTAGCTCATGGCATCATTGAGGTGCTCAAGCTCCAGCACCACGACAAGGTAACGATCCTTTGCTGAAGACAAAGGCCATACAGTGAAATTATAAAATAAAAATCCTGTGCAGCTGGTAAGGAACAGATGTGAATACTAAATTCCCTACAAAAAAGACATGAAGAACAGAATAGAAATTCACATAGCCATATTGAAAACTATTCCAGAATTAAATGTGAAATGGATACAGGAGGAAAATAAATAGAGATCTCAAAACCAAGGAATGGTGACCAATGCCAAAAAATATCATAAATGAGTATAAAAGCAATAAAGCAGTGTATTTTCTTGCCCCATGAGCAAGCATTCCATCTCAAACATTGCATAGCCAGGTTCACAGCTGAATAATGAATGCTTGGACATTTAAAACAAAGACAATGAAGAAGCTGCCCCCTGGCAGAGATCAGTATGTCTTTGTAAAGTAACCATGATTCAAGCTCAAGCTGCAGAAGACTTAATTAATATAACTAGCATCTGGCTTTCAGACCTTTTTGGTATCCTCTCTACATAATGATTATTCTTAACCAATTAAACAAAAGATATGATAAATGCAGACATTTACAAAGCAAAATTCAAGATTTTCTGACTGAGCGTATAAACTTTCAGCCTTTTATGTTGTTGTTTTGGTTTGGCTCAAGGTTTCTAATTATATACTACCCAACTATGCATCTCCCCAACTTAACTTCCCAGGATAGTTATGAAGTGAATATTTACACCTCATCATAGTCATTGGACCAGGCAAAAAGGATTTAGGCAGGAAGCATTAGTTCTATGATAAATACTTATAAACCTAAGAAAAAACCTTCTGCAAGATATATGGTGATGAAATGTGGAACCTAAGGTCAGTTACATGCAGCAGCTTCTAGCCCCAAGGAAGGAAGAATTGATGCATGTTAGTATGCAAGTCTGACCAATATAATAGATGAATTATTACAGATATAAGGATGAAATATTGCAGATGAATACCCCAAGTGAAAATATTTGTATTTACTTGGAGTTTTGGTAAAGAACTATAAGTAGTAACATTAACAAAACTACAACAACAATTGTATGTGCATAGATAGATAAGATATATATGAATATAACATTAATAATGGCTTTAACTGAATCATTTTTTAAAGATTATTTCTCTCTGGTATTTCATATGTATATATTTGAAACACATCCAGTTGGCCAATAACTTTAACTGTTGACTCAGTTAAGATCTAAAATGTTAGGACTATTTACTAAAATAGCTTGAAAAAAATTTCACACAGCTTTTCAAAAAGCTTTTAGGAGCTCACTCTGGATCCACAGTAATATTCAAATGAATTCTTTCTCTGCATTACACATTTTTGCCAGAAAAATATGTACTGCATTTCATCTAAATAAACCAAACATACAGTGGGGGGAAAAAAACAAAAATGTAATCAATAGCACCAGAACTACTATATGTCTCCTTTCTGCTTCCTTTCTCTTTTCCTGTCTCTTTTCAAACATTCCTTTTCAATGAAAATTAGGTGTGGCACTTCCAGAACTGTGTGTATTTGGGGCACATTCTGAGAACAAGCAGGCTATCCATTAAACATATATAAATATTCCTGCCTTCCTTCCAGCCTCCCCTACCCGCCTCCAGAAGTCTCCTTCAAGGCAGCGCTTTCAAGAGAGGCAAGAAGGCTGGCTGGGGAATTCTGGGAGTCTAAGGCCACACATCTTAAAGCAGCTGAAGTTGAGAAACATTGCTATAAACAATGATCAAATGCCCATCGCTTTTACAGTAATGGTATTAACATGCTGTTAGGTGGAGAGGGCTTGTCAATGATTGGAGGGACAGGATTGCTAAGTTGTTGTGAAATATATTAAACTGTGATAACAGGTGAAGTCGCAAATGTCTTTTTGAAGAGGCCAGTTGACAGACAGGAAAATGCCAAAAGAAAAGCAATAAAGCAATAAAGCAGAGCTGTGGAGAAAAGATTGAAGGGGTTAGTCTTCTTTAGCTGGAGAAGAAATGATTAAGAGGTGAGCTGGATATTTGCTCATGAAATTTGCCCACAAAAGAAAAGAGAGGAAAAGAACTCCATAAAGGCAACAAAAGATCAGGTAAGCAAGCAAGTTTCTTATTGTGGGGTAAGAGGAGATGACAAAAGAGATGCAAGATGCATTATTTCTTCCATTATAAGATGGCTACTAAAAACTGGCCCCAGTCCCTACCTTTTGAAGTACATACTGCAGATGGTGGGAAATCAGAGAGACTGCAAAATGTATCTCTGGGTTTTGGCGTTACTGCTAAGAGCAGGAAAAGAGTTTTATTCTTACAGTTTGAGACAGAGTTTGTCATAAATTTGAATTATGCCCAAATACTTTTGAGATTACTTTTACTATAAAACAAACTGTATTTGGAAACAGCTGATAAAGAGATTCAGTCACATGTCATACAGCATTGCAATTGAAATCTTTAAAAAAATGAACTCAGCAATTCAGCAATTGCAATAAACGCATAGGCGAAATGCATGGGCTCCCTTCCAAGCGCTGAGGGCTGCATCAGTTTCCCAGCTGAAAGGCAGGCAAAGCAGATGTGTGAGTGCCCAAACATCCACAATGTCTGATTACCCACTTTTCCTGTGAATCCGTTGATCTGGGAAGGACCAGCAGTTGTTTTGTGATGGTAAACAGATAATGCTAATCGGTTGGCTAGTGAGAAACCCCCAAAGCTCCAGTGTCTGTATTTCTTGGGGCAATCGTCCACTTTGGAGGTCTACTGCCAAACTAACAGTTCAGTCTTATGAAGATGTTTATGGATGCAGTGGAAGTCAGGATGGTCTGTGCAACAATAGGAAAATGTAGAGTAGCATTTCTCAACCTTAGCAATTATAAGGTATGTGGACTTCAACTCCCAGCTTTGCTGGCTGGGGAATTCTGGGAGTTGAAGTCCACACACCTTAAAGTTGCCAAGGTTGAGAAACACTGGTGTAGAGATAGAACATTCTGTTGACGTAAACTAGATTTAGTTATATAGTACTTCTTTCTTCTTCCTCTCTTCCTCTTGTATGTCTTTATTTCTTACAATTTCTTTCTTTCTCTATGCTTTGCATAATATTGCTTAGCCCCAAAAGGGATAGCTTGACAGTTATGCACATATAATAATAGTTATATATAATTGTGAATACTTGGAAATTGATTAACATACTACAAGTTTACAAAGGGAATGGAGGAAAAGGAAAAAATAACTTAGAATCTGAAATAAAAGTTCAAATCTATTTTGTGGGATTTTTAGATATGCCATGAACTACATGCCATATACAAAGAAAATACTGCATTTTGGGTAGGAAACAGAATCAAAGGAAAAGCAAATTAAACTTTCAAAGTGAAATAAAAGGCCATGTCAAATGGCCTTTTAAATATAACAGGACAAGAACTGAATTCAGAAAAGGTTTACACTTTTAGAATGAAGACAAAATGGGAAATATGCCAAAAAGAGCAGAAAAAACAAAAAACCTGTGATCAGTGTTTTGTAAATGAAGTAATTTATGAAACCTAGTACAGGTAGTCCTTGACTTATGACCATTTGTTTAGCAACCATTTGAAGTTATGATGGAGCTGAACAAAGTGACTTACAACCAATCCTCACACTTATGACCATTGCAGTGTCTCCACCATCACATGATCGTGATTCAGGTGCTTGGCAACCCTTGTGCGTTTCCAACAGTTACAGCATCCTGCAGTCAAGTGATTGCCATTTGTGACCTGCCCAGCCAGCTTTCAACAAGCAAAGTCAATGGGGAAGCTGGCAGGGAAGGTCGCAAGTCATGGTCATATGATGTCTTGTTTAATGACCACACCGCTTAACGATGAGTTTTCCGGGCCCTATTGTGGTTGTAAATTGATGACTATCTATAGTACTGGAGCAGCAACCAAATTTTAGACCTTGGAGTTAATAGCTTCACTAGGCCTTCTTTACATAATCATGTGTATTACTTCAACTGTGAAATACCCAACTAATTCTCCCCTCTCCCCAGGGCTGCAACTGCAGGGGGGGGGGGGGGAAAGCAGGGCATGTGCCCTGTGCGCTGCACTGGGAGGGTGCCAAAATGAGCACTGGGGGGCGCCAAAATGGGTGTGGTATCCATGTTTGCCCCGGGTGACACAGATCCTAGTTGCAGCCCTGCCTCTCCCCGCCAGTCTATGTTTTATAACCAAACCAAAACACCTGCTTGCCATCACTGATGAAAAAAAAATCCTAGGCATATTATTTCTTACTTTATAATCCCTTTAATTATGGCACCATTATCATTATCACTAGAAGAATAAAAAGAGGATTGCTTCTGCTGCTCTGACCCTAAATACATTTACATTGTTTTGTGGAAAAGGATTATTATTTTGTAAAAAAGGATAATAGATTCATAAGCAAAATTAATGAGCATCTGCTACTGTACATGCCTGGCTATCTGCCAACTCTACATTTTTTTTTAATATAAGAAAGGATGGTGGGCAAAGCACATCTCTCATCAGCCTGGTATACCCGCCCAGCTGTTTACACCAGCCTGGCTGCATCATTGGCCACTTTTCGTATCTGAGATCTAACTGTGTCAGACTTCAAAAGTGTCCAGTGCTTGGTTCCACAGCTAACACTGTATTGTGCAGCACAATCAAATTTACAACCACCATTACATCTTCCATGTGAGGATAGAGCAATCTGTATATTATGCATTGTGTTAGAAAACTCAGGCTCAGACAGCTGGTAATCTGAACATGTTGTTCACCAGTAAAAATAATTTTCAGGCTGGCTATCCCTTTAGGCAAAATGAAGAAGCGGCTTAGGGTGGCAGATGTCAGAAGCAGAGCTCATTTAATCATAATAATACCATAATAAAATATACACGGGGACTCTGAGTTGTTTGTTCTATAAAATAACAAATGTATAAAACCCAAGAAAGGAGCAGCATCAGTTTCTGGGTCCTGCATTTGCATAAGGTAGCCCTATTTTTTTTTCCTTTTTATCTATCCAGAGTTAAGGAAATCCACAGCTACTTCAGGTATATCCAACAGAAATATTAATGTATTGACTGAATGGCAAATAGAAAAATCACTGGAAATCATAAAGGCCTGATCTAAATCAGTTTTGTTATTCTAAACCCTTCACAGTTATCCTGAGTACAAAACGTATATACTTCAGTTTAAAAGAAAGGTGTTGATTTCTGAGATAATTTTCCATTATCTCAGAATGATTTGTCATCACACTATACATATTAATGCTCTAAAATTACCAGCTTCGTAGCATATTTTGCATAGAAACTCTTATTCCTTCACATATATTTCAGCCGGTTGCCATTTTGTAATCTTTTAGTTTAAACTGTCCTCTTATCGAGTGCAAATATATTAATTTTGCTTGAGGTTCTTAAGTTTCGGAAATCTAATTTTACTTTCCCTTTAGAAGAAAAAACCCAAAATTTACTCAGCAATGTCCCTGGACAAGCCCGTGTTCCTCAACAAGACGCCCCTCATTTAGATTGCCACTCTCTGATAGCAAGAGGTTAAGGGTTAAAGTTTGCTACCATCTCGTAGTTTTGCAACCCAGGTACGGTACACCTACTTCTTAGAACTCAAGATGTTCTGCTTAAATATAGACAGATTTGGATTCAGTTAATAAGGTTCTCTCCAATAATCTGAAAACATGAATGATCCCGACAATATTTCCTAATCACAGCAGTTTTAGAATCTGGTCCAAGCCCACGTTTCCTGGACGGACCACAGAAAACCTTCTCGCGAACGAGCCGGGCAGTGCCATTTTGAGCTCACCGCCCAGCGAAACTACATTTCCCAGCATGCTCGGGAAAAGAGTTCGCGCCATCTTGTCTCCTTCCCTGCTCTTTTGCTGGAGGAGGCCGCGGAAGTCGTGGTTCTTGAGGGCTTTTGTGGCCTGCTGTGATGGCTCTTTTTCCTGCTTTTGCCGATGCTGCTAAAGCCGGAGACGTACAAGCAAGCGAAGGCTCGAAAAGAGGTAATGACGTTGTTTTTATTTATCTGCCCCAGTAATAAGCGGACCTTTCTTGAATCCTCCTTTTGGATGCTTGTTTCTACATACACCCTTTGCAGAGACACAGCGCTCTCCTGCTTTCCCCAAGCCGAGTCCTTCCAGATTGATGGAAATACAACTCCCAGAATTCCTCCCTGCTGAGCTAGGCCACGGCACGCTGTCCGAGTTTCTGGGAGTTGCAGTACCAGCGTTTCTGGAGACGGCTAATACTTGTCGGATAAAGCTTGGTGTATGCAAACAAAAAAAAAAAGTGGAGGGCAAAAGGAAGAGGGGCCGACCAAGGGCAAGGTGGATGGATGATATTCTAGAGGTGACGGACTCGTCCCTGGGGGAGCTGGGGGTGTTGACGACCGACAGGAAGCTCTGGCGTGGGCTGGTCCATGAAGTCACGAAGAGTCGGAAGCGACTAAACGAATAAACAACATGCAAACAACCTCCGAAACCGTTCATTGGCCATGCAGCATTCTGAGAATGAGAGTTCAAGGGATTGGCGCGTAAATGCGTATCATAAGCAAGGAGCAGTTCCGTACGGAGCAGCATCACCTTCTCTCCGCAGACTTCGGGCTACCTACCGTATCTAAACTGCGCAAGCCGGGGCGGCTGCCAGGGGCAGCAAGGTTGCCCTCTTGTTACGGTCCGGGGTTTGGCTGTCCGGATACGGTAGCCCCACTGGCTGGAGGACTTTAAGGTTCAGTAAACTGGACATGTCAACAAGCTGACCTTAAACGGGCAGATGTTCTGTCCGTATGAAGGTGGCAGAAGAAATCTGGCTAAACAGAAAACATGTGAAGGGCACTTGATATTCCAGAGTCTTGTGGTTAGTCTAATAAAAGGGTCACACGGTGAGAATTCTGAGAAATGCAGATGGCCAGTTGTCCAAATACCTTTGGATTCAGAGAGGGCCTCTTGAGTAGGTGCCCTGCAGCCACCTTAAAGACTGCTGGCGTTCCTTCCCACAATGAGGCAGTAACATCTCACAGATGCAGGAAACCATCTCCCCATTCCAGCTGCATTAAGGAGCCAGGAAAGACAGGGATCCAGCCCATAAGTTGCAGAGGACATCCTATACATCGCCCTATCCATCAGAGGCCAAAAGAAATCCTTGATAACCAAGGAAGAAGATACCCTAGTAGCCCAAGTCTGCCTGCCCATCCACCACCAATTCATGAATGGACATGGTCTTATTGCAGACAAATCTGGAGTTTCCCATCTGCATATTTAGAATTGCTGCCTGCCTTTGGTTGATTGTAGCCTCATATCCATGACCTTTCAATCTGTGCTGAAACAAATTAACATTTATCAAAGGAGGCAAAAGAAAATAAAAAAAATAATCCGTAGCTGTAAAAAACAGTGGCAATTTTATTGTTGGGTAAACAATCTGCCTTTTGAATATACAGATTTGAACTGGCTGACTAATCAAAGCTTCTGCAATGAAGATGCACTGAGATTGTGCCAAAATGTTTTGGAAGTTTCAGACTGTGCACCTCCACTCCAAAGGTAGTATAATACCTCCTTTAGCGTCACTTTTCATAATGCACTTTTAAATCAGGAAAATGTGGGCAGTTTTACCCTTCAATTTGGTTCCTTTTATGTATTAGCATCCATGGGGGGTGGGCATCAAATGGGTCAATCTGACAAATAATGAGACAGATGATGAAAGCAGCAGGAGCCTGAGGATGCCCATGCTTATATAATTGTTATAGCATTCTGTTTTTATGTTCACTGAATCACAAAGACTACTGTTAAAAATTCCCTTCTTCCTTTAAATGTGGAAGGTATGTTCAATTCTTTGATGAAGACGAAACTCTATGATCATTTGTCATTTCTTGCCGTACAGACTGATAAATTATTCCCCCCCCCCGAACAGTGATTTGGAAAATCTTGTTCACAACAGAGTCACTTGTTGAGATGGGCGGCTATAGAAATCGAACAAACAAATAAATAAAACCAGTAAAGAAAATTTGCTTTAGAGTATGCATTTTGTGCCTATGCCTTACACGTGGGTGTGTTTAACTCTAAGAATGATTTCTTTAATTTTAAGCTTCCTAATACAAAATTGATTCACAAGTATTTGGTGGTGTTTTGATGATTAGTCATTACTGTTCAGCTCCTATCCACTTGTCACAAGCTCACATCCTGATTCTTCTCTGATGAGTACTGTGTTCAACAGAGGCTTCTTAGGAGCATAGAGGGCTGCATTTGCCATAATATCTATTCAGAGACATTTGTATGGTTATGCACACTAGAGCTGTGCAGAGTTCTGGACCTGAAGAACAACCTATGATTCAGAGCACCTGATTTCACACACATAACTCCTGCATGCAGCATCTTAAACCAAATCTGCCTTTTCCTGGATTTTTTGTCAGGTGCAGAGAGCAGTTGAACCAGCTCAGAAAAAGATCAGTTGCTTTAAGGTATTCCTGACAGGTTCTACGTGCATGGAAACAGGCTCCCTGAATCCTATGATACCCTTTGAATCCAAATCTCTGTGCATAGCCCTAGGGGATACCCATTGTACAATACTCTGAATCAGAGTTCCTTTAGATGGATACAGGAGTAATTAGTTAAGATGAATAAATGATCAGTGTTTATTCTTATAAATGTAATGAAGCGTATGTTTAGAATGACATGGAAAATACCTTACATTTGAAATTTCTGCTAACCGAAAGAAAACCAGAATAAGTAAAATCCTCATGTTTACTGAGTCATTAAAATATGATGTGATTCTTCAGAGGGCTCCTAGAAAATGTGACAGTTTTGAGATAATTACATGAGCCAGACAGTTTTATAATTATTTGTTTGTGTGTAAATAAATAAGTAGCATGAGAGGCTATAAAATGGCAAGAGAAGCAATTTCTTACTCATTTCCCTTTCAACTGTTTGCATGCTTAAAATCACCTCTTAATTCCATTTTTCTGCACAAGGGAAGATAGAGAATCCTCTCATCTTTGTTCCCAAGGGTGAGACATTTTACAAGATTGGTGGCTGGGATAATTGGATTTCAGGTCTCTCAAACTAGAACATATTACCTATTTTGGAAAGACAGGCAAATACACAACTTACCTCTTTGTCAGAAAAATATCATATGTAAACTAGCTGTGAACTTTATAATTGCAGTCTGAATGTTCATATTTAACTTGTTTTCTATTTGAAAAAAATAGAACTTTAAAATGTGCTGTATAAACTCTTTCATCTTCTAAGATTTCATCTTTCTTTTAAAAATACATTTTGTAGCATTCCTTCTAGATCTCTCTGTTTTCCAGTGGCTTTAGGAACATCATTGGTAGTGTGGTTTTTGTCTTTTTATAAGCAGTGCAGCCACCAGTTTTGAACTCCCAGGAGAAAATGAAGCCAACAAAAGTTTCCAAGTGTCACCTAAAAAAAGAAAGAAAAAGAAAAAGCAACGAGACCACAAAAAAAGTAAAAAGAAAAGGAGAAAGGAATGGAGCACTAGTGGATCTGAATCTGAGGATGGGAAAGATGATAGAAATAGTGAAAAAAGAGGAACAGAACTGAAGTACGTAAGTACATTTTATTTCTGAACTTGCACTGTTCAATGATCCAGGCACTTCTTTCTGTTTCTGAATGATGATGATGATGTTGACGAAGATAGTTCAGATATGAGAATAAGATCTTTCTTGTATACTTTTGCCCTCCTGATTCTGGTGCAATTTATTTCCAAGTGAATGTGTACAAGAGTGTGCTTCAAATCAATGAGAATTATGAACCAAGTGTGCATTACAAATAAGGGATATCTGCTATCCTTTCTTTTAGCTACATATTTGCACTTAAGGACAAAAAGACATAAGTAGACTGCAGTGTAATTTGTGTGGTCATCTTATTAGAAGTGTCCCTCTGAGAAGAAAAGAAATGAAAAAGAAGCAGTGGTTTGTTGGATTGATGGGGGTAGGGAGTTGAGCAGGGGTGGCAGTTGAGTCAAAGTAAAAGGCAGATTATTTTATTATTACATTGATACCTTGACTTTCATCTGGAAATTCAAGGCAGAACACTTAGGGGCAATCTGTTGCTTTTTGTCCCCAAAATAGCAGCTTTGTAAAGTAAGATGGGCTGAGACACAGTGACTGGCCTGAAGTTACGCAGTGAGCTCAGCAGTCAAGAGGCTCTCCCTAGTCCTAGTCCATAATACTTTATGTGGAGTTACATGTCCTGCTGGGGTTTGGAATTACTGGAAAGAAAGTAATTTGGAAATGGGAAAGAAAGAATGCAGGTTTAAATCTAGTCAGTACAATCGTGTGGATATTTGGAGGTGCTAGTAATATCTGTCCTCTGTTCAAAATGTGGAGCTTGGGGTTTTTTCCCTCCTTCTCTCTTACTATCATTTCAGTATGACATGAATAACAAATAGACATGATACATTATTATAAACTGACTTGAGTGTCAAGATCAAGCTGAAATGATAGCCTGTTAACATAAGTGCATGCTGTATTATTAATGTTTAGAATAACTGGCAGCCAGTCTCTGAACTGCAGAAATCAATGAGTAATTGGCTTTAAATTTTTGTCAAGCTGTAATTTGACTAATGTTAGTTAATCATTCATTCAGCCTCTGGAATGAGATACTGTTATAATGTTCAGTTATACTCTGTGAATAACAATTGTGGGTTATTCACATTTTTGTGGGTTATTTACATGGGGCAAAACTTCTCCATTGTCACAAGCAATAGTACTAAATAGTAGAGTGTGGCACTTACTGCCTTCAGAATCTGAGGATCCTGGGTTGGAATACTGAGAAATAGTTTTATCTTCCTTTGCTAGCCAGAAATATATGCAAGTTTGTATTAGCATGTCTTAACTTCCTGTGCAAACTGTTTGGATTAATGAGAGCTAGAGCAGAGGAAGTTAAATTTTCTAAAAAGATAATTTTGAACTTCTTAATGTATTAATTTAGCACTGGTTTTAGAATTTCAGTAATTTGGATGATCTTTAACCTGCCTTTTCTTCCAAACCCTTTCCCTGTAAGCATACTCTTTGAATATTTTGAAATAAGGTTCAGCAAAATACTGGGAATGATTTCAAAAGAAAACAAAAACTGGCTTTCCATCAGTCGTTTTGTTCACTTGTTACATAAGTGTGTATATAAAAGTAATATCTCGTGTTAATGTTTTTGTCTTTAAGCTTTGTGATCCTTTTGTAATACTACATTGAACTGTCTCTTGTATTTCTTAGCACCTTTTAATGACTGGTTATTTATAAAATATCAGAAAAAAGGTTCTGTGGTACATTCTCTTCTGCAGTTAGATGCTCCTCCCGCCACCAAAATATAGACTGATGGCTCTGGATAAATAATAACTCATAATAAAAGCATAGAGTGCCTTAAAATAGTAAGCCCCAATACAATTTTCAATAACAGTGTAGGGAAGGTAACTATGTTTGCAGCACCTTAGTGCAAATCCAGCTAATTCTAAAAGATGAAATACAGAAGTAGTAAAAACAATATTTTGGTTCAGTTGAATCCTATCTCTCTTTACTGGGGGCATACCCCACTGAAGCTGATGGGGCTTATTTTTGAGTAGATACAGATAGATGGCATTGTAAACCCTATTGATGGCATGATGTGTAAAATTTTCACTTCATTTAGCAGTTTGGCTTTTCCTTTTTTATAATTTTTGAGGGATAAGAGGCAGCCTAAATTTCAGTTGGTTTAGAATATACTGCTTAAATCTTCGTTTTAGATTATTTTTGTTTTTCTTATTACTTATTTTCTCCTTCCCCCATTTTAAATGTATTTTTGCAGCTTACAAGATAAAACCACAAATGTGCCCTATCCCTCTATTTGGCTTGATGACATTCAGGGGTTGACGGCAGAAGGATTCAAAACAGATAAGAAGCCAGACCCTTCAAATTGGCAGTATAAATCACTGTATCGAGGCAACATTGCAAGGTAATGAATCTGGTAGCAGTAAGGATTTAGATAATATTACTGAGAGTACAAAATAACTGAATCTGTGGTTCAGGAAGAACTTTGGGCATCTTCTTGTGTGCAATCTGTAGAAGGCCCAGCAGTATTCTCTTTCTTTAGTCCCTCCCTCCCCTTTTTTTGGCTAGGTGTGAGAACAAACAGCCCATGTGCCCTGCTCAATTTTGTGAATCAAAGCAGATCCATGATCTGGAAGTGAGAGGGGAAGATAGGATTTTGGAGCTTGCCATGTAGTTACAATTGGGTACTTGGCTGTAATATCTTTAGGTGCGTTGTTCTGATTAGTGTTGTAAGTGGCTGCAGAATTAAAAATCACAGCTAAGCTGCTGAGCATGTGGGAGTTTTTAAAAAGATTGTCCTTTATAGAAAAAAGTTATTCAGCTTTTTTTTTTATAGGCAACTCATCTTGCACATAGCAGAATCCTCTGAGAATCTTTCTGGATCTATAATATGTCCTGAAAAATGCTTTGAAGTCTGTTGTCAGGGGAAAAGAAATTTGCTCCAAGTGCCATAATTCCACCCAGTGAGCTTGCTTCCTAATCACCACCTGAGTCCTGTTTTAATTCTGGAAGTTCTGACTCTGCAGAGCCAACAGTTGAATGGACTTGCAGCTGGCTATTCTAGCAACATAGTTGACCTGCCTATGCCCCATATCCGGAGGGAGTCAGTAGTACCCAATTCATCTTTTGTCATGTTGCTCAGGGATCAGCTTTCACCTGGGAATCCTCTGTTGCTGATTGTTCAGCAGCACTTTCTCTTACACCTCTCTAGCGGTCTTGAGTCCTGTTCTCCCTCCCCCACTTAATGTGCAGCATAGTAGGACTCCTGCTGTTTAATAGCAAGAAGGGGAACAGTGGAGGACAGGCTAGGCCAGAAGGATTGCCCTGAAAACTTTGGCTGACAAGTCTTCTGGAACCATATAATGCCTGAAGACAGCCTTCCAATTTGTGACCAGGCAATAAACCTGGCAGGGATTGATCAGTTTATAGATGGCTATAGGATCCAATCTGTAATATTTTTAAAAATAATTTTGGATTCTGAAAATATGCTTTTGCTCTGCACTGGGTTTAAAATGGCCCATGTGTCTTGCCTTGCTTCTTGTACTCTCAATGCTTTCCATACATAATGAATTTACCTCTTTTTAAAGGTAAAAATAAGTGGTATTTCCTGAAAGGCAAGGCATAAATTGAAATAATTAATACATTCATTTTAATGAGAGACCCAAGGCAATTGAGGAGATCAAGGAGCTGCCCACTAATAGTTAACCCTCAAGTCTTTGGCTTCTGGGTGGCAGTCTTGTGGGGCTTGCCATTGGAGGAGCTGAATTTGGTGGGAGTTGGTTTCCCACTTCATGGATTGGGTTATGCTGCATGTCTAATGTCTGAGTGGTCAGTAGTCTCTGAGGAAGGCTCGGAGAGTTCATGTGGAGGAATATTCAAGAGTAAATCTTAAAGCTTTGATGATCAGGGTCTGAGAAGGACTTTGCTCCCTCCACTGGCTTGGGAATGGTGAGTTTTAGCTATTACTTTTAAAGGTATAAAAGACGAAGCAACTTCTGCCTTGGCCTTCAACCTAAGGAGCAACGTATCATTTGGGAGAGCTCAGGAGCAGGAAAAACCTCTTCCTATAAGCGGCCTGAACGCTACTTCACAAAAGGTGGTCGGAAGCTCCTGAACGTGGATGGCATTCATGTCGGCAGTAAAAGTCAGGATCTCTCATCCGGCTCAGCTTCCTGGATACCGGTTGTGCAGCAAGATCCAGCAGAGGCTCCCTCTACAAGCTGGGTAAACCCTCTTGGGGTTTATGATCTGCAGACTACGCTGTGGCTACAAGGAAAAGGGGCCCCTGCTGAACATGGCTTACTAAAGAAGCAAGAACCTCAAGAGAACCCACAGAATGCAGACTCCCCCCTCATGGCAAAGGTGGAAGAATATAACTGCAAAGTCAGAGAGAATCCCAGGGATGTCAAAGCATGGATGGATTTGGTTTCTTTTCAGGTAAGCGGGTATGTGTTAGAATGTAAACTGATGACCAAAGGAATTTTTTTAGAGGAACAGATTGGATTTTGGAATGTTCTCCATGTGTTTGATTTAAATACCCATTTCCCCCTAATTCTGCAGATTTGCACTATATTTTTAGACGACCAGATTGCAGAAATTGGCTGGTGCTTAGAAAGTTGCCAATGCAGTTTTCTACCAATTCCTGCACTGCTTTGCCACTGTTTACATTCTGTGAAAAAGGAGCATACATATGAAGTTACTTAATGTAAAATGAATACACTTCAAATACATTTTTTAAAAGTCAGATGGACTCTTGGAACATACCAAGAGAACAAGACTGAACTGGCTTGCGCAGATTGGAAGGAGGGGATTAAGCAGCCCTTTGCATGTGCCTTGGCTGCTGACTCCAGTTCCTCCATTATCCAGTTCAAAACTAGCTGGTGGATTGGCTGTGGATTTTTCAAAAGGACACTCAATTCTACTGCAAGTTTTATTTAAAATATCTTGTATTCTTTTTTGTTCCTTTTATTTTTAAGGATGAACTCATGAGATATCCCAGTTGTTATGCCATCAGTGAGGGAGAACGGGAAATGAGAAAGAAATCATCCAAGCTAATACTAGAGAAGAAGCTGGCTATATTGGAAAGAGCGATTGAAAGCAACCCAAATGAAGTGGACCTGAAACTAGCACGGCTGAAGCTTTGTACAGAGTTCTGGGAGCCATCGGCTGTGGTGAAGGAATGGCAGAAACTGATTTTCTTGCACCCAAACAACCCAGCTCTGTGGAAGAAATATCTCTTATTCTGTCAAAGTCAGTTCAGCACCTTTACTGTTTCCAAAACACATAGCTTTTATGGAAAATGTCTGAGCACGTTATCAGCTGTATATGATGGCAGTATGGTATCACATCCTGCACTGCCAGGCACAGAAGAAGCCATGCTAGGTAAGAGGGCATTTGAGCTTCTTTGGCCTTTTGAAAGACAGGTCCTCTCTTCTGACATGGTACGTTCAGGTCTTTGGGGACTTGTGCTTACTTATGAGGAATGATGGAGGAGGAGGAGGAGGAGAGATCTCGTCCCACTTTTGTGTTTGCTGTTGTTCATGTTTGATTCTCATTGACCTGTTCTGGGGGTCCAATTTCCTCTTTTCTTTTTTTCTTGTTTTGTGATCCTTTCATAAATCAAGGGTGCTGTTATATCTTTTGAGGTCTCCAAATGTAAAAAACCCACTTTGGTCTGTAACTGTAGACAATGCTACAGCTGATAGAAACTCTACTTATGAAACTCATGACTCAGCCAAAAATTGTATATTTTTCCAGTATGAGGGGCAGTGAGAGAAAATGTGAAAAAACATAAATAAGAAAAAACACAGATGTTTTGAATCGCAGCCAGATGTTCCTCCCCTCTCAAGAGTTCTTTTGATCCAAAAAGCCCCTTGCAATTGCCTTTCCCATACAGATCTCAAGTAATCTCTTTAGAGAGACTGAACATAAATATTTTAATACATGAGAGTCCTCTGCAGTATGTTATTATGGGGTCACTAATAATGATGTTGCCCTTGGCAGAAATCCTTAAATAAGCCTGCAGACAAGGTATCCTGCTCAGGGCCCAAGGGCTGTTGCACTGAATCCTGCAGACTCTTCCTTTGTTCCAGCCTTGCAGTTTGTCATTTGGGCTGTAAGACTCATCATCTCTTCACAGCTAGCCAAGCTGGTTAGTAGTTGTGGGAATTAGTTCTTCCCACATGGAAGATGCCATGTTGGGAAGGGTTGTGCTTATATAAAAAATGGACCTACCAGAAGCCAAGGGTCTCTCTCTGTTGGAGTTTGTTGACCTTGGGCTACAGTTCCAGTCACCCTCGGTATTCCCAGTGCTGTTCTAGCTGGAGTTGACAAGAATTATAGTCTAATAGTTCCTGGAGGCCTCAGATCAGGGAAGCTGGGCTGGCTATTTTTGATATCAGTGAACATAGTTGAAAGATGAGCTTGTTGTTAGGTTAGCAGCAGTATTTAAAAATACTTTCAGGTATCTAATTGAATCCTTTCTTCAGTGCGCTTTATTTCCTTTTGAGAAATGAGTTGGGACTAACTTCAGCCGTATTTGCCAAGACTGGAGTAAATGAGTTTTGACATGGTATGAAAGTTGTTAGACATTCTCAGATAGGAAAGGATTAGAAAAATGCTTTTGGGTGCCAGAATTTATGAGAGCTCCTTTTTAATTGTGCCTCTAACGAGGGGTAGATCTAGCCTGACAGTTTCATTTATCAATTAAGAATATTGCGCAGTTGTCATTCATTTATAACCACATTAGTTTTTGAGTCTTGTTACAAAGATACACCAGACTTTAAATGAGTGTCTTTGAACAGGGGATGATGAACAAAGTTACACGGAAGGATTCTGCCACTTAGTTGTTATTTCTTTCGTTGCTTGTCACAGTGACATCCTGTCAGAAAGGGACATGATGGAAGTTGGATGCTTCAGAAGGTGGTTTAGGTGCAGTCACTGCTGAGTCGATCCAAATGCCCCTAGTTGGCTTTACCATCAGAGGACAAGACCTGGTGCTTCAGTGATGCTGTGGCTGGACACTTGTCTTGTATGTACGTGGTCCCCAGTGCAATCCCAGTCATTGCGTCATCTGGCTGAAACAACTTTTATCTCTGGGACCTGAGGAGCTGCTGCCAATTTGAACTAGATGCAAAAATAGTCTGATATGGGAGGACACAGCTTCCTCTGTTCCTAAACTTTAATTCAACCATTTTTTTCTCCATTGCTAATATATATCAGGCAAGGAGTTCTTATGTTTTTAAAGTGACAAGATTTTTTAAAAATAAAACAAAATATGCATAATGTACACATGGATATATGCCTGCTGCATTCCAAAATATTTCTGGCTTGCTTCATGAATTTGATCTCTGGTCTCAAAAAAGTTACTTCTATTTGCATTTTTGTAAAATCTTAGTGCTTTTAAGTTGAACTGAACTGAAAGAAAGCAATGATTTATTTCAATTGGTTGGCAACTTTGATTTTTTTTTAAAAAAAATATTGCTTAAAGGGATACATGTTCTCATTGTTTCATGTGGTTGTTGTAATTCAAACTCTGGGACTTGTTAATAGAGATGCACCTGTATTTGAACAGCTGTTACATGGAATGTTGTTTCTTTTTCTCCCAAGCCATTTTTCTCCAGCAGTGTCATTTCCTTAGGCAGGCTGGCCATTCAGAAAAAGCTGTGTCCCTGTTCCAAGCCCTGCTTGACTTTACCTTTTTTAAACCAGATAATGTCAAGGATCTGACAACAAGAGGACAGGTAAAAACTATCATTTAGGTTTCTTAGTTTCTTTCTATCTCTCTACTTTAATTCTCCCTATTTTCTCCTTCCCTTTGCTAGTTCCTTCAGTCCTCCTTCTTCCAGCCTGCTTTTTTGTCCCATGAGCACTGGAATGCATGGTTAGTGTTGCAGACCACTGGTCTTGCTAGATGTTCTTAAGGGAGATGTTAGCCTTTATTTGCTCCTTGAATTAGGAAACCAGTTAAAGTTGAAAAGACTTTGGACTGCATGCCATGGGCTGTACTCTGCAGTGGTCATGAATTGTGTTGCTCGGTGAGTGTTTCTGCAACCTGGCAAGCCTCTACCATACAGACTTGCAGCCTGCAAATGGGTCATGCCCTGTAGTTCAAAGATCTGGAATGGAATCGGAATCTGCACCTCGCCAGCTTGAAGGGTGGAGGCTGTGCTTAGCAGTAAATAGCATAATAGCATAGTCCCGCATTGGGGGAGATGGGCAGTGATATAAATGTAATTAATTAATTAATTGATAGATAGATAGATAGATAGATAGATAGATAGATAGATAGATAGATAGCTGCTTTGTTGCTTGTAGTTTGAATGCCAGTGAGGCTAAATTTAAAATATATTGGTAGTGACTATGTTTTCATCTCCAACTTGATATAAAGAGCAATGACATAAAGAACAAAAAAGGAAATGTCACACACAGATGTATGCTTTAACTGTATCCATCCTTTGATTTCTTTATTGGTTTTCACTGCTTGAGCTAAGGGGTGAATACAGTGCTTTATTGTCATTGTAGCTCAAAAGACTGAAAGATTGAAGATCTTTTGAATCTTAATTCTTTAAGCAATTCTAAAATCACTTTTTCAATTAAAAATTGATCCACGCCTTAAAGCCACTTATAACAACAGTAGCAGTGTAGATAACACAGTTAATATAAATTGCTATTTATGTCTTGGAGTAAAATGTTTCTTTTATGTGAAGGGTTTGTGAGTAATGATGAGGAGCTGAGATGTCCCATGTTTGTATCTTGTTTCAGCCGTAAACTCATTAGCCTAGTTTGTTGAAATACTAAGCAATGGTTTACTGTCATGTAACAAGGCTTGGACTTGCCACGGCCTCTCTCCTTTCTCTTCCAGCATCCCCAAAGGATGGGGATTGGAAGCGTCTGCTTCTTTTTTTGCCACACCATGATTTATCTTTACATCCAGAAATGGCAAGCTGCTAGTTTATTAAAACAATCCAGGATCAGTGGTGCTGGTTGGTTTAATCCATACTATAAATTTATCAGTGCAGACATAAAGGCACACGTGGTTGCTTTAAATCAGAAAAATGAGTGCTTCCAAATTCCAGTTCCTTTCTCATGGCTGCACAGGAGGAGAAGAGAAGCAGGAGTAATTTTGGAACACATGGCCCATTGCTCCTTGCTATATAACACTATCTATGGTTTAGCAGTACAAGCAGTACTGGGTGAGTTTAAGCAGCCCTACCAGTAGATTTTTCATTTCCATTTTGAATCAGATACAAAATCCAGTTCTTCTTGTTATAACTTTAGCTTTGTCCTTTTCTTTCCTCCCCCTGCCTTCTTTTGTTCACTCAGCTCTGATTAAAACTTGTTTTAAGTCCAAAAATGAAGTAGTTCTTAGGTTAGAGTAGGTTATTCTACTGTTTGTGTGACCTGTCCTTTTATTTATATTTATATTTATATTTATATTAATATAATTTATTTATTTATAGATTAATATAAGTAGCTATTACTCAATCAAATAAATATTAATTGAGTACTCATATCAATTTTAATCCAATAATTGGTTAATTGCTTAAGGCCGTATAGTTTGCATACGTATCAGGCAACTTTGAAGAAGAAAATAAACTTTTTTAAAAAAGTAATAGGAACATGTGTGGCAGCACTAGTCATCTTTAGAAGACACTTTTCCTAACTTTTTAAACAACTTGCTCTAAAAATTTATTTAAAAAAATCTCTTAGCCATTTAATGGAAGATATTATAAGAACATTTTAAACTGATTAATGAGTTTTGGACTCTTGCTGAAAGAGTTGTATTGCAGTTGTAACTTCGTGTATTTATTCATTTTTCATCCCCAACTCCAGGGGGAATTCTTTGAACCCTTTTGGGACAGTGGAGAGCCTCGAATTGGAGAAAAAGGAGCTAAAGGTTGGAAGGCCTGGATGCATCAACAGGAGAAGGGTGGCTGGGTGGTCATCAATCCACCTGGTAAATATCTTGCATTTCAGATTTGGGATGAGTGAAGGGCGTGTTATAAGTCACACTCTTCCATTTGTTCTGTTTTCCCCAAGAGAAATAGATAGATAATTTATTTATGAAATGTATAGACTGCCTCAGTTCTGCTGGATATGATTTAGCACTGTCCACAAGTTAGAGCAGTGTTCTCCAATTCCATCCCTTCTAGATTTATTGGATTACAAATCCATCTTACATCAGCCAGTATAGACACTGGCCAGCTTATTGGAGAAGAATGGGAGTTGTACTTCAGTATTTCTGGCAGCAGTAATTGGGTAAGGCTAAGCTGGAAGACAGCCATCTTGCAATCATCTTGCTGAGCCTAAGAAAAGATAAATTTTCAGCCCCAAGGGATGATTTGGAAAAAAAAAAAAAATAAGGCTGCACAGCATTTGTTTGTTTTTCAATGTCCTTTTGATTTGAGGATTGAGTTATATACTGTAAATTGCTTTGGATAGGCAGAAGCCCTTAGACTGTTAAGTGAACACAAAGGTTCTGGCAGAATTAGACACTTTCAGCAGTAAAATTTATTCAGCTTTTGACTGCCATGTACATGAACATGTAGAATGAGTTGGAGGACTAAATTTAATTTTCATACTGGTTTTTGTGATTTATGTAGTGATGGCAAGATTCTTGCTGATTATGAACAGTGAGCATTTGTTCTGCTGTGATCTTGAATTTTTTTTGTGGGGGGAGCGCCTTCAAATCAGTGTTGACTCCTGGTGACTGCCTGGACCAGTCCCTGCAGTTTTCTTGGCAAGATTTCAGAAGGGGTTTGCCCTTGCCTGCTTCCTAGGGCTGAGAGAGAGTGACTGGCCCAAGGTCACCCAGCTGGCTTTGTGTCTAAGGCAGGACTAGAACTCACAGTCTCCCAGTTTCTAGCCTGGTGCCTTAATCACTACACCAAACTGCCTCTCCTGATCTTGAATTACTTCCGTGTATTTAAATTTACTCTAGAAATGTTTTTGCTTTTTCTTTCCACTCTTTTCTAAGATGTGAAGTAATTCAAAAGATATTATTCTTCTCTGAATTACTTTATTTAGGTAAACTTGTTTGCCCTGATCTGACCTTATCATTCTCATTGTCCATCTTGCATCCTGTCTTCTATGGGAAGTTCGAGGACAGGGATGTTGAAGTTTGAATTTGCATGCACTCTCATTTCCCCTTCCCAGACCTAATTCTTGTGAGCATCCTGGGCCAGCTTACAAAGGGCTTTTTATTTGAAATTAAACTCTTTAGAATTTCCACATGTTGAGCTGCAATTTTTGAAAAACTCACTGATATGTTTTTTATTTTGAATAGATGAAGATGAGGAAGATGTAGAGGATAAAGAAGAAATAAAGGATAGATCTCTACCAAAGTGGCAAAACTGGCTTCATATTGAACGTTCCCGGGAAGTAAGGCACTGGTTGCCCTGGCGGCCTGAAAAAAACAAGAAACAATCATTAGAAGATTGTGACGATCCAGAGAGGCAGGTTGGTGTGATGCAATAAGACCCGTGTTTACCTTAAGGGAAGCTTTTCTGTGGTGCTGGTGGACACACCTGAGTCTAAGATGGAAGCAGACTGTGAAAGAGTAGTTACATCTGCTTCTAGGAAGAGGTGTGTTGGGCAAAACTACAAAAACTTCTCTAGTGAACACATGCCTTTCTTGGAAAATGTGGAGGTATCAGCCCCCATATTTGAAAGTGAAAAATACGGGTGTATCTACTCTACTTTTTCTAGTATGTTGTGATAGAATGTGTCTTTAGCTTGTCAGCATACACCCATATTTTGGAAGGATTGTGTGTCTAATGTTGATTTCTTTATTGTTTACCAACTAGTTTTCTGATTTCTTGTAAATGTTAGGTTTGAGCCATTTTTGTCTAAAATTCAGTCCATACATAACAGCATTTTTATATGTTTCATAGGTCTTATTTGATGACCTTGGACCATCATTAGTAAGACTTTCCAGTCCTGAACTTCAGTTTCAACTACTTTCCTCATTTTTGCAATTCTTAGGAGTTCCATGCAGATGTAGACTTTTGCCTTCCTTCTTCTATATAGCAATGGATGAAAACAATTTCTTTGACAATGGGTATAACAACCAAGGAGCTCTGACTTCTTTGGACATGCCTCTCTTTAGAGTCAGTAGTATTGGTCATATGGACTCAATGCTCCAAGGAGAGAAGTGTGTGACTCACGCTAAGGAAGGAGAGCAATTTATTCAGAATCTCTTCCATATGATGCTGCCCTTATTTTCAGACAAAGAGAAGTCTAACCTATGCATTTTTTGGCTTCAGTATGAAATCTCTAAGGTAATGTACTTTCTATTATCTATACAGATAGCAGACCAAATGCATATATTATATCTATGAATCTGTTTCTAAAGTTGACAGTTCTGGGTAGAAAATGACATCCATTATAACTTAATATCCAGCATTTCAGCCAGTGGCATAGCACATGCTATGGAGGGTTGTGAATGGGGTGTGCTAGATGTGTTTATAAGTATGAATGAGTAGTGATGATGTTGATGAATGCAGGAGTTGTATAGTGCAACATTTGTAAAAATACAGAATATATCTTGTGTTGCCTGCTGTGTACAAGTAGTTCTCGTTTAGTGACTCCTTCATTTAGTGACCGTTCACAGTTATGACAGTGATGAAGAAGTAACTGTACGACCAATCCTTGCATTTATGACCTTCGCAGGTCTGTAAAGCAAAGGAAAGCCGAAGTAAGATCATAAGCACACTCGCAGTTTCACTTAGTGATCACTTCGCTTAATGACCGAATGGCCGGTCCCAACTGTTGCTAAACCAGGACTACCTGTATATAAATAATGCTAATATGTCTCAAGTGGGGACCCTTCAAGGCAACATACATTAAGTATGGTGTACTCATTTTAAACCTCTGACTACAACTCTAAGGAATTCTAGAGAAGTCCCTGTTAATGGCTTATAAAAACAATCCCTAAATAACAAGTTTGCAGGAGATCTTGATTGGATCATCCACAGGTTTCTAATAAATTTATTTATTACACGTAATTTGGTTTTTTGGTCTTTAGAAACACACAGAATGGTTTACTGTACATCCTTAAATCTTCAACTATTTAAAAACAACATTATCGCTGGATAAAAGATGCAACAGTCCAATAAGAAAGAAGACTAATTCACTATTGGATGAATGGAATGGTCTTTATCAGTCCTGAAACAGCATCTAGTTCTTCCACTTTCCTGAATAAAGCACTGTGCAGTCAGAGTGTTTACAGGTAGTTCTTGGGTTACGACGGCAATTGGGACCAGGAGTGCCATCACTAAATGATGTGGTCGTAAAGCATGATGTCATGTGACTGCATTGTTTAGCAGTGGCAATCCAGGCAGTCCTGGTTGCCATCGTGACCCCAGGATGTGTGGGTCGTAAAGTGGGTTGGCGCAAGCACAGGGAGGCCAAGGGGGGACTTACCAGAGCAACTTGTTACCTTCCCTGCCAGCTTCCCCATTGACTTTGCTTGTGGGAAGCCGGCAGGGAAGGTCGCAAAAGACAATCATGTGGCTGTGGAACACTGTAACTGTCGTTAAGTGTGAGCTGGTTGCCAAATGCCCAAATTGCGATTGTGTGACTGCAGGGGCACTGCAACGGCTGGAACGTTGAGGACCGGTCATAAGTACCCCTCATTTAGTACCGTCACAACTTTGAATGATCGGTGAATGAGTGGTCAGTAAGTGAGGACTGCCTGTAGTTGTCCTTTCCTCGGTCACTATGGGCCTCATTTAAGTAGGAGCTACAACAAGATCTTTGCTCTTGGGAAGGTTCATCTAGAGGAAGGCAAAAGAGACTTCCAGTTTGTAAACAATGGCTTTGGTTTGACAGTGTGGGGGGATTCGCTTCTTCTCCAGTGAAGTTTTCAGCTTCACTTCTCCCCAAACTCTTGGAGCGGTCATTGTGCAAAAAAGCTGTTGATTGGTGGACCTAGCTAGAACTGCATAGAAATAAGGAAAATCATTGTATTGTATACAGAGAACATTGTGTTTTCTGTAGGCTGTTTCTTCATTTTATTGTGTTGACTTCGCAGGTCACTCAGTATTTGAAAATGGGAAAGAAAAAGAAACTAAAATTGCAAGGCAAGAAAAGCAAAAAATTAGCCAAAAACCTTCTTAGGGCACCTGACAGCAGAAATAATGTTTCCCTTTGGCAACTGTATGCCTACCTGGAGTGGTTACTTGGCAATATAGAGGATGCTAGAAAGGTTTTTGATACATCTCTGGGGATGGCTGGAACTACTGGAATCCAAAACCCCCAATTCTGCCATCTTAGCCTTCTTTATGCTAAACTGGAAGCAGAATTGCTAGTAAATCTAGAAGGAGCTGTGGAATCACGTGCAACACACATATTGACCAGACTGGCTGAAAGGGGACATTATGTTCCTTATCCTGGGCAAGTATCATCAGTGAATGTTTTGAAAGCTCGGAAAACATACGAGAACCTGCTTCAAGACTGTTTAACTGAAAACTCCACTTCTGATCAAGAACATACTAGTGATTCCAGCCATCTGATTGGCTTGGTTGGTTGTTATGCTCTTTTCCAGTATTTAACTCTTGGGATTGACTCTGCAGTGGCAGTATACTGGCAGGTTTCTCAAAAGCTGAAAGACAAGAATCCTGGGGAAGGGCTTAGTGGTCAACATTTTACCACGCCTCTTGAAGACCTCTCCCTAATGCATGTAAGCTTGCTCAGGTTCCACATGAAAATGAGTGTATATCCTTTGAGTCCTCTTCGTGAAGTACTGTTGGACGTTTTAGAGAGATATCCCAGCAACCAGTCTCTTTGGAAGGCATACATCCAGATCCAAAGCAAGTCTCACAATGCTAGCAGAGCTCGGCGTTTTTTTGATGGTATTACAAGAACTACAAAATCACTGGAGCCTTGGCTGTTTGCAATTCAAGTGGAGCAAATGAGGAAAAAACTTATTGAAAGTGTCCAGAGGTAATGTCATCTCTATAACGATGGTAAGGTACTTGGAGAGGTATGCATGAAATAGAAAAGGTGTTTTGTTTTGGACCTGAAGCTGCATTGTGGCACCTAACCATTCCAGGCAGGATGACAACCTAAACCCATAGCATTTTGGGTTTTTTCCAGGTTCAGCCAAGACAAATTCTGGAAAGGTCTTACTGGTGAATAGAGCAGGGCTGTTGAGCCTACCCTCTCTCTCTCTCCCTGTTCTGCCACCACTGCCACCAACCTTCTTTCCTTAACCTTTGCTTAGTTGTCTTTCTGCTTCTTATTAGCTGGTGACTGTAGCTTTTTCCCTACTGCAAAAAGTCTTTGTCAAAAAGAAATGCTTTATTAAAATGCAAAAGAAAAAGAAAATGTGTAAATAAAAATACGACAAAATGAAAAACAAATGTTAAAAATTAAGTGGGGTATCCTATGCAGTTTATCCTGGAGCCCTCAGGAGAACCTTAATCACATGGAATCATATTGTCCAGTCTTTCCTTTATGCTGATGAAGAGCCTGTTCAGAGGCTGAAAGTTGACTTGCTTAATCAGGACAGTCTTTTGTAGTATTCAAAAATATTTCTTGCATCAGCCAAGGCCCGGTTCTTCATACATGGATATATTCCAAATTTTTGGAATATAATTCAACAGCATATTAAGATACTTTTGTATCTGTTCCTTTTCCAAGATACAAGACATTTCCTATTGTTTTATCCTCAGAATAGCTGTGTGAGATTGCATTTGTACAAACCATACAGCCAGTTTCATGGCTGATTGGAGAGACAACTTTCCCATATCTCAATCCAACACTCAAAATCACTGATCATTGCTGTTTATATCATGTTATTTTTAGAGAAATAAAGGAGACATTAATTTATATTGTGCTTATCAAATTAACATACATTAATTTTTTAAATATGAAAAAGATAACGTAGGAGTTAGTTTGTAGCTTAGCTAACATGTTTTAAGGCTTAAATCCACTTGATAACGTAAGGCAACCATTGTTTGCCAGCCTAAACTTTCTCATATTTATTAAGAAGACAAAATGGCAAATGAAAGGACACCATCGCCTCTAGAGATCGTGGAGAATAAGAAATAGTGTCACACACAAACAGTATACAAGTGGAAATTGCTCATGCATTGCAGAAGTCCTGCCATCTTTTCCCCAGTGTAGCCCCTTGACCATTTTAAAAGAATCACTTCGTGCTGCTGGTTCTGCTCCTGAAGTTTGCAGTCTGCAATACATTCAAAGGGATAAGAATTTCAATTATTTCTGTAAAATCAAGACTCTTGATTCTCCTGTGACTACTCAGTTTTCACTTTTCTTCAGGGAGCCCGCTGGAGATGTGTATGCAACCATTCCTGAAATTGGGTTAACAAATCGAATCAAAGCTTTATTTGAACATGCAATTGAGACTGAAAACGGTGCTCATTGTCCATTGCTCTGGAGGCTGTATATATGCTTCATGGTGAGAACATCATCATTTGCCTTATGTTCTCTATCTAATCCTGTAGGTAATCTTTGAATACCGTATTATTGATTAAAAGCTTTTAAAAAACCACATTTTAAATTGATTGTATACCTGTGAATGCAGTGGAAGTATTTGGATTGCAAAATCACTGTCGAAACCATTTTATGTATCAGATATATCAGCTTTGATATTTTGTGTTAACTTTCTTAAAGTAAGGGAGGCTGTAATTTTCCATTAACTTCCCATATTGTTCCTAGCCCTAGGAGCAGATTGTCAGGAGGATGCAGTTAATTGTAAAAGGAAAAAGAAAATGAGATTTCCAAATCTCAGAAAGCAGATATTATGCTGTTCACAAAAGTATATAAATACAATGTATTTATATACTTTTAGTGTATTTATATTGTATTTATTGTATTTTTGTATTTATATACTTTTAGTGTGATTTGTACATTCTTCCTTCCCCAACCAACTGCACTGCAAATATATCAGACATCAGTTCCAGTAATTGAGAGGGAGGGATGGGCAACCTGTGGGCCATGTGCAACCTCCCTCAGCACCCCAAAATTGTGCTGCCCAAATCACAATTTCAGCAGTGCACTATTTGTTTTAAATTTAAGTGTGGGAGTGGAGATCTGGCCTTTCCCCCTCATTTCCTCCTTTGCACCCCCAAATGTAGCTATTTTGTGGCCCAATTTCAGCCTTTTTAAAAAGGTTTTAAGTTGGAGTGGGAGCAAACCATCCCATCCTCTTAGAACCTCCAGAGATTCTCAAACTGACAATTTAGATCTGTCTTTTGGGAGGTGGGATTTGGGAGGTCTTAAGTGTGGTTATGTGGGAGTTTTGTTTTCTCCCAGAGGCCGCCTAATCTTATCCACGTTTAAAATCCTGGGGGAAAAACATAATAAAACTTGTTCCTGATGGTATTATGGGATTGTCTCCTGCTACACCCATTGGGAAGGTCAGGACGATGAATTGCATCCCTTGCCCACAGCTGCTGTCAGGCTGGAGAAGGCTGTTAAGTTCCACACACTTGGACAGTGCTTCTCAACCTCAGCAACTTTAAGAAGTGTGGACTTCAATTCCCAGAATTCCCCAGCCAACCATGCTAGCTGGGGAATTCTGGAAGTTGAAGTCCACACATCTTAAAGTTACTGAGGTTGAGAAACACTGCATTAGGATGTCAATGAAACTAAGCCAACAGACTCTGTCCTTGCCTTTTTTCTGGCCCAGCTGCATGGAGCATTTTGAAAAAAATTACTTCCCTTTCAATATCCACCACTTGTTATGTTCATCCATTTCTTCTTTACTTCTAAATTTAAAAATACAGTCCATATCTTTTCTAAATGCTTGCCTGTTTGAAATGCAGCTTTTCTTTTCTTTTTTCAGGTTACTTTGGGAGATAAGGCAAAAAGTAAAGGTGTATTTTACAGAGCGCTTCAAAACTGTCCCTGGGCAAAAGTAGGTTTCATTACTTTGTGATAACGATGCAAAAATGCTTGTATGCAGTTCATCTCCAACCAAAAGATATACCAGCAAAGAAAGTCTGCCTTCCAATTTCCACTCTAGAATATGTATATATATAAAAATTAGTTGCTCAAAGATTTCTTATGACTTGCTATGGGCTTTTTATATGCATTTTTTTTCCAAAACTACAGTGTTATGTTTAATTGATTTTATTGTAATTTGTTTGTTGTGACCACCCAGAATTGTTGAGTCAGGCAGCATACAAGTTTAATAAATTATTCTTCTTGTTTTTGTTCTATACTTGTTCCTTTATTAAATGAAAACCAGTTCTGATTTATCATAGCATTGTGGTGAATTGATAGTTCTTTACTTGACTTCTGTATTTATAGGTGCTGTATATGGATGCAATAGAATACTTTCCAGATGAGTTGCAAGAGATCCTTGATCTAATGGCTGAGAAAGAGCTGCGAGTACGGGTACCAATAGAAGAACTGGAGCTGCTGCTTGAAGACTGAAGAATGGTCCAAAGATGTGAAGACAAATGATTGGCTTGTTGGTTTAATGAGCCTTCGGTACAGCTAGGGAGGAAATGTTTGTGATCATCTGTAAAAATGTATAGAACAAGGGTTTATATTTTTTTTATCCAAACATATCTGTTCCATTAAGTGCAGGTATGGTTACAAAGGCTTTTAAGTAATACTCTTAACTGCCTCACTGCTAAAAATGCTAGTCCAGATATATAAGCCAAATATATCTAAGATAACGTGCAGTTGGATGGGAAGTTGTTTGCTCCCAGTTGGTTCTGATTTTATCGGTGACTGTTTATCCAAGATGGAAACACACAGATCATCAGAGTTTAAACTCATGGAAATGTGCAGTAATTTGACAGTTTAGAAGAAATATTTCATTAATGAAGCCATGTGTAACTGCATTTTTATCCGTTTATTGTGACAAATGGCAGGTGGAATGTAAATATCCTTGTACAAGTAGTTTATAAAAATTCTATTGGAATGTGGAAGCTCTTAAATACATTCTCTGCTTTGATTTGTCCTTCATTACTGCATTGAAATTTACTGTTGTTTTGGCTTGCCAGAAGAAAAATGGGACTTTCCAATGACGACTGTGTGGAGCTGTTGCAATTAGCTTCTACAGGCTGCTGCTGAAATAGGTTGAAATGACAAAAATTAAAACAAGCCATGTGGATGGGTTCTAAAATTTAAAGCTTTACCCTTTGAAATTATACTTCTGTCTTCCTTAGTTAATGTTTACAAGTTTGAAATTGGACAGAACTCTGAAAATTGGGGGTGGGTGGGTTAAGTCTGATTTACATACAGCACATTAGAAATACAGTCACCTAATGTAGCACTGATTAGGGTTTCCCTTCAGTGTTTCTGTGAACTGCTGATGCAGATAGATTCTAGTTTAATATATTTTAATGCCTTGATCTAAAATCTACAAGGGCTTCAAGACTCAACCTGTCAAGATAGCATTTATATTTTAAAGCAGCATCTGGTGTATTTAGAGATGGTAGGGCTGATGAGCCATGCTTGTTCTGGTACAAATGCAGAGTGTGGATGTCTCAGATAGATCAGGGCTGAACAAAAAGTCACCATATTTGTTGGGGAGGCAGAAATTGATTCTGCAACCAAAACTTCAGGTGAATGTAAAAACTTTTTTTTCATAAGCATGTGGGTGTCTGTCTATCAATTATCATCTATCTATCTAATTTGTGCCTGAGTCAGTCTTGACTCCTGGCGACTGCCTGGACAAGTCTATGCAGTTTTCTTGACAAGATTTTGGAAGTGGTTTGCCATTGCCTTCTTTCTAGGGCTGAGAGAGACTGGCTGGCCCAAAGTCACCCAGCTAATTTCGTGCCTAAGGTAGGAACAGAACCCTTGGTCTCCCAGTTTCTAGCCTGGCGCCTAAGCCACTACACCAAACTGGCCTGTTCTCTGTCTCTCTCTGTCTTAAAGCAGGAGTGTTTAATAGCTTGAAGTGTTCCAGAATATCTTTTCCACGTTTTGGACTGCTACAGTAAGTAGCTTGCTTGTTTCCATGTGAGAGAAGAGAAACACCATGTACCCAAGATTGGGGCTTCCTGTGTTCTGGACATCCAAAAGCAAGAGTTAACTTGAAGTTAATCCTCCATTTCAGCTTTCAACTCAGAGATGAAAGCTCAGCAGAGAATGACTCAGGGCTGCTTCAGCAAGCCTATTTTACTTTTACCGCTATACTGGTGCTTGTTTGTCCAGTGCGTGGATGGTGAGAAATGCCAAGTCTTCCCATACTTTCGATAGCAGCTCTGGCCCTTTCAGTAACAGGCCTGGGAACTTTTTTTTTAAAAGCCGTACATCACTCCAGTGCAATGGTTAAAACTTTCACATGCTATTGGAGTCACAGTAGTAATTTCATACACCCAGGCACTGACAAAACTCTGCCTGGAACCTGCTAAAGCATCTGAGCGCATTTAGATTTATAACCACAAAAAAACACTAACTGTTCGGAGACTGAAACTAGGAACCAAAATTGAAACTTGTGGTTAATTACTCATTATTCTGTAAAACCTGAGAAACTATTTCTGTAAGGTACAACTAAATAAAAACTAACACAGCCTGTCGATAGTTGATCTGGTAAAAGTATTCAGTCAGGGTGTTATGAGATCTGGTCATAAAACCCTAACCGGGCCACCGAAGAGCCAAAATAGTGTTCCCAGAGATGTTCTCTTTAATGGAGATAATTCAGGGAACGGGAGAGGGGAGGGGGGAGTTACAAAGCATTCTGTTTCACTGTTAGCTTTTTTTTCTTTAAGGGTGTTCTAGAAAGCATCCTCTTGCTCATGAGCATTTCATCTGCTTGGAAAAGTGCTTGTATGATACATTATCAGGGCTGTCTGACTTGTAAATAATTCAGCAAACACATTTTCAAGTTCAGAGTTGCATTTGGCACCTATAAATAATTTTGGCTATATGTGGTAATGGTATTGCCAATGTTAAACAGTTCAGCCTGTTCAGCTGCATTCACAGCCAAAGAAACCTGAGCACTGAAGAAATCTCTGGTGGTTGACCCAGTTACGCTGCTTTAAACTTGAAATGTGGGTAAAAGCCTATACATTTGCTACTAACACACAAACAGAAAATACTTCTTCGGCTATTTACCATTTATAATCAACCATAACAACTTTTCTTCTTGCAACAGTGTTACTTTTAAAATACTGTAATAGTTTTTGGAGTTAAAAACTGAAGAACCAAAATGGAATCAATGCATAATATCATTCCTGAATCAGGATTACAGAAGTTGGCTCTGGCTCATGCAAATTCTTCCTGAAATAACAATACATACCTTAGATAAAATTAACACTAACCAACATTCACTGTTAATGAGGCTTTTGGGGCTAATTGAGAATTTTGAGAGTATGTCATGGATATTCACACCAAATAGTTGGTCTTGGAGGGGCCTGAATATTAAATGTCCAACAGCACGGGCATGGCCAGTCTAACCCATCCCCTCTCCCCCTTGCAAATTTTTAGAAGGTAAATTAGTGAGATTACTTCCATCATTACTTCAATTTCCCAGACAAAGTATCCCCAGATAAGGCTATTTTAAAATAAATTATAGGCCTACAACCACTTGCTATCTTTAGATAATGGATATGGGGCACTTACACTTTCCTGGTAAGGCTAGAAGCTGGAAATTTGTAGCAGGCCAGTTCTCCCTTTACAAAAATTAAAAGTCTCTAAAGGTGGGTTGAGCAGGGATCCTAGGAGTACCCAAGTGAACTTCAATGGGCACCATGCTGCCTACACCTGCATTTAGAAGGATGGGCAAAGAAAGCTGTGGCCAGGAAGCCCACTTAAAACAGGGCAACCAAATAACTAGTGACAATAATATTTGATCTGAAAATATAATTGGCAAAAGAGCACCTATTTATGATTGTCTCTTTGCAATTATACTTTACTGGCAACATCTATTTCTAGTACCCTGTATTGCCACAGGCTGTCTTGTTGAGCTTGAGATAGTACGAAAGCAACCAGTGTCATACATGGTTTAAATCATTCATGTCAGCCACGAGAACTCCCCCTCAGGCTTACAACACATTCTTCATTCAGAAACAGAGGGCGTCTGTTATATTTTGTCTGCAGAATGGCAGAGGGGCAAACATTTTTCACCTATCATCTCGCCTTTTATTATTTTTACAAATAACTCAAGGCAACGAACATACCTAATACTCCTTCCTCCTCCTATCTTCCCCACAACAACTCTGTGAGGTGAGTTGGGCTGAGAGAGAGGGACTGGTATTGTTTGATGCACTGAACAGCCTATTTCATTTTAGTTTTCAAGCTGCTTTTACATTTCCTAAGGGAAAATAAATCTCATGTCAGTGGTATCCACCTTCACCACATACCAGATATTTAACTATCTTAGATGCTTGCTACCAGAAGCAGGGAATTGAGCTACCAAGGATTTGACATTCAGCTAAAGCCGAGCTTTTCAACCTGGTGATTTTCAGATGTTGTACTACAGAACTCATTCCCAGCAAGCATGTTGAAGCAGGAAAGATGGACTTAAAACTACATTCACAATGAAGAAATCTCACGAGCAAGTTAGCATATAAATCAGAATATATAGCCCACTACAATCTCCTTTGGAAAGGGTTTCTAAGGTCTTGCGCAAGATTAAGCACTGCTTATTGCCAAGTATCAAATCTTTTTAACGCCAAAATGGTATTGAATAAGCATTATCTACTAAGACAAATCTTATTCATATCTTTAAAAAAGGAGGGATTTCCCATTTTTCACTTCATTAAATCCATGAAGCTTCTTTTGGAGCATATGAAGTATCCCAAACATAATGCCAAAAGCAGCAGCATTCTCAATGGTATATAAGAACCTTCCAATATTGAATATGCACTGCCAATTTCCCATTGGTAAAGTGGGAATGCATGCTAACCACTAGATTGAATAAAACATTATGAACTGAGTTGGGTATTTGATCAGAACATCTCATTTGAAGATAGATAGAATGGCTGTTTAATTTTCCATAATTAAATTTATTTCCATAATTTTCCACTTTCCTGTCCAATTTGGAAAATGTTCTCATATACAATGGCTGCTTTCATTTCTTTGATCAAAACTGTGACTACCTTAGTTGTAAGAACTGAATCAGTACAACCTGACTATAGTGGTTCAAGGGAGGAATTGCTCTTTTTTTTAAAAATGGTTTACCTTTGCCCAAATAACCTTGACAATGAAATCTCACTCCTTATTACAAATGTATGAATCTGGCACACCATAGCCTTAGAGTTGAGGACTGAATGAAATGAAACACGATTCTTCTTGGACATCCAAATGGTTTTGACTGCAGACAGCATATCAGTCACAAAACTTTTTCTATTAAACTGCATTGATTTTCCATGAATCAGGTCCTTTCATAGTATTTCCATCACTATATTTTTCAGTACCTTTCTAGAGATATATGTAAATTCAAGCAACGTACATTCAGCTGCACTTTAGACTAAGTATCACAACCAATCACTGAACACTCGCAGAGTCTGCTAAAAACGTCTTTTTGTAGAGTAAGAGGCAATGAAACAGCTGGGGCACACATTAAAAACCATCTTTGCTTAAATTCTAATCCAACCATCCCAATTCACTTGGAAATCAATTTTTAATGACAAAGTATTTCACAATGAATGTATGCCAGAATACACAAAAATTCACATAAGTGAATTATCATGCTTTAAGCAGCAAAAGCTTCTTCTTGTATTCACTAACATCTTGCTCTCCCACATTCTGAAGGAAAAAAAAAAAGGTTCTAGCAATTACCCCCATCCTATGACCAAAACAAAGGTGGGGGAGTTAAAGATAGAGGCCTTCCGGAGTGCCTTCCTGTTTCTTATAAAGAACATTTTCTTTTGACTTTTTGAAATCTTCATTTGTTACTTTCATCCTTCGTTCACGCAGAGCCATCAAACCAGCTTCTGTGCAAATTGCCTATTAGAAATGGAAGCATTTGATTAGAAAATCACGAGTCTGATTTGTATGAAAGGCTAAGAAACTATAATGTTCAAACAAGCTGGTGGCCCTTACGTTTATAGGAAAACATAGTGTAGAAAGAACATCATTAAATATTCATTAATTAAAAACAAAGGTGATTTGACTGTAATGCAGAGCAATCATTACTAACATTTGATAATCTTTCCCTCCCTAATCCTAATTCCCCTGAAAGAGTGTAATGTGCTTGTCACAACAGAGCTCAATGAAAGCATTTAGTAGGCCAACTTCCCTAGCCACCAATACTCCCAGTGAAAATAGTTCAGTCCCACCAATTTTCTATAAGCTTTTTACACCAAGCATGCAAACTTGTGAAGTTTTAACTTCTTCCCTGACTCTCAGGATAGGTGGCCAAATGTTCATTTTCTCTTCCAATGTTTTTCCCCCTCACAACAATGGCCATCAATGAAAGAGCCCTTCCAAATATTTATAGATGGGGAATAAAAAAGAACATCCCCTTCACTCAGAAAAGATTGCCATAACAATGAGATATTTACTATCAGGAAACAGAAAAACCAGTGCTTTTTTAAAAGGGTGAAAAGGAGAAAGGAAAGCAGTGACCAGAGCTTTCTGGAAGCAAACTATCAAGCCACAGTTTTGTTAGTGACTGGTCAAATGAAAGGCATTTCTAGGAAAGTCTTCAGTGGAAAGGGGTGCAACATACTGTATGACACAAATGCACAGTTGATTCCCTCTGGAAGAAAAAAAAATCATTGGTTATCAAGGATTTTACCTTTATATCTGCCCCAGACAGATCATCTTTAGCCATTATCAACTCATCTAGAGTAACATCATCTGCCAAAGTCATTCTGCTGGTATGAATTTGAAAGATGCGCTTCTTTGTTTTTTCATCTGGCAGAGGAAATTCTATCTTCCTGTCAATACGTCCTAGGATTTAGAAAAAACGATCAGCTATTTCAGATTTTTGCCTGGGAAATCAAAAATAGAAAACTTCCCTTGGAAAAAAGCTTCATACTTAGCCTTCATATTATCTCAGAAAATACTAGTGCATCTTTGGATAGTCACATTATGACACACAGAATTTCATTTTTATTTCAGCTCCACTTCACAAAACACAATTAGTTCTCCTTATTAATGGAGCAAAACATCTCCCCTCAAATTTCATTAGCCACACAAATATTTGTATTTCAAATTATTTCATGCACTGTTTATACTAAATAGCATGAATAGGCACTCCAGAAACTTTCTTACTCAATCCCGTTCACATATAGATCTAATTAGTATCATTAGATACTAATGATTGGTGTCGATTAGTTGCACTGTGCTTTTTCAGACTTGGCTCAAGACCTGGCAAATAGATGACTGAAAAAAAAAAGAATCTGACTAAATAACACCTACATCCCATACTTTCAAGCTCTTTGTGTGAAACGGCAGTCATGACACTTCCCCAAAATTCCGTATGTTGCCACCATCCCAAAGAGGATAAAAAGCCCTTAAGAAAAGCTCCTAAGGGAGAATTCTTTCTTTGTATGTGTGCCTACACAATATTCTAAAATCTGATATATGGCTGTTTCTTCCCATCCCATCTGGTCCAGCAAGAGGGTCATGCTCCTGGTTCTGTCTGCTGAGGAGTGTCAGCTGGCAGGGCCCAGGAGGAGAGCTTTTTCTGCCATGTCACCCTCCCTCTAGAGTATCTTCCCTCTGGAGATCAGACTGACCCCGACCCTGCTGGCCTTAAAGACTTGGTTCTGTGCTTGAGCTTTGGGCCCCAGATGTGTGAGAAGCCTGTTTCCTGGTTGTGTTGACTAATGTTTTTGTAATGTTCTCTTGACTGCTGTGTGTTTTATGTTTCTTTGTATAAGATTTTATTACTTTTAATACTGTTAACTGCCCAGAGGCATGTATTTGAGATGAGCAGCCATATAAATCAAATGCATACATATATACTAAGCTCCAGAAAGGAAGTTATAAAATTAGTAGAAAATGCAGTAATTCTTTCTCTGGAATATTCTCTTTTTCCCCCAGGCCAGGCCAATCTGAGTAAAAAAGTAAATCTTTTGGAACAGCAAAAAATTACAGGCTTTGGATGTGATCTGACTCCCAAGTTTCTTCAAACCATTTCCAGATCAGCTGGGATCAACCCGTTCTAGTGAAAAACTGAAACACCATGACATATAGGGAACAGACCACACTATTTTACACAACACTAATAATTAGAAACAGTTATATTTTAAGTAGTTAAATATGATCATCATACTTTTTACCTGGTCTGATTAAAGCTGGATCCAGTGTTTCTATTCTGTTAGTAGCCATGATCACTTTTACATCTCCACGTGAATCAAACCCATCTAACTGGTTCAGTAACTCCAACATTGTTCGCTGGATTTCCCTTTCTCCTCCCGAGTTAGAATCGTACCTTTGGAATAGGAAAAAAGTATCTAAGTTAAGGTTAAGTTAATATGAGCAGCAATTTCTTCATTCCCCAGATATTTCAGCACTGACTCATAATAGCATTGTCATAAGCACATACAGAATTCATCACTTCCTTTCCCCACCATGTTCACTCAGCCAATCCTAGAGATTATCTTTCCTCAACGAACAAGCACATATGATACCTTTTATGTATGTGTGCACATATTTGTCAGACCGAACTCCAAAAAAGGATGAAGCTACAAAAGTTAATAACAAATTAAAATTAACTGCCTGTAAAATAAAGCACTGGTTCATAAAGCTATTCCTCCATCTGCATATACAAACAATTCTCTTTTCCACACACATGCACACATACTCTGCCTCCTTGGATCAGAAGCAGAAAATAAGAGGGGGAGAAAACAGAATGACACATATTTATGTTATGGGAAAGGAAGAAAAGAAAAATGGCAAATGGAAACCTATGCAAGCTTAATCGGTAATAAACTTCATTGAAGGGAATGGCTTGTACTCCCATGTAGATGTGCTTCGGACTTCTAATCCTCCGGAAATGTTATGAAATCCAGTAACAGTCTTTCTACATTCAAGAGGGAGGAGGGAGTAATATCCTCAATAACTTCACTGATCGGCAGAAGTAATCACAACAGGTTTTCTCTTTCTCCTGCCTCCTCCATTCCAACTATTTGTTTTTTACAGAAGTATATCTGACAAGGTATTTCTTTCTCCCACCCATCTCCCTTTCAGGTCCATCTCTTGCCTCTAATATTTTATTCTCTGAAAACCTAAAATAATACTCTACTCCCTCAATCCAGTGTAGCGATTAATGTGTTGGATGGGGACTAGAAAGACCCAAGTTCAAATCCCCACTCAACCCCTCCGTGTCTTTGAGCCAAACACACACTCAAGCTTCAATCAAACCTACTTCACAGGGTTGTGGTTGGGGTAAAATTAAATTAAAGGAACGTTCCTAGTCTAGAACTCTGAAAGAAAATGCAGGAAAGAAACACAGTAATAATTATATAATACTTCACAAATAATTATTTGGGGAAAAACTTTGCTGAATCTGACTTTATGAAAAAGAAAAATAGCTGTCCAGCTACCTGCTCCACATTAGCACTGCTCCCTTTGTTTTTAAAAAGTTTCAGGTTCTAGCAATGTTAAATATCTTATAAATTAAACAAATGGTTTAGCTGAGACAGTTTAGTCTGATACTTGCCAGCACTAATTCTCATCAGTAATTCTTCAGATGTACCCCTACAGGAATTAGGTTTGACCATTTTCTTACAGTTGAAGATAGCAGCATGCAAACCACTCAAGCTCTTATTAGTGAAAACCAGATGTAAAAAATGAAGAGTCTGTTAACAGATATGCATGTGATGTTCAGCACGGGAGTGGCTATGATGCCCTACCTTTTGGTACCTATGGCATCAATTTCATCAATGAAGACAATTGACGGGGCATGCTCCTCAGCAACTCGAAATAGTTCTCGAACAAGCTTTGGACCATCTCCCAGATATTTCTGGATAAGTTCGGAACCAACCACTCTCAGGAAGGTGGCAGAAGTCTGATTTGCCACTGCTTTGGCTAATAATGTTTTACCTGTTTAATTACAAGACACCAGAAAGTTAGCACATGCTCTAACTTGTATTACACATTCATGCATGAAAGCAATCATGCAATTCAGATTATTGACCGAAGTCCTCCAGCTACCTATTATGGACCAAGTTTGATATTTAAGCCAATAAACAATGGAGTTATACCTTGGAAGTATTTTACCTGCTTGAAACAGATTTTTGCTGTTTGAATTTGCTGTCTGAAATGCTGAAGGAAAAGCAGCAACCGATAAACTGATTTCCTGTCAATTTAAAAAGATGCTCAGAAAGTACTATTTGTCACGATCATATTTGGAGGAGGAAATTGTTTTATTTTTACGTGGTGATCCTATGCAATGAAAATAATAGAATGAACTAACCAAATCAACCATACTTCCCCAAAAGTTTGGTTGATTTGGTTAGTTCATTCTATTATTTTATTTTTATTTTAGTTTCAGCATCAAGGGACTGGCAGATCTCACACACTATGTCTGTGCAAATTAATATGAAAAGTATAGTTTCTGAAACACTTGGGATGCAGAATCATCCACAGTGTCCTAATAAATTTCCCACACCTGATATACGGGGAAGGGTTTCAGTTCTGGCTCAATAAGTATCTGTCTTCTGGTTTCCTATGGATACCCCATGCTTCCCTAGATAAATTTGCCCACAGCATAGGAAGGGAAGGCATTCACATGTCTGATGGATGAATTAAAGCCTGATTGGACCCTGAGCAATCCGTAGAATGGACCTAATAAGTACCTGGGTGTTACTGCGAGACAAACAATCACAAATATTACCACTTTCTATAAATTGGACAGAGTGCCAAAATGGAAATAAACCATCATAAATACAGATTAAATATCAATTTATTTAAGATACCAAATTCAGTGGTTCTAACCGTCCACATTTTAAGTTCACCCACCATTTTATCAAAAAATCTAGGTCCTACGAAGGTAGAAACAAAAAGCTTACTTACAGCTATTCTGTTACGGTATTTATCAGTTATGGTAATTTTTAAGGTCATTAAAATTGCTATAATTAGGTTGATCATTTTGTTCCTTATAACTGTAAAAGAGTGAAAGCTTACAGGAACTGAGGCAGCATTACTTACTGAGGAAGGAGTCTTCTCCTAAGTTTAAGGGAAAAAAATACATCTGAATAATGGGAGAAATCTGACTTTGGCTCCTAAATTCAAGTTTTTCATTGATGCTCAGGTCTGGAACACCAGCAAAATATTCTGCTATAATGCTCTCTTCCCTTTACCCCAGCATACTCTACTGGAGAATGGCTGCTATACTCTCCTTCCCTCATGGGAACTTTCTTTATTTCTGCCACTAGTTACCTGTACCACTGTTTGAGAAATACCAGTTCGGGTTAGTTACTGCACCACACATTATGAAAACAACTGCCTGATCTCTTTCCTAGCATTTTCCAATGGAGGCAAACCAGCTGGATGTAAATATGTTAAGCTTCAGCAGTTCATCAAGCATGTTTGAAGACCATCAAACCATAAAGACCAATTTCAAGAACAGCAGTAATACACGGATTAGAACTTTCAGTCAATATAATGAGACATATGCCAAGGCAGGGTGATTGGCCTTATTAACATAGAACACTTCGATATATTTTTTTTCTGTAATATATGTATTAATGCCACATAGTAAAGGTAAAGGTTTCCCTTGACGTAAAGTCCAGTCGTGTCCGACTCTAGGGGGCGGTGCTCATCTCCGTTTCTAAGCCGTTAGAGCCGGCGTTGTCCGCAGACACTTCCGGGTCATGTGGCCAGCATGACGACTCGGAACGCCGTTACCTTCCCGCCGAAGCGGTACCTATTGATCTACTCACATTTGCATGTTTTCGAACTGCTAGGTGAGCAGGAGCTGGGACGAGCAACGGGAGCTCACCCCGCCGCGCGGTTTCGAACTGCCGACCTTCCGATCAGCAGCTCAGCGGTTTAACTCGCAGCGCCACCGCGTCCCCATCAGTATGCCACATACTGATATAAAAATACATGAAAAAAAATTACCTGTGCCAGGTGGCCCATACAGAATGACTCCTTTGGGTGGCTTTATTCCCATTTCTTCATAATACTCAGGATGAGTCAAAGGTAGTTCCACAGATTCCTACAAGGAAGAAATTAACATACCTTCAAAGGGCTGATCAATCCTTTTATCACCCTAAGGCTCCTTCTGGTTAGAAAATCACAGATCAAGGCAAGGCCCTAATAGCCAATATTAAAATGTAATAAATACAATGTGCATGCTATTCATGGGGATGAACACGTAGTAGCTTTTAACCTGCAATGCTTCTATTCTGAAGCAACTGTTTCCTGCCTCAAATCTATTGTTTATTTGAATAACACGAACTGCAAATAATTAACATTGCCATTTTTACACAGCTTACACAGCTGCTTCAAAAGCTGTTCCTGGCTTTCACCATACATGTATCATATCACAGTTACAAAATATCTGAAAACAAAAGATTACTCAAAATACAAAGAGTGTTGACAAAAAGAACTTAAAACGCTGTAAAGATAAATTATAGAATCAATAAAATTTATTTCTGGCGAGATTCATCTCTCTCTCAAGGAGGGAAGGAAGAGGCGAATCATCTAGTCACACATCTTTAAGCTACAGGGTCAGGAAGTTGCAATTCTAAAATTATTTCACTTTTTTGGCATTTCTAGTTTCTAATAGCCAGAAAGGCAGTACATGCTATAAGAATATAATTTCTCTTCCACGCTGGGGTAGGGTGAGGATGCCAGGTGGGGACTGCTGTGTAGAGGGAAGAAAAACATGCCAGAAACCAGGGAGAAGTTATAAGCGTTGAAACCAGGGTTGAAATAAGACAAATGAAGCTACATTCTAAAGCTCTGAAGGAGAGAAGTAATTAGAACAGAGAAGGCAACTGGCTTCCAAGGACAAATCAGCCCATTGCTTCCTGCTCTCCCAAGCAACTTCCCTCTCCCTGACCCTGTCTCAGAGAGATCAATGAAGTACAATGAATGGTGAGAATATCAGAATGCTGAATGTTAGACACTCCATCTTAGAATTATCTTTGAAGGTATTTCCCCATACCCTACTACCCATACCCCATACCCTTTCTCCTGGTCTTTCCTTTCCCTTCCCTTAGATTGGGATGTCGAGGTTTAAAATTATTTATCAAACTTTAGGTGTTTAATTTTATAACAATTTATTAAACTTAAAATGTATTAAACTTTTACTCAACTTTTATTAAGTAAAAACAAAAACTAGAGCTAAAAGGTCAAGCTTTGTCTGATTCATAATGGGATATGGCTTGAATATTGTGGCATGGCCATACTGAGAAGGATTGAAATGGATTAGATGGGCTATGCATGGTATCTCAAGCAGGGATATTGCTGTGAGTATCCTGGGATTGGGTTTGGTACAGCTAACCAAACAAACACACGGCATCTTGGAAACAGATTTCCTGAATGAATTCTCAGGGTATTTGGGGACCAACATTTGGTAGAAACTTCCTCTGGGTTCTTTGGGTTGATTTTGATAGACATATCTAGAGATTAGAGCTAACTTAAGAACTCAGGCTGTTAAATGTGGGAAGCCCAGAGGGAAGTGCTGAGTCAATAACCATATCTCAGCATGGGATCTACAAAGACTTGTTTGAATGGAAAATATATGCATGCACTCGTTGAACACAAGAGCATCTTCCTGGAGGACAGATGGTGGCAGTGGGAATGATCCAGCTACTACCCCAAGTAAGAAATAGGAAAGTGTGAAGATTCAAAGGGCTTCTGGGAAAGGAGGTTTGAGACTTTTAGTCTTCCATCTAAATGTTTAGCAATTCTATACAACTACAACAAAGCTTTTGTATAATGTATACAAAAGTCCTAAATTAGAAGTACTGAAGTGAGCAAAATACTAAAGCCATTTAATCAGAAGTCACTTGGATTTCTTAGAGTATTACAACTCTAAGAAATCATCTAGTAATAAAATGTTCTGGCATTTTTTCCACTATTGGACAATGCTAGAAATATTAATACCTTAATTTCTTGAATTTGGTTATCCAGGCCCCCAATATCTGCATATGTCTCTTGTGGGGCTTTTTCCACTTTCATCACTGTAACTAAAGGATCTGTGTCGTCCATTAAGACACCAATCACAGCATGGACCTGTTAAAAGTAATGCAGAAGCATCAAATTAAGTAGGAAAGTATTTGAGCAGTTGTCCTATTACAGGCCTGGCATAAAGTAGAAACAGCGTTATTAGATTGATAGGACATTTCACACGGTCAAATTCAGCTCCTGAAATCTATTTCTCAGAGACATGCACTTTGTGGCTTCTGGTAAACTGGATTATGTCAATTCCTTTTCCAAACTGCAGAGAAAAGAGAAGGCCTCCTGGCAAATCTGAAAGTTATGGGGACATACCTCAACCTTTTTTGGGAGGGATGAGAAAGAATCGTGGACAAGCCGGTCACATCTTATATTCTCCATGTAATGACTCAGGCCACACAAATACAAATAATTTTACAGGTCAGCAGACAGACCTGGTCTCAACTGCCACTTTGGTGTGACTCATTATGTCTTAGTGTGGACACAGAGAAGTAGACAAATGATGATCCTCTCATCATTTGTATTTATAGCTTTTTGTCCAAGAATGCTACAGCCTGGTTTGTTCTGATCAGAGTTGCAACTTAACTTGCTTCATTTGGTTTTTTGGCAGGGTGCATTATCATCTCTCCTACTGAGGTTTAATTTTTGCTGAGTTTGTAGCTTTTTTAAAAAAAATCATCATGACCAAAAGAAACAAAAGAGTTGAAACTTGCAAGCTACAAACCTAGCATATAGCTGGAGGGAAGGTAAGAAACCAACAGGACCACCTTATTGGCTTAGTTGGGGGACTGGTTCCACTCAGGAAATTTCTATTAATTGTTTCTTTTTAAGCTGGTTGCTATAAGAAATTTATAATTTAATAATAGGTGCCTGAGTAGTTTTTTTTTCCTCTATCCCTACAGGAGGGAATATCCTAGTTGTTACTGGTCTTATGCAATCTGTTCTGAGAGACCACATTGTCTAGATCAAGCTAAAAGTCTTTAGATATAAAGATATTCATAATGTTTATCTATTTTCAGTGCTTTCAATCACAGGCAGGCAAAGAAAGCAAGGATTACCTTATGATTAAGTAGAACTGAACATCCTGGCTCTAGCAAATCCTTGTCTACAAAAGAAAGAATGCTGACATAGTGTTCTGATCCCACTGACGTGGACACAATAGCATGATTATCATCAATTATCTCTTCCAGTGTCCCTACAGACATTGGAGTCCCTCTCAGATCATCTACCTTTGACCTTTCTTCCTGCAAACAAGCACAAAAAAAGAGACTATAATTATGCATTACAAATTGCCACACATCCCAACAATTTCTATGTCTATTACACAATCAAGAAGTACCATTTTGGTGACATCTTCAACAATCTCAAAACAGAAGACATGGTTAAGTATTGTCATAGGAAGGACCTCAAACAAATGCTACTTTAATTATATTCTCAGCAACCAGTTAAAATCTTCAAGTGATAGTATCAACCTCTATTGTCAAACTGGGTCTGGTTGATTTCTGCCTTTCTTGAGGGAGGAATGAAAACAGTGAGGTTCCCACAAGGATCAGCTATGGGACTGGGGCTGGGATTTAAATGATATGAATTAGGTTAGCAAGATTATAGCTAAATTACCTGATAACACCAAATTATTTAGGGGAGTCAGACTAAAAGAGATCTTTCCAACCCATGAGGAAAGAATGTTTGAATGGCACTTGGTAGATGAACATATATTAGTACATACATTTAATACATTTAACTACAAGTAGGTACTAAGTGAAACAAAATCTGCATTACCTAATGGGTTCTGAGGTGATGGGAAAGGAAAAGGACTTTGGGATTATGGTGGTCAGCAGAATGAAAGTGTTGACTAAGTATATGGCTGGCCAATGTTGTCGGGAACAGAGTAACAGAATTCACAGATTCTGCTTAGGTTCTTTTATGTAGACATGCCACTAACTTATTACTCAAACTAACCTCTACTTCTCCTTAACTACTAAGTTTGTGATCCCTTTGGTATGCTCTAGTTAGCCATCCTGAAATAGAGATGTGCAAAACAAATTACTCTACCAACTGAAATGGAATCCCATACTATTTGAGCCTGTTTTAACTGAACTGTTTATGCTATGTTATCTTCACCTACAGCAGATTAGGAACATGAAGCTCTTGCTCTGGAAATCCTAAAATTTGTACATGTGTAGCTCTTGTTATTGGAGTAAACTAAAAAAAAAATGCATTCAGTCTTAAGAACACCGAAGCAACCTTTGTTCATCTTATAATAAAGTAAAATTGATTTCAATCATTACAAAATCCTGAGAGCTTATCAGTGATTTTGAATACCACCAAGACTGTATCCTAGTCTGTTCTTGAACAGTATTTTTAAAAAATCTTTTCAAATAAAGCAACTATGTTTTGTATTATTAGAATTAAAGTTTATATTCACATTAGTTATACAAAAGGTTCTAACAAATAGATAAAAGTGTATTTAAAATTCAAATCAATTGCTGTGAAAGAGTACAATGACATTTTAGAGATTTAACATTTATTCTGGTATGAATTCCCTCCTTGTGGGGGGAAATGGGCGGTGATAAAATTTTGATAAATAAATAAATAAAACCTTTTTCATATAGTCAATTTGGCTAGATGAATGAAATAGAGTTAGAAGGTGGAAAATAAGAGGATAAATAAGCTGATGACCAAAGAACCCAACCTAAGATGAATCCAAGCAGCTTTTTTTCTGCTCAAAGCATACCTCTTGCTTTTCTTCCAAAGGTTTCATCTGTTCCTGGTTTCTAATGAATTCTTCCTCCATCAGAAGATAATCCTTAATTCTTTCCAGTTTCAATAATTTCAGTCTGCACTGAGTATGAGGAGTGACTACAATTAAATAAAAGAGTTTCTAAATGAAGGGTCTGGAATAATACATTCATGTGTAGGTGAGTTGGGACTGTGAACTAAAATGATTTTGAAATTTCTGTCTTTTATCTGGGATGCTTCTTTTTCCTATTACTTTGGGCACTGCCTTTTGATGGGAAGAGCTGCCATTTAGCATGGAACTGTAGCTACAAATGTGGGCCTGAACAAATTCCAAGGACAGGATGTAAAGAAATTCTTAAGAGGGCTGCATCATTTCTTGGAAAGAGAAGTTATGTTTTTATGTTTGCAAAATAATCAATTCCTGAAATCAATTTTAAAAAGCGGTAGCTGACTGAACAGCTAATTGGCTTCTTCCAACTCTATAATTTAATGTTCTGGATCCTATGATACAATACCCTGAAGATGAATGTATATAAGCTTTTGCCTTATTCCAGAACAAATCACTGAGCAACCTAGATCAGTTCCAGTTACTCTGTAGCTCTTCAATGTTTCAAGCTGAGAGCTTGGAAAACTAAGATGCCCAAGTATGAACTGGGGGCCTTTTGCATGCAGAAAAAACTAACCTACCGCTTCAATATGGCTACTCAGGGAGATGGCACAAACCAGGAATGCTTACCCAGTGGAAGTTTGCTGGCAGCATCTGGTCCCTTTGTTTTCTTCTTCTTTTTCCCCACTCGGGTTGGAACCGGAGGTTCGTATTTCTTCTTCTTGTCCTTTTTATTTTAAAAATCAAGCAAAACGTAATTTATAGAAATAATATGCATCTATAATTCCAACACATGCCCCAGTAAGTTTTGTCTTCAAAAGCTCTAAATGTGCCCAGTAACTCATAAATTAAAGGGATTACTAAAACAAAGTCATATTAGGAGATCACCGAATATACAACAGCAGTCTTCGCTTTACCATATGAATACACAAGTGATAATTGAAGTGGCGGATGGGGGTTGTGAGAGAGATTTCTTCAATGGAAACATGAAATCAAGAAATACTGAAGTTACAAACATTTTGGAAACAGTTACTGATAAACGCTGTCAGACAAACTATATCTAAACTATTAACAATCCTAAATGCAGCAGAAAGTTTGTGAGAATCTCACATAAACTTGGGCTTAGATGCTTTTGCTACTGTTCAACTAGGGTCTATTTTTACTTAGGAAATGAAAGTCCAGGTGACTAAAAAAATCTGGAGGGCTTCTGAAAGTAATCAGTCTGCAAAAGCCTTATTTACCTCTTGCCCTGGCCCTATTTAAACAAGCTCTTAAAACCTGGCTTTATCCCCAGGCCCTGGGCCAGAGTGGATGATGAACCCCTTGTGTGAAGTTTTGGTCTTTTAAATTATTGTTGAACCTTTAAATTATTGTTAAATCTTTCCAGACTTCCTTTTTTGATAACAGGTAGTCCTCATTTAGTGACAACTGGGACCAGTAACTTGGCCATTAAGTGAAGTGGGCTTTTATTTTATCGTATGGCATAGCAGTTTGGTGTTCATGTTGCTTTTCTTGCTGGGAAATCCTTGTGAGGTCCAGCAGCCAGATGTGTAGACTATTTAGCCGTGACAAGTCACATTGCCCAGGGTGCACCACGAGGAGGTTAGTCTACATTGCACCGAGTTGTGCTGAGAGAAAGTACCTGGCCCAAGGTCACCCAGCCAGCTTCCATGCCTAAGGCAGGACTAGAACTCACAGACTCCTGGTTTCTAACTCAGAACCTGAACCAATAGACCAAACTGGCTCTCAGTGAAGTGGTGGCTAAGTGTAACTGCAACTGTGCTTATGATCTTACTTCAGCTTTCCTTTGCTTTCCTGCTAAAGTCGTAAATGCGAGGACTGGTTGCAAAGTTACTTTTTCATCACAGTCGTAATTGACTGGTCACTGCACAAGGTAGTTGCTAAAGGAGGACTACCTGTAATTCTTTGCTAGTATTTTTTTAAAATGATATTCTATAAGCTGCCCAGAGACACAACAGATTGGGGCAAATAATAAACAACAGACAGAAAACAAAGTAGATGTTTTAAATATTATCAGGATATAAAGCCAAGGTAGCAAAGTACTGACCTGAAAAGCAGTTAAAACAAAAGACTAGCTTATTTTGCTTTAAAAAGTGTTTAGTTTCTGAACTACAGAACATAGAATCTCAATTATAAACTGCATGTATACTGTCATTAATGTATAATACTAGCAACAATATTTTATGATTATGTTATCTAGCTTAGGCATCAAACTACAGTTTATGACCAATAAGCTACAACACTATAATAACAATTCCTCCTTTCCACAGATACAGCCTTTGGAACAAGATTGGAAGCTCTCAAATTTACCAGTTTAACATATTATCTAACCCAAACTATGAAGTTACTGTGTTGCCTTCTAGATAAATTGGAATTTTAAGTTCCATAATTCTCCATGGCATAGGGCCTGGTTACTTGAGGAACTGCCTGTCTCCCATAGTATCTCCCTGGCCAATTAGATATTGGTGTGTTCCAGATTCCTTCGATTAAACAATGTCATCTATTGGGACTCCAGAAACACACCTTCTCTGTAGCAGCACCTGCCTTCTGGAACAAAGTTCCTCCAGAGATCTGGATGGCCCCCACTCTGTTGTTGTTTAGAAGAGGCATGAAGACCAGGCCTTTGACAAGGGAGTGTGAGACCCCTTGCTTCATTCCATCCAGTCTGTCACACTTTCCATCTTTCATCTTTCATGTTCTGTTTTATTGTAATTTCTTTTATTGTTGTGAGCTGCCCAGACTCATTGGAAGTCTGGCAGTACACAGGCTTAATAAATCATCATTATTATCAGTATGCCTACGGGGGAGGTATGAACACTGAACTCCCAGATCTGGAAAGCATTAGGCTGGAGTAAACTATGATTTATCTTAACTATGGTTATTAGAAACAAAACAGCTTCAAATGCTGAGCAGAACCATAGTTTATTGGCTCTAGATTAAGTAACAAACTATAGTTAGTAAAAATGAAAGGGAAATGCAGATAAATCATGGCATATTTAAACTGACTGACTATCCATACACAATAGAGTAAAAGCAACTACATGATTCTGAAAACTAGATCACTGCAATGAAAATTCAACATCAGTTGATAATATATAAAAATGTAATACTTAATTATCTGAGTTTTTATATAAGAGCAACTGAGGGAAATATATATATTTTGAACTTCTCAATTAGCATGGAAGTTTTCTGAAAATATTCTTTTAACAAAGCACACCAGATAAAAGTTATTTTTCCTTACTTTGTCATCTTTCTTGCCACCTCCAGGACCATGTCCACCACTCTGACTCTGACCCTAATGCAAAGAGACAAAAGATCAATGAAATTCTGAAAAGGAAAAAAAAGGCTACTTAAGCATAAATCACGTACAAACTCAAATTCAGTTTTTCTTTTTAACAGAACTCTCAACAGAATGAAGAAAGAAGTAATTCCCCTTTCATTCTTCTGATGCCCTGAAAACTCTCCAGAACAGAGTGGGAAATGCTACAGGAAAAAGATAAGGAGATGTTCCTGATATGCAAGAAGACACCCATACAGGCAACACTGGATTTCACCCTAGTCCCATTCATTTCAATGAAATGAACTTCTAAGTACAACTAACAGGTGACTTTTTAAGAGTCCTTTTGGTGACTACCACTTCATCAAAAATTCTGAAAAACAGAATCTTATTCCAAGTTGTATACAAAATGGTAGGCAAATATATATAATAAAAGTGGGGAGGGGGATTATACTTTAAGCATCCTAAACTACCTGCAGCAACCAATTTATCAGTTAGCTTTTGGAGAAATCACAAGACATTGGTGATTTATTCAAACAAGCACTATATTTATTTTGGCTGAAAAATCTCAGACAAGAATATCTGTGCATTTAAGGACAAATAAATAACACTTAACACAATTAATGGAACAAATAGCAATACACCCTTAGGAGCCACTTAACTGCTACATATAGCTTGAAGCTGGCCCAAGGAGCAACAAGTAAGAATTTTTGGGTGTGTTGTTTTAATGTTGTTAGCAATCTCATGCAACTCTGATGCAGAAAGAGAAACTATAAACATTCTCATATCACACAAGCATGTCTGTAAATACAATGTATAGTGTGTATCTCTCTCTATATACACATGGAAAACGTATATTCACATAGAGAACTATATATAACACTTGCACATTAGACAACAGAACAGCAATTAAAGATCTGAAGAGACAATGCTAGATTTGCACAAAACGGAAGGCGGCTTAACTAGTCTGTGGCTCAGTAGCTGTGCTCTCAAAATTCTCTGAACTACAAACCAACCAATCACATATTATTAGCATAGCAGACTGTATAAATCCCACTCATGTGGTTAGTTTATTATTAGAAACTGTGTTCACTGGTTAGCAATACTTAACTGGATTAGGCTAATATATGGTTCCGTGTATCATTTAAACACAGCCACTGTGCTCTGCAAATGGAGTTCATAATCATAACTGAATTATTCCTGAGTAAATACGCCATGCAAACACAGTCAGTGCAGTTCGTTAACACTTCACTGATCCCAGGCAATCGGATTAATTACTGGTTAAATGTTGGTTAAGAAAAACAGAAAAGAACCCGGTAATCTCACGGGAGCTGTGCTTTCTTAGCACCCGCCTCACTGTCACCCGAAGGCGGTAAGCAAATCCAGGCGCTCTTCCCGTCACCGCCACCTCATATCCAGGGCTGCTTTGGCCTATCCCCCAAGCACCGCTTCCCCGTACTTCTCAGCTGCGAAGCGATGCGACCATGACATCGCATAACAGCGCAAAAAGCACCTACGGCGGGGGGAAAGGGCGCTCTGGCCCAAGGGGATCCGGCCCATCTCCCACAGAGGACGCTGGAAAGGGCTCCAAACGGGCTCTAAGAAGCCCACCCGCAGCCCCCAAGCCCCATTCGCTCACCATCCTGCTCACTCACAGACCAACGCCGGAAATCAAACGACTTCCTACAGGAGCGGAAGCGGAAGTAAGCCCGATACGGGGCGCGAGGAAAGTCAATCCTCTTTTCAGGAGAGAAAATAGGAGAGCGGAGTTAGGTGATAGTAGTCGCGTAGAGGTGGGGGGAAAGGTGAATTGAGGATGGAAAGACTAAATGGACCCTTTGGTTGATAGCGAAAGCATAGAGCCATAGGTCTATGATTTTTTTCCCCCTTGGACCTGCATCTAACGATATCTGACTTAATCAGCATTAAGTCAGTGCGTGCGTGCAGCTTGTTCGTCCCGCGTAGCACATCATCGCGTTGCTTCTTGCGGCAGAATGACTCAAGTTTTTTGCGACATCTTAGGGATTAATGATAAAATAAGCTTTTATATTCTTCAGATGCAATGTTAGTGGTCCGTCACAGCTTATGCTATAATTCATTTGTCTTCTTGCTTTTAACCGCTGAAAGTTAGGAGGAACCTAACTGAAATAATCTTTTAACGATAATCTCGAGAGGCATATGCCTTCATTATGCCCGCTGAAGTTTTTTGTAGCTGCCTGCTTTTGGGTGTCTTAACATTCTTCATTAGATAAGAAGGTTAAAAATCAGGACAACCAATGGCATAAGGTGATGTAGGAGAAGCTATTTTCCTCTTCCTAAAATACTAGAACCAAAGGTCACCCAGTGAAATTGAATCATGGAAGAATCAGGGCAGAGAAAAGGCCTTTTTTTTTTTTTACACAATGTGTAATAACGCTTTGGAATTGACTACGGTGAGATGTGCTGGCTCCCAGCTGGGCTGGCTTCAAACAAGTGTTGGACCCATTCATGAAAGTCATGAGGATCAATGACTGTTAGCTTTGACATCAGGGTGACTGCCTCGGAAGGCCACCTGCTGAGAGACTAGTGGGTTTCCTTGTGAGGTTGGTTGGCCACTGTGTGAACAGACTGCTGGACTAGATGGACCATGGGTCTGATCCAACAGAGTACTGCTTACATTCTTACATAGTTGATTTTTAAGCCAAACCTGTTCCAATTCACATTTTTTTCCAATGGAAGTGATAAAAGAACTTCCAGACATGCAAACTGGATTTTTAGGTTTCTTACCACTCTCTATTTCCCTTCTTCCTAGCATAATACGGTTGTTAAAATATTGGACTTTGGTGAGGTTCAGTTCAAAGCACCATCTTAACCATAGAAGTCATTGGATGAGTTTGGACCAGTTATTCTCTCCCAGCCCTATCTATCTCACAGGGTTGCTGTGGAAATAATATTGGAGAGGCTGCCATGTATACTACCCTGACCACTCAGAAGAAATGTGAGATTTAAATACAATAAATAATACTGGTATCTGTATTAAAGTGTCCTCTCCCTCACTATTGTCCATAATGTCTGGGACTGCTGGAAGTTAAATTTTAACAACACACCTATAAAAATGTCTATACTTCCACTATACTGATGGCTGTTAAAAGTGTAAGGAAAAAAAAACCCAGCAGAGGTTTCTGTATAACTACATTGCACACTGCTGATACAATACAAATCAGAAGCCAAAACTGAAAGTCAATTTACACAAATTGAACAACTGCCTTTTCATTAAGCCTTACGATGAAACTTAGTCTAGCTGTCAGAGAAAAAGGCTTGTGTTGTTAACCTTTCCTTGTGATCTCTTCCTGAGAATCAGGCAGTGCAGAAATGCAAGGCCAGGTGGCAATTATATTTGAGAGCAGTGCAAAAGGTCTCTTTGTTTTTAGTTTTATGATTTAATCATTTTTCAGTATAATTCATAAATTCTATAGATAACAGATGATTTTAATTATAGTGATAGATATTGTTTGCAACACTGGCTCTAAGATATTTGATTTAAAATATATAGGGGATCACAGTATGTAGAGATCCTTACTATTTGCCCAGTTAGAAAATCAAATTGGATAGACAATAAAAGCAAAAAGTTTAAGAGACCATGAAGGATCTTACTGATATAATAGTTTAAATGTGACTCCTTCTCCACCACACATATCTATGATGGCTGGCTTTATGTGCTTCATCTCTATCCCGTACTGCGATGCCACTCAGCATGCACAAGATTGACAGGTGCTTCCTAGGTCAGGAGTATACATCTCCTCCATCTCCAGCAGAAGGACATGGGTTTGGGCATATTTACAATAAACAGCTCTCTAAATTCTTCCTTTTCTGTTGATTGGGAAAAGGTTTTTCTCTTTTTAAATCAGACAGAAGCTGCTGGATTAGAAGCTGGAAACCAGTGGGACTGAACATTTATCCTCAGCCTCAGATTCAAGATGGAATATGCAGGAAAAAAGATTTTCTGTGTTACAAATTGGCACATAGGTAACATCTGTTGCAAGAGTTATCTGTCCTCTAGAGAAATAGGGAAAGGGTCACTAAGAACTGTACTAAGTTTAATTTCTTTTCTCTGTTGGCTAGTTAATGCTTTAATGCTTTTGGTATCCATTATATCCAATACAAACTGTTATTGTATATTTTTGTCAGCTTGGAATCTCTTTACTCAGCATTGCCTCTAACTAGGAGAAGACCAATATTACCTTATGGTCTGCCAGAACGTTGTATTTTCTGTATGTTTTTCTGCTGTAGGTTCCTTTAAGGTGCTGTCTGTGATTTTGTCAGCTACTGTTATATCCACCATTGAATGATTTGCATGTGACTCCATAACATTTAAAATGAATGTTTAACTTTTCTTTCTTTTCTCTTCTTCTTCCTTTCTTTTTCTTTTTAATCTCAGAGAGATGGATTGAATTCCTTCCCTCGTAACATACTTCATTATTACAGGGCCAGGAGGTGGCAGTATAGAACTTATTTCCTTTTTATCATCCCCCGCCTTTTATTTGTTAGTAAGGCATTCAGAATGTGAGAACCCTATCTTCAAATGAGTGAGGTGATCCTCTGGAAGATAGGTTGTGGCACTAGTAACTACTAAGCAACTACACCAACACAGAAAGGCAGGGCCAGGCTATGAAGAGGAGCTCTGACACCTCCAACCTTTCACTCTACCAACTCAGCCCTGCCACTACAGGTGTGTTATCTTCATTTGAAGTGCTTTAATGCTTTGCTGGCTTACTTTTTGGATTCATGGCTCTATTAAGACCATGCAGGGCTCTCCCAGATGATAAAAATTCAGTATGTTGGAATTCATGAATATTCCACTGCCATGTTATGGAACTGAACAAGCTAAATTGGGTTTAATTTTAATCCTTATTATATCTAGATTTTTGTAGAGCCTCGTGTGGCGCAGAGGGGTAGGCGGCAGTATTGCAACCGAAACCCTTCCCACAACCCAAGTTTGATCCCAGCGGAATCTGGATTCTTGGGTAGCCGGCTCAGGTGGACTCAGCCTTCCATCCTTCTGAGGTCGGTAAAATGGGTATCCAGCTTGCTGGGGAAGGTGACAACTGGGGAAGGCAATGGCAAGCCACCCCGCTATTGTCTGCCAAGAAAATGTCGTGAAAGTGGCATCCCCCCAAAGGGTCAGACATGACTCGGTGCTGGCAGAGGGGACCTTTCACCTTTCACAGGTTTTTGTAAGCAGTTCAAATTTTGTTTTACATAGTTATATATTAGGTGTAGTAAATAAGGTTTTTTTCTTTTTAAATGTAGATACTTAGCAAAGTGGCACAATATGGAACTATATACAGTATATAAACTGAGAATCTAAGGTAATGTATGTATTTGCTAGATTTTTGTCCCACCTTTCATCCAGGAGATCAAGACAACAAAAAATAAACCACAAGCTCAAATTATTTCAATTATGTATGAAAGCTAGATATTAGAAAAGACTTACAGTATGTCCAAAGATTGTACCATTAGGATCTTAGCTCTTCAAAGGGGTAATTGGTCTGACAAAAATTATATTGAATTAAAAGTATTATGCAGGTGCAGTTGACATGCCAAATTTAGTAAATGGAAAGATAATCAGAGCACCACACAAACAAACAATTCCCAAAGGAAAAGAGAGAATATTGAATGATATTTGCCATTGGGAGATACAATTCTAAAAGTGCCTGTAAAACTTTATATTGGGTACTGCAGGATGACTGTGGTAGAATGTATGGCATGATCTACATCTAACCAAGTAGCAATAGCTCATGATTTGTGTTTGTATTGTTCTTCTAAATGAAAAACAGAATTTCCATTATTCATGATCTCTCTCATACCGTAGGGGTACATGCATGAGTAAGAGGCATTTCTTGCTCTAAAGCGTTTTTATGTGTACAAACAATACAACAAGGACTATTAAACAAGATGTGGGCTGCGTATCCTCAAGAACAAACAAAAAAAAAATTCAGGGAAGAAAAAAAATGGATTGCTAGATTCAAGGCCAGAACATTTTCTCAAGTCACTTCATGTGTTTTGACGTCTGAAGCCTGAGAAACTATCAGGAGGCACTAACAATAAGTAATCTGATGCCCTTCAGCTTGCATTTTTACTAGAACTATTTTTTGGGGTCTACAGTATGTCATGTGGAATACTGGCTGGGGCAGATAGGGCTCAAAACTAAAACATTCCAGAGCACCATATTCTCATCCATGGTCTTGTCCTTTGTGGATAGAATACCATTTTAATTCTATTCATTTTGAGCTTCTTGGTCTCAGTTATGATTGGGAATATTAGAGTTTAAATCCTGCAAAGCTAACTAAATATATTTGGCCCACTTGCACTCTTGCTCAGCCTAACTCATCTAACAGAGTGAGTGTGAGAAAATACACTGCTCTGAAGTCATTGGAAGGAAGGTGAGAAATTTATGTTATAAATGTAGCATTGGATGGAATAAGTAATGGGTTTTTTCCCCAGATCCATAATGGTAGATGGTACACTATCCAGTATTTTAAAAAGAAAAAGAAGTATATTTTTTGGTTCTGAGTGGCATGTCTCTTTTTCTTCTATGGCAGTACTGTAGTGAACAACTTTTTCTTCTTATTAGGACAGCCCCTTTGGGGAGCTCTTGTCTTGGGCTACAATTTCTGGGCTGCAAACTGTAGCTCTTTGCTGCCATCATGTGCCATCATGTGCTTGGATTTCTTTTATTTTACTATTTTATGTTTATAGATTACTGAAATTTGCAATGTCTGGTGCTTTACCATCAGGCTGTTTGGCCACTGCCTAAAAATGAAAGCATGATTCTAACAGAGTTTTCTTTAGCAAGATTTATTGAAAAGAAAGGTTGGGAGTACAAGAATTCCAGCAATTGAACTATTTTCTGTTTAGAACCCATGTATCCTTGTGTACATTAGGGCAGGGTTCTCTCTCACACAGCCTTCCTATGATCTGGTGTGGTGGATCTTTTCACTCATAATGGAGAAGGTTGCAGCTGGCTGTCTATGCAATGATCTTGACTCTATCAGTCTGAGAACCAACTACTATATTTACAATAGTAAAACTTTTTAAAAATAGTATAATTAAAATCATATAATAAAACAAGCAAACAGATAAATTATAGTAAAAATAATGAGCGATTTTGGGTTTACTCCAAAATTGGGCAACATTAACATTCAAAAGCCATAATAGGTCTATTTTAATAGCTCTGCTAAAGGATGCCAGGTTGGTGCCAATCCAATCCCTGGAGTGAGGCTACTCCATAGATATAGTAACTAAATACTATACTATACTGCCACTTCCAGAAATAGGAACCCCACTTAACAGGGCCCACAATCCAGCAGTATCCAGATTGGGAACAGTATGTTCAGAGCCAGTAGGGGTAATATGACCCACCCCTCTCTCTGTAGTGGAATCAACCCTCTTTTTTCTACCTTACACCCCATGTTTGATTCTTTGCCCAGTGCCATCCAAGTGTGCATCAGTTTCATCCTTCATACATTGGCTACAACCCTGGTTCTATTTTAGAAGCCCTCCACTCAGGCACAAACTGTTCCCCTTCTAATTCTAACATGTGGTGTTTGGTAATGGTTCTACTAGGGGTGTTGTTGTATGGAATATAAGGCACTTCTTTTGACTAAGCAGTTGAGTCAACTGTATTCATTTAATGCACAAAAAAATGTTAGACAAAAACCCTAATGCATTTGCAACAAATAGCTCCTCTGTTAAGTTACTATTCCTGCTATCCTTTCTCTCACTGAGAACTGGTTATATTCATACACACACACACACACACTGTGTGTGTGTGTGTGTATACTGTATATATAAATAATCAGTTCTCAGTGAGAGAAAGGATAGCAGGAATAGTAACTTAACAGAGGAACTATTTGAATATATATCTCTATCTATCTATATCAGCTCTTACCCTGTCAACCTGCCCTTCCTTCTCCTTCCATCCACCCATCAATCTAATAATCTAGTGCTTTTTTCCTCTAACAGCCAACTCCCTTCCGTTAGATCCTTTCTTTCTCTCCCTTCCTGACACAGAAAAAATAATATAACTCTTCAATGGCAGTCAACCACTATAGTTCCCATCTATCCAGTTCAGGCTGAACACACACATGCCAATTTGATTTGCAAATAGTTTACTCATCAGTAGCAAACAGTCACATACAAGGCAGGCAAAGAGTTGTTGGCTCCATGTGACACAGTGGTTGGATGTCTGTGAGTTGCCTGATCAAAGTTTCACCTCTAAGAAAAATGGTACGGTATAAAGCCAGTGTAATCATCACCAGCTGCTGAAAGTATTGCTTATCCATTGTTCTTCTCCACTGGTTTATATGCTTTTTTGCAGTAAGCTATATCCTTGGTCTATCTTCAGCCTGTTGATTGTGCGGATGCTCAGATAATGTATGGAAACACGCCTGATACAACTAAGCTGGTTGTAGAGGAAATACACCTTATGATGAATAAATTGTGAATTTATTGTGGCACATCTAACTTGCAGAGTTCACCTCAACCATTGAATAAACACATCTTTAGTTTTAATCAGCCTCTGATTGCAGTGCAGTAATACGTTGACATACAGGTATAATTATGTTTAGTGTTAATAATGCAAATTGAATTGGCTTAATTACTTGAATCAGATGACATCTCCCTTTCCTGAAGTAATCTCAACACCTGGTTGGGCAGGTGATGAATTCTTGTGCTTGGGTGCCATCTTTGGATCATTTTAATAGGGCTTTCATATGGCTGCAAATATCCATATGATCTCTAAATGGCAATGGGTTTTCTGTGTCTTTTTGCTACCATTGTGCAACCATCTGGACTTTTGTTACTCTATAGAAACTCTGACTTTGAGACTGCTATGATAGAAATGTGAATCCACATATGTACTGTAAATAAACTGAACTGGTTGTTAGGGAAAGTGCTTGTAGTAGTCCAATTGGACAATTCACTACCCTTCCAGCTTGAAAATGAATCCATGAGAGATCAGAGCCTTAATTAAAATCAGACAATGACACTTTCAGAACTAATATCAGATTGGAGTGCATTTCCTGTGATAGCCCTTTCTGTTAATGTTGTAAGAGACTGCTTCACTAGTCCTTGCTGATGAAGGCTTGTAACTCCTACTGCACCTCATCAGGCAGAGAGTCGAAGGGCAAGTATGCTTGGGAAGACAAAAACAGGAAAGAAGATGCCTGAGATTAGCAATCTCACAGGCAAAGAATAGGCAAAATGAGGTACAGAAGAACTTTCTATCTCTCTGTCTAGACCACCTTCCCCTTGTGGTCCGGAAGTTGTAAGGTGCTAAAGAGTCAGTGCAATGGAAGTCACAGTTCTAAGAAGATGAAAGGATGCTGATTAAAATAAGACCTGTGACTTTTGAACAGTCCTGTTTACTTTAGTAATAGAACATTCAGAAGCAAGGTCTCAGTCCTTTGTAACATTTGGTGAGTATACAAAATAAAACTACATCAAAAACTGTATCACATTACCTGGGTGGAAAGAAAACTTGGTAGTGGTATTAGCCATAACAACAATTACATGCCTCTTCCCTCATTTATGCTCTCTGATATACAGTGCATCCCTGCTTCTGGTGAGAATTACATGATACACAAGGAATTACCCTCATTCTGAATTGGCTTTGTTTCCCTTAGTGATATTTGCACAGTGTCAAGTACAATTGCCCGTTTAGTTTTATGGCATAAACGTATTCATTCACAACTCAGTCCTTTGGGGAGATATCACATTCTTTTTGCATTGAAATGGTTCATAAGTTGCTGAAAGACCAAGGGAAGGACTGGGTGTTTTTTATTTTTCAAGAACATCAAGTCACTGGTTATTTCAATTGGAAAACTTATAGTACCATCATGAATAGCCGTTTGTCTATGCACACAGGTCCACATATGTTCTTGCTCATCTCTTCCTTGTAATTAAGAGTAGCATATTTATCATATACTACCAATCTATTGTCACAGTTTTCAAACATGCTTTGATTGTGAATGTCAGACATAATTAAGTTGCTTTTGATGCTAGCTTTTACAAAGGAAGACCCAGTTTCCAATCACATATTGGAGTAAACTGTACAATTAAATTAGTGTTGCTATCCCCAAGCTAACACCACAAGAATCATGATTAATTCCAAATAATGCTCAGTCTCAGCAGAGAGAATATAGGGACAGTGTATTTTAGCTTTGTCTGCACTACAGATTGTTCTTTTCTAAGGATGCTTATTTTGTTCTTCCTCCCTCCTGACTTGTCACAAGTCTTTATCTTCCCCAGAAAAAGGAGAAACAATTTTTAAACTATTCTATGCTGTTCCTTATTGTCCTCAGTCTTTACTATGGCTGGTGATGGCTGGGTAGGGCTGTTCTTGGGCTTGTGACTGTCCAGCAAAGGCCAGCTTAGGAATGAGAAAGGGTGAGCATGGAAGGTACTTGATGGTGGTATTAGTAATCATTGCTGTATCTGATATCATTATTGGAGACATGATGCCTCTGAATACCTGCTGCTGGGGAGGTGTCTGGCCCAACCCACGAATGACAAGGAATCAGTCCAGCCAAGTTCAGTTCTTTATTTGCTCATACCATATAGACAGAATCTTGCCAAGCTAAAGCTACTCTACACTAACCTAAAGGGAAATAACCTGGGAGGCTCTAGGGTGTGGCTACTCCGACCTCTTAGTTTTCCCATGTTCCAGCTCCAGACTGTGTTTTCTGTTATCTTGCTCCCCTCCTTGGAATGTGCTCCCTCCTTCCTGAGAACCAGCTGCTTTCCTGTAGTCCATGACAGGAGCATAGGCAGAATGATGGTACTGCATTCATGTCTTCCTCTGAACCACTGTGGGAATTCAATGCTGGACAAGATAGATTTGTTTGATCTGCCAGGGTTCCTCATTTATTTCTGGGTGTAGGTTGTGCAAAAGTAAAAAATTGTTAGAAGTCCTATAGCCTTTCTAATGTATTTAATAGTTCAAAGTGACTTATTACAGTTGCGCATGAAATAATATTACCCTTCCAACCCTTGCCTCTTGCTTAAGGTGCAGCTCTCTCTGTAACTCAGTGATGGGTGGTCCTCACTGATTTAAAAGCCAAAATAGGATGTTTGCTCTTTTATGTTATTTTAAAATATTCCTTAAAAACACTATTATCTACAACTGTGTTCCACAGTTCAAAATGTGCTTCAGGAATGTATGAAATGTCAGGTTGTAGACTATGTGAGAGTGTGCATGCAGGTATAGGAAACTGGCTAGAAATAAAATGTATGCATATTCTGGGAAGAGGTTTAATTTCCTCCCTCCCTCCCTCCCTTCCTGTCACTCCCTCGTCTTTTCTGTGGGGCTTCTTGCTATGAGTCTTCTTGCTAAACTCTGGCTCCAACTGCATTCTTCCCCCCCACCTTCCACCTCAGCTCTTGGGACATTGTTGATGTCCTGCCACTGGGGAAAACCATCAAAAGGGAAAGGAAGGATGGTACAGGGGCTTGCCATCAGCCTCTTGTTTTCTCCTTCCACACTACTTTTTCAAGTATTTGAAGACTGCTATCATAGCTCTCCTAGTCATCCTTCCTTATAGAGTAAACATACCCAAATATTTTAACCATTCTTTGTATGGCTTGGTTTCCAGGTCTTTCACCATCTTAGTGTTGAAAGTCCTGGCAAATCCAGCATGCCTCATTAGCATATGGATGGTTGCTCTAGGGTACAAACTCTCTGTGCTATTGCGGAAGCTGTTTGTTGCCACTCCCACTTCCCCTCTCTCTTTCCTCTCTTTTTTTCCCACCAGGAGATAAGCACATGGCTGTGTGCTGCTCCATTTTTCTAGGGACCATGTGGTGGGCCTGGAATTCCCACTTTTCTTCCACACAGTTCTTGGCAGCTATAGGGCTGAGAGCTTAGGGTGAATTAAGTTTAGAAAGAACAGAAGATACAAGGAACTTCATTTTCCACCAAAGATGGATGTAACAACCAAGAAAAAAATGAGTAAGATATTCCTTTTATTTATCTTAAACCTACTTTGTCTAAGCGTGTGATTCTTTATGTTTGGAAGGGCTAAGTGTGTAAGATCAATAACCTGTATTTCTCTGACATGCTCACTGAAGCTATTTAAGATAGTATTCTTTTTCTGTGTGCAGCTTCTCAGCTGTGTTAAGCTCTGCTCCATTAGGTGGTTCTAGCAGGCCACTAAATGGCTTCACTTAGTAGTCCTCCTCTGAACTTGCCCCAATTTGTCACAGTTGTTTTTGAACTATGATGCTTGAAATGGACTCAGTGCTAAGCAGGGCAGCATGAACTGGAACAATTACCTCCCATGACCTGATCTCTGTCCTACTATAGCATTTGCCTTTTTTGTAACTGCATCACACTGCTGACTCATGTTTCACTTGTGGTGGAAAGGGATCTTTTTCACATGCACCACTGCCAAGCCAGGTTTTCCCCATCCCATACTTATATAGGGAAGTTGTTATGGTCATGTAACACTTGTTTTACAATCACTGCATTAGCTACCCCTATGTTTCTGGATGCAATTGAAGTGCTGTTTTTGATCTACAGAGCCCTTCTTGGCACCAAAGAACCTACAGGACCATCTTCTCCACACAGAAGTGGCCTGCCTAATCCAGCTCCAATTTCTCACCAATATTGTGTAATGTCCCCTCCCCCAATATGGGGAGGTGAAGTGAGTTAGATTGCAGGCAAGGTTTTTTAGTGGCAGCCTCCATACTGTGGAACAGCTTCTCTCTGGAGATTTGATTAGCGCCCTCATGGCTGGTTTTCCCGAAACTATTAAAGACAGTGCTGTTCGAAACGGCCTTTGGGGAGTGAATGATCATCATTTTGCCTATAGATTTATGGTAGTTTTGTGCTTTTATTGTTTTTTATGTTTTTACCATTTTTTTTTTTTTGCTTTATGGTAAATGAAAGCTGACCAGAGAGTTGTTTTTTTTAACTAAAACATCTGAAAGATCTTCTGAAAGGGACGTTAGTGAAGGTTCACTAGAGGGAGATTTAGATTTCTCTTTCAAGGACATCTTATCAGGCACCTGAAAGCTGTCTTGGTTCTGTTTTGCCTTACAACTGAGTATCTTGGCACTCTGCTATTGCTTTCTATAAGGGATCAATGGTCTGGTAGTTAAATCCAGAAAAACATGGCTTGGACAGGTTTGGATGCACTCTGAGTATCTCTTCATTTTAAGCAACATGAATTGGATAATAGAACCTTTGAATTATTTAAGACACTGCAGTTCAAGGTAAGCATTTGGGTATGTCACTAAATAATAGCTACATGCAACTTTATACCCTTGTATGAAGGAGACTTTGGGGGGTTTCAAGGTAAGCTTCAGGATTTGGGGGCTTTTGGCAAGAGATCATGAATGAACCATTTCATCAGCTGCTTCTGAACCGAATATTGGTTGCTAGGAGGCTGCTTCCTAGGCCCTTGAAAATGCCCATGTCCCATAGAAAAAACCACTGAGATTGGAAAGTTGCAAGGAGACGCTCTCTGGACTTTTCCATCAGGCTGTGAGCCAAGGATTATAGGGAGGCTACATTTTGTTCCTGAAGAAAATCACCACAATGGAGAGACTCTTATCTAAGAGCGAATGGAAGAATAGATTCTTAAACATTGGCTTCCCCTTTTGCTCCACTCTTTGTCGTGGCTTGACTACTGCAACGTGCTCTAAATGGGGCTGCCCTACCACCAGGAAGCTTCAACTGGTCCAGATTGCAGCAGTGCTGGCAGTGATGGGCATGCCTCAGTATGCCTATGTAACGCCTCTGCTTTGTGAGCTGCACTGGTTGCCAATTTGTTTCCAAGTGTGATTTGAGGTGCTAGTTGTTACCTAAAAAGCCTTTTATGGTATATGCCTGGTTACTTGTGGGACTGCATATCCCCCATTGTATCTGCCTGCCCAATTCCATTTGGTAGGGTTGGCGTTACACAATACCATCTATTGGGGCCCTGCAAGCCCACCTTTTCTGTAGCAGCACCTACTCTCTGAAATGAGGATCCTCTGAGGACCAGGCCTGTGGCAAGGGAGAGTAAACCCTCCTGGATTGTGTGGGTTTGTTTCTCTTTTGTTTCTCATCTCTTCTAGTAGTTGTAATATGCTTTACAAATGTATCATCATTGTCATCACATAATAAAAACAGCTAATTGAGTAATACATTAAGTAAGTATAATAACAACAGCCGCACAGAGGTACTAATAGTGATAGGCCTAACTTGTAGATTTTCATTTTGGTTCTTATTTATATTGTGTGTTGATTGGACATTTATATCTTTGCACTTTCTTCCTTTCTGATACTATTTTAAACTGCCCCAAGTCCTTTGAAGTAGGTGGTACACATATATATAGTTGATTGCATAAAAAAACAGTGATGATCTCCAGGATTCTTGATGCAAGAACTCAGCACAGATAGGATGGGTGTTAAGTTCTGGTTGGGTAGTTTTGGATAGCTGAAAAGGAATGACAGAAAAAATGCTGGCAGGGAAAGGTAATAAAAAAATTCCTCAAGTGATTTTATTTAAAATGGAGACACAAATGGGGCTGAATAAAAAACATCTCACAAAACACAAAAGTTAAAAACTCTTCAATCAGTTAAAATTCATAAGTAATAACTCTTGCTGTAACCCAACCTTACGGTACTATGACGTAAGAAACAATGTTTTGTTTTAGCTTTCAGCAGCAATAATATATTTTTGTTACTGAGTTTCCATTAACTGTTCTTGTTTAAATATTTTGTTTTCCAATGTTTTGTTTTTGCTGATTGTTCCTGAACTGTTAAGAATCAGTTCTGTAAGTCTGCTTCATATTATGCTATCTGTCAGTTCAGTCTATAGTTTTCTAATGAAACTTTGTTTTTTCAACTGTTTACATGGATATAGTCTTTAATTAAGTGGCCTCTACTAACTAGTTCCTATGTAAATCACACACAGTCTATGACCAGACAGGAGTTTCGCCAACTGCTCTAATTTTCCCCTCTTCTGCCAAGAACCTACTGATGTTTGAAATATATATATATATATATATATATATATATATATATATATATATATAGAACTGCAGTGAGGGTAGCACTTTCAAAATTTATCATTATAGTTATTATTTATATTATTAAATATTATCAGTCAGCTGAGGAATGCTGATATGAAAAACATCACAGTTGCACAGCAAACTGCCATATAGAACAATCACAATAAGGTTGCACTTTAAGTAGATATCCACATGTTTACATGTGTGAGCAAAGAGCTGCTCTCTGACATTTAATGTACCAGCTTCTTTTCTGGAATATTCTTCCTAACATTTAAATACTGTTTCTTAAAACAAAATGCTCAATTTTCACCTTAAAAATAGGAAAAAAGTGCATCTGTTAAAAAATCCACTCAAATACAGTATTTAATAAAATCTTGTCAAAAAGCCTAGAAGCCCTTATGTTCTGAATGATAACTCCCTAAAACTCTACAGTTACAGATGGTTTGGGCTTAAGGAATCATACTCTGAAAGAGCTAGAGGATTTTAGAATGTCTACTTTGTGGAAGAAGAAAATGAAGGGGCTATTCTAATTGCTTTGGAAAATGGAAGCAATTGTTACCTGGACCCCTTAAACCTAGTTTCTTGTTAATAAATCCTTTGTTCTCCACTCCTTCCTGGAGTTCCAGTGAACCTTGTTTGGCTAATAGAGGCTTAGAAGGGACCATAGAGGTCTTCTAGTCCAAGGCAGGAGTCCTCATAGCATTTTGGACAAATGGTTGTCCAATCTTTTCTTGAAAACCTCCAGCAATGGAGCACCCACAACTCCAGAAGGCAAGCTGTTCCACTGCTTAATAGTTCTGTCAAAAAAATCTTCATTTCCAGGTTGGATTTCCCTCTGACGAGCTTCCACCCATTGCTTCTTGTCCTACTCTCAAGAGCTATGGAGAAAAAATCAACGCCCTCTTCCCTATGGCAGCCCTTCAAGTATTGGAAGACAGCTATAATGTCTCCCCTCAGTCTTCTCTTCATTAAGCTAAACATACCTAGTTCTTTTAGCCGTTCTTCATAGGATTTAGCCCCAGACCCCTTATCTTTGTTGCTCTTCTCTGTGCTCTTTCTAGGGCCTCAGCATCTTTTTTGTATTGTGGTGACCAGAACTGGATGCAGTATTCCAAGTGTGGCTTCACCAGTGCGTTTTAGAGCAGTACTATCACTCGTGATTTTGATACTGTCTCTCTGTTGATGCAGTCCAGGACTGCATTGACTTTTTTGGCAGCTGCAGCACACTGCTGACTGATACTTAAGTGGTGGTCCACCAGGACACCTAGATCCCTCTTACAGAAACTACTGTCGAGTCAGGTACTCCCTATCTTGTACCTGTGCATCTGGTTTTTCCTAAGTGGAGGACCTTCTTGCCACTGAACTGCATCTTGTTGGATAGGGCCCAATGCTCAAGTCTGTCAAGATCCTTCTGAATCTTGAGTCTATATTCTGAAGTTTAGCAATTCCCCCCAGCTTTGTGTCATCTACAAATTTGATAAGCACCCCTGCAATCCCCTCATCTAGGTCATTTATGAAGATGTTGAAGAGCACTGGGCCCAAGACAGAACCTTGAGGTATCCCACTGCATACTTCCTTCCATATAGATGTAGTTCCATTGAGGACCACATGCTGAATGCAGTTGGTCAGCCAACTCCATCTGGTAGTGGTACTGTCTAACCCACATTGTTCTATCTTACCAAGAAGTAGGCTGTAGTCTACTTTATCAAATACCTTACTGAAATCTAAGTATACTATATCCACAGCATTTCCTTGGTCCACTAATTTAGTCACTTTATCAAAGAATGCAATAAGATTTGTTTGGCATGACCTGTTCTTAACAAACCCATGCTGGCTTCTAGTAATCACCTTGTTCATTTCTAAGCACTCACAAATCCGTTGCTTGATTACTTTTTCCAGGATTTTCCCAGGTACTGATGTCAAGCTGATTAGTCTGTAGTTTCCTGGATCCACTTTCCCCCCCTTTTTAAAGCTTGGAACCACATCAGCTCTTTTCCAGTCCTCTGGCAGTTCCCCTGTGCTATAGGAGCAATCAAAGATTTCCTTCAGTGGTTCTGAGATCACATCCACCAGTTCCTTCAGTACCCTGGGATGTAAACCATCCAGTCCAGGAGACCTGAACTCGTTCAAAGCAGCTAGGTGTTCTCTTACTAATTCCTTACCGATTTTGACCTGCATTCCTCTTGTGTCTCCCATGGTGTTGCTTTTGACAGGTTGGACTATTTTTTTCCTTTTGTGTAAAGACAGATGCAAAAAACGAATTAAGCAGTCTGCCTTCTCTCTGCTGCCCATCTTCTTGCCATCTTCTCCCACTAGTGGACCAACCATTTCCTTGACTTTCCAATGGATCACTCCTGGATTTCGCAAGCTTGCATGCTCCACCATACGTTATCTTCCCCATTCCCCTTTGTTTCATTGTCTGTTCCCATGACATACCTTCTCACATCCTCTTGCTTCTTCTGTTCCCATCTTTATCAGGAAACCCCACTGTCGTCATATTCAAATTATTAAAAGATTTTTAAAAAACTTTTAACGATTTAAATATACTGTAGAAATTCTAATTGTATCCAGATTCTTAATGTACTTGAAGGGATTTTAGTGAAAGGAGACAAGTTAACATGATAGCACCATTGTAACTATTTATGAAGAAAAGAAAATTGGGACACACAGAAACAGATTTGCAATGCTGAGGACCTTTGCCAGATGGTCCAATTCTGTGATTACCTACCTCTGAATAGTGGTAATCCAAGTACTGTAGATATTTCCTGACATGATCTTCAATATCTTTAAACAAAGTATAAAATGATCAATAAGATTGAATCAGAGGGAGCTACTGCTACTTCTCTAGACAACATATTATTTGGAAACCATATTTTGGCTTACTATATCTGTGATGGCAGGAAGTAGAGATGGCATAGCAGGACAGCATAGAGCAGTTGAAGCTTCACTGCAAACCACTGCTTTTGCCATTGTGGCAACTACTTTTCCTTAGAATTTGTCTTACATAATTTCTACAATTAATCTTCAGTATAACTCTGTGAGATAGTTCATCATAATTTGTATTTTATGCATGTTGAACTTATGCATACACTAAAGCCACTGAGCTGAATGGCTTGGAATGAAGCCTAGGCTGAGTTGTTACCTGTCTTTAAATCCCTTATTTACTTATACTTAAGCTAGAACGGATGTCATAATTTCTTGCAACAGGGAAAGGAAACACAATCAGCATTTTTAGCTCATATTTTCATTGTTAACTTTTCCTAGCAGAGGAAGAGGTACTCCATTCCTTATACTTGGAAAGCTTATAGGGGAAAAGCGCACACATTTTCCCAAAATGACCTCATTTGTTTCCCACCCCTTCTCTTTGCAGTTATTTTCTCACATACTGTCTAGACATTGCTTAACATTACATATTAACTCAAAGCAAATTCCAGCACCACCCCAGAATACAATATGCATTCCAGTGAGCTACACAAGAAAAGTAGGAACTTCTAACATCAATTCCAGATTTACATTACTGGCAATGAGACTCATCTTAGAACATACAGTATGACATGAATGCTGGACTCCAGGACACAGGGATGTATACAGTGGCGTGCTGATAAATGTTTAACAACTAGTTCTGCTGGTCCACTGTCGTCACAACACTGCACCATTACCCATCAAAGAGCTGACTGACACATCAGCTGTAATGGCTCAGCTCTGCTTTCAACAGGCTTGCAAAACTCCAGAAAACTTAACAATCACTTCTTGCGAGCTGGTACGAGCTGGTTCCGCCACACCACTGGATGTATACCCCTAAAGTATATTGGAATTGGATGTCAGCTATGCCCATGATAGTTTAGAAATTTCTTATCACAGAGTTTTGCAAAGTGAAACTTGTTATGTGGATGAGGCTTGGTTAAATGGGAGAGTAATATGTGACTATGTTACTTGTTTTCAAGAAAAACAAACTTAATCTAAAATGCAGGTGAGATATCATACTGAAATGTCCTGAACAAGCTCAGCCTTCTTATAATTCGATAAATAAGCTTTAAAGGTAAAGGTAAAGGTTTCCCTTGACGTAAAGTCCAGTCGTGTCCGACTCTAGGGGGCGGTGCTCATCTCCGTTTCTAAGCCTTAGAGCTGGCGTTGTCATAGACACTTCCGGGTCATGTGGCCAGCATGACGACACGGAACGCCGTTACCTTCCCGCCGAAGCGGTACCTATTGATCTACTCACATTTGCATGTTTTCGAACTGCTAGGTGAGCAGGAGCTGGGACTAGCGACGGGAGCTCACCCTGTCGCGCTGTTTCGAACCGCCGACCTTCCGATCAGCAGCTCAGCGGTTTAACCCGCATAGATATACCATCTCTGAATTAGGTCTAGCCATTTCAGATGGCCATCATCCCATAGCTCTTCCATAAACTCCATGATCTCATCCATTCACCTTTTCCCACTGTCTTTTCTTCTATTTCCCTCAACATTGCCATGTATAACAGTTTTCTCTAATCCATGATCCCCTCATATCATATGCCCCAAGTATGTGAGTTTCTGCTTGCTGATCATCCTTTCAAGGGAGTTTTTATTTCATCCAGGGCCAATTAACTGGCTCTTCTAGCAATCCATTGTTATACTTAGTAACCCTCTCTAAATCCACTGTTTAAATGTATCTTTTTTCTCTTGCTCTTTCTCAGTGTCCAGCTTTCATAGCCATATATTATCAATGCAAAAAACATTAATTGTTTTGATCTTGTCTCAGAAATATCCATATTTTCCATGATCTTGTCTGAGTTTGTCATTGTCAATTTCTTGACCGTTAACTGTGAGTTCACTAAGCACAGTGGTTGGCATTACCTTTGTCATCTTAATATTTAACCCAGTTTTTTCACTGTCCATTTTTACTTTCATAATGAACTTTTATAGAGGCTTTTGTTTATTTATTAGTTCGATTTATGTAGCTCCCCACTTAGCATATAACTCAGGGCTGCCACCCATCATCAGCAAACAACAATTTAGTCCATATAAAAACAAAATGAACAGAGCAAAACATGAAAAAAATTTAAAAAACCCATAAGGTGCTGGGAAAAATTCAGCCATACCACTCCCTGAACCAATGCTCGAGGAAAGAGCAGGGTCTTTAACACCTTTTGAAAACCAGGCAGGGTTGGGGCTAACCAAGTCTCGGCAGGGGGGAGGGTGCTCTTCCAGAAGGCATTTCTCCTGTATCCTACCAGATGATTTGCCTAGGAGATGGGACCCAGAGCATGCTGACTCTGTCAGATCATGCTGGATGGGGCAGAAATAGTCAGATAGGTCTGCAAATAACGTGGCCCTGTGCCATGAAAGACTTTATAGGTGAGAATCAGCACTTTGGTAACCAGTGCAGCTTACGAAGTAAAGGTGTTGAGTGGTCACACGAGGGTACTCCCCGCACTGCTGCATTCTTGTCAAGGAAGGCCAGGATGGATGTACCACCTCCATCCTGGTCCCACCGCAGTTCATCAAAAATACTTTTAATGTCTTCTCTATACTATGCCCAGGTCTGAAACCCAACTGAAAGGGATCCAGATAATCCACCTCATCCAGAACCCTTTGAAGCTGCAACCCAACTAACTTCTCAACAGCCTACCCTAAAAGAGAAGTTTGGAGACAGATGGAAAGTTATCCAGCATATTTGGGTTCAGTGCTGGCTTCTTGAGTAGGGGATGGACCTCTGCCTTATTTACAGGTGGGACCACCCCCTCTCAAGGATGAATTCACCATTGCTTGGACACAAGCACATGGCATCTCCTGGGAGGCTTTAACCAGCCAAGAAGGGCATGGATTTAAACTACACATGGGCATACCCATAGCTTCAAGGATCCTGTCTATTTCCTCAGGGCCAACAGAATCAAACTCTTACCAAATATCCATGTCAGTCTATGCTTCAGCAAACTCCACAGGACCTGCACAGCCAGAGTGCAACTCTGAGGGGATCTGAGCAATTTTAACTAACAGATGCCATAAAACATCCTCACAGTGGCCCTGCATGTGCTCTTCTAACTCAGTCCTCCCAGCAGGGACCAAGTCTCTTTAAACAGAGCTGTCAGATGGCAATCTGAGGATGCAGTAAAAGCGGCAAAATGTTTTGCTACTCTTATCACCATGGTATTATCCTTAATAAAGCCTCTTACTTGTTTCCGGTTGGATTTATTCTTTGTTGTCCTCCAGTGACACTCTAACCATCTCTTTAGCCATTGCATCTCCTGGAATTTCTCTGAAAACAAAATGGTTTTCTGGAATCTGCCTGCAGAGAGAGGCTACACAGGTGCAGTTTGGTCAAGGCTATCGCTATCCTCTCATTCCAACTGGTGACTAAAGCTTCAGTCATACTGTGCACCAGATTCTTGGGAATTCCACCAAGTGTCCTCTGGAACTCAATTGGGTCCATCAGGCATCTGAAATGACCAGATGAATATGTCCTACCTCTCTGTGGTGGGGAGAAGATAGGAAGACTTCCAAAGCAATCAGAGTGATCTGACTATGTCAAGGGACAAACAGAAATGTTCCCCAGCTCCAGGTCATATTGCCACTGCCCAACATAGAAGCAACATCCAATGTGTTACTCCCACTGTGTATCAGGCCCTTGATGACTTGGGTTAGGTCCATGGTAGCCATGAACTCCTGAGCCACTCCAGAGTCAGTACCTAGGCATGGCAGATTGAAGTCTCCCAGGATCATAAGCCTGGGAAACTCCAGCACCAGCCAGGCAACTGCATCAAGCAGCTCAAACAGGGAAGCTGCTATGCAGCAAAGAGGCCAATACAATAGCAATGTTATAGAGTCTCACGTTTAGTTATCTGCAGAGTAGTGCTTCGGGAAGTGACAAGATTGCTTGCATATTAATAGTCACTCCCTTACCCTGGCCTTTGGATTGCAGCCTTTGCCACACTCAAAACCCAGGAGTGCACATTTCTGAAAGGTAAAACTCATCTTTCATGCCCAATGAGGTTTCAATAATACAGGCCAGATTCACCTTTTAGTTGAAAGTAAGGTCTTGAATGAGGAGAACCTTATTACAGGCTGATTTGGCATTCAGCAGCCTAAAACCAGGCCACTAAGGATCAAATGAGCAGATCTTGGGGTTGAGAACATGGAGTCAGAAGGTGGAGTCAATATGAGACTTTTCTTGGGATCAGCCTGTTCCCCTAACCCTTCTGTCCATCATCACCAAGACGTTACTAGCCATCCTATCCTTCCTTAATAAATCACTCCCCACAGCCTCCGAACCTTGCCAGCATTCTTCCAGGACAAAATCCCTTCTCTGGCCAGTTTGCTCCAATGAGTACTGACCATTGACCACTTCTCAAGGAAATAAAAACACAGCATTGACTTCTATGACCCACATCCCACTGGGAAGGCCATATCCCCATACCCGGCTCTGCCACCAGGCTTGGGGCAGGGAGGAGAATAGTCATACTTGGGGCTGGCCAGTACTTTTAAGTGCCCCTCCTATACAATAACTGAATGAGACCATAGCCACCTGGATTTTATTATATTTGGTAGTTCTGCGAAACTGTTTTATAATGTGTTTTATATTGAAATTTTATTGTGTATTTATTGTTTCATTTTGTAAGCCGCCCAGAGTTCCTCCGCTCGGAGGAGATGGGGGTGACAAATTTGACAAACAAACAAACAAACAAATAAATATCCACCCATCTTTTTCTGCTGTGCTTCAAAAGTAATGTCTTCTGACTTGGGCCAGCACAAGTGGTACAATCCTGTTTACCTGTGTGGAAGGAAAGCCTAGCAGAGCATGAGCTCCTCTTCATTTTATTCCCTGGGACTTTATGGCAAGGACCACACTTGGTTTCCAATTATAAAAGGACAATGCTGATAGCACCAGAGTGTGGCTGTGTTTGGAGGAAGGTTTGTATCATGTGGGAGACCAGAAAGAAAGAATTTGTAGCCATCAACTCAAGAGGCAACGGATGATAAAGGAGGAGCAGGCTTGGACTTCAACAAACCAACAGCAGACAAGCTGAAAGGGGAAGCGAAGCCCACCAGAGACACTGAAAGTCCACAGCCAGCCAGCAGCTGGTAAAGCACCTTCCTTTTTTCACCCCAGCACAGACAGAGACATTGCAAAGCCAGCACTTCAGCAGCAGTTCAGAACAGCAGCTGACAGCAACAAAAGCCAGTTAACTTGAAGGTGGCTAAATGGTAGCTAAAGACTGTGTTATAAGCTCAGGCAACAAAAGAGAACAGAATTGTTCATAGGACTGCTTAGGAATTAGATAAACACATAGATATAGGTGTAGACATTAGCGTAAGTATAGTATAATATAGCACAGGCTTAGTGGTAAGTGTTAAGGCAGAGGTTAGGAAAATAAGTTTATTTTTTTGTATATAACAAAAGCCTCCCAGGAAACACAGAGAAGATGACAACAGCCTCTTTGTTGGTGGTCTGTTTCTTTTCTCAAAAGAACCCCCTCACAACCTGCTACACTTCATTTCATTGTAGATAAACACTTCCATGTCAATTGACTATTTACAGTGGTAGGAACAACTCCCCTTTCTGTCAGCCACTGGTGGCCATGGCCATTTCTATTTTACAAGTAAAATTTCACCAATGGAATGGTTACAAGTGGATTTTCTTTTAGCAAATTCACTGACAGAACAATGGAACAGTGAAATGATGGAGCTTTTTTTTTTTTAACTAGGTGAAACTAGCTTGCGAGTTGGTTGTATGGCATTAGGTGATTATTTTCTTCCACAATCTTGGCTTTTGTATGTTTTTATTTTAATTTATGTCCAGTGTTTTAAGATTGGCTACATTATTTAATTGTTGCTGTGTTTGTATGCCACCCGGAGCCATGTTATGTAAGATGGGCAGCTGTATTTATTCGCTAAATAAAAATAAAAAATAAATTGACAAGTGTTCTGCCACTTTCCCCTTCTAGTCCCAATATAAGCTCATCTTCCCCAAAAGAGGGACTCTGGGCGTAAGATCAGCAATACGGACTGCACCTGAATGTGAAGAAGTTGAAGATACTCACAAATAGACCAATAAACAATGTCACAATAAATGGAGAAGAAATTGAAGTTGTTAACAATTTCAGTCTACTCGGATCAACGGTCAATGACAAGGGAAGTAGTAATCAAGAAATCAAACGACGTATCATGCTGGGAAAATCTGCCATCAAAGACCTATCTAAAGTTTTCAGAAGTAAAGACATCAGTTTAAAAACAAAGGTCCATCTGACTCACCCCATGGTCTTCTCAATTGCCACATATGAAAGTTGGACATTAAAAAAGGAAGATAGAAGAAGAATTGATGCATTTGAATTGTGGTGTTGGCGAAGATTATTGAAAATACCATGGACTGCTGGAAGAACAAACAAATCAGTTTTAGAAGAAATACAACCAGAATGTTCCCTAGAGGTGAAGATAACTAGGCTTAGACTCTCATACTTTGGGCACATTGTCAGGAAAGACTGATCGCTTGAAAAGGGCATCACGTTTGGTAAAGTCAAGGACCACCGGAAAAGAGGAAGACCTTCAATGCGATGGATTGATACAATTATCACAATAATGGATGCAAACATTGGAACAGTCAGGCATACGGTGCAAGACCTAACAGCATTTTGTTCTGTTATACATAGGGTTGCCATGAGTTGTAAATGACTCAACGGCAACTAACAACAACATGCTTCATCTTAAAGCAGCTGTGACTTCTCAGAATAACATGACAACTATGGTGCACTTCCTGGATATCCATGAATTCTAATAGTTATGATCCTATTGTTTACTGGGTCAATTATGACCTTTTGAGTATCTTTGCCCCTTCATTCCTTCAAGTCCTAAATTGTATACCATGTAGTCATCTGATGTAAAGTTACCTGTTCTGGCCTAAGTTTATTTGTCCCTAAAGCATTTAATGTAATGCTCTTCATTTCTACTTAGACAATTTCAGGATTTCCTTAATTCATGATTCCCACATTCCATGTACCACTGTATGAGTTCTTATAAAACAAAGGACTTCATCTTTCAGTCCTGGTATCATCAGTAACCAGATTTTTTTTGTAGTTTTAGTCTGGCCATTTCATCAAACTTGGATCTATTCATGGAAGTTCTGAATTCCTCCCCAGTAATTATTTTACTGTAAACTGCCCAGAGTCCCCTCTTTTGGGGGAGATGGGCGGTAATAGAAATTTGAAAAATAAATAAACTAGAGGAGCACCTTCCCATAGGTCTAAATGTTTAATCCATATCCATAAAGTGTTTCTGGCAATTCTATATGTATAGAATATATGTATATATTCTGGCACTTCTATATGTATAGAATGAAAGCAATTTCAGCACACAAGCTAATAATAATTCTGAAGTATATAGAGCTATGTAAACATGTCTTAACCTGGCCAATGAGCCTAGAAAACCACTGTAATCAGCAGAGTGGCCCATTCCTAAAATTCTGACAAGCTGTCCATAAGGAAATGAAAAATTAAACACTGAACATATATGGGGGCTGTATCTGCTGATGTAGATGAGCACCATATGAGGTAGGCCTGATGACAGCCAATTTTATTGTGCTGGTGGTAGTTTCCAACAAATATCAGAGGAGGGGAGAGTTATTGTTCAGTACAAAAAGTGAATCCAGCCTTGTCAGGTACTGTACATTATGAAAAGCTGTAGCATAGTAAATTGCTCATTCTCACATTTCATCTAATGTTTTTTTTAGAATGTTACATACAGACCAACGTAATCTGGTACCCTTAAATTGACAGATGAAGATAGAAGGCTGTTTTATGCTTAGAATCCCAGCTATCCTTCCCTCTCTCCATCCACACTGTTTATGGAGCCAAGAATACATATGTATAATGTATGGAGAAGTGGACATGTTATTTATGAAATTTGTTGTTTATTCGTTTAGTCGCTTCCAACTCTTCGTGACTTCATAGACCAGCCCACGCCAGAGCTTCCTGTCGGTCGTCAACACCCCCAGCTCCCCCAGGGACGAGTCTGTCACCTCTAGAATATCATCCATCCATCTTGCCCTTGGTCGGCCCCTCTTCCTTTTGCCTTCCACTCTCCCCAGCATCAGCATCTTCTCCAGGGTGTCCTGTCTTCTCATTATGTGGCCAAAGTATTTCAGTTTTGCCTTTAATATCATTCCCTCAAGTGAGCAGTCTGGCTTTATTTCCTGGAGGATGGACTGGTTTGATCTTCTTGCAGTCCAAGGTACTCTCAGAATTTTCCTCCAACACCACAGTTCAAAAGCATCGATCTTCCTTCGCTCAGCCTTCCTTATGGTCCAGCTCTCACAGCCATATGTTACTACAGGGAACACCATTGCTTTAACTATGCGGGCCTTTGTTGTCAGTGTGATGTCTCTGCTCTTAACTATTTTATCGAGATTTGTCATTGCTCTTCTCCCAAGGATTAAGCGTCTTCTGATTTCCTGACTGCAGTCAGCATCTGCAGTAATCTTTGCACCTAGGAATACAAAGTCTTTCACTGCTTCTACATTTTCTCCCTCTATTTGCCAGTTATCAATCAAGCTGGTTGCCATAATCTTGGTTTTTTTGAGGTTTAGCTGCAAGCCAGCTTTTGCACTTTCTTCTTTCACCTTCATCATAAGGCTCCTCAGTTCCTCTTCATTTTCAGCCATCAAAGTGGTATCATCTGCATATCTGAGATTGTTAATGTTTCTTCCAGAGAATTTAACTCCAGCCTTGGATTCCTCAAGGCCAGCTTGTCGCATGATGTGTTCTGCATACAAGTTGAATAGGTAGGGTGAGAGGATACAGCCCTGCCGTACTCCTTTCCCAATCTTAAACCAGTCCGTTGTTCCGTGGTCTGTTCTTACTGTTGCTACTTGGTCGTTATACAGATTCTTCAGGAGGCATACAAGATGACTTGGTATCCCCATACCGCTAAGAACTTGCCACAATTTGTTATGGTCCACACAGTCAAAGGCTTTAGAATAGTCAATAAAACAGAAATAGATGTTTTTCTGAAACTCCCTGGCTTTTTCCATTATCCAGCGGATATTGGCAATTTGGTCTCTAGTTCCTCTGCCTTTTCTAAACCCAGATTGTACATCTGGCAATTCTCGCTCCATGAATTGCTGAAGTCTACCTTGCAGGATCTTGAGCATTACCTTACTGGCATGTGAAATGAGTGCCACTGTTCGATAGTTTGAACATTCTTTAGTGTTTCTCTTTTTTGGTATGGGGATATAAATTGATTTTTTCCAATCTGATGGCCATTCTTGTGTTTTCCAAATTTGCTGGCATATAGCATGCATTACCTTGACAGCATCATCTTGCAAGATTTTGAACAGTTCAGCTGGGATGCCGTCGTCTCCTGCTGCCTTGTTATTAGCAATGCTTCTTAAGGCCCACTCAACCTCACTCTTCAGGATGTCTGGCTCTAGCTCACTGACCACACCGTCAAAGCTATCCCCGATATTGTTATCCTTCCTATACAGGTCTTCTGTATATTCTTGCCACCTTTTCTTGATCTCTTCTTCTTCTGTTAGGTCCTTGCCATCTTTGTTTTTGATCATACCCATTTTGACCTGGAATTTACCTCCAATGTTTCTAATTTTCTGGAAGAGGTCTCTTGTCCTTCCTATTCTATTGTCTTCTTCCACTTCCGCGCATTGCTTGTTTAAAAATAATTCCTTATCTCTTCTGGCTAACCTCTGGAATTTTGCATTTAATTGGGCATATCTCCCCCTATCACTGTTGCCTTTTGCTTTCCTTCTTTCTTGGGCTACTTCTAGTGTCTCAGCAGACAGCCATTTTGCCTTCTTGGTTTTCTCTTTCTTTGGGATGTATTTTGTTGCCGCCTCCTGAACAATGCTGCCAACTTCTGTCCAGAGTTCTTCTGGGACCCTATCTACTAAGTCCAGTCCCTTAAATCGATTCCTCACCTCCACTGCATATTCGTTAGGAATATTAGTGAGCTCATATCTAGCTGATCTGTGGGTCTTCCGTAATCTCTTTAGTCTGATCCTAAATTGTGCAAGAAGAAGTTCGTGATCTGAACTACAGTCAGCTCCAGGCCTTGTTTTTACCGACTGTACAGATGTCCGCCACCTTTGGCTGCAAAGGATGTAATCAATCTGATTTCGGTGTTGTCCATCTGGTGAAGTCCATGTATAAAGCCGTCTCTTAGGTTGTTGGAAGAGAGTGTTTGTTATGCAGAGTGAGTTGTCTTGGCAAAATTCTATCAGCCTATGTCCTGCTTCATTTTGTTCTCCCAGGCCATACTTACCTGTAATTCGAGGTGTCATTTGACTGCCCACCTTAGCATTCCAGTCTCCTGTGATGAAAATAACATCTCTTTTAGGCGTGTTGTCCAGTAGGTGCTGCAGATCCTCATAGAACTGCTCTACTTCAGCTTCTTCAGCATTTGTGGTTGGGGCGTATATTTGGATCACTGTGATGTTAGATGGCTTGCCCTGAATTCGAATTGAGATCATTCTGTCGTTTTTTGGGTTGTATCCAAGCACTGCTTTAGCCACTTTACTATTAATTATGAAGGCTACTCCATTTCTTCTGTGATCCTCTTGTCCACAGTAGTAGATCTGGTGGTCATTTGATGTGAAGTGGCCCATTCCAGTCCATTTCAGTTCACTGACACCCAGGATGTCTATCTTTAATCTTGACATCTCACCAATAACCACATCCAATTTGCCCTGGCTCATAGATCTTACATTCCAGGTTCCAATGGTGTGTTGATCCTTAGAACATCGGATTCGCCGTTCACCACCAGCACCGTCGGCCGCTAGCCGTCCTTTCGGCTTTGAGCTAGCTGCGTCATCACGTCTGGGGCTAGTTGAGCTCATCCTCTGTTCCTCCCCAGTAGCATTTTGACCATCTTCCGACCTGGGGGTCTCATCTTCCGATGGTATACCGACATATCTCTGGTTGTACTGATCCATTTAGTTTTCACGGCAAGAATACTGGGGTGGGTTGCCATTACCTTCCCCAGGGATCGCATTTGGTCTGACCTCTCTGTCATGACCTTCCCGTCTTGGGTGGCCCTTCACGGTTTAGCTCATGGCATCATTGAGGTGTTCAAGCTCCAGCACCACGACAAGGTAACGATCCTTTGCTGAAGATTTATGAAATTACTGATTTGTAATAGTCAGAAGGCTGCTTATCCATAGTTGAAAGCTCTACTACATTTTCTTTTTTCTAGAGCACTACTTTGCTTTTCCTAGCTGAGAAAACTATTCAGTGGATTGAATAAGAATCTCTCAAGTCTGACTAAATTTCTTGAGCTTGCTGAAAAGTTAGGCTATGATATACAGAAAATTTAAAGCTAATGATTACATAATTAGGCAGTGAATTAGCCTGTTGTGATGGGGAATGATTTTGATGTGGTCCAGTAGTTAAAGTGCTGGACTAGGAGCAAGGAAACCTGGGCTCTACTCCTGCCTTTGGCACAAAGTTGACTGGATAACTTTGAACCAGTTGCCTCTCTCAGCCCTAGGAAGAAAGCAATGGCAAACCACTTCTGAAAATGTTGCCTAGGAAAGATCAATCAATGACCAATCTGTCTATAAGTAAACTACTAAAACTACTTATGTTCAGTTGTATCATTATGTACAGCCTGGATGTGAAATGGTGCCCCAGAAAGTCTGGATTCCTGAGAAACCATGCAAGTTGCTGGGAAGAATTGCCACAGCTGTTTCCTCATAAGTTCTGGGTTTGTTCCTGCTTTTTTGGATTCTCCACTCCAGGGCCGCATATATAAATGGTTTGTCACTGTCTTCTTGAAAGTGTACTCTATTTGAAGAACTGCTGATTCAAATCTGGTTTAAAGATTAAGGATTCTGCTCTCCTTTATCATTTTTTTAAAGTTGCTCATCAGCACTTAGCACCTGGACAGGTACAGAGATAACCTGGTCATAACCTTCCTTGTTATAGTGAGATGCATTGTATTACAATTTAAATCACAATGATTAACACTTACTCATCAAGTTCATGCAAATCTTTATCTTCCGTCTTCTTTTTTCATGACATATAAATTGCCACTCTATGCCCAAAGTTAATACTTTTCTCCAGGGTTCCAGACAGCATTTCATTTACTTCCCTGTCCTGTTTTTTCCTTCCCAATTGTTGGTATTCTGAGAATGTTCATTTCTCATTGCATTTCCCATTGGGATATCCATCCATCCAATACATCCATCCACAAGTCAAACTGATTAACTATTCCCAGATCTTACCTATCCCTAAGGAACAGGCTCACTAAATATGGGCTAAGAAGAGAATAAATCAATTCTGTTATTTTTTAGATTTGCATCTTGCATTTTTCCTAAGTTCTCATGGTGAGATCTTACTTCATTTTATCTTCCCTCAAAACTCTTATGAAGTAAGTTGTTTAGAGAGTGACTGGCCCAAAGCCACTCAACAAGTTTTCATGACTCAGGGTGTACTAGAACCTGGAGCCCTCCCCCACCCCGTCCTAATTTAACAATTTAACTGCTATACCACAGATCAGTAATACATTATTGATAAGAATTCTTAACATTAAGATTAAGAATGGAAAATAATGTATCCCTTCGGCCTATCAGGAATCAATGTATTGGAGACAAGGAAGGATGTAGCATTTGCTCTTCAATTAATGAACTCTGAGTGAGCTATGAACTCTCCCAGAAAGCAGGTAGAGAACCAGGATCTATTGAGATCCTAATCTATGAACTTATCTTATAGTCAGCCTGTAAGTGTAAATAAAAATTGTATCACAAAAACAGTACTAAATTGGCCAACTTTTCAGAGAAATCAAATGACTAATAGCTGCTGCCCTCCCCCACAAGTGTATGCCTAACAACTGAACATTTCAAGCAGCCTGAGCTGCAAGAGGGCTGCAAATTCAATGATGCTTCACACCATTTAAAACCCAACTGCAAGTTTCTTCGCTTACCAGAATTATATTTTCCTACTGACGTGCATAAATCATAATGGTGGCAGAGTTCTTACCCATGCAACAGAAAGAACTATTATGGGAACCATTCCTATGTCTTTATCTCATACTAGATTTTGATATAGATATTTAGGTTTTTTGCCATAATCTGGACTGCTTTTGGTTTACCAATATTGTGTGATCCCAGTCATCACAGTTTGTAGCTTAACATGTTACACATGTCTAGCCAACTGAGATTTATTTTTCAAATTTTGGTACCGCCCATCTCTCCCAAAAGAGGGAGTATATAGAATAAATTGTGATTAAACAAGCCATGGTTTGCTTAATCATTTATGAACAAAGTCCTAATGTTTTCATGTTTTAAAGAAGGTAACAAATATTATTTTTAAGTGAAGGAAGAAAAAAGATTTTTTTAAAAAAAATCTCAGCTGATTTTCAGTTTAAATATACTCTCAGGATCTTATTGTATCAAATAATCAAGCAATACCATGACCTACAATCATCTCAATTCCAATCAGGTGAAGTACACTGTGATATGAGAAGCCACAAAAATCAATTTTTTGCTGCTGTACATCAGATAATTAACTTGTGAGGGTTATATCTATAATTGGATGGGGAGAGAAAGGGCATCAAGATGTGCAAAGAAGACCAAATAGCAAATTTTCAGGAGGGTCCATAAATATTCATCATTTTTAAAGGCTCAAGGTCCATTTGTCTGACTGGTGATTTGGACACTGCAGAACTAAATGCTGCAAGACACACAAGTCTTTTCCCATTATTCTCGTCAGTGACAAGTAAGCTCAATTGTCAGTTTTTAATCAGGCATGTGATTAAAAACTGTGACTTAGGCTGGAAAGTATATAATAGGTGGAAAAAGGACAGTGTGGCAGATTAATAAGGCACAGAAATGGCTAAGTTCCACAATAGCATAAACACCTGGCTATTTCCCCATGCATGGAGGCCAGGGTGATAATGGAACTCTGATGTGGTACAGTTCCACCTGTTTTATTGTTGTGAGATCTTTTAGGGGACTTAGCTGCTATCACTATTTCTTTTTTATGCCATTTTTAAACTGTTTTTTACTGTTATGGATTGTGATTGTTGTTCTTGTTTGTTTGCCATCCAGAGTGCTTTTATGGGTGAATGGCTTCATAAAGATGTTAAATGAATAAACCAACCTGAATTAACCACATGGAGGTCAAATATAGCCCCAACCGAACAAAAATCTTATAGGTGTGAACTAAACCTACCTAGGTGGCTCCATTGTAAGAAGAAAAAACTCAGACAACTATCTCATTCACCTACCTGGTTCTTGGAAAAACAAAACCAAAAATAGATAACAGAGAAAGCAAATCTCACTGCCAAGGCCTGGCAATCTGACACCTTCCAAACAGGATTGATTTCAGTGGCCAAACCACAGCCAATATTATTTGCCTGTCTCATACTGAAAGGGCTAATGATGTAATGGAACTTGCTAATACTGTCTTGGCACAAGGACTTGTGATATCAGGTACTTCCTGGGGAATGAGTTGAGGGACACTATCTTCCCAAAATGGCAACTTTGGACACAGGATGATCATGTACTTCTGGAACCAATAGTAAGATGATCTGTGTAGGCTGGTGACTCTGCTGGTTAACGATGTTATGTGAAAAGGGCCACTAAGTCATGAAAACCCAGAAAATGTTAAATAAATCATGGTTAAATTAACTATGGATAAGCTGTAATGTGAATACAGCTGTTTAAAGCTTTTGTTACAATATCTCATCAGAAATTAAAGTAGCCAAGAAAATATAGGGAGAGGGCTAGATTAATAAGCAACATTGGTGAGAACCTTTGCTTTTGATAATTTAAATAAATTCTCCTTCAACCTGACATTACCATGTACTTTTCCTGGCAACACCAGAGGTGCAGTTTGCTCTCTTGCAGGATGTTTCTTGGTCTCCCATCCAAGTGTTAAGCAAGCACAATCCTGCCTAGCAGATGTTGCTATTAGTTGGCAAAGTTAATTCAGCAGTTGGATAAAAAGACCTTGCAGTTTTATATATCTTTCTTTCCATCTTGGACCTTTGAGCTGTACCATTATACAATTGTTTTTGAGATTTTTAGTTATTTCTGTGTGACTCTAGATTGGTTTCCAGGACCTGATCTAAAAATAAATCATATGTTAAATAGTATTCAGGCTGCCTGGATGAATCTTTTTAAACTGTCTAAAAGTGGCCTTCCCTGACATATAGAGGTTTGACCCTGTGGAAGGGTTGTGGGATATCTGAAAAAGTCAAGTGGATGGAAAACATTAAACTTTTAGGTGATATTCAAGCTATTGGCTCTCCTACTCAGCAAATAAAGCAAATGAGCATAATGAAAAAATTAAGAAAATGAATGAGGAAAGGTAATACCGGTTTTCTAAATATGACATGATTTTTACCTCTTACACACTCCTAGTCTGAGATACTTTGTCATGGTTTTAATTAGTGTAGCAAGTTACCATGGATGGAAGCACCAATGAACTGAGAGTTCAGATGCATATATTCAGAATGTGAAACTGGAGGCCTGGTATTAACATTCTGAAAATGACTTAGGTATATTCACTGCACATTTCTTGAAGATACTTAATAGTTGGGTCTGAAATATATTTCACTGAACATTCCACTGGAATACTTTTAGCTAGAAATTGAGTGCCTTATGCTCAATTTATATTCATTATATTTGTAGACCATCTGTCATGACCTCGTTGCAAGGCACAAAGAGCCTCACAACGTAGATCATGATCATCAAGGAATAGAGGAAGAAGATAATTAAACCAGGGATTAAAACAAGCACCCAAAGCACCCACACCCATGGACCCATATGCAGCTGAAAAGCACATCGGATGAGCAGAGATAAGCCGCACCTGGTGCCCTGGAGGACACACCAGAATCGAGAGGACAAGGGAAGACACCGGGAAAACGCCCATGCAGCCATTAAGGATCCCATCAAGAGGGATTGGGACAATAGAGGGTGGAGGAGCCCGGGGCCCTACAAGAGGGTATAAAATGGGCACCTCCACACCACACACCCCGTTCTCGTTTTTCATTCTGTCAGCCACCATTCCAATAAACCAGAAATCCTTAATACCCATTAAGTGAGTCTGTGTCTTATTGCGAAGCGAGACTGACCCTGACACCATCCTTTTTCAAATGAACATTAGTTATAAACCTAACAGAAAAATTCTGCATTGACATTTTCTTCCATTCTCAATCTGCTTTTTCCAAAGTAAATTCTTACTCAGTTCATTAAAGCTACCCATGGTTTGGAAACTAAAGTCCTTGTTTTCTTGGCCATTCAATAATTTGGAGAGGAAAGGAAACATAATTAACCTCTACAAGAATTACTTAATAAGAAAGGGCTTTCTACATTGACGAAATTATCACCAGAAAAACACACATTAATTTAGATTCCAATTGCATTTCCATTCAGTTTAAATAAAAAGGTGACTAAATTTTTAATCCAGTGCTGTTTGCATTCAAAGTGCAATTTAGAACTGGCTCTGATGATCTGTTTATGGTAATACTAGATGTAATGCCTGAGTCTGTGTGCTTCCGTTTCCTGGATTGAGACTGCATACAATGCTGAACAGATGATTAGTGCTGTTAACTCAGAGAATACCAAATACTATTCAATGCATACATTAGTGAAGATCTGTTGTTGCATGTGAGGGTCATCTGAATGGGGCAACCTGACTTCTTCGCACCCTGCCTTTAGCTCACAAAGTAACTTCACTTAGCTTGTATGTGGCAAGATGCCATTGCTCTCATGCAAATGCATGATTCTACGCTGCCAGTGGAAATGAAATAGGTCTTCCTTCCTATCAGTGCAGAAGTACCAGTGGTGAGATCCAACTGCTGTTTACAGGACATACTAAGCCAGGAACTGGCAAACACATATTTTGCTCCTTTGCCACAATGAGGAACCCTGGCCTGATTTTGGAAGTTCGTAAGAGGTGGTAGTTTATGTGCAATTTGATAACTGGAGAACATAAATGGATTATCTGTGCCCTTATTATGGCCAAAAGACTAGCAGCATTGGAAAACTAAATGTATGGCCCCCTTCATTCAATGGATTGAAAACCTTATTACGCTTGCCACCTATGAGCAGATTGCCTATAGACGTAGATTTTGTATGGATAAGTATAATGAAATATGGAACTCATTTATACAAAAATACAGTAGGTTAAAAAAGAATGATAGTTATATAAGTGTATTAGAAATATATACGCACTTGAATAATACTTACATTAGATATATTTACATACACACACACACACACATAAATATATACATAGTATATATAGAATTTTAGCTGTTAACTGTTATACTTAGTTTTTTTTACTTTTTTTAAAGCACTTTTTATGCATTTTTTTCTTGAGCATGTATGTATTTGCATCGTAATTATCTTTGTGCTTTTTTTCTGTTACTTTTTAATTTTTAACTATTTAATTTAAAATTAAAATAGCACTACTACTACTACTAATAATAATAATAATGGGATGGTAGTATTTATTTCCTCCCTTAACCTTCCAAATTAGAAAAAATTGTACCACCCACTTAGCAGGCCTGACAGCTACAAACAGGATTGTTCATAGGTTTTCCTAACTCTTAATTTGCTAAATAAACTACAACTGGCTGGATTTACGCACATGCTAAACCATTAACTATGGTTTACAAGGCACATTGGCTAAATACGCACAACACACCAAGCCAGAAACAAACAAATCATATCTTGACTTAGTCTTTTGTGAATGATACTATTCTGTAGTGTGACCTTGTAAACTATGGGCTTGGGCTATGAAAGAGGCAAATACGAGTCAAGAGTAAATGAATACAACTGTAAGGCTGGGTTTGAACATAATAAACCCAATTATTTTCATAAGCACCATCCCCCAATATACAATTTTCCAGTCTATAGATTTTTGAGTTCAGACCAGCATCATATACTTTGGACAGCTATGCTGTTTGTGTATTAGCTCAAGAAATGTTAATTACGTCAGTTTGCTTAAAAATAAGGACCAAATAATGTTCTTGCCAATTCCTGCTAAAACAATGCAGTAAATATGTAGAAATATATGATACATTGCAGATATTTTTTCTCTGGGCAGGGGAGGCTTCAGCAAAACATTTCTACTTGGAATGTACTTTCCATTTGGAATATAATCTAATGGCCTCAACACTTTTTTGTTTAGTGGCATTTTTCTTTCTCAGTGATCTTTTATGTACATATACCATAATTAGATACTGTTTGTCATAGTTAGCCCAATTTTTATGAATTATCCAGTATTATTAAAATGTTGGAGTGGAAATGTAACAGGAATTAAAGATGACTTGAAACTCTGACTAGAATACTAATAAGATACTGTGAGGTAATTTTTTTAACTCATATCCATAATGTATGTGTATATTGTATGTATGCATCTTTTGACAATATCTAGCAGAAAGAAACAGCAAAGGATTTAAATTCTGGAACAGAGACCTATAAATAGGTTATAACTGTAATGCAGTAGGCAGGTTTTCAACATTTATACTGCTTTACTGCTTCATTTTTGTCTGCAATAAAAAACCTAGTATGTCTTGTGTCTGTGAGTCTTCTGCCTGGTAAGCCAATTCCTGAATAAGAAATTAGTCTTTGGAGATTTTCAGCTGTACTTATATGGAGCCTGACAGTTTCATTTAAAATACTTTAAAAAAGAGAATCTTGCTTTCCTCTGTGTGAGGGCTGAACATACTGTATATTGAACCAGCAACTGGTCCTTAGAGGCATGCTGTCTCTCATCCAATTTAATCTGGGCGCAATTATGAGGAGTTCTCAAATAACTTTAGTTTGTCCAGTGGGGCTTGGTAGAAATTTGAGAACCTTAAGGCTGAACAAGGTAGGAAAGGCCTGCATAACATGGCTTCTGGAATTTTTTTCAAACCTTTTTACTGTTAGGAGCAGGAAGCCACTATTTTCTTCTGAGTAATACGGTAACATGTTGTGTGTGTTTTTGTGTGTGTGTGGTGGGGGGAGTTCTAATCAGAATGGGTGCTTATGTTTTGCCTGTTTGCATATGTATGTTTTGTGGGTGTATGTAAGTCTAATCAGGATGGGTCCATGTATGCTTCATCTCTGTGCTTATTCTCCTTCTTCATGCTATACATGTGTGTACTAGGAGGCACAGAGTGATCTACAGTACATGTGCTCCCCTCTGTTCTGAGGAAGGAAGGGTCAGCTGCATTCTGCATCTCCCCAACTACTGTTGCACTGTATGATTTTTTTTTTCTGGAATACTTTTATCCACAGTCCAAGCTGGATTTGGCCATTTTCAAGCTCAGTATTTCTTCTGCCATCTTCTCTTGTCATACCAAATTCAATCCCATTATTTTCTGTTTTTAGAGTTGTCCTGCTCAGAGACAGAATCCTGAGGCCCTTTTTATAATTCCTTTATAAGCTCAGGGCTGAACTGTGGAGTCCTTGGTGCTCTCTGAGCTTGGTCGTTTGCTTGCAGACCTTTTGTTGCCCGACTAGGCAACATCTTCAGTGCAAAAAGGGAGTGGGGTTTGCTCTCTGTTTATATACAGTAGCTTGCCCTGCCAGTGTTGGTGGGGGTGTGGTTCTCTCCTTGGGAGTTCCCTTATTAGGGTATTGTTTACTGCTTGTTCACCTGGTGTTAATCCTGGTGTTAATCCTTGCTTATCTGGGTGCTGATTGCTGGCAAGGGGGTGTTCAGGTCTTGTTTCTTTTTTAGCTTTTTTATTGTCTCTTTTGAATGGTATGTAAATGTTGTCTACCTCTATGTGCCTGCTGATGGCTGTCTTGTCTGAGTGCCAAGCTTCCAGGAATTCTCTGGCTTTTTTGGATTTGGCTTGGTCTAGGATGCTCAGTTTCCCAGTTGAAACGGTGGTTGAGCCTGTCCATGTGTTGTGAGATTAAGGAGTTTTCATTGTGTCTTCTGACAGCTAGTTGGTGTTCATGGATGTGCTCTACTAGTCTTCTGCCTGTCTGTCCTTAGTAGCTGTTATAGTCCTTACATATAGTAACAGACTTATATGTCATGTTCACCGTTCCGGTGTTTCTGCATCGTAACGGTTCGCTTGCCATGGTGCTGATACGTGTCCTGGCTGGAAGGGTGCTGCTGCGAGCCTTGTACTAAAAACGTGCTGATCTGTGCCAGGAGGAATGTGTTTAGACTATCTCTGAAATGTCAAGGTCTCTTTGCCCGTTGAGCAGCAGAGCTCATTAGGAGCACCTGGGAATGTGGGGTGAACTGTATGTGAGGGAGGGGCTGGGCTGCTGTTTGTAGAGATGCTATTTAGTTTGAGTTTAGGCGCGCTTTTCTCATTCTCAGCTTTTTACCTGTTTGCGCCCTTTTCTAAATAAACTCAGAACCTGAATTGTCATTTTGAGTCTGAGCGTTTTATTGGAATTAAGGCAACCATCACATATATGACTGTAGACTGTAACAGCCTTGCATGACTCCTGGTTTTTCTTCTTGGTCTACTGGTTCTTTTAGTTTACTTAAGAAGTTTTGGAGGGCTTTAACTAAACCAACTAAAACTTAAAACTAATTTAACAAATAATCAAGCAATAAACAACAGCCTAATCGAGGAACTACCAAGGAGAGAACACCCCCGCAACACTGTCAGGCCAAGCTACTGAATATAAACAGAAAGCAAACCCCATTCCCTTCTAACACTGAAGATGTTGCCTAGTCGGGCAACAAAAGGTCTGCAAACAAACAACCAAACTCAAAGAACACCGAGGACTCCACGGAATCAGACTGTTTGGAGTTTATCTTACTTTGGGTTGTTTCATGCAGTGGCAAGCCCCATTCACTCCAGAATCTGTTGCACATAGACAAGGTAGACAGACAGCTCCAACACTCACCCTGGATGGCCTAGATATTAAGCTATTAGACAGAGAATCACTGCTTTTTGAAACATGCCCAATAACATATATACTGAAGTTATGAGCCACAGCTCCTCATTTGGCTAGAGAGAACAAAAGTTCACTGAGTTTAGAATCTTAGTCTCAAGGGAAGGGGAGTCAAGAATTTGCTTAAGCAAAGCCCAAAGCAGTTTCTCGAGCCATACCCCTTTTCGTCAAAAAGCCTTGTCTTGAGATGCGAGAGACTGCTGGAAGATGTAAGCTAATATGGAGGCTGGAAAAAGGCCCACAGCAAGCTGGTCTCTGGTGGGAACAGAGAAAGGCAATGCTTGAAAAGAGGACTAAGGATTCCAAGCCAATGGAGAGGAAAACTGCCTAGATCTGTAGGGGAGAATGAAGCTCATTTTTCTGGAATGAAGGTGAGAGAAAGAATGCTGAATTGAGATCCAAAAGCCTCCAAAAAAACAAAAACAAAAAACCCCTGAAGGAGTAACATTAAATTGGTCCTAAGCATCAAACTGAAAGTTGAAAATCTGGAAGAAGCAAGACTTATCTAAGTAATCATTCAATCAGAGTAAAAGGGAACAGGTAGTTAGAATGTCCATCAGGATTTTATGCTGTATTTTCTGGGGGCTTGATTGTTTTTAGCAATTGTCTCTAATAGTGAGTAATTATGTATGTGAAGTTGTATGGCAGTGAGCCTCAGGTCATGCCCGTTGTGGATCTGTGCTTGGTCTCCACATAACAATTTATGGGAGATTGATACTGAAGACCCTGTTCATGATTTCATGTGCTCAATGATTTATTTCATCCACTTCTAATTATTTGGGGCATTAGACTGCCTAAAGTTAAAAGGAAATTTCCTTTTTCTTTTTAACTCTTAAACTATAGTTTCTGCTTTTGTCTGCAACTCCTGGAAAAAGGGGAGTGCTATTTTTTTCTGGCTATGTACCTTAAAGCTACAAGGGCTAGAAGGTGACATGACAGAATTTAACTTTCTTTTTTGTCTTTATCATCATCATCCTTATTATTTTAGGCCCAAGTAAGAGTACAGGGTGTGGGATCCCTGTATGTCCCACATCCTGGGTTTATGGAGGAGATTGCCACATAAAGCCTTGTCTCAGCAAATGGGTGGTGGAAGGTGGAAGTACTACAAAGCCACTATGCTACTGCAGAAAGGTGGACCAGGATGTGTAAAACCCAGGGGATTTGGGGGAGGAGAAAGTTGAAGACTACCCACCTTTCACACTGTGGGCCCAGACTTTTGTTGTTTCATGAATAGAAAGCTTTGAAATGATTTGGTAGGTAAAGTCTTCTTAGCATCTCCTTCTCTGTGTCAAGAGGGCTGGTTACTCTCTCCCCTTCTTAAACTTCAAACATCCATTTTTAAAGCAGCTGGCTATGGTGGCACAGCAGAAGTGCGGCATTTTGGTCACTATGCTTCAATGTTCAAAAACAATGGGTTAGCACTTGCTCTTCTCATCTACTGATTTTTTCCTATAGAAATGCTAGTGCATTGTTAAGGTAAATTCTCTGGCTTTATGAGCGTATAAACCATTGTCCAGTGCAAATGGTTTTTTGCATTGTCCAGTGCAAAGGCTTTTATTAATTCCTTGCATATTGGATTTCGGTATATCCATCTATGTCTAATGATGCCATATAAACATTATCAATTTTAATAACTTTGAACAGGAGTAAATGAAGCTAGAATGTGGCTCTGATTTGTATAACCTCTTCCCCTTCCGTTTAATAATTAATATTCTATTTTCAACTTGATAGCATATAATCAATTAATCAATCAATGAACTAGAACTTATGTTTGCACAATATTTATTATCTTTATCAGATTTAGGAATTACAGCAAATTCTGTAAATTAAACTGCATGAGGAGAAGTTAGCAAAGAACCAGATTGAAACACATTCTGAAAAAGATTTAAAATTTTAGGTGCTGAACCATCCCACAGTATTTGCTGTATACCATGCTATAAGAAAATCAACTAAGCCTGGCATTTAACACTTTCTCATGTTATTAACAGTATGGTATCCTGAAAGATATTATGGCAAACATTTCAGTGGTTTCTTGTTTAGCTTTTGTCCCTGACAATTTGAGGGGAAAAGTTCTGCAGTTGTCTAACTGAGGTTGGAGCCACCACAATCAGTGAGAAGATAACACAGCCTCTTTCCCATTTCTACCCCTGCTTTTTCGTGTGTTCCAGCAAAAGAGGGAAAGAAATAACCCAAGGAGACGGAATGCAGAGCCTCTCTAGATATCTGTCTCTGGGTTTAAAGACCTGAGGGGTAAGCCAAAATTAGCAGAGTCCTGCCAAGGGCATAGTTTTTGTTAAAACTCAGGGCTGAATTGTGTTACATTTGTGACCACAATGAAATGGTCCCAAAGATCACCAAAGTTGGTGTTGACTCTTAGTGACCACACAGATTTTCTCCAGGATCTGTCCTTTACCTGGTCTTATAACAATGCACTCATCACTGTTATAACTGATTTCATCCACCTTGCTTCTGGTCATCCTCTTCTTCTGCTTCCTTCCACCTTTCTCAGCATTATAGACTGCTCCAGAGACCTAGGTATTCACATACTTTGTCCACAGGATGATAATTTGTGCCTGATAATTTGTGCCTCGAGTAGTTACTCTGGGTTGATTTTTCTTTTTTGTTCATAGTATTCTCAGGAGTCTTCTCCATCATCGAAGTTCAAAAGTGTCAATGCTTTCTCTATCCTGCTGCTTTTAAGTCCAACTTTCACTTCCATAGACTGTCACAGGGAAAACTACTGCCTGAACAATTCTGATTTTTGTATGTATAGACACATCACAGCATCTGAATCTATTTTCCAAGGCCTTCATTGCTACTCTACCAAGCACTAGTCTGCGGTGTATTTCACTGCTGGTTACTTTACGGTTGATAGTTGATCTTTAAAGGCATAAGTTATTCACCACTGCAATATATTCATTGTCAATTCAAAAACTGGCTGCTGTACCTATCGTCATTAATTTAGTCTTCTTTATATTTAATTTTAATCCCATTTTTCCACTGTGTTCCTTGACTTGCATTATTAGAGCTTGCAAGTAACTTTCATTTTCAGCTATCAGAATAGTATCATCAGCATAGTGCAGGTTATTGACGTTTCTTCTTCCAGTTTTAAAACTATCTTCTTCCAATCCACCTTCCCTCAATGTATATTCCACATATATAACCTTGTGTCATTCTTTTACCAACCTGGAGGTGGTCTGTTTTGCCATATTCTGTCCATATTGTAGGTTTTTGACCTGTATACAGGTTTTGTATGAAGACAATGAGATGTTCTGGGATTCCCATTTTTCTAAGTATATTTCACTTGACTGACCCAATTGCAGGCCTTTCTGTAATCAATAAATCATATACTGATTCCATTTGATATTCTTTGCCTTTCTCAATTTTTATTATGAACCACCCAGAGTCCCCTGTATGAGGGAGATGGGCGGTGATAAAAATATGATAAATGAATAAATTAGCTAGTGTGCATCAGCAATAATGTCTCATATTCTTCAACTTTTTCAAAAGCCAGCTTGAACATCTGGTATCTCATTTGCCATGTAGGGCTCTAATCTGCATTGAATGTTCATAAACATTATTGTGTTACCATGTTAAAATAAGGATATTGTACAATAGTTTGCACATTCCTTTCTTTGGTATTAGTATGTAGATTGACCTCTTCTAATCTGTTGGCTGCTGTGCCATTTTCTAGATTTGCTGGCATAGCTTGGTTATCTTCTTTACTGATTCTTCTTTTGTTGCTTGCCATATTTCTGTGGCTATTCCATCAATTCCTGTGGTGTTCTGTCTTGGTAATGATTGGACTTCTCCTAAGTAGGGAATAACTTCTAAAGTATCTTAGTTGTTGACATCTCTATTGTACAGTATTTCAGTGTACTTTCCATCTTTCTTTGATCGCCTTTGAATCAGTTATCATCTGTCCACTGATATCTATTAGCACACTCATTTGAGATTGGAACCTCCTGTAATGGTTGCCTACTCCAAAATACTCAGTCTCACAAGCCAGAGCTTAAAGATAACTGATTTATTATAAGAATAGTGTGCAAATACAGAGAAAGCTGAGAATGAGCAAAAGCGCGCCAAATACAAACTAAAAACCCTTGCTTCCAAACCAATCCCGCCCCTATCCCCTCTTAGCAACCACCCCCTCCCAGGTGCTAGCAACCGTTACCCACATCGGCCTGAGAAAGCAACCTTGAACAGAGTTACAAACCCAAACATACATTCCTAAGCAGCAAGATAAGAAACAAAGAGAAACGGAAAAATACCAGCAAGCCTGCAAGCCCGCAATACACGGATCTGAGCTGTGACATGTGAAATGTTACGATGTTAACAGAACGTTGAAATGGTGAACATGACATATCGCCCCCCTGAGAAGAAAAAATGCTAAGGGGCCGGCTTGGCCGGATAGGCAGCATGAAATCTAGCAACTAGGTCAGGAGATCGGACATCGTGAGCAGCGACCCATTCAGGATGGGAGAAATGCTTCCACCGAATGAGATATTGCAAGGTAGAGCGTCGGCGGCGGGAATCAAGCACCTCTTTGACTTCAAAGTGTTGTTGGCTGTCAGTCATAATGGGCGGGGGTGGTGATGGTTGGGGATGCCATCGGTCGGATCGGAGAAACGGCTTGAGTAAGCTGCAATGAAAAACAGGATGCAAACGTTTAAGGTTATGTGGCAGATCCAATTTGAAAGTCACAGGATTTATTTGTGCAACAATGGGAAAAGGACCGACAAATTTGGAACCAAGCTTCTTGGACGGTTGTGGTGATTTGATGAACTTCGTGGAGAGATAGACTCTATCCCCCACCGTAAATGTAGGCTGCGGGGAGCGCTTTGCATCCGCATGTTTCTTATAAGAGGCTTGGGCATGGTGCAGGGCTTGTTGAATTTTCTGCCAAGAGTCTGTTAGATTTTGGGCCCAATCCGTGAGAGAGGAAGGCAGAGATTGCGGGTGTGGGAGTTCCGGTATCGGGACGAAATCCCGGCCAAAAACAGTCTTAAAAGGGACTTGTCCAGTGCTTTGATGTACTGCGTTGTTATAAGCAACCTCAGCAAAGGGAAGAAGATCCACCCAGTTGTCTTGTTGATAATTAACAAAAGCATGTAAATATTGTTCCAATGTGGAATTAAGCGCCTCAGTAGATCCATCCGTCTCAGGATGCCATGCCATAGAGAGGGCTTGTTCGGTACCAACCAATTTCATAAATGCCCGCCAAAATTGTGACGTAAATTGTGAGCCCCTGTCACTCACCAAGCGGGAGGGGCTCCCGTGGAGCCGGTACACGTGTACTAGAAATAGGCGGGCTAACTGTTGTGCGGTGGGAATGGAAGCGCAGGGGATGAAATGCGCTTGTTTAGAGAAAAAGTCTTTCACCACCCAAATCACCGTTTTACGTTGACTGGGTGGTAGGTCAACTATAAAGTCCATGGAGATTTCTTGCCAAGGATAGGAAGGGTTAGCCACAGGTTGCAGAAAGCCTTGAGGTTTTCCTGCCTTGCGCTTGGTCGCCGCACAAACAGGACAAGCAGCCACGTAAGCTTTTATATCCCTCATGAGAGCCGGCCACCAAAACTGACGTCTGATGAGATGGAGGGTCTTAAGGTACCCAAAATGACCAGCCCGTTTATCATCATGAGAGCGTACCAGGATCGTCTTTCGTAAAGCCTCAGGTACGTAAAGACGATTGTTCTTCCAGGCAAAATCCCCGTTAAAAGTAACATTGTTTAAGTTTGCTTGCAACCAAGTATCAGATTTCAGGTGGAAAAGAAATTGTTGTTGCAAATCTGAAGGAATTGGCAACCGTCCCGGACTGGAGGGAGGAGGAGCGGCTGTCCGTTGAGCTTGCTGGGTCCGCGTCTGACTACGCGTCACAGCTGCACAGCCCAATTGCTTTTCAGTCCACACAGTACCCTGAATGATTGGCCCTGGGCCAGAATCTTGGGGTCTGCGGGATAAGGCGTCGGCCAAAAAGTTTTTCTTTCCCGGAATGAATTTGAGGGAAAAATCAAAGTGGCTAAAGAATTCAGCCCATCTAAGTTGTTTAGGGCTGAGTTTTTGACTGGTGCTTAGTGCCTCAAGGTTCTTATGGTCAGTCCAAACTTCAAAAGGTCGCGAAGCCCCCTCTAATAAGTGGCGCCAGGTTTCCAACGCTGCTTTTACAGCGAACGCCTCCTTTTCCCAGACATGCCACCTCCTCTCGGTTTCCGTGAACTTACGAGATAGGTACGCACAGGGTTTCAAGCGGCTAGAATGATCTGCTTGGAGCAGAAGGGCTCTGATGGAGAAATCGGAGGCATCGACCTGCACCACAAACGGCTTAGTCGGGTCGGGATGCCTCAGGATAGGTTCTGTTGTAAACAGTTGTTTGAGTGCGTCAAACGCCTGTTGGCAGGCTGGGGTCCACTTAAGTAGTGCCCCTGGATTTCTTGAACGCCGCGTATCCCCCTGAGCTTTAGTTTTGAGTAAGTCAGTGAGGGGGAGGGCAATTTCTGCGAAAATTTGGGCAAATGCCCGATAGAAATTGGCGAAGCCCAGGAAACTTTGTAATTGGCGCCGCGTGCGTGGGGGTTCCCATGCAACTATGGCTTCAATTTTAGCAGGGTCCATTTCAATGCCCTCTTTTGAAATTCTGTAGCCCAGATAGTCAATTTTCAACTGATGAAAAGCACATTTTGACAATTTAGCATACAACTCAGCCTTTCTCAGTTTAGCAAGCACTTGACTCACCAAGTGAACATGTTCTGCCATGGTTTCAGTATAAATCAATACATCATCCAAATATACCAACACCCCTTTGAACAGGTGGTCATGCAAGACCTCATTAATTAGTTGCATAAAAACACCAGGCGCCCCCGACAAACCAAAGGGTAACACTTTATATTGGAAAGCCCCCAGAGGACAGTTAAACGCTGTTTTCCACTCATCCCCTTCCCGTATACGAATACGAAGATAGGCTTCCCTCAAGTCCAATTTTGAGAAGATTTTACCTCTGGCCAGATGTGATAACATATCTTTGATTAAGGGCAAAGGATATTTGTTTAAAATTGACACTGCATTGAGCCCCCGGAAATCTGTACATAGTCTCAAAGAACCATCCTTTTTAGGTTTAAAGAGGACAGGTGCCCCCACCGGAGAGTTGGCTGGCTCAATAAAACCCCTGGCTAGGTTTTTGTCAATGAACTCCCTCAGTGTAGCCAACTCCTTTGGGGACATAGCATAGATTTTTGGGTTAGGCAATTTCACATTGGGTAGAAATTCAATAGCGCAGTCTGTCTTTCGGTGAGGCGGCAAACGATCCGCCTCCTTTTCTCCAAACACATCTGCAAAGTCTTGATATTGCTTAGGCAGCCCTTCTAGTGGCTCCAGAGTTTGTACCGTCATTGTGGCTGCCCGTCCACCCTCCTTGTCTCCCAGTAAATCCTTTTCTGGCACTTTATAAAATCCATCAGTGAATGTTACAGTCCGATGCATCCAGTTGATAAAGGGATTTTGCTTGACAAACCAGGGCATCCCTAATATGACCAATGGGCCCCCCACCGGCGCTATGACAAAGGGTAATTTCTCCCAATGACTACCCATTTGCAGTGCCACCAGTCCTGTAGAGTGAGTGACCGGTTTTCCCCCAGCCATGGTCCCGTCCAATTGCGTAAAAATCATTGGCCGCTTCAAAGGGAACATAGGGAGTTCTAAGGCGGCTACTATGTCGGGGTGCATTAATGAATGCGAGCAGCCTGAGTCAAGCATAGCCCACACCTCCACCGTTCGGGTACTGGATCCTAACTTCACCTTGACCGTCAGGGTAGGAAAATTCCCACTCACCGAATCATGATCGCGCCCCTCTTCTTCCACCTGCCCCACGGCGCCCTTCAGAGCAGGTGGTTGCCTTTTCCCACCGGCTGTACGAAGTCCAGTTCTTCCTCCTCTCCCCCGAAAGGGTTGTTGTTAGGATTGACCTCCGCGCAGGCAGCCCTCATCTTCCTCGGTACCGAAGGAGACTTTCTGGACGACTTCCCTGGCCGCTCCTCGGATCTCTTTTTGGGCACGAAGCTGCTTGATGTCCTTCTTTCCCGCATCTCAGGCACTGACCTTTGGCGAAACGCCGTTCTCGTTCTTCCTCCCAACTGTTCGGTTTGGGGCGAGTTGAGAACCCTGGGGCACGGGCACTTTTACCTGCCTTCCCTTGCTTCAATTCCTTGTTACGTGCGAAAGTCTCTAGGGCGTTTTCAGCACTGCCTGCCAGCTGAATCCACCCATATGTTTTCGGATCATCACGTCCCAAAGCCCATCGGAGGACCTCCGTCTCCAGTCCCTGTTTGAACATTTCCACTAGAGTTGACTGGGACCAGTCCTCCACCTTACTGGCCAGGGCTTTGAACTCTAAGGCGTAGTCCGCGACTGAGAGAGACCCCTGGGAAAGTTTCTTCAGCGCCCGTTTCGCTCGTTCCTGTGCCAAGGGATCTTCAAAGTGCTGTTTTAACGCCCACAGGAACTCCTCAAAGTCTTCTAACTCCGTGGCTTTGGCTTGGCATAATTGGACATACCAATCCGCTGCCATCCCCTTTAGCTTGTTGGCAATGGCATTAATTTTGCCATGTTCTGAGCGAAAACTTCGCCCCCAGTCCTCCATATAGTTCCTAGCGTTAGTGATAAAGAAGGACAACTTCGTGGGATCACCATCAAACTTTACCATAAAAGGTGGAGGGGTTCTTGTCGACTCTTTCGGCTCAGGGGTTTCCGCAAATGCCAATGAACGCCTGCCCACCATCTGTGACCCTTCCCTGGTCACTCCCGACACTTTTCCCTTCGATTGCCGGAGAACCTGAGTCCTACTTCTTCCCCTGGGCGATGGGGATCTCGCCGCCGGGTTGGGCTGTCGGGTTGGAATTTCTTCCGGACCCTCTCGCAGGGACCCCGACCCTCTGGGGTTTTCCTTTAACATGGTCACCAGAGATTCGATTTTCTCCTCTAGTGCTTTCATGCAGGCAGGGGTGACCGGTTCTTCCAAGGGCCCCGTGGTCACCAAAACCGTAGGTGACAATGGAATCTCCGGTTCCCAGGATGCTTGTGGCGATTCGACCTCGGAGTCTTCTTCCCCCCCGGTTCGATAGCCACCCCCTGTAGCGCCCCTCACTTCAGACGGTGAACCTCGGTCTTCCATCTGGATACCCCGCTTATCCCGGCGGGCTGCCCTCTGAGCTCGGGAGCTCGGGGTCACCATAGCCTTCGTGGTATTGGGTTCTTCTTCGCTCCCTTCACTCTCTCGCAGCCCGGGTTCTGTCATCGCTAGCGCTCCCCTTCACCAAAGACTTGGATGGGGCTAGCGGAAAATATATTTATGATTCTCAGCTTTATGTAATGGTTGCCTACTCCAAAATACTCAGTCTCACAAGCCAGAGCTTAAAGATAACTGATTTATTATAAGAATAGTGTGCAAATACAGAGAAAGCTGAGAATGAGCAAAAGCGCGCCAAATACAAACTAAAAACCCTTGCTTCCAAACCAATCCCGCCCCTATCCCCTCTTAGCAACCACCCCCTCCCAGGTGCTAGCAACCGTTACCCACATCGGCCTGAGAAAGCAACCTTGAACAGAGTTACAAACCCAAACATACATTCCTAAGCAGCAAGATAAGAAACAAAGAGAAACGGAAAAATACCAGCAAGCCTGCAAGCCCGCAATACACGGATCTGAGCTGTGACATGTGAAACGTTACGATGTTAACAGAACGTTGAAACGGTGAACATGACACCTCCTCCTGAGTTCACAGATCTTTTGGAATATTTTGTTTTTTGTGCTTTTTTCCATCTTCGATGTGTTTACAGATGTTGTAATTCTGCTTCTTGTCTCTTCTAGCAGGTCTCTGAAATTCTTTGTTAAGTTCCTTTCTGAGATCTTTGTCTTTCTTGGCTTTGGCTTTCTTTTCTTCTTGGCAGTTTCCACAGTTTGTTCTGACATCCAGATTGATGTTTACTCTCTGGCAGGCTGTTTTCACATTAATCTTACATTTCTTTAAGTTCATTCACAATTCCTCTGGTTCCCTATGAATGAGGTTCAGGACTTCGAAGCAATCCCTGATGTTCTCCTTGAAAATGGTGTGTATCTGCTCAAGATCATACTGCAGACACTGAGTGGCTTTCTTCTTCCACTATGGCTTAACTTAGAATTGCATGAGTAATTCATGATCTGTTCCACAATCAGATCCAGGGCACATCTTTGTTGTTATAACTGAGCACTTTCACCCTCTGCTAATAGTAGTCAATTTAAGTTCATTAGACTATTGTAAACAGTATTTAATCAATGAAATAAATTGTTGTAGAACCTGGGTGGAGTGTATATTTTAGAACAATTAATAGGATCAGATATAAGTATTATATGCCAAAAATGCAGAGTAGCATTATCTTAAAACATTACTGTTTCAGTATTGGCCAACAGGCCTAAGAGCCTCAGAGACTCTTTTAACACTATAGAATTTAACATGTTCTATATGAAATAGTAATTAGCAATATATAATTATGTTTGTTAGAATATACTAAATTAGAAGTTCAAGATTACAGGGATGCATGGAATAATAAATTAAAATGTTCAGTACATATGTACCAAAAACCATTTTGACCCCTATTACATTATATTTCTACAGTTTAAAATCTTTTTATCTGATATACAACAGTTTGAAGAACTCTGTATTAAATTAAGGTACATGTGACTCAGAGCCCATCTAAGTTTCTATATACATTTACGTTCATTAATTATGAATATATTGTCAACAAATTTTGTTATTTTTCCTAACCTAAATCTCTCCTATCCTTCATTCATAGTATTTCCATTCTAGTCATTATTTCTGTTGCTGTTCTGTTCACTGTTTTGCAACCTGTTTTCCTTTTTTGAGTAACTAAAACAGACATATTATGCAGAACACAATCTCAGAAGGACTATATGCAAAGGTACCTATTTTTTCTACAGCTTCTAGAAATATCTCACCTATTACTTTGAAATATTTTATCTGTAGTTTAACATTAGCTCTGAGTTCAACCAATAGCCTGAATTCTCTTCCCCTACTCATTGCGTTTAGAAAATAACTCTGCAACAAATTACAAACATCTTTTATTGTTTGCTTTTAAATACATGGCCTTACATTTTGCAATGCTGAATTTCATTCCATTTTTATCACTTCACTGTCTAAGGTCATCTAATTAGTTCAGCATAATTTCTGAATTCTTTCAGAAGTTGCAACACCTTTTAAGTTGGAATCCAGTTCCAATAAAAAATTCTCACATCCTTATTAATGAAACTATTTAATAAAAGAGGCCATACCGATTCTCAAAGAGCTCCATTGGTTCTTCCTCTTTCATATGAAAATATCCTGTTTAAGAACACCTAAAGCTGTAAACAAAGTGCCTAAACAAATTCCAGTGTCGTCATCCATCTCTCCTTCTCTCTCTCTCTCGTTGACATACTATAATTTGGACTGATTATTAATTGATTTTGGTATGTACTGGCACCTGGGTCACATTCCCAGGTTTTTTATTTTATTATCCCCTTTGCAGGCAATTGCTGTTGGATAGCAACTTTTTCAAAGGGATCAATCTATCAGTGATAATAATATACAGTATATAGATCAGGCTTTGTAATTGGAGATTAGCAGACACATTTTGGAAGTTAAGGTATTTTATCGTTCTATTCGGTTTAACCTAACTTTATTTCACTATTTCTAATGGCAGAACTTTGCCATTAGAGATTATGTACCTGATCCTGATAATATGGGCAAAACAAAGGTTTTATGCACCAAGATGCCATTCTGTATCAATGTACTGATTAAATCTTGCAAACACACTACACAGTGCAGAATTCTGATGTGTGCAGAATAACAAATAATCTTGGCAGATGAAGGAGATCCCCTCTTCCACCTCAAAATGCACAAGGCTTTCATCACACAGAAGCACACTACCCTGTCAAAGCTACAAATATCTGAATAAGCAGTGAATAACTTTTCACATGTAAACTCAAAAGCAAATGTCTGTTGCTGAGCATTGATTAGATCTCGTTCTCTGATCCGTGTTGATTGTTGACTGCACTTCCTGATATTCTTCTGTGGCATACTTTGTGATGCACAGCATCTCTGGGTTGGGATTAGTATTTAAATGTTTACATTTATGCCAGAAAACATATAATCTTTAGAGATAAATCTGAAAAAGGAAATTCAAAGAACAACTGTTTCCCAGTGACATAAATTAAAATAATAATAGCTTGGCCTTTTGAATAAATTTTTTGTTAGTTGAAAGGGAAATTAATTTCACAGTCTGCTAGTTGATCCCATGAGTAGGCTTCTAACTGATACAGAGCAAATAGTGGTTTGTACATGCCATTTAATGTAAAAACAAATTTGACATAGGGGCTTCTACTCTGCTGCACAACCCTCTTGACTGCTATGCTAGAACCTTGGGCTAAAACAATAAGGATAGAGAAGCAGTTAATCAAATGAAGGATGACAAACAGGGTAAGCAATCAGTTGCAGCAGCTGTTACAATGATGTAGGATGGGGAAGGTCCCATGCTGGCTCAAGGAGCCAAGTCTTTCTCATGTCAGCACTTGTATGCTGTGCTGAATCTGATGAGCTGATATGTTAGCACAGCAGCTTGTAAGACTAAATTACTAATGAAGCAATTAGCCTGTTGGGAGTTTTGTTCAGTTACTTTCTTATGCCTTTGACACATATTGCTGAAGCTTTTAAGTGTGGCTACATGAAATGATACCATTGGAATCTTCTTCAACAGGGGCTACCGAGCAAAAACAGACCGTTATGTGCGAAATGCAACACATATTAACTGCCAGCCACAAAACTAGGGATTGCTCTTCTGAAAAGCACCTTGCTTGGTTAGCTCTGTCTCTGTGATTTGATCCTTATCTTCCCACACTTACTGACATTTTCCCATGTGAATGTTTACCAATCAGTACTTGTCTCTGCCAACCTGTTGTTCATAATTCCCAAAGCACCTACACTACCTGCAAATCCATTGTGTATAGAAGTTGGACCTGGTGGTCCATGACAAGAGGGAATTTCAGACAACTGTTTTTGCATGATGGCAAGTGATACTTTGTTAGAGGCTAAGAGGTCTTTCATGGAGATCATTTCACCAGATATTCTGTGTCCTTCTGTGTCACTCTCAAGGACACCATCTGACTCAATTGATATGTTGCGCTGGCTCCGCACAGTCCCTGGCATCACAACATTCCTCCGTGACCTGAAGAGTTTTCTTCGGCACTTATGGCATGTGTTGCCCATTTTCTTTAATATCCAGTTTAAGAATTGTTTGATGACAATGGAGATCACATTAAATAAGGAATAGATACAACATACCCCCATGAGTATAAAGACACAATTGCCAAACTGGTAAAGCTGCTGATTTTTGTAGTATGTATTCCGACCACTCACCAGGTCACCAAAACCAATAGTACTGAAGGCCACAAAGCAAAAATAGAGGGAGTCAACATAACTCCATCCTTCTGTTGCTGAGTACATAGCAGAGGCACTACAGGAAATAATGACTGATGCCAGGCACAAGATAAGCATGACATAATACACAGAGGGCTTCCATCCAGCTAAGCTGCCCAGTTCATCATTCCCAACAGCCTGCTGGACGTTTCCAGGATGTGTACCTTTTCGCTTTAGTTGCTTCTTATGGTAAGACTTCATAACACATGTTATGATTGTGATCAGACGCTCCAGGAATAAGTTGAAGAATAATATGGTCCCTGCACAGCCAATGAGGCCATAAAATATCAGAAAAAGTTTGCCTGTTCTGGTAGTTGGTGTGGTTGTGCCGAATCCTGGAAGATAAAATAAGAAAATGTTATGTAAACAAGATTTCTGAGCAACAAGATGTTGCAAGATGTGGCATATAAAATGTCAGTATCTCATCAGAGTTGTCTATCAGTAGTATATTAGAACGATAGTAATAATATGCATTTGTGTAAAACTTTATAGTGCTTCACAAGCATTATCCTTATTCCTTACCAGCTTCTCAACGGCCTTGTGTGGTGCAGAGGGGTAGGCGGCAGTATTGCAACCGAAACTCTCCCCACGAACTGGCTTTGATCCCAGCGGCAGCTGGGTTCTCGGGTAGCCGGCTCAGGTTGACTCAGCCTTCCATCCTTCTGAGGTTGGTAAAATGAGCACCCAGCTTGCTGGGGAAGGTGATGACTGGGGAAGGCAATGGCAAACCACCCTGCCATAGTCTGCCAAGAAAATGTTGTGAAAGTGGCATCCCCCCAAAGGGTCAGATATGACTCGGTGCTTGCACAGGGGACCTTTCACCTTCACCTTACAAGCTTCTCATCGCTATCACTACACCAGTGTGCACGAGCTTGAGAGAGTGATGGGACTGTCATGGCTCAAATAAGACTGAAAAAAGAAGGTCCAGCCAGATTAAGTGTCCAGAGGTAATGACATTCAGAAGTGAGTAACTGAAGACTGGGGAGAGGAAGAGCAGAAAAGAACAAAGGGAATCCATAAAAGGAACTATCTGGAGAATGTAGAGGAAACATCTATAGCATTTAGTACCAGCTCCACAGCCAGAGAGTGAGGTCTACAGTTGCCAAAGACTAAGTGACAGCAAAAAAATTATTTGGACCACATTGTCTTTTCAAAGCGGCGGCCATGTTAAAGTCCTGAGAGAGCACACAGCACTGCCTTAAAGATTAACACATGCATTACAGAGCATGTGTTTTAAAGGACCACATACCTCTTTTAGTTTCATTGCTTGATTTTTAATCCCATTTTTCTACCAGGAACTCAAGGTATGATATATAGCATTGTCTCCTCTAATTTTACCCCACAATAACAACATTGTGTAATAGACTGGGCTGAGAGAGAGGGGCTAGCCCAATGTTTCCCAGGTAACCCATAGCTGAGAGAGGACTTGAACCCGAGTCCAACACCTTATCTATTACACTACTGCACCGATTCCATTTAAACTTAAAAGATTTAAAGTGGTATATGTATCTAAATGATTCCTTTTACTTTTCCTTAAAAAGATAAAGATCCTCTCAAGTCAAGCTGTATCCATGCCATTTTCTAAGCATATGAAAGTGTTTTACCATTGCTTCCTTCTGTGATGTTTTTTCAAATTAATAGTCTATCTCCTTAAACTACAGCAAACAAATCCTGTCTGATTTTCTTCACCCTTTCAAAAAACATATTAGGGCTAAAACAGTATATAAATGTGAATTGAAATGAATCAAGTGCCAGTCCAAACCATTTGTGTTCATTGATTTCAGCTATGTTTACTACTGGCAAGTTTAGTTTTGCAGTCTTAGTCTTCAATTGAGTTTTTTAAAAATAGATTTAGGTTGCATTTATTCTATGATTCTACTTCAGTTTGTATTGCAGTTTATGCCTCAACTGATTTTTTAGAAAGATATTTGATTGCTCCTTTGGGATCCTTGCGGTTAAATATCAGTTCCTTCCCCAACTTTTATCCATCTCTTGTCTTACATTTTCGTTTCTTGAATAATTAAAAATTGTGGCCTTAAAAAAAGATAATTAATTTATCTTTTAATAATTAATTTATTATTAAAATTAATTTTAAAAATTAATTAATAATTTTATCTCAAAATGTGGTTTCTGTCCTGAATTCTTACATCTGAAGTCAGAAGCAATTGGCCCTGGATTTTATAAAACTAAGACCATCTTGTTGCAGAAGCAGAAGTCTATATTGGTATTCTATATTTTGTGTATCTGAAAATTTATAGTTTAGGGAGGAATTGGCAGATTAATAGGGGCAGATTCCCTTTATTTTTCACAGATCCCAATTCATGTAATAATTGTTTAAATAATGCCTTCTTCCATTTCACAAAGCTAGCAGATCATTAGGTCTGGGACACTCATTATGACACCCAGAAGATATGAATCCATGTACAAAACCTCCTGGCACCCACTAGATTCCTTGTCTCATTTTACTGTATACATTTTAAAAACTGACATGCTTTCAAATAATGCACCATTTTACATCTATGTTTCAAAAAAATTAGTGTGGTTCCCAGAAGCTTTCTTAAGAAATAAGGATGATGTATGTTTGTATCTCAGTAATTTGCTTCAAAGTGTGCCCACATATCAGAAAAAGGAAAAAATAAGCAGTGATTTATAGGGAATGTCATGCAATAAAGTGGAAGAAAGGGGATAACTATGGTACAAGACAATATTTTGGTAAATCAGTGCTTTGTATCTGATTACTTCTCCATAGAAACTACTTGATGAACTTACAAGTTTCCCAGCAGTCATTTTGTGCAAGCACTTGCAATGTTCTCAAATTTCCAAATGTGGCCATTATCCCAAAGAGGGGTTAGGAAAGCCTATTTTGAACCCGTATGTGTTGTCTTTCAGACGAAGAATCCTGTTTGTATTACAACAGCAAGAGTGGTGGGTAATGATGCCAAACAGAGTATATTTGCTGATATTAATGTATTAATGTCTCTTGATAAACATTTGGAATTTTTTAATCAAATTGTACAATAAAATAAAAAACAATTGGAAACATCTCAAGTTACTTCCCCAGACCCAGCAATCCTATGGAGGTCTATCTCTTTATTACTCTTCATTATGTTCAACGCTGTCTGGAGTACAACGGCACAGAAATCTCAGTAATAAATAATAAATAAAATAACATTACTTTTGGTGGAGGATAGACTATTTTAGCATCAAACTGGTATCAGTGTAAGGCAATGAACTGTGTTCTCCTAAGATATCTTTCATAATATTAGAAGTACTGTATTTAAATAAGGCAAAACCCTTGTACAGTGCCGATAAAGTATTTTTTTTTAAAATCCTAACTTCTTTTACTCTCTTTTACAAACAGGTGAACACTTCCATAACTTATTTTTGAACAAGAACATAGTTATGCAATATCTATAATCATGCAACTAATGCAATGCAGTCTGCAACTTAAAAAAGAATATATGACAGAATATGTCTTATTATGGAAAGCTTATACAATACATATGTATGTATGTCTGTGTGTATATATCTATATGTGAATGAAAAGGTATACATTAAAGGACATAGAAGAAATAGAAGAAATGTATGAGGATGAAATTTTGTCTAAAATTTTGTGCAGGCTCTTCAGAAAAAATGCAGACCTATATGTAAATATTACTGACAAATCTTGTAGCTGGGAAAACAAGAAACTAAGCTAAATCAAACTTGATACATTTCTTCTATTGAAGAGGTCTTATGCAGTGCAGGCAATAAATGGCTTAACAAATGAGCTGTTTTGATGCTTCTTAAAGGTATGCTTATAAACACAATCAGCAAGCATCCTGTCCAAAGATAATCATTGCTTCCCCACCACCCCACACCATTTAAAATGCTTAGAGTAGACTCAAAACAAGCAATAGGAAATATTTCCTAACTTGTGGGATGCTTGCATTTGCTGAAGTTCATTAAGATCTTATAAAACATATAAAAATCATGTCCTTGGCATAGATGATTTATTTATTTCTCAAATTTCTACCACCATCCATCTCCCCCCCGAAAGGGGGGACTGCCTGAGAAACATTGAAACCACTCTCTTTCCTTTTGAACCACAAGTTTCTTGGATATTTTAAAGTACATCTATTTTAAAGTACACCTATTGTTTTAATGCCCACATCTACTATTTTGTGTGCTAAACTATATAGAGCTTTTGAGGTAGGGTAAGTTTATAAATAGCAACCAGTTCAAGGTTATCCATTAAGCTTTGTAGGGATATGGGAATTTGAACCTTAATTGTCCTGGTTAAAGTCTAGCATTCAGACTAGGATTTCTTGAATGTCAAGTGACAAATTTATTGTAGAATGGAATTAGAAGGGGAAAATTTAGAAGTCCAAAAATAAAGTCAAGATGTAACTGTTTCAGTAATGGAATATTTCTACTTGAATTTGTGAAGGTAAAATGCAGCTAATTTACAGTTGGTTCTTTTATTTCTCAAAAATCAAATTAAATGACTCCGTAGTCATACGCTGTTTCTGCTTGACAAAAATGCAGTGATGCTGATATAATTGCATTCCAATTATGCCAGCTGGGTGTTTACTTCATTCAACTGAGTTAGCGTTTTACAAATCCCAAATAGACTGTGATTAAGTTGACAAAGTTCTCATGTCAGAATTTTGTTCTTGTCTGCTGCATTTTCTCAGGAATACCAGTTTTTTTTCTTTGAAAGCAATCAGACAGATTGAATATTCTTATATTCATATCGAATTATGGAGATTAGGCATACCAGCAAAATACCACCTTCATTACTCAGGCAGGAAAGGGAGAAATCACAGCTAGCACCTGTGAAATCAGTTACCCTGCCTTTTGGCATTAGAATTAGAGGCTCCAAGAGTCAATCACTCTTAAAAGTCAGGGGCAAACCATCAGATAACAGTAGCATGATTTCCCTCTGATTTTCAGTAGAAAATGAAAGGAAATATTTTTGTTAAGTTTCAGTAAGATAAAGCATGTATCACAGTTTAATAATCTCTACTTCCCTCATATACAGTACCTCAAAAACCCCAAGCAGAAAATGGATTGAAATGTTTACCCCACCCCCACCAGCAATGTAGTTATGTCACCACATCCACTCTAAACTTAAGCAACTGGGCAACATAAAAATCATAGTCCTCAGTAACCCAAAGGTTGCCTATTCTTGCTATAATATTTACAAACCACAATGATAGGGCATTCATCACCCTAAGCCAAAGCATACTACATTTTATTTATTTGTATATTTGTATACCACCAAATCACCTGCCAGCCTAGCAGTTCGAAAACATGCAAATGTGAGTAGATTAATAGGTATCGCTTTGGCGGGCAGGTAACGGCATTCCGTTTAGTCATGCCGGCCACATGACCACAGAGGAAGTGTCTTCGGACAAACACCAGCTCTTCGGCTTTGAAATGGAGATGAGCACCGCCCCCTAGAGGCGGACACGACTGGACTTAATGTCAAGGGAAACCTTTACCTTTACTATACCACCAAATAGGAGTCCCAAGGGTAAAAAGTTATGCAGATAAAACATCCACAGTAGGTAACATTAAAGCATCTATGGTAAAAACATTCAGTAAAAGTTACACAAAACATCCCACATAAGAAAATAAATATATTAAAAAATAAATACAATCAAACCATACTAAGTATACAGGTAGTCCTTGCTTAATAACCATTTGCCTAACAACAGTCCAAAGTTAATGACAGCCTTGGAAAAAGTGCTTTATGTCCTGTATTCACACTTATGACTGTCCCAAACCATCGGACCACACCCATAGTCATGTGATCACAATTCAGGCACTTGGCAGCTGGCTCACATTTATGACCATTTGCAGCAGCGTGTAGTTGCGGGCATGTGATCACAATTTGTGACCTTTTTTTTTGCTGGTTTCTAGGACATGGAGGGAGCTGGGCAAGGAGATCTGGGCCATCCACTCCCTACCTGCCTGGAAGCGGTGGACAGCTGTTGGGGCCCCTCCAGTGTGAATGAGGACTCCCTCCTGGGGTGAGAGACGAGGGGGGGAGTCAGGAAGTGTCTGATGGTGTGGGAGAGCACTCACCTCCTGAGTGAGAGGCAGGAGGTGAGGGGGAGCGAATGAGATGCCCCTGGCCGACCGGTGAGAAAGGCCGAACAGGGAGCAGTGTGATTGAAGAATGAATGGGTGGGTGATGGCTGGGCCCAGATGGCACCAAGAGCACGAGCTGGTGTGCCAGAGGGCTTGCCATTGCCCTGTGGGTAACTGTGTGTGTGTGAGGGTGTGTGAGTGGATGGAGGGACCTCTACTTCAAGCGGGAGACTCCGGAAGTGCTGGAATGGGGCTAGGTGGATTTGGAGTCTCTGGGGGCTGCAGGGCGGGCCATACTATTGAGGTGGTGACGGGTAGGGGATGTTATGGCGGGAGCCGGAGGGCGGGCCATCTTTGGGGAAGACGCCCCCGGTGGTGTGTTCCGGCCCTCTGCGCTTAGACCCAGGTCCCTGATCAGCAGACCCACAGGGGCCCTGGTCTTCGGCTGTTGCTACTTAATGCCAGGTCTATTAACAACAAAGCCCCCCTCATAAGTTACTTGATCACTGAGGAGGGGGCAGACCTGGCATGTATTACTGAAACCTGGCTGGGCCCTGAAGGTGGGGGTGCCCCTTTCGGAAATGTGCCAGGCCGGGTTTACGGTATGGCACCAGCCGAGACTCCAGGGCAGGGGGGGAGGGGTGGCAGTTGTCATCCGGGAGTCTCTGGTGGCCTTCAGGGACTCTGCCCCACATGTGGCCGGTTGTGAGACCCTGTTTTTCAAGTTGGGTGCACAAGAGCAGTTGGGAGTGTTGCTGCTGTACCAGCCTCCCTGCTGCGTGGCAACCTCCCTGCCTGAGCTGCTGGAGGCCATCTCAGGGTTGGCAGTGGAGTTCCCCAGGCTTATGGTTCTGGGGGACTTCAACCTGCCTTCCCTGGGGCGGGCCTCTGAGGCAGCTCGTGAATTCATGGCTACCATGGCAGCCATGGGCCTGACTCAGATTATTCATGACCCAACTCGAGAAACTGGCTGGATTTAGTTTTCTTGTCGGAGCAGTGGCAATGTGACCTGAGGGGAGAGTTACAGCTATCCCCATTGTCATGGTCAGATCACGCCCTGGTGGCCTTGAGATTCTCTTATGCCACCACCACCCCGCAGGGAGGCAGGACCCATTCGATTGGTCCGCCCCCGGTGACTGATGGACCCAGTAGGGTTTCAGAGGGATCTGGGGGTTATACCCGGGGATCTGCTGCACGGTCCAGTGGAGGCCCTGGCCACCACCTGGAATAGGGAGGCGGCTGGGGCCTTGGAGAGGATCACCCCTGTGCGACCTCTCTTGCCTCATCATACTCGATGCTCACCGTGGTTTACAGAGGAGCTGAGGGTTTTGAAAAGGACTAAGAGATGTCTAGAGCACCGCTGGAGGAAGACAAAGACCGAATCTGACCGAACACTGGTTAGAGCCGCTATTAAGGCCTACCTGGTGGCGATAAAAGCGGCGAAGCATCAATACTTCTCCGCTCTTATTGCATCTGCAGAATGCCACCCAATGGCCCTATTTAAAATCACTCAATCCCTTTTGGGGAAGGTGGGTGCAGTGACCCACCTACAGGGCCATGCAGAGGAGTTTTCGGAGCATCTGCAAGACAAAATCGCTGGGATCCGCTCTACACTAGATTCCAAGTGTGACGCAGGGTCTGTGGCGATACCAAGGGATCGTACTTATCATGCTATCTGGGAACAGTTTGATCTTGTTGGACCTGAGGAAGTGGACAGGATCCTCCAGACAGTAAATGCCACCACTTGCCAATTAGATCCATGTCCCTCCTGGCTGGTGAAAGCAGCTTGGGAGGTGACATGTGGTTGGGTCCAGACGATGGTTAATACATCCTTGAGGGAGGGGGTGTTTCCAGCTGCCTTTAAGGAGGCGCTGGTACAACCCCTCCTCAAGAAACCATCGTTGGACCCTACTGTACTGGATAATTTTCATCCAGTCTCCCACCTCCCCTTTTTGGGGAAAGTGGTTGAGAAAGTGGTGGCATTACAACTCGAGGATTCTGGAGGAAACAGATTATCTAGACCCCTTTCAGTCAGGCTTCAGGACAGGATATGGGACAGAAACAGCATTGGTCGCACTTGTGGATGATCTCTGGTGGGAGCGGGATGGGGGTAGTGCATCCATCACTTTTCTTGACCTCTCAGCGGCTTTCGATACCATCGACCATGGTATCCTTTTGGGTCAGCTTAGGGAGTTGGGGGTGGGCAGCGTAGTTTTGAGCTGGTTCACCTCCTTCCTCCAGGGCCGGTCCCAGTCGGTGGTGATGGGGGGGAGAGATCCGACCCTCGTCCTCTCCTTTGTGGGGTGCCGCAGGGTTCGGTCCTCTCTCCTCTCCTATTTAACATCTACATGAAACTGCTGGGCGAGATCATCTGTCACCACGGGATGAGGTATCATCAGTATGCCAATGATACTCAATTGTATATCTCCATCCCGGGTGAGGTAAGTGATGCTGTGACTGCCCTCTCTTGGTGCCTGGGGGCTGTAGGGGTCTGGATGGGGAACAACAGGCTTCGGCTGAACCCTGGCAAGACGGAGTGGCTGTGGGTTAAGGGTTCCTCTGTATCCAGGACTTTGTCATCTTTAGTTCTGGATGGGGTTGCACTGCCCCAGACAGACCCAGTGCATAATCTGGGAGTCCTCATGGACTCACGGCTCCTGCTGGAAGAACAGGTGGCAGCCGTGGCTGGAAGGTCGTTTGCACAGCTTCGTGGTATGCACCAGTTGCGCCCTTTCCTGGATCGAAAAGCCCTTCGGACGGTCACTCATGCCCTTGTTATCTCCCATATAGACTACTGCAATGCGCTCTACATGGGGCTACCCTCGAAGAGTATCTGGAAGCTTCAGCTGGTCCAGAATGCAGCCACGCGGGCTAGTTTTGGCGCCTCTAGAAGGGCACACACACCTTTGCTACGTGAGCTGCATTGGATACCAGTTTGCTTCCGGGTCCAATTCAAGGTGTTGGTGATAACCTTTAAAGCCCTACATGGCATGGGACCTGGTTACCTGAGGGACCGCCTCTTCCCCGTATCATCAGCCTATCCCACCTGCTCATGCAGACAGGGCATGCTGCAGATCCCGTCAATAAGAGAATTTCATCTGGCGGGGTCCAGGAGGCAGGCCTTCTCAGCAGTAGTGCCTGCCTTTTGGAACATCTTGCCCCCGGAGGTAAGATTAGCCCCATCGCTTCTAGCCTTCTGGAGGAAGTTGAAGACCTGGCTCTGCCACCGGGCTTGGGGCAGGGAGGAGAATCGACATACTTGGGGTTGGCTGGTGCCTTGAAGTGCCCCTCCTACACGATGGTTGAAGAAATCATAGCCATCTGGATTTTATGAGCTGGGGTAGTTACGAAATTGTTTTGGTTTTAATGGGATTTTATTGGAATTTTATCGTGTATTTGGGTTTTTACTGTATATTTATTCTGTGTTGTAAACTGCCCAGAGTCCATCCGGTTGGAGGAGATGGGTGGTGACAAATTTGATAAATAAATAAATAAAAAACGCCCATTGGGGAAACTGGAATTGCTTAACAACCCGTGATTAACGACCATTGTAAAAATAGTCGTAAAATTGGGTCCAGTCATGTAGTCTCACTTAACGACCGTATCACTTAACCAATTTTCCAGTCCCTGTTGTGGTTGTTAAGGGAGGACTACCTGTACGTTAATAACACACACACTTAATAACATATTCAGCCTAGTCAATCTGCAAATGGAAGAGCTGATTGTTGAGCTTAGTGCCGTAATGTGTAATGCTATTGGTGGAAGGCTGTTATTTCAGGACAGCACATATTTGCAAAGGTTTTATTTAAAAGTGTGCTAGATAAGGTGCTGCATATGTAGTAAAAAATTGGAAGAACATATGATTGCCTTTACTTCATATCCACAGATTAAAGTAATGGTAGAGGGCAGAATGCAACCTAAATAGGGTAGTATCAACTGGTTCTAATTCTTCTAATTACATATATTGATTCCATTATTTTAAACAGATTTATGCTGCTTTTGTATAAGTTAAAAGCATGCTCTTCTTGCAAATATCACTTATCACTTAATTATTTAATTCTATTTTGGCATTGCCCAGAGTCATTCTGGAGATGAAGAGCAGCAAAATCATATTAAATTAATAATACACTTAATTCAGATATCATTTGCCTTTTAGAGTATTTTACTGTATCTGTTAACATTAGTTACCAAGTGCACGTATTATTCATTCCATTTCCAATTTCCACTGTGCAGAGTTTCAGATTCTTGTCTGTTGCATAGCTCTTGTCATAAAGTTAGCTCCAGTTTGTTAATACAATATCAGAGTTTTCTGTCTGTATAGATTATTAATACATCTCAAAAATGTTTTGTAATCTCTTTAACTTTCTATTTCTGATGCATAGATAGTTGAAACAAAACAGATGTAGTCAGAATGAGAAATGGTCATGGCTATTCTCCCAAATACTCTCAACATATTGTGTGTACAGGGACATAGAATTCATATTTGTATGCAAACAGATGTACATATCTGGGTAAACAGTTTTCTAAATTGTGGACCGGAAATCAAATGAGGTGTTCGCCTTAATCAGAGCAGATTCTTTTGCTCTTCATCTTCTGAGGAGGAGCAAAATAAGTCATCAAGAAAAGCTACTTCAAGATATTCCAAGCAGCTTGATGTAGCAGTGCCTAAGTAAGCCAGTTCCCCAATCCCCTTACTGTTTTTAAGTATGAGTCTTCAGAGACTGGGAAGATTTTAATGAGCCAGATAGAAGGGCCTGTCTGGCAAGACCAATTCAGCCTGCAGGATGGGGGTTCTGTGCCATGTTTTAATGTATTTTTTATTTTATATTTTGAGACATTTTTGAGACATCTAAACTGTGCTGTGCTTCTGTGCTGGTATTCTTATTTATCCATACTGCCCATTTCCTACAGACCATCTTTCATTTAAAAAAAAGGCATTAAGTCCTCCTTGGCTAACTTCTGGCCAATTAGCTTATTAAGCATTATAAGTCCCCCCTTCTTGGGGGAGATGGGCGGTAATAGAAGTTTGAAAAATAAATAAATAAGTCAATTGTATGCTAGACACCTTTGTGATAAATTCTGCAATTGGATGTTCCAGCAGAAAATGCTAGCTGGGGAGGAAACCAGCAAGAAACGTAAAGCTAGAATTGGATTGGTAAATGCAGGAAAATTGACAGATAGGTTTTAATATGTTTATATATTTAAAGTTTTTTATTCTCATTTCCATCTGATCAACTGACTTACTGGCCACTAAACTTGCTTGTAATAAAACAACCCTTTAGCCATGCCATGTGATTTCTTGGGAAAGCTGCTGTAACTGCATTCATAAATCGGTGAACTTGACAAGCAGCATCCAGGCTAGTTTGTCTTTTAGTAGATGCATGTGTGGAAAATGGGGTGATAACCCTACTTGGAATCTTTCAGTCATTTGCTAGGGTCAGCAGAGCATAAATGTGTAATTTGAACCAAACTCATTATGGCATGTAGATATGATGCTTAAGGTCCAAAAGAACAACCAAAGGTTTATTAATAAAGTCTCATGCCAGTATAAAAAGTCAGCACTTCTGAGCTTTCTATCCTCATGCTGAAGTAAAGGTAAAGGAGGTACAGTTCCTCTAGGAAATAGGTATCTTTTTCTATCTTTTTGTGTTTTATCTTTACTTTAAAAATAAAATAAAGTTATTATAAAAAAAGGATAGAAACAAAAATCTCATATTTTTCCTAAAAGGACATTTATCTGTTTACTGTCATTCTGTTATTGTATTTATCAGTTATGGTAAATTTAAGGACATAAACATTGCTATCAATATTATTGATAAACTGCTGCAATTATAAGCACTAATAGCTTAAATGGGGCTGAAACACTGTTTGCTACTGTGAAAGCAATCTTCCTTTAAGGCTCCTGCACAAGTACAGGTAGTCTTCAGTTGACGATCATTTGTTCAGCAACCAAAGTTACAATGGCACTGAATGAAGAGACTTACAACCCATTCTCGTAGTTGTGGCCATCACAGCATCCCTGTAGTCACATGATTGCAATTCGGGTGCTTGGCAACCAACTCGCAATTACGATGGCTATGGTGTCCTGTGGTCACGTGATCGCCATTTGCGACCTTCACTGCCAGCTTCCGATAATCAAAGTCAATGGGGGAGCCAGCAGGAAGTCACAAGTGGCAAACATGTCACACTTAACGACTGTGTGGGATTTGCTTAATGATGGCAACCAGAAGTGACGGAACTGCTGTTGTAAGTTGGCACAGTCACGTGATGTTGTACTTTACAACTGTGTTGCTTAGCAATGGAGTTGCTGATTCCAATTACCGTTGTTAAGCAAGGACTACCTGTACAGCTTTCAGCCAACCATGATTGCTACCTCTCATGTAATGAAAGGCAGGAAAGAAACACATACATTGTACCTGCAACTGCCCAGAGTTGATGGGAGTCAGGCAGCATATAAATTTCATAAATTATTATTATTATTATTATTATTATTATTATTATTATTATTATTACCATATCTACTGTAACAGCTCACTTGTAGCCAAAAACTTGGACTTCCTCAGCTATAAGAAGCTATTGAATCTAGCTGCCAATCTACCTCATTTATTCTTACATTATTTTTATTATGATATATGTTGGTGTACAACTGAAATATGCTGGTATATGGCTGAGATAATGTATACACTAATTTCATACTGTAAACGTTTCTCCCAGAAACTGCCATCTTGTAGGATAACATTATATAGACACATATAAGGAAGATATCACATAAAATGATTGTAGCCAATATTAAAAAAAATTCCCTTCTCACCCTTATGGGTGAGGCCTGGGAGTTCGAGGGTTCTGAGCAGTATCTTAGCTGTTCATGGCACTTCACTCTTCTGGACAGAGAGCTCTGATGTTGCGCCTGGGATCTGTTGGAGCTACCCTCCCAGCTTGGGAGTCACAGCCTCGAGTACTCCTACCACCACTGGGACCACTTTGGCTTTTACCTTCCACATCCTCTTCAGTTCCTCTTTTAGGCCCTGGTACTTGTCCAGCTTCTCAAATTTCTTCTTCCTGATGTTGTTGTCACTTGGCACTGCTACATCTATCATCACCACTGTCTTCTGGTCTTTGTCTACTACCATGATGTCTGGTAGAGGACCCAAGATTGAAGAAGACACATACCACCCATAGGGGTGAGAAGGGGATTTTTTTTTAAACTTTAATTCAACCTGAATTTAGGAGGAAGTTCTGATTGCAGATAGTTTATTGCAACCAACAGATTAAATATGCCCTCTTTTGTGGAGAAATATAGGTTTGATTCTTGGTCTTTTTACCCCACTCAGTTACATGAAAATCTCTACCCCTATTTCTCCCTGCAGATACCTTTTCCATCTTTAACATTTACTTAGGCCTGTGGCATCTCACTAATTCTTATTCTTTATTTTTTATTTCAATTTATAGTATTTTTACTGTATTTTATTTTTTGTACTATCGTGATGGTTTTAATCACTTGTTGTAAACCGCCCAGAGGCCTCCGACGGGAGGAGATGGGCGGGGATAAATTAGATAAAATAAATAAATAAATAAATAAATAAAATTCTGCCTACAGTTAGAATGACTGCTCTGCTGTTGTTTCTTTTCCCTCTGAGATTATACTCCTGATGTTGTTTCACCTAGAAAAAACAAACTTGAAATGGCTGCATGCACAAAAACATGGAAACTGAGAATTTGTGTGCTTTAGCAGTTCAGTTCCTGTGGGAAAAAACTGACATTTCATATTTTTGAGAATTTGGCTGTCTTGTTCTACAGAGCAGGGAAAAAGTCCATTCACTTGAATCCAGAGCAGGAAAAAACAAAAGCAAAATCACATCATAAATTAATTAATCATCTAACAGACTCATTAAAAAAAATTAAGATTTTATTGTGAACAGCAACAGTTGCATTATTAGTTCAAGATGTTAGATAGCTGACACATTTAATCACTGGCAACAGCACCTTAAAATGGGAACAGATACTATTTGCAAAGAAGAACAAATGTTTAATTCCTCTCCCATCTTTTAATTAGACAAGTGGGAGTGATATGGATTTGCAGAAAAAAAATTGACTGGGAAAAAGTTAAGCAATAATTGCTATCTCCTCTCCTGCCATTTTGCATATGACCAGAAGCAAGCAATAGAGGTTTCCATAATCTTGACTATTGCCAATCACTATTTCCTACTTGGCACATGATGTGATCAAGTGTAGATCAAGCATCCCATGAACATGCTGGGATTTTTTTGGTTCATATGCATACAACTGAACCTAGCACTCCTGTTAACCTAAGTATCCTAATATTGGTTTGCACCAATAGAGTGAATATGGGCTATTCATATGTAAGAACACCAGGGCAAGACTAAAGTTTGCTCATGAACACCTAGACAAAGACTAGGACTTCTGGAACAATGTGCTCTGGACAGACAAGGCAAATGTAGAGTTATTTGGCCATAGTACCAGAAGACATGCATGGTGAAAATCAAAGAAAGCATTTCACCAGAAGGACCTCATACCATCTGTAAAGCATGGTGGTGGAAAAGTTATGGTTGGGGCTGCTTTGCTGCATCAGGGCCTGGGCAGCTCACCATCACAGGATCTACTACGAATTCTTCATTGTACCAGAGGGTACTTGAGGATAATGTGAGGCCATCTATCAATAAGACTAAAGTTCAACTGAAAGTGGACCTTTCAACGTGACAATGACTCTAAAGATTCCAGTAAAATCACCAAGGAATGGCTGAAAGCAAACAAACAAAAAAGAACTTGAGGGTGTCCTGGAATGGGAAAGTAAAAGCCTGGATTGAAATCCCATAAAGATGCTGTAGGTTGATTTGAAACAGACTGTGGACACAAGAAACCTTTCAAACATCACACAGCTGAAAAAATTCCTCCCGGTTGATGTCAGAGACTGGTAGACAGTTCTAGGAAACTCCTGCTTGAGGTTGCTTCTGCCAAAGGGGACAATACTAGATATTAGAACCAAGGGTATATTTTTCCACAGAAGGAAATAGCATATCTGTTAACTTTTTGAGTGCATGAGTGCAAAGTCAATTTTTCATAGTTTTTTTTTGTTCAATTACATCACCTCTTTCTTTATATACTGTTTGAATGAAGATAAAATATTGGTATGTCCACATATGGTATGTTAGGGGGAAAAAAAACTATACAGAGTGTACTTGTTTCCCTGAAAAAAAAAATGAGAAATTTCAGCTGATGCATGGTTCTATGTTATTTTTTCCAAGCTTTCCCCCTCCCCAAATTAAATTACGTTACTGGATCTAGGCTCCATCATTATCATCATCATCATCATCATCATCATCATCATCATCATCATCATCCTACAAGTAGTACTGTATATTACAAAAATAAGAACAAATCTTCCAAACCAAATACAGTCAACTGTTAGGACAGGAGAAAACAGACTACCTGTAGGAAGCATTTGTGAGTAAAAATGTTTTTTCTTTAGCCAGACACCAACTTATCTCATTTAATCCTTGAAATGGGTTAAAGGGGACAAAAAGTACTGAGCAGATTACATGATTCCGCACTATTGCCTCTGTTGGGCACCTTAGGAGAAGAAACGAATGAGAAAGCACATGTAATCTTATATTTTATGTTTTCAAGCTTTCATTGCACACTGAGAATTTTTTATTTATTTGTTAAATTTATATATCAGTTTTTTTCCAAGAAGCAAGGTAGTTTATATGGGTCTGTCCCTTTATTTTATCACTACAACAGCAATCCTGTGAAGCAGACTGAAAGACTGCGGCTGGCCCAAAGCCATCCAGAGAATGTCCATGGCTGATGGTTTCCCCAGCCGTGATTTAACTTCTTAATCACTGCATTACATCACATTCTCGCTCTCTATCCAGTGAGAAGATGCATCTGCCAGTCAGGTCTGAGCACTTACAGTTCTTCTCACTGTACCTCAGTTTAAAACCAGGAGGGGCAAATTTATTCTGTTTTCAGTTTTGCTCCTTTTTGCAGATCAAAATACTTTTTGATGTTCAAACTGTGGTTTATCCTGTAATATTTTCAGAGAGGCAGTGGCACTATTAAATAAATAATGGTTTATCTACTTTCTTCTTTCTACTGTTGATATGCAAGAAAAAAGCAAATATCCAAGACCAAGGGATATTTGGAGGAAAGTCCAGATATTCTTCTCTTTAAACATACCACATATGGGAACACCAATGGGAGGTATCCCATTTGTTGTATGTTCCCTTTAAACATACAACAAATGGGAACACCAATGGGAGGTGTAGGGAACAGGTGGCAAACTCATGTAGATAGATATTCAAATTACTGTACGTAGAATACCAATATTATTGTTCGTTTATTTATTTATCTATCAAATTTATCACCGCCCATCTCCCAAGAGGGACTCTGGGCGGTTTACAATAAAACATAAATACTTATTTATCCTAGAAGCAGAAATTGAAAGGCAAAGTAGATATGAAACAAGGGATATATCTGTTCAGCTTCAAAAGCTAAGTGACATAAAATGGTTGGATCCATCTTCAAAAAAGTAATAAAACAGTATGAACTTCCACTGAAATGCTGCTCTATAAAAGCCTTCCCCAATCTGATGTACAAGGACTGCACCTCTCAGGATTCCCAGTCACCCCCGCCCCTGCCAAAAAAACCCAGTCATCATGGTCTTGATCTGGAAATGTTAGGAGTTGCAGTCTAGATTGGAGAAGGCTGTTCTGTACCAATGAGGCCACATTAGAAAATAATGAGAATGACCATGCTTGGGGACTTGCGAAAAGGCACAAAAATTTTAGATACAAATACATGTAATGATGCAGAGAATTTTAAAGATAAATATTAGGATGAAACTAGAACTTTTCTTATTGGGATTTATGGATAATCAATTAGAAAAGACTTATGGAATATTGATTGTATATATGGCGACTGCAGCAATATTATTATATGCACAACGATAGAGAAATACTGAAACATCCACAATGGAGGATTGGATTGTAAAGATGGCAGAATATGCAGAAATGGCAAAATTGACCTGCCTGGTGAGGTAGAAAACAGTAAGTACTTTTTATAAAAGACTGGGAAACTTTAATGGACTTTTTGCTGAAAATGGAAAAAAGTGAAATGGTGATTTTTGGATATGCTGATTGAAAGAAGGTTTGAATGTGGGATAAAAGGAATCTCTGTAATATAATCTTAAAGAGGGAGGAGCAGTTTGTAACTGCTGCAAAGAAGACTGGAAGTAACTTCTTTAACTATTTTTTTCTCTCTTTCTCTTAACTGTATTGCTGTTTGTACTTCCTCTTCTATCTTTTTTTTCTTTCTAATTTTTCTTTCTCTTTTCATGCTTATCTTTTATCTATGCAAAAATTTTTCACTTCGAATTATATATATATATATAAAATGAAAATGACTCTACCAATTCTGGAGCAAAAGATCTTAGATACCACAAAGGTCTATGTGAATAAAAATACTCCCAAAAATACTCCCAAGATAAGAAGGCCTAAAGCATTTTGCTGTTAAAAATAGTACCTTGAGCTCAGTATAGAAACAAACTGGCAGCCAAGGCTGATGCTTCTAAATGTTATCTGTGTGAATATCAATCAGTAGTTGCTGAATAGGTAGGCTACCACTTTCTGCATTAGCTGAAATTCTTAGTTGATTTTGAAAGACAGCTTTCAAAATTTTGAGCACAGCATACTTTTGGATCAGATTGGTTTTGTTACACAGAATTATTTGCAAGGTTTTTAATAAATTTCTTTTGGTTACTGAATTGCACACAATGTGCAAAAGAAAAAAAGAAAAGAAAAACTAGTAGTCTTACTGATAAAATTAAGTGATAACCCTCAAGAATATTGGATGACCCATGCAACTCCTGTTAAGCAGTACAAAACACAATATGAGTGGCTGAGTTGTTATTAATTCTTACAAGATCAGATTCTACGGAGCTTTTCCCGTTTTCATCCCTGTGGTTCTCTGAGCTTGAAAGATACATTCACCTGCTTGTTGCCTATAGCAACATCTACTTCAGCTTGCCTCCAATAATGCCAGTCAAAGTGGAGCTCCACCAGCTAAGTAAGAAGCTAATGACCACAATGTTCTGAACCTTCCATGTTATCAGAGGCTAAATCAAACCCAACCAAAAGACAGTAAGCAAAAAAGTTACAAAGTAGCATGCAAACCTCTAATTAGCTTAGCAAGAATGTTCCATTATTTTACCAACAATGCACTGTAAAGGCTCCAGAGATGTCAAATGCAAAGGACATTTCAGCCTTCTTCAGCTTTCCTCACAGGAAAGCTAAAGGTAGGCTAGGGTAGGGGCAAGTGCACAAGCTTGCTAAAAGAATAATGAAAGCAGACTGATAAGATATCACAGGGGAGTCTGCAGGGTACGGTAAAAAAAGTCAAGATGGCGGCCATGATGTGATCAAAGTTCTGCATGTTTTTTTTTAATGTAAGTTACATGAGTGATGCACATAAAAAAATGAGAAGAGCTTTGCACCGTCATGGCTACCATCCTGACTTTTTTGAACATACTCTGTGGACACCCTTGATATATCATATACCAAATGTCATCAATATGACACCTTCCAAATTTTTTTATTATAGCTTCTATTATATAATTTCATTAAGATGAAATTAAGCATTCTAGAAGAGATCAGCTGGTCTGACAGCAACATTCTTCAGTTTAGCATTTTGTTGCAGGCCCTTTTTTATCTATAGCTTTGCTATGCACAATAAATATACCAATTAGGTATTTCCCAACTCCAGAGTGGCTGCAAGCTGCCTCACCACTTTCAGAGTAGCACACATGTCAAAATTCTGAAAGTGGATGTAAAATATCAGTCAAATCTGGTTCACTTTCCAATAAATTCAAGACCAGTAAGAAAAATCCTCACAGCATTGTTCTGTATCCTTATACATTTGTAACCATCAAGCCGGCTTTATTAGTCACCAAGCAACAGTGGAGCTGTGGCAACAAGAAAAATCCAGGCCAGGGAGTCAATGTGCTTTGGCAAAATCTATGCATCAGAAATGTTCATCTGGATTATGCTTAAAAATCTAACTGCCCAGTACAAGCTCCACAATCACTAGCCTATTAATGACTACTAAACAGATTATAATATTTAATATTTTGTTCTAGAAATGGAAGAAAAAAAATGAAGGAACATCTTGTTCAATTCTACACAGCAGTGGAATTCTTTCTCTACAATTCTCTGATGAAAGCAATTATACAGATTTTCTGATCTTGTTATGCATTAAATTGAAAGATGGAATTTACATTGGTACAAGGGGAACAGAACTAATAGATTACTGTGATTGGCAGTCAGGTGTGAGGTTAGTGCAGTCTTATGTGTTAGAACTCCCTCCTCAGGTCGGGTTTTAGTTCATGGAGGGACTTTGCCTCACCATCACTACATCCTTTCTTCAGGTCACAGAGCTGAAAAGTCGTATCAGAGCCCAGGAAGCAGGGGAGAAGGTGGTGATTGGTACATATACGGACAGTGGAGTTAGGGCTAATGCCAATTTATTTAAAGCTTTTCAAATTTCAGCATCATAATTTAAGATGAATTATTTTTCTGCTGTTCCTGCTAAGCAATTAGACATATTTTCTAGAGCTCTGTAAGAAAATTCAGAGGTATTTTCTCCACATCCCTCTTAATTATATGACAGTATCTTTATCTGATTCTACCATTTCTTAAGAGGTGCAATCAAAAAAATTTAGGGCTCTTGGAGGTTAATGTTTTGCACTGCTTCAGGAATAGCACTAAAGGCTTTTTTTTTTTGCCTCCTAAGTGGCTGGTGGCTCCAGCCAGGAGCACACTAGGCAAATGGCCAGTGCTAGCACATTCCTTTCCATGTGTATTCCCCATTGTAAGCCTGCTTATCCTCTTGTAATCCCTTCCTTTCCAATGAATGTAAATGCAATGCAATGAAATTTAATTTAATTTAAATTAATTAAATGCAAATTAATTAAATTAAATGCAAATGCAAATGCAAGTATCAATTATCCCAATGCTAGGCTAAGCATTCCAAAGGGTGGGGGAAGTGGGGAAAAAGAGCTATAAGATTTGTCCTTTTACCCGCTTCCTTGTGAGGTGAGTTCTGGAAACCTTCCCTGCTGTTTGGGCTCATCTGGCAGTTTGGGGTCATAACCTTCTGATACTGTAAAGCAAAGGAAAGCTGAAGTAAAATTGTAAGCACAGTTGCAGTCACATGATTTTTCACTTAGCAACCACTTCACTCAACCACCAAATTGCCAGTCCCAATTGTGTCACTAAACGAGGATTCAGTAGTTTTAAGTATAAAACTACTGAATCAGTTCTCACCCATCAGTCTGTGGGAGACCACATTCAGTTGCAGTTTCTGGGTGATCTTCAAGGACATTCCCAGTTCCTTACAGTAATTGTAATCCTGATCCCCAGTTCCATCTTCCCAGCACATTACCATTCATAAATACTGCACACAGGTATGTCCAAGCATTAAACCTTGCACTGTGCTGTGTACAGCGTACTAGTTCAATCCTGTTATGTACCGTATTTCAGAACAAGATTTTGCAAAGGAACCATCTCCTCCATCAATACGTTTGTGACATTCAGACTTTAACTGAGTAAAAAATTTTGTATATAGGTAGTCCTTGGTTAACAACCACTTGTTCAGCAACCGTTCAAAGTTACAACTGAACAGAATGCTGAATGAGTGGTGGTTATGACTGGTCCTCAAAGTTCTGGCCGTCCCAGCAACCCCGCGGTCACGTGATCGCAATATGAGCACTTGGTAACTGGCTTGCATTTACAACAGCTGCAGCATCCTGTGATCATTCATGTGATTGCAATTTGTGACCTTCCCTGCTGGCTTCCCACAAGCAAAGTCAATGGGGAAGCTGGTAGGGAAGGTTGCAAGTTGCTTGGATAAGTCTCCCTCACCTTTGCATCCTCTCTCAGCCCCTCTGCACTCACACCATGCCAGCCAGCCACCCCCTCCCTGGCCACCAGTGCACCCTTGTGCACCCTCTCCCACCTGCCAGCAGCCACTCCAACCATGCTCACACCGCACCTTCCTGGCCACCTGCGCACTCCCTCGCTCCCTCTCCCACCCAGCAACAGCCACTTACCTGCCTGACAGCCTGCTTGCAAGCCACCTGGGACTTGCAACTTCCTGCTGGCTTCCCCACTGAGTTTGGTTGTTGGAAGCCAGCAGGAAGTTGTGAGGTGCTCGCTTAATGACCCATGATCCTCACTTAACAGTGGCAACCAGGACTGCAGGGATTGCTGCCTCTACGTGATGTGGTCATGTGACATCACACTTTACAACCACATCATTTAGTGATGAAAATTCCAGTCCCAATTGCTGTTGTAACTTGACCTGTAATAGCCCTTCCTCCACAGCCAAAGGTTTCTTCTAATCAACTTTTTAATGTTGAATTTGTTTACATTAATGGCTACATCCTTTCTTCCTACTACTGTATGAAAGTAATAGATTTAAGTCACTCTATCTCTGAGGATGATACAGATGCAAGATGCTGAAGGTGAAAGACTGATGGCTTTTATAACAAGTCACAACAATGAAGAACTAATTTCTTCCACCAGGCTGAAAATATTAAAAGAAAGGAACTGAAATAATTGAAACTTTGACCTATCTGTAAGTTTTTTGGTTAGTGCCTACTCAGTAAACTGACCATAGCAGTCAATTAAATTTACATCTAGCTCTAACAGGATTGCTAAAAGCCATAATTATTTCATGTCTTAAGCATTACTGAAAGCTACAGTCTGCCTACCTCCCCTTTTGTTATAATCTGTTTTGTTTAATTGTGTTCTAAAAGGTGTGGGTAGTTCAGTATATTTTGGTGGCGTACTTTTGCTATTAATTGCCCAGGGATAGATTCTTATTCAAAACAGAAAACTGAAGCAAGTTTTTAATCTGAAGATTAGAACAGGCGTGTCCAACCTGTGGCCTCCAGGCCGCATGAGGCCCTGAACAGCTAGTAATGTGGCCCCAAGGATGAAGTATGCAAAGAGTAAAATTAGAATTAAAATTTCTGACGAGCACCTTGAGAACTCACTGAGAATTGCAACCACTTTCATTGAACCAGACATTGATGCATTAGTTTCACAAAAACAAGATCAAATATTCCACTAGTTTTATGTTGCCCTCTTTTTAAAAATTTTATAATAAAAAATATAAAAAATAAATGAAGTTTTATTACTTATATACTGTATATCAACTATATTATATATTTTATGTGTGGCCCAAGACAATTCCTCTTCACTCAATGTGGCCAAGGGAAGCCAAAAGGTTGGACACCCATGGTTTAGAGGTATTCACCAGGACTGGCAAAAGAATTTGAAAACCCAGCATAATTTGTTATTAGGACATCTGTTTGAAAGAAACAGTAAGTCTTAAAACAACTTTAGTATAGTTAGGATAAATAGTGCATGTACCTGATATACACTATTCTTTTTTTAACTCTTAAGGTCAGTATAAATGTAAAGCCACTGAATATATTACATTTTTTGAAGAGTACCTAAGATATTTCAGGTATGCACTTAAAATGTGAAGTCTGAACACAGCAAAGACAATTGGTGAACCAAGGCCAATTTCCACATTCTCCATATGTAGCAGGACTGCAACTCCCAGGATTCTTACCAACAAGTGGGAATGGTGGCATATGGCACTATAGCACTATATTCAGGAAAACATGATTGCCTGCAACTCTCATTTGCATGTACAGACTGAAGACTAGTTGCACATTTGAAATTGTCCTTATTCTGACAGAGTGTAACATTAAGTATCATTTTTACAGACGGTAACATTAAGTATGGTATTTATTAATTTAGAGTACTTTTAAGTGGCTTCAATTGTACAACTCTAAGCTTCATACAGCAATATCTTTGAATGGTACACTTAAAATCAAATCTATGAAACTACAATATCTTCAATATACTTCACTTAAAACAAAACTGATAACATCATAATAACAGTTAACAGCTATGTCTTAAATGTGAGAAGTGAGGGCTCCATTTTATAACAGGTAGCAGTGTGTTCCACAAGAACAGAATTCCTGCAGAAAATCTTTATCAGAGTCCCCTCCTGTCCTACCTCATATGGAATGTAGGCTCTCAGCAAGCACACCTTATACAGGAAGAATCCACTTGGAGTAAGTGGTCTTGAAGAAAACAAGGCCTCAACCCACACAGAACTTTAAAGGGGATAACCAGCACTTTAAATTACCTTAGAAACCAGCTGGCAGCTAATGCAGCTCCTGGGATATTGGTGTTATAGAGCTACATCAGATAGTCCTGTTTAGCACAGCTGCATTCTATACTAGCTGCAGTTTCTGGATGATCTTCAAGGGCATTACAGTGTGAAATTCATTAGATTAGTTCAACCAGGAGGTGACAAAGGCGTTAAGTGACTAATGCCAACATTTTCTGTTTCAGGAACAACTAGAATTGGTACACCAAATAAAGTTCAACAAAAGTCCTCCTGGCCAAAGCTTCCATAGATATTTCATCATGAGTTTAAAGTCCAGGAGAATCCCCAAGTTGTGCAACTGTTATTTCTGGGAAAACATAATCCTATCAAGAACTAAAGCTAATACTATCCAGGACTTAGCCTCTAAACCAGCCTTGCTCAACCTTTTGACCCTGGAGGAACCCTTGAAATATTTCTCAGGCCTTGGGGAACCCCTGCACATTCAGGCTCAAATACAGTTTCAGTTACAAAATTATTATATTTGTTTCATGTGCAGGCCTGAATATATGTATTAACAGGGTTCTTAAACTAAAAATAAAGAATGAAACTTACCTCTTTAATGTGAAGTTGCCTGAATTTGAAATAATTTTTTAAATAAATTGTGATCTCCCAGGGAACCCCTAGTGACCTCTCGCGGAACCCTAGGGTTCCACGGAACTCTGGTTGAGAAACCCTGCTCTAAACCAATAGTCATTCCACCTTAACAGGTTAAGTCTCTGTGTGTTCCTCCTACATCCTTACAGCTCCAAACACAGGTCAAGACTTCCATTGCATCTCTTGAGTGGTCTGAGATAGAGTTGTAAATTTAGGTACAACCATCAAAATTGATAATATTGTGTCTCAAACTTTCAAAGGACCTCTCCCAGCAGCTTCATACAGATGCTATATAAAATAATGCCTACTTAGTCTTGTAAAGTTCTTTTTTGCCCCAGAAATCCTGAAACAAAGCATCAGAATGACTGGCGTTGGACTACAAATTTCAAATTTACAGTAATTAGTAAAGGAAATAAAGTTACACTGAATTTCACTAGCAACTCTTTTGGGGCTGAGGATCATGCTTGGTCTTTGAGAGGTGTGCCAGGGCTTCAATAACAAAAAATACTGAGCAGTGCCAGGACAAAACAAACCTGATTTCACTTCATTTACAATTACACTTCATTAAAAGTAAATTTAGTTAAAATTATTTTCCATATTTTTATTTATTTTTTATTCTAACAACATTAACAATTCCACTCTTGTAACAACTTTGGGATGTCTCTGAGGAAATCACTTAAGCCTTTTGGAAGGCACAGATGACTCAGGGGCCTCAGATTGCATACCTCTGCTTTATACAAACTTATTCTACCAAGTTCTTTTGTGGTACATATGACCCAAAAGGTCCTAACATTAGGACAGGCAGCATATCTAATCTGAAGGCCAAGTTCAAAGAATAAATAGCCTCCTATCCTCTGACCTTGATGAATAAAGAGGAACTCACATTGCAGGTATTCTGTGTTCACCTATTTGGGGTGAATAGTGTGAAAAACGTAATAGGAATTCTCCAATAATTTAATGTGTACAAGTAGTGACTTGTACCAGTAAATAGATTTGTGCCAATGCAATACTTGGGCTTCTTTTCAATAACTGGAGGAGGAACCCACAGAAAAAATGCTCTCCCTAACAATCAAACCCTTCCAGGGTCAGAACATTCAGAGCCACAGCTGAGTCACGCTCACCCTCTATGAAGGTCTTTGATTGTAGCTGGAGTCCCTCTGAGTTTTCATTAAAGCTTCTGAGAGCATTGCTGCCTGCCCATGTTCTTTAATCACTGAACAATTAATAAGTGAACAGCCTGCTTTTCAACTTCAGTGTGGTATCCCACAAAGCCAAGAGAAGACCTGCATATGGGAATAAGGTGCAATTTCAAAGCAAACGAAGGCCACCCTGGCTACATGCTGTAATGAAATAGAAGATTACTTGCACTCCACTAAAGTAAGTAGGCATCCTGATACTGGGTGACTATGGTGGGCAACCACTTCATAACAACTGTACCTGCTTTGGCAAGAGAAATGTGTTACCACCACCCATCAGTTACAGTTACTTGAACTTAGTGGTGCCTGGGTAGTACTGCAAGTGGGCCATAGCAGTTTCTGTAAACATTTTGTGGAGGAGGGACTGATATTAGACCCTCCAGATTGCTTTTATTTCAGGCAGACATATAAACCTCCTTCAATAGAGTTTTGTCTGATCCATCCCATTTCCCGCTCTTTCCTCTCATGGCAGCTGGTCTTTATCTAGATACTGTAAACAAAAAAGCCCTTTCGAAAAATCTAAGTACTCTCTATACACACAAACACAAAACTTGGAAGAGTTTGGGTGACACCATTAAGGCTCACACAGAACAATAGAAATAACTATCAACATTATACTTTATACTGCATAAAGTAGGAATGGATAACCTAAAGCCCACATAGTACATGTTTCCCCAAACCCTTTTTAGGTGTACCCACATCTCCAGGCTGCATCACTAAAATTCATCAATAAACACTGCATAAGACAAATATAATTTCTTTTGGGTTTTAGTAGGGATTTTTAGAAGTGCAGGTACTGTGCGGCTTAAAAGTCTTAAAAGACATATATACACCCTCTCCAAAAAATGCAACATGGTGATAGGAACCGCTAAAACTAATTTATTTATTTATTTTTCAAATTTCTATCGCTGCCCATCTCTCCCGAAAAGGGGACTTTGGGCGGTTTACAATAAAATCACAATTAAAACATATATAATTCAGAAAGAATAAACACACAGCCTTGAAATGCTTTTCTTGAGATACTCATTCCAAGACATGAGCTATAGTTCTGCAAAGGAGCAGTGCTAGAGTTCCTTGAACATCAACCCTGCACTCTAAGATAGCAAGCAATAACTTCTCAGTCAAAGCTATGTGGTAGTCAGTGGGTAAAGCTGTGGACTCAATGTGACTTTAAGAATGTTATGCCCAATTTATATATGGCTTTGAAATGTAAGCTTTACATACAATAAGATGTATAAGCAAACCTTGAATCTGTATACCTTCCCCACAGCATACAAAACAATTATTGTGAATAGAGAATTTTAAGAGATACTCAGAGTTCATCTACCATGACCACAGAGTAGCTGATGTACTCTGGGCACCAATATTTGTTGGCCCCAGTTCAAACTATATATTCTGTCAAAAAGGGTTTATGATTAAGAAGCTTAGCCATATATGCCCTCCACACATTAGTTTTATACTTATTATTATAGTTTTATGTATACGGTATACATTCCAGTTAAAGGATGATTTGGAGTTTTGGGGACTTGTTTAGCAAGATTGCTTTGAATAATGTTTCCGGAATTAATCTGGCAGAGGGGGGCTCATTTCTGGTCCTCTTAAAAGATCCAGGTTTTGTATTTGGTTATCAGTGAGCTAAAGAAAACAATAAGCATATCTTTCCTCATTTGTCAAGTTTCTTGAAGTATGTGTGGGGTTTCATTAATAAATACATTTTGTTTTATTTGATCTCAGCTGTTTTGTACGAAGAGGAGGTACAGACATGACTTCTAATCCTACACATCGTAATTGTGAATGGTAGCTAAATGAGGCAGTTGCTAAACGAGGACTGCCTGTATTCACTGCAACCTGCAGAATAGCACTGCAGGAGATTTTCCTGAAGTAAGAAATTAAACTTTTCTTTTCTTCCATATTCATCCAAGGGATTTATATCTCAACTTTTTCTCTGTAGGGTAAGACATACTATGAAAGAGTAATGGGTTTACTTGACAGGCAAGGTATTTTTAATTTTATTTATTTATTTAGAAAATTTATATGGCTTCCCATCTTAAATAGATAATCCTAGATAGGCTCACAATCAAACCATAAAAATACATTAGAAAACTGATAAAACACTGGTACAATGCATCAACTGAGGCATCATAACAGACTACCAATACAACCACACCTATATTGGGCTCAACAGACATGCCAGCCCAGTGCCTGGGGGAAGAACCAGGTTTTCACAGCCTTCTGGGAGGCCCAACCCTCTGGGCCTCCCAGACCTCAGGGGGCAGGCTGTTTCATAGGGCAGGCCCTGCAACAGAAAAGACATGCCTCCTTGGTCTCACCAGATGACACTATTTGATAGAGGGCACCTAGAATGCCTCTACCCTGTTGGATCTGGTGAGATGGGTAGAAACCTACAGGGAAAAGTGGCCTCTGCTTCACCTGAGTGACTGGGTATGAGCTGGTGCAGATGTGTGGGAGAAGGTACTCAAATGGTTTGGGAGTTGTTTGAAAGGACCAGAACCAAAAAGGCTTGCCTTGATTAATAACTAGAGAAAAAGAATAATCCTAAAACTTTGTTTATTAAGCCCCATTCCTCCTTACAGAGATTTATGATCCTCATAAACTTCTCTATTCCCATCACTTCAGAGTCATTTTTAGGGGAGAGCAATTGCCCCATGCCCCCCACACAGAAGGAGTTCCATCCAAAGTATAGTTCAGTGTTTGAAATAAATGGCTCAATATTTTTCATTCAAGGCAGTAAAATGAATAAATAAGAATGGAATCCAAGAGTTATTTTAATATTTTGAGCAATAAAAACTCTTATGGAACCTTACTACTAATCCATTTATTATGAAAGTGGATCACAATCCTCTTTATTAAATAGCCTGAGAAAGAAGCATTGTCTAAACCATCTGCTATTTAATAAATGCGGGATCTTGTTCCCAGATTAGATTTCCATTCACAAGATATTAATGTAAAAACAAATCATCTGGAACCCATTCTGAAATTAAAGAGAACACCCTATCTGTGCAGAGGTGTTCAAATAACAACAATGAAATACAGCAACATCTTGCTCTGTTTCTGAGAGTTATTCTCTTTTAAAAGAACATTGTTTACTCTGTCTACGAGTAGAGGGGTTGAGATAATCCACTGAATTTATGTGTTAATCTCATACTTGGGAGAAGGCATGCATACTTGAGACACTATCTAGGCATTTACACTGGCAGAGTACATACTGGCTGTTGATAACATCATATACAGCCAATGAGCTTACCTATAATTTATGAAGCTGTCTGATATTAAGAGGAAACTTTCAAAGTCAGGGGAAGACATAGACTGTAGGTTGCATTGCCCTATAACAAGTAGGAATTTTGTTTGTGAATGTGTTCACATGGGCCCACATGCATATTTGTGCATGTGGACCCAGTGACTCATTTTCCTCAGTCTTAAGCTTTTGCTTTCACTTAGAAAAGCTTTTTTCTCTATGGAGATAGGAATGCCCACACCATCCATCCATTCCTGCCTCCAGCTAATTCACACTCTTAATACAGCTAAAACAAAGCTGTATTTATTTAGTATTAGCCTCCAATATATTCTGCAGGGTGTTACTCAGCATTCATTTAGCTCAGCAGACAATGACTGTTGTTGGTATAAAAATATGATGGAAGCAAAACTATTGAGTATTCTTGGTCAAAATAACTAAAGAAATCATTTGGAATGAGTCACCTGTACAGTGTTTTGCTAATTTCCAGGAATCCAGATCTTGCAGGAAAGAACCTGTTATTTTTTGCTGATGATCTTTTGCGATGAATGTAAATTGCTACTGCAATTTCATGGAACAGTAGTATCAAACTGCAGGTGGCAATAAAAATAAAATAAAATGCTGATTTTATTTTTTGAATCTATAGCAGGATAAATCACTGAGGAAAAAAACCAACAGAAGACGCACATATTCATTCCAACTTTTAATCTTAAACCAGCTTCACTAAAACCTAAACCAGGTAAAAAAAGTATTTCATGTTTTAACAAAGCTTACTACAAAGAAAAATTCCATAAATGTGGACGCTGGCCATGGCTGCCACCTCTTCCTCAAGCAGGAGTCATGAATTTTATAATGGTCTTGCTTTTTCCTAAATGGGCAATTCTAATTCTAGTCAGTATTGGTGGGGGAGGAAAAGTCAGTTCCACCAGCACTCCTTGTACAGATCCACAGGAATCAATTCTCGTACCTCTACTGTTTAACATTTATATAAGACTGCTGGAGAGCTCATCCACTGATTCATGGTGAGGTGCCACCAGTACACTGATACCCAGCTACACAGCACCACTCAAGGCTGAGCAGCAGATTCTGTTGAGGTCTCAACTTGGTACAAACAAGATATACTTGTTCTTGTCCATCTAGTTCCCTGTCAGCTCCAGTGGTTATTCTGGACAGGGGAGCACTCCCCCTTAAGAACCATGTCCACAACTTGGGTGTCCTCCTGGACACAATTACTACTAAATAGATAGGTGGAGGCTGTGGTCTGAAGGGCCTTTACTCAGCTTCAATTGGGAAGTCATAACCCTACCTGGAGAACACTTGTTGACAGCAGTTCATGTCCTATTACTACCCCATAAAGTGCAGAGGTGTGTACTCTATTCTGCTTTCTGTTTAAATTAACTACTCTTACAAACTGACAGAAGTTACATTATCTATAGATTGTACAGTGGTGCTTAAGGCTTTGTGAACCCATTTGAATTTTCAGTATTTCTGCATAAATATGACCTAAAACATGATCTGTTTTCCACACAAACCCTAAACTAAATAAAGAGAATCCAATTTAAAAAGTGAGTATAAAACATTGTATTTGTTCATTTATTTATTGAGGAAAATGATCCAAAGCTACATATTTGTGCATGGCAAAAGTATGTGAAACTCTTATCAGTTCATTTCAAAGGGAAATTAGAGTCAAGTGTTTCAATCAATAGGATTATAATCAGGTGTGAGTGTGGGAGCTCCTGCCTTATTTAAAGAACAGAATTCTGGGTATTCATTATCAAAGTCTGATCTTCATAATACAGGTATGTGGAAGTGTGCCATGGTTCAAACAAGGAAGATTTGAGGACTTCCAAAAAACAGTTGTTGATGCTTACCAGGCTGGGAAAGGATACAAAACTATTTCCAAAGAGTTTGGACTCTACCAGTCCATTGTCAGGCACAATGAGTACAATGGAAGTAATTCAACATCATTATTACCCTGGTTGCTTGGTTGACCAACCAAGATCACATCAAGAGCAAGGTATGTAATACTTGGGGGGGGGGGTGTCTCAAGAAACCCCAGGGTAACGTCTAAGGAACTAATGGCCTCTCTTGTATTGGCGAATGTCAGTGTTCATGAGACCACCATCAGGAGAACACTGAACAACAATGCAGCATTGCAGGGCTGTAAAGAGAAAGCTACTTCTCTCCAAAATAACATTGCTGCCTGTCTACAGTTTGCGAAAGACAACGTGGATAAGCCAGAAGGTTACTAGATGAATGTTCTGTGGACAGATCAGAATGAAAAGTGTTATGCTGCATTCCAGCATAAGAACCTTATCCCATCTGTAAAACATGGTGGTGTCTCCATGGTATCATGGTTTGGGCCTGCTTTGCTGCCTCTGAACCAGGATGGCTTGCCATCATTGATGGAACTATGAATTCTGAACTGTACCAGCAAATTCTACAGGAAAATGTCAGGGTATCTGACTATGAACTGAAGCTCAAAAGAAGGTGGGTCATGTAGAAATCACAGAAGTTGTACAACCAAAGAATGGTTAAAGCAGAAGAAAATTAATGGTTTGGAATGGCTAAGCCAAAGCCCTAACCTTACTCCTATAGAAATGTTGTGGGCAATTCATACGAGGAAGCCCACCAACTTCCCTGAGTTAAAGCTGTTTTGTAAGGAGGAATGAGCTAAAATTCCTCCAAGCCAATGTGTTCAACTGATCAACAGTTATCAGAAATGTTTGGTTGCAGTTATTGCTGCCCAAGGGGGGCACACCAGTTACTGAAAGCAAAGGTTTACATACTTTTGCCACACAGAAATACGTAGTTTTGGATATTTTCCTCGTAAAGAAATGAACAAGTGTGATGTTTTTGACTCATTTGTTTAATTTGGTTCTCTTTATCTAGTTTTAGGACTTGTGTGGGGAACAGATCATATTTAAGGTCATACAGTATTTATGCAGAAATACGGAAAATTCAAAAAGATTCACAAACTTTTAAGCACCACTATATTAATGGAAAATGGAAGGGGCAGGGAACATTATATAAAACAACAGTTTAAAATAATGTTTTAAATGATCTAAGGATCTAAACTAAGGAAGTGGTTGCCATGTGTACATAATGCAAGCTGATAAGATAAGCTACTTCCTTATGCCATGGAAACATTAAAAACGAAAACCCTCTTTCTTTGAAAAACTGATATAAATGCTTCTTCAAGCAGTCTCATGTCAATATTTTCAAATCAGAAACACATCATTAACTATCTGACTCAGAAGTAGATGCATGGAAAGACAACGTATTTGTGAAAGCCCAATTTTGTTATCTAACTATATGGGAAAAACATATTGTTATCTGTCCATATTTGTCTAATATACAGAGCACAACAGCCAATATTATGTATTTTCAAGACCCACTGAGATAAACAGGAGAGCAAAGTGCATATTCAAATATATCCCATTGAAAAAATGGCATTTAAAAGTGTAAATTTGCTTGAATTGACCCAACTGACGGAGAGTATATTTACACTCTACAGGAAGGTATTAATTAATTAATTGATTTGATTTGATTTCTATAGCCGCCCATCTCAGCAAGTGACTCTGAGCGGCTTACAACAATAAAACTATAAAACAGTTAAAACAATTACAATTAAAACAAATAAAATATATAATAAATACAAAATAAATATACATGGCTGCCAAGTAAGCAATGTATGGGTGTTAATACAGCCAAGAGGCGGGACCATCCACACGCTCGAGGACCCAGGCACAAAGCTCAGTCTTCACAGCCTTATGAAAGGCCAACAGGGTTGGGGACATCCTAATTTCTGGAGGGAGAATAATGGAATAAATATTTATTTTGTTCAAAAAAAGTGAGAGACTGCGGGTTCAATCAGATTTGGGAAGGTTTCTGGAGATACTTACAACCAATTCAAAAAATGCCAGAAACTTAATGTCCTATTGTTATAAGGAATATTACATTCAGCTTTCCCAAACTGCTCACATATCACATGGGGAGCTTCTATGGACCACAGATCGGAGTTTCCTTTTGCCTGTTATGTATAAATACTATGGCAAGACAGAGATGGGGTTGATTTGGTTAAATTTTGTTAAATAAATACACTGAAACTTTTAACATTATTAAACTTTCTCATTGTCTTTTAAGACTTAGCTATTAATAATAACCACACCTGCCCCTAATTAGATATATAATAAGAGCTCAATTGAGGGGGACAAAGATTCTGAAAAATTATTGATTTCATTTCAGCCATTATCAACTAAACAAAACTTTACACCAGCTGGAGGCAACTGATTCCGCCTTTACTGTATTAACAAATTCAGGACATCAAATAGGTTTTTTTTGTTTGTTTTTACAAAAACACATCTTACAGACAACTATTCCTGGGTAATTGCATTATTGGGCAATCTTATCCATACTTATGAAAAGTTGCAGATCAATCAATTGACAGCTTACAGCTGCAGACAATAAAGGTGAAACCAGTAAGATTACTTATAAAGAAAATGGAGGTGATGACTTTTACATAAAATACTTTTTTTTAAAGGTTGGTGGAGTAGAAGGAAGCCCTAACCCTAAGTATGCATAGGACCAATACAAGAGATGTTGCTTTCTCAGGTAGAGTGCCAAATGCACACATCCATCCCAGTCAATGCATACAGCACCCAAGGCTGATCAATTTATTTTTGCCCCAAGTAAAATCTCAGAAGTACCTTTCGTTCTTCCAGGAAGTGATAACAATGAACAAGTAATACTTTATATTAGCTGCATTTTTAAAATATATGAACATTTTATTTATTTTTGTTGTTTATTCGTTTAGTCGCTTCCGACTCGTGACTTCATGGACAAGCCCACGCCAGAGCTTCCTGTCGGTCGTCAGCACCCCCCGCTCCCCCAGGGACGAGTCTGTCACCTCTAGAATATCATCCATCCATCTTGCCCTTGGTCAGCCCCTCTTCCTTTTGCCTTCCACTCTCCCTAGCATCTCCCTTCTGCAGGGTGTCCTGTCTTCTCATTATGTGGCCAAACTATTTCAGTTTTGCCTTTAATATCATTCCCTCAAGTGAGCAGTCTGGCTTTATTTCCTGGAGGATGGACTGGTTTGATCTTCTTGCAGTCCAAGGCACTCTCAGAATTTTCCTCCAACACCACAGTTCAAAAGCATCGAACTTCCTTCTCTCAGCCTTCCTTATGGTCCAGCTCTCGCAGCCATATGTTACTACGGGGAACACCATTGCTTTAACTATGCGGACCTTTGTTGTCAGTGTGATGTCTCTGCTCTTAACTATTTTATCGAGATTTGTCATTGCTCTTCACCCAAGGATTAAGCGTCTTCTGATTTCCTGACTGCAGTCAGCATCTGCAGTAATCTTCGCACCTAGAAATACAAAGTCTTTCACTGCTTCTACGTTTTCTCCCTCTATTTGCCGGTTATCAATCAAGCTGGTTGCCATAATCTTGGTTTTTTTGAGGTTTAGCTGCAAGCCAGCTTTTGCACTTTCTTCTTTCACCTTCATCATAAGGCTCCTCAGTTCCTCTTTGCTTTCAGCCATCAAAGTGGTATCATCTGCATATCTGAGATTGTTAATGTTTCTTCCAGAGATTTTAACTCCAGCCTTGGATTCCTCAAGCCCAGCACATCGCATGATGTGTTCTGCATACAAGTTGAATAGGTAGGGTGAGAGTATACAGCCCTGCCGTACTCCTTTCCCAATCTTAAACCAGTCCATTGTTCCGTGGTCTGTTCTTACTGTTGCTATTTGGTCGTTATACAGATTCTTCAGGAGGCATACAAGATGACTTGGTATCCCCATACCACTAAGAACTTGCCACAATTTATTTATTTATCAAACTTTTATCCCTACTACAATTAAACTATTCTCAGCAGCTTCCAAAGTATACAGTACTACAGCAGTTAAATATCCATCATAAAAAATACTAATGGCAAGAAAAATGAACATTAAAAAATAGGTGCAATACAGTAAATAAAAAATATGCCCACCCAAATAATTCAGTTTTCAACAACTTTCTCAAAGCCAGTAGCGAGGGGATGGAGAAATCTGATTTCTAAGAAGAGGCTCTTCCAAAGCAATGGTGCTGCCGCAGAAAAGCAGCACTGCCTATTTATTTTTATTATTATTCAAATTTAATTACGTCCCATCTCCCCCAAAAGAGGGACTCTGGGCGGTTTACAATAAAATCAAACTACGATCATAAACGTTAAAATCTCATAAAACCAGCCACATTACAATTATTATAAAATGCAATAAATAAATATAAAATCCAAGAGGGTATAAAATTCCAAGCTGGTGGGAGGGACTCTAGGGTGCAAGCCACCCCCAAGAATGGTTACCCACTTTCCCGCCCCAGGCGAGACGGCAGAACCAAGTCTTCAGGGCCTTCCGGAAGGTCAGGAGTGAAGGGGCTTGCCTCACCTCTGGGGGCAAGATGTTCCAAAGGGCAGAGGCCACTGCAGAGAAGGCCCGTTTCCTGGACCACACCAGATGAAATTCTCTTATGGACGGGGTCTGTAACATGCCCTCTTTGGATGATCAGGTGGGGCGGGCTGATGTAATGGGGATGAGACGGTCCCTCAGGTAACCTGGCCCCATGCCATGTAGGGCTTTAAAGGTGATAACCAACACCTTGAATTGGACCCGGAAGCAAACTGGCACCCAGTGCAGCTCGCACAGCAAAGGTGTTATATGTGCCAACCTAGGGGCACCAAAAATGGCCTGCGTGGCTGCATTCTGGACCAGCTGAAACTTCCAGATACTCTTCAAGGGTAGCCCCATCTAGAGCACATTGCAGTAGTCTATATGGGAGGTGACCAGGGCGTGAGTGACTGTTTGGAAGGCTTCTCGTTCCAGGAACGGGCATAACTGGTGCACAACCCAAAGTTGCGCAAAGGTCCTCCTGGCCACAACTGCTACCTGCTCTTCGAGCAGGAGTCATGAGTCCAGGAGAACCCCAGGTTACGCACTGAGTCTGTATGGGGCAGTGCAACCTCATCCAGAACTAAAGATGACTATTTCCCGAAAGACGACTATTATTATTTGATTTGTATTGAAAGTTTTTTCTGATTTTGGTGAGATGACATTGGATCAAATGGTTCAGCAATTTTTAGTTCTCTTTTTACCCAAGAATGAAATCTATGTATGTAGCTTCACAAAAAACTCCCATACAAGTTCTCTTTCAACCCAGCCGCATGATATAACTTATAGTCAGCCTTCTCTGACCTAGGAATTCCCTACATTGTGGACTTCAACACCAAGGATTTTCAGCAGTGGTTATATTGGCTGGGAATTCTCAAAGATGAAGACTAAAGACATCTGATCTTTAAGTTTAACAAAGCTGCTTTAGACTTTGCCTTCAAAGTTTAGTTTTTAAAATTAACATGATCAATGATCAGTTAAAAACGACATAGTCCTATTCAGCAGGTTAGTTTGGGTATAACTGCCTCTGCTGAGTAAGCCAGGATCCAGCGTGGCCAATTATATTTGCACCAAATAGCATTCCTTTTAACTGCTAAGATTTTCAACTCAGAGGGCCTTTTTTTGAACCAACAACACATTTTTTCCCCATTTCCCCCCAGTGAAATTAATGGCCCAGCATAAAGCAGTAAGTGGGGAAATTCAAAATGCTGCAATTATTGCTGTTAGTTTTACTATTTTTAATGAATACAGTATATTGAGCCACTTGATCACTGTAGGTACTGAATCAAACTTCAGATGGACCACATATGAAGCCTCAGGAAGTTGTCCCCCTTCCCCTGGCACCGTTTCAACTTCACATTTATTCTGGTTTTGTGCTATTTAATTATTAGGCAGAGCCATGAAAAAGACAGGGGTTTTTTAGGCATTGACTGAATAAATGATAGGGAAAATAACTGGAAATGCGGCAGGTGGGTAAAAAATAAGTTTGATACTCCTCTGGTTTATTAATGCAAGTGCTGGGATACATCCATTGTAAGAATTGGTTTATTATCCTAGCTGTGTACCTCCTCCAGGTTTTTTACTTGAAATTTCAAATAATCTATGGGCACAATTTAATTTGTAACAGTCAAGTCTTAATCTGCATAAGACCTTAGTGTTTACACACTAAAGCGCAATCAAGCAGTATGGGGATACCTGTCATGAGTGCCGTTGAGCTGAAGGCATCAGCACAACGGCACACATGACAATACCTATCAAGCAGGGGAAGGGATTTAGGATAAGCAAAGCACGCACAACAAAAGACACAGACCCCGAGGAGAAGGGAAGGTCCCCGGCCGGACGACCCAGCCATCGAGTCACAAAAGAAGAGGAAGGAAAGACAAAAGACAGGGCGGGTCACAAGGCACACCTGAAGCTGTCAGCATAGCGCAACGGAGATCGCCCAGCTGACAGCAATCACCGGCCGGAGAAAGGAACCGATCATGGGCAAGCCCGGGGCACCAGCAGGGGCCCCGCAACCCTTCACCTACCGGCACGGAAGCATGCAGGACAAAGGGGGGATGACGCAAACCGACGTAGGAGGGGCGCTGACCGGCGCGGGCTATTTAAACCCCGCACCGGCGCGCTCCCTTCACTCTCAGCTTTTTTCACGTCTAGCACTACGCTGTAATAAACCGGAACCTGCTCTTCCCTGAAATCAGTGTCTGTGTTTTACTCGGCGGCAGGCAGCGCATGACAATACCCAGGGGTCCATGGGAAATGCCAACCTGGGCACACACCTTATCACTCTGTCTACCTCTCCTCTACTCAGTAAGTTTCTTGTGCTCTTGAGTGGTACATCTATACTGTGAAGGTTTGGATGAGGTGGGTGGAAAAGGAAAACGGAAATGTAGCGGAAGGATCAGCCAGTCCTGTTTCCACGGTGACCAGCCCGATGCTTCTAGGAAGCCCACAAGTGAGTCTAGAGACAACTACCCACCCATACTGAAAGCTTCCTACTACCGATATGTAGTGACAACTCCACCTCTAACTTGAAAGTTCAAAGCTTTGTATAATTCTTGATAATGGATTCTTTGACTGTAGCTAAAATAAAATTGCAGAGACACAAAAATTCTGGGAAAGTTCCCAAAGGTTTTCCCAAAAGGAAAAATGGAAAGAGAGAAAGCTAACCTAACTAATTTATATTGAAGATGGTCTGACTGTTGATGGGGGCAAAAACTAATTGGAGTATATTGAAAAAGATCATAGCTGGCTGACTGGTTTCCGAAACAGATACACTGTATACACTGTCACTTAGTGTAGGTCTTGCTAAATATAAGTCCTGGGTAACTATCCTTTGTAAGTCTGTCTTATTTAATTACAAAATGGACTCTACATTTTAGTCAGTAGGTAGATTTTAAATTTTTTATTCACATTGTATATAGCCCCCACCCACCCAAAAGTACATATTATTGTTATGGTTGGTCCCACAGTCAGCCAGATAGACTTGATTTGGCATTTTTATCTACCTATTGAGTCCTTCCCAAGGACCCGGGATAGGCAGATGTTGTTTGATGGTGTTAATTATTATTATTAGCAACCCAATGGTTCAGCAGCTCTTCAGCATGTTCAATTGTAAACCATCTAAGATATGACATGAAATATACACTGCATACAAGAGGACCAGTTTGGTGTAGTGGTTAAGGCACCAGGCTAGAAACGGGGAGACTATCAGTTCTCGTTCTGCCTTAGGCATAAAGCCAGCTGGATTACCTTGGGCCAATCACTCTCTCTCAGCCCTAGGAAGAAGGTAATGACAAACCACTTCTAAAATCTTCCCAGGAAAACTGCAGGGACTAGTCCAGGCAGTCACTAGGAGTCAGTGCTGATTTGGAGGCACCAAAAACAACACAAAAAACCTACAACATACATATTAATTTGCTCAGTTCACTGTCAAGACAACTGCACAATTGGGGCATCTTAAAAGCCAATTACATCTGCTAAATGCTGTTATTATGAAGACTCATCAGTTCAGATATCATCAGTGCTTGTTCTTTTGTGACATGGTTTGTCAAGAAAAAATGTTTTTAAATGATTGGGTGGGAGGAAATGAGCACTTGCTGAGATAGCTCTTTGATAAGGTTGATACCTTTGGGAATTTAACTCATGTCTATAAGAGAAAGAACACTGCCAATTGTGTTGCCATTTAGAAGGATGAGAAACTGAGATATGTATTCAAGAGCATACAAGATTAAAGTGGGTGGAAGTCAATATGAACTTTCAATAAACCTGGCCTTCCAATATGTATTAACATAGGAAACAAGAGCATAACTTGTTCAGAGATTCTTAAAGAGGAAACTAGTGGGAGAAGAGTGAAGGGACAGTAATTTGCTTATTGTCTCAGTACCGTGTGGAATAACTTTGACTTTCCACCGGGAAGTTTGCACAAAGTTACTCTAAGGAGAGGCAACTGTCATGGTTATCTGAGGAAAAAAACTCCAAACCCTGTAAATACCTTGTGACATTGAAAAGCACATTTTAGTTATAGTTACTTCTAAGCCATTTCACAAGCTGCCTATACAGATACATAAGCCATACAAGCTTTACCTTCCAGCACTGATGCTGATCATGAAATGTGGACGCGTTTTCATGTTTTGTCCTTCTCTTCTGAATGGCAATATTTTCTGAGCTGGAAAAGTGCAACAAGAGCCAGAAAGCATGAGGCAGTGAAGGTGCATAAGCGTTTTTGGAAGTTTCCTCACTTACCTATAGTAGAGACCACGGTGCCTACGAAATAAAAGGCCCCCACTAAGTCCCATCGAGGCCGCGTTTTGTTTACTCGGATACCGGCCAGGTGGGCCGCCTCGTACTCCAACAGAAAATCCCGCAGCTCCGCCAAGGCCAGGTTGTACTTCTGGGAGAAGTTTTCAAGCGTCGTCTGCCACTTCTGAAAGGCTTCCAGCTCAGAGGGCCGCTCTATAGCGGAGAAGATGGCAGCTCCGCAGCCCATGTACAGAATACTCAGGGCGGCCAGGAGCAGAACCCGGGCAGTGTCTTCGGTGAAGATGCCAAAGCCGGGCGAGGAACAGCAGCAGAGACCGCGACACGCCATCCTTCTCTGCCTGCCGGGCGCCCCTGGAAATCCGCCCTCCCCGAACTCCCCTCAACGGCTCATCCTCCTTATGCCCCGACGACCAGCCCCTCCTCTGTCTCGACGCAGACGGCAGCGGGGACCCTGGCAGCGGGTAGGATTCCGCAGCCCGAAGGGGCGCGCGTTGCGGGGGCAGATCCAAGCCCAAGGCCCCCTTCGAAGTATTTCCGAAGCTAAGAGTGGACAAGGGGACAAGGCGCGGACCACTATGCTGCAACCCTACCGCCAAGTCCCACAGAGGGCAGCGAGCCTGTCCCCACGGTACACACCCTTAGGATCATGCTGCCTAGCTTCCCTCGCTGGGTCTCCAGCCGTCCTCCGGTTAGCGAAACTCGTGCCCCTCGATGTTCTCCCGAGGAAGCACGTGGCAAGCTGGCCTTTCCCTGGCTGGGCTTGAATCAAGTTCGCCAGCCACATGTCACAACTGGCGGGCGCCGGGTCGGGGCCTCTTTCCAGCGCTCAGCCTCCCCACGTGCCAAGTCGTTAAAAACACCGAAAGCGCGTCCTTTTCCACGTGCGGGGCGACTCCTCCTCGCCAGGGAATCGACGCAGCTCGCAAAGGGACCGTTTTTCCGCCGGACTCTTAGGACAACGCCAACGGCAAAGTAAGACGGGGCAGCGCGTTAAAGCGCTCCTGGTGTCTTCCCAAAGCTATCGAAGAGAGCCAAGCGCGGGTCTTTCGCTTCCTGTGGCGCGCGCGCGCCCTGGCCTCTCGAAGCTGTTTCATGGAAGCACGTGAGCCACTCGCGGCGGGTTTGGCTGTGGCGCTTGGCCGGAGAGGTCAGCTTCGGAAGCCCGGATTCGAATTTACTGGAATATCGTGGTCGATCTGGATGTCGTTCTGGAGAAATCGAGCGAGAAAACTGGCAGTGGCGCTGCTTAAGGTACTTAGGGCTGCAAGCAAGTGAAATGCATCCCCGAGGTACCGTTTACGTCCGCACTTTAAAATAAAGATCGTCATTGTCCAGAAACGGACAGCCGGGTTTGTGGACAGTATCTCTGCAGATGGTGGCTAGGCATGATTTATCTTAACCCCGGTTTGCAAGAAACCAAAATCAAAAGAGGGAGTGTGCCAGGCTATCTTTGACGCCGCCTCGCTAAAGTCCCGAATTTTCCGGTTTTACCGAATTCGGGACGGATTGATCTGTAAGAGGCAGGGATGTCTCACGTCTATATTTCCAGTTTCCTTGAGATAAATGCAGAGCAGCTGCCTCTGTTTGCACCTTGTTTCTTCTCCCACTCCTCAGAGTCATCTCCAGTCCTCATCCAGAAACTTCGTTCCCGGGATATAGTAGTTTTGGCTGCCTTTTGGAGACTGGCCGATTCATTCAGGCGTTGTTCCCACTATATTAATGGTTTCTTCTGTGCCCTGAGGTGGCAAGCCTTCCACAGAGAGGATTGACTCCAGTGGCAGATTAATGGGTCCTGGTGTCAGCCTGCTTCAAGGTAGACCAGACTAGGAAACCAAAGTCATGCATGCTCCTGCTACTTTTATTATAAGGTTATAGTAACAATCTTGCAATGAATGCACTTCCCCCCCCCTCTCTTTATCTTCATGAGAACTAGGGAAGGTCTTGTCTGAAATGCTTACTCAAGAGTACAGTTCTGGTCTTGAATCATATTTTTTTTAATCTGACCATTGTCTTAGTTACAGCTCTTCCTCCTGTTTCTCAAGGTTATTCCTTCTGTCCATTACACCTGGGACTGGGACTTAGTGCCCAAGTATGAGTATGTATGTATGGTATACATAGTGCTTTATGTTGTCACCTTCCTTTTGATTTTGATTACTGAGGAGCAGAGATCTCACTTCCATTCCTTTGCCCTGCAACTGGAGCCACAATAGAGTAGGAAAGGAGCGCCACCTTAATAGCTACTCTTGGTCTTCTTCCTTTTGGTGATTCAGCCTCCTTTCTTTTGCTCAACTCTCTGGGCATATGAGAGGATTCACACAATACCCAAACTCCTACTCAAGATTATTTGATCACCAACTCTCTTGCTGTTTAGTTAAGAGAAGGCTGATGAAAAGTGGCTACCTCATCCTGCCCGCTTCCTGAGGGGGTGGTTATCGGGATTAGCCTCAACTAGGCTATTCATTGCCATCACTAATGCAAAAAGAGAGGGAGTAGGTGGCTGTGACAGTTGTTCCTCCTTCCACGCTGTATGGAAAAACACTATATATTTGTTTAAATGACATACCAAGTCATAGTTTGCCTAATCTTGGTTTACTAATAAAATATGCTTGGCTGGTCCTACTAAACCAATTGCTTCTTGCTACACTGGCTAAAGAGAGGGGATGAACAAACAAGTAGAGAGGGAGGGGCCGGTAAACAGTTAAAGTAGCGGCCATCACTAGCTGAGTCCTTGCTGCAGACACTCCGTTGTCTCTGTGACAACTCAAATGAAAATTCAGGTGAACAGGTAAAAGGCTGAGAGCCTGAAATGTTTGCTGACCTCTGGCTTAGCTTGCTGTATGAAACACTGCTTAGGTATTCAGACCTGATTCTCACCAACCCAGCTCTTGAAGGCACAGTACAGGTAAGTAATAAGATGGTGCTCCTTTAGAGATCAAACCTTTCCTGTTTAAAGAGAGAGATTGGGAATTCCTGTAAACTCTCAGAGGATACTTCTATAAATGGAAAAGGTGGGTTTGGCAAAATTTTCTCCTGCAGTCCCTGTCAACTGTTCTGGCAACTATTGGGAAAGCTCAGGTTCAACATAAGGATAGTGTGTAGGACTGCACGGAAAGGTGGGAACTGTCCTCCCCCACATAGGAGCCTCCATTAGATCAAATGCTTTCGGTGAACAGAGACATCTGTTAGTTTATTTTTATTTATTAATCCAATTTATATAGCTGCCCATCTCACCAGAAGGGATTCATTAGAACTGACCAAGCTACAGTATAATTTATTGAAAAAAATTACTGCCTGAATAAAAATCAGGGAAAAAATTGCTAGGCAACATTGGACACTAGTTAAATTATGTTTTTGCTTCCCATTTGGATATAAATTCTTAAAATAAAAAAATATTTTAACAATTGTGAAGACAGTAATGATGGGAATAGTTTTCCGTATTACTTAGTACAATTTTTGTTAAGTATTCAACAAATTTTGGCTTTTGACTATGCAATGGGTATTTGCAGAGGAGTCTTTTTTAAGTCAAGGTGGCAGTCAGAACCATCTGATTGAAGCCCTACCCATTTTTACATGTCACAATGATCTTAGTGTTCAACTTTCATCAGTATCAAACAGTTCAAACATTAATTATTTTATTAAGTAAAAAAACAGAAAAAGCAAAAACAAAAAGGGAATATAAATAAAAATACATATGTAACACTGTAATCCCTAACTCATCTATGTTGTTATTTGCTACTTGAATGCTTTTTCCTATCATATCTATTCCCAAACATTACTTATTGAAATATAATGGGAATATTTTATGGTTTTTCTCAGACTACAGCAAGACATTTGTAAGCTCCATAAACTCTTACTCTAAATGATTCATTTTAAATACTTCAGTGTAAATACAATAAGCCTGAAGTTTTTCATAATAATTCCAGGTTTTCATGAAATTTAAGTTGATTATGGAAACAATGCTTTTTTTAAAAAAAAAATGCTCACAATACAACATGCAGTACCTGAAGATTCGCTGAATCTCCAAAATTTGATGTTTACCATAAAGCTCAATGATGTAAAAGCAACAGTATGCCTTGTGGTCCCTTAAAAGAAAGTACTGTGCTGTTTTTGTCTCAAAACACTAACATTGTTGAACATCTTGAATCAATTATGTAATGTACTCATGAGTAATCCCACTGACTTGAATGTTTCTTGCTCCATGTTTGAGTTATTGGCTTGTCTCCCTAGGTGATTCACAAACACATGAATATTAAAGTATACTAAATGTTCCAATGGGCTTTGAAGAAGCAGGATAGGAAGAGTATTGATGCATTTGAAATTTGGTGTAGGAGAATACTGTGGAGAGCCAAGAAAACAAACAAATTGATCATTGAATTCTCACTTGAGGCACAAATAACCAGGCTCAAATTATCCTACTTTGGACACATTGTATGAAGACCTAGCTCTTTGCAGAAGGCTCTAAAGGAAAGCTGGACAGAAAAAGAAGACAACCAGCAGCAAGGTGGATGGTCTCAGTTACAGTGGCAATGGGTGCACCATTCACCATTGAAAGACCAAATTAGGGATGATAATCATGGAGAAAATCTGTGTGGTTGCTAAGAATCGACACTGACTTGATGGCACATAATCAAATGTTCCAAGCTCAGAAATGTTCCAAGCTCAGGTATTATGAGCTTGTAACAAAACATTCAAGGTTTTTATTCTGCATTGTTATGAATGTGATACAGAACATCAAATAACCCTTGCTTTGTTATTTTCCATAGGGAGTACAAAGTAGGTGAGGTGCTAGTGTCCATACTACGTGCTATCACCCAATCGGTAAAATTGACCACAGAGATAACTTTTTTAAAAAAATGCTTGCAGTGTGCATGCAGGAAAAACTGCTGGTTTAATTGTTTCATATAGGTAATTAAAAAAAACATGCATTTTGAACTTGGGAGAGATACAGCCAAGAAATCAGAAGCATCATTTCCAACAAATTTCACATAGAATCCTTACCACTTTGCTAACCTCCCATTTTAACATTTTACACAAATAATCCATGTTAAACTACTGTTATTGCAGGAAAAAGCTCAGTCTTCACGAATTACCAGCAGCTGTACAGTGTACCCATTATATACTTAAGCTATTTGAAAGCTCTACAATTTTCTTGATATAGTAAATGTGCACTTTACCTACACTATTTTCATTTTATCCTCAATTAACTATAGCCAGAATGTAGAAAGCACAATGTTTTCGTTTCCAACAGCAAATTAGTTGCAGATAATCTTAAAAGTAGTTTGTTGCCAGACATATGTAGCTACAAAAAATATTTCCTAATCTGCAAGCCCTTTTGATTTTGGCTTTCATTTGCCTGAGGTGGGGGTAGGGAGAAGAAAGATTGTCTGATTCATAAAGGTGAATTAGACTGGGGTGGGCATTGGTTGCTCCTGCATTCTTCTGAAAGCTGTTTGGAACAGCAGAGTATGCCAGCTTACTCCCTTAATTAAGTTAATACAGTAGGCTGTAAAAGCAATTTTGCTTCATTAAGAATATTTTGAAGGCATATTGAATCAGGGTGAGTGATAGTAGCTTGGTTTCCTATGAGACCTTTGTAAACAGTAATACTATTTTAAATACTTCAGGAGTTTCTGATGTTCAAAGTTGTCTACGATGATAATTTATCTAAAATGACAATTATGTTAGAATACTTCTACCCAATGTTAAAACGTTAAATCCCTGTAACTTCCAAACAAAGTTGTATTTCCTAATAAAAATCCAATGAAGATCTCCGTGTGTTGTCTTGTTCTGATTTGAGCTTTGTTCATATGTAATTCCAAATCTTGATGTTATGTAATTTGGAATGAGTTTGGGGTTTATTTCTCTTCTGTGATTATCCTGCCAACTGGTTCCTTCTCTTATGGTCAATTTTACCAACTGGGTGATAGAGAGCACGTAGTATGGACACTAGCACCTCACCTACTTTGTACTCCCTACGGAAAATAACAAGCAAGGGTTATTTGATGTTTTGTATCACAGAATATTCAAACCAAAGTATGGTTTGTCACTTCTATCAGCAAGTGATGGTTTATGCTTCCCTCCAAGCCATTTACCTAGTTTGTAGTACCATCTTGAAAGGCTAGTCAACTACCCAGATCAGGTTGAATAGCAAGTTTGTTTGTTAAAAAAAAGGACAGCATGGAGGATGTCTTATTCAAGGTTCATGCACACAACCCATCATGGTTAAATATGTCTCATACAATTCATTAAAGCTTCAACACTAAACATGCACATTTGGAATCAATTATTTTGAGTAACCACAGTTAGAATTGGGCTGAAAACACACTTTTACTTTATTTTCCAATGATGTTTTTTTAAAGCAGCAGAATTGTCTATAAACTTCTTACAAAGCCAAAATTAAGACTGTAGAAGAAAAGGATCAATCTCATGATAGAATTATTCCAGATTTGCAAACTGAACTACTTAAAGCACGGGGGCAACTCCCCAGGTACAATTAAAAAATGATTACCTTATCTTTGGATGCTGAACAGCATCATTGCTGGCTGATTTTACATGAGATAAGGGACACTTACAGATATAAAGAGACAATCCCTCAGAGATTTGCCCCTGTAATAGTTAGATTTCTGAAGTCGAGTACTAGAGCATCTTTTCATATATTAAATATCTATTTGTATGAAGTTAGCTATTATGTGTAGTATTATTATTTAAAGTATTTATAAATTAGTTTTAATAAATATGTTTGGGGTCAATGAACAATCTGAAGCTTCATGAAGGGGTGGATGAGCTGAAGAGGTTGGGGATACCTGTACTAGAGATCAGCTTTACAGCTGTCAAGACAGGTTACTGAATTGAAACAACACAGATGTAAAGTTACTATTTATCTAGATAAATAATAACTTTACATCTTTGCAATTGCTTAGTTATGGAAAGGCTTCAGTTTTGCAGGTACGCTTGTAAGAAAGAAAGAAGTAAAATACTTTTATTTTGTATCCAGCAATCTTTTGCCTCCCTCTTGGAGATGAGATCAAAACATTTACCAGCTCATCTGCTGTCCAGATAAGGTTCTAAATTTACCTGAGGAGTAACAGGTTTGTTTCTGTCAGAACCAAGCTTGCCTCTGACTCAGAAAGTGAAATTAGTTCTGAGTCAGGGGAGGAATTGGAAACTTATCGGGCTAGAATCGGAGAAACGAAACTCCAGCATGACTCAGCGGGAAGAATCCACAATGCTGATTGGGCGAGATCTGGAGGAGGATTTGAATACGCCAATCAGCGCGCGCCAGAGACGGGCTGAAAAACGCGCGAAGGAGAAGGCAGCCTGATAGGCTGCAGGAGAGTCCAAGCGCACCGAAGATCGGGATAAAAGGCAGCCATGCAGAGAGCGAGCTGCCGGAGACAACTGATCCTCCAAGTCTGCAGCTTCAGGAGAAGAGTCCCTACTGGTGTCGGAGTCAGCGTCTGTGGCCGAAGAGGAACCAGTGTTCGAGCTCCAAAGACGAATCCTGCATCTGCTGCCAGCGAGGAATCAGCGTCAGCTGTGCCCAGCAGCCTTCACCTTGCTTCCAGCCGTGAAACTCCATGATCTCCTCAGCAGCGTGGGCAAGCCTTGACATTCCAGCACCACCATTTGCCTTCAGTCCTGCACACCCACACTTCACATGCTCTGTTGTGTTCGGGAATATCACACCTATCGGGTTCAGGATCTGGTTGCCAGATTAGTCTGGGGCTTCCAGACGAGTTCCAAGTTCCAAGCCTTGCTCCCAGCCTTCAACCCAGAGAATCCAGCCTAGTCCGGGGCTTCCAGCCAAGTCCAGCCTTGCTCCAGTTACAAGCCTTGTCTTCAAGTCTTCAGTTCAGAGTACCCAGCCTAGTCTAGAACCACCAGCCGAGTCTAACCTTGCTCTGAGTTCGGGTCCTGCTCCAAGCCTTCAGTTCATCCCTGTCTGTTGCTCGTAGTCCTGATCTCAGATCCAGTGAGTCAGAGATTCAGCGTCAGTGCCATTCCAGTACTGTTCCAGTTCAAGAACTGTTGCCTCCAGCCTTCGTGTTCCAGTCGGATCCAGTCGGCCCAGCTGGGCTTGCTTAACCCAGTCTCGCATATCAAGGACTTAATTGTAAATAGTTATTTAATGAAGAATATTCTTTGAGAACCTGTCTGGTGGTTAGTCTTAGGAGGACACTCTCCCTCTATTTTACTGCTATACAAGTTTAGAAGATACATGGGGCGGGGGCAGCTAAACAACAGGTATAAAGTAAATTTTTCTTTTAATATTAATATGGTGGGGGTGGGTATCTTTTTTCTGTTTTATTGTGTGCGTGTGTGTTTTTGAAACTTAGATCCATATTTAACATTCAAATACTTTTTGTCTTTATGTATTTACTATCTGCTATGCTTATTGTAGGGCACACTGGTGGGAAACTCTCTAAGGAAATATGGTATTTAAAGTACTTAGAATGTGAATGGACTTAATTTTTTTTTTTTTTAAAGGAACAATTCGCAACAAGCCGCAAAAATTTTGAGATAATCATTATGTTGCAAGAAACACATATTCTACATAATGAATAACTTTTTGAGGCCTAGGATCTGAATTGGGCATACCTTTAATGTTGTATATTCAAATAAAGCATGTGGGGTAGCTGTTATCTTTAACAGCAATCTTAAAATTGATATGGAATACAAATGCTGTGATGGAAAGCATCTTTTTATAGTTAAGACAGCTGTGTTCACTATTGTTCTGATTACTGTTAATGGCCCCATTAAACCCACTGCTGATGTATTTCGTATCTCTTTCTCAAAACTATAGTCTGCAAAACCATCAGTATATAATGGGTGCTGGAGATGTTAATTTAATTCAAAATTCTCAGAAGCACTTCAAAAAATACGTCATTTTTCTCAATTGGAAGGCACTACAAGCATATATATTAGAATTTAATAGATATTTGGCTTTTTTAAATTAAAAAGTAGAAAATATACTTTTTTTTCACACGCATCGAAATTGTTTCAGATTAGAGGTTTATTTAATTTCTTGTGTTCTGATAGAATTAGGGACTTTTCCATAGGTCCACTGCAATCTCAGACCATGTTCCAGTGATTCTGTGGAATATTCTAATTATAGATCAGGCAATTCTAGGTATTATTTCAATATTTCTTTTAAATATTAAGGAAATGTTTTTTAAAAATAAATAAATAAATTGAAGCTCTACTAATACAGTAACCCTTTGGGATGCATTTAAGGCATCCATTACCGTATGTATTATTGCTTTTACCTCAACAAAAAAAAAGACTAAGATAACTCTAATTTTATACATTTGGAAAAGATGATTAAAGATTCATTTTTGTTATATGTGGACATATCAAGTATTTATAGTAAGCAGTTAAAAAGTAAAATGAAAGTATGTTATATATCTGAATTGTAGCATGGATAATCAGTTTTGGAGAATCTATGGGGCTAGTTGTCAAGAAATGTGAAATATACTTACGATTTGTCCCCGCCCAGAGTCCCCCGATGGGAAGAAATGGGCGGGGACAAATTGGATAAATAAATAAATAAAAATAAAAATAAAATTAATTTGTCAGAAAATATCATTTCATGGTTACTGGAGCTCTCAAATAATTTTTAAAAGGGGTGAACATCAGATATTTTATTCAGAGCTGCTGAAATCCAGTGTGCAAATTGTGCAGTGTACAAGAGAGCCACGTCAGGCAGGGTACCAGTTGCAAGGTTAAAAAAACAACTAGACAGCGGATGAGCATGCATGTGTGTGGCTGGAATATTAAAGAAAAAATGTTTTTAATGGGCAAGTATGCACACAGCTGGAATATTTTTTAAAAATGGCTTTTTAGGGGACTGCTAAGTGGAATTCTGTGGAAGGTGCCTTGTACGGTATGCTAGCAGTGCTCCTGGTACAAGGAATTTGAAGGTTCTTGAGCTCATGATCTGCACTTGTCCAGCTACAGCCTAGTTTTAATTTCAAATACATACAGTATGTCAGTACAACTTTGGGAAGAAATATCACTATTAAGAATCTTAATGTAATACTGAACTATATTCCTAAAACCAGGAATCTCACAAAGAGTTTGGCTGTACCAAGCCTGAGGCATAGTGAAGAAATTACTGGAAATAAATTATTCTCCTGGTTTTAAGGAATGAAGCCAGGATATGAGTTTATCATCTATTTTTTTAAAAGCTTCCATATTCTAAAAATGACAAGATGACCCAGTATGTGTCTATATGTTCTAGATTTAATGTTAAGCTTCCGGACTGGATTATTATTTTTTTATTATCTATAGTTATTGTATCTTTTTTCTATTAATTAGGGTATTTTGTAATGTTTAGTTTATTTTCATCACTATAACCTATCTAGATTTTCTTCATTGTATAATCACTATTTTTTCCTTTTATTTTGCTGCTGTAACTTTATATTTCACTATTTTTTAAAAAAATATCTTTATACACTAATGAACTCTATTTCTATAGGTTGTTTCATATTGATAAGTTGTCTCTTTAGCTAGTGTCTAGTTAGCTAATTAACTCCATGATTGGTTAAGAATTATATGGTTTAATCATTTTTTACATATCATATAACATCTGATAACTCATGAGTCCAATGCAGTATAAAGTTCATCCAGGATTATTGGAAGTTCAAGGGAGTTTATGTAGGAATTACTAATAGACGGCACACCAAATTATATTTAGAGTTACCATTTCTAAGTATTACCATGCTCAAAATATTAATATGTAGGTGCTGGTGGCAAACTACTAGCACAAAAGTTTGCAGGATAGCTGTTTTTTCATGCACACACAGATTTTCCGTGGATGATTGGAACTTCATTACAGGGCTAAATATTCAATGAAATTATCACTACAGCCTCTGTGGCCAACCCCCTCCCACACAACAGGTAAACAAAGATTCTGTTCTGCCCACAAAGAGGTTTCTCCAGCACTGGTACAGTAAAGAGTTAGAAGAAGGTAAGCTGTACCTAAATATTCCATGTTCATCTATTCCTGGAGATGCTGTTCTTCAATCTGGATTCTTTCCATGAAACAAGTTATTGCTTTCTAATTTAGAATGTCTGATATTCTTATATTATTACACCACCACCAAATTGTGTTTTATACTATATGCTTCTAACAGTATTACAGCCTTGGAGAAAAATAAATGAAGACATTATGTCCTCAGAAATTATACAAATGTGTCACACTAATATTTGCAAAGAAGAAAGATCTGACCTCATTTTTTTTTATTACTAATGTAGCCAAGTAATTTATTTCTATTTTCTGTATACTTATTTCATCACATTCAGAATTTCAAGAAAAAAACAAAAGGATTAAAAATGTTCTGGCTAAAAGAGAGAGCTATCTGACATGATTTACATGACAGTTCCAAAATTTTCCAATTTACAGGTAGTCCTTGTTTAGTGATTGCCTAGTTTAGCGACTGTTCACAGTTATGATAGTGATGAAAAAATAACTTTACGACCAATCCTTGCATTTACAACCTTCACAGGTCTGTAAAACAAAGGAAAGCTGAAGTAAGTTCATACGGACAGTTGCAGTTTCACTTAGCGACCACTTTGCTTAACAGCCAAGTTGCTGGTCCCAGTTATGGTTGCTAAACTAGGACTACCTGTATATATGTAATTTCAAAAGCATATTATTTACCATGAGATTTAGAACTGCTAATTTTCAAAGCTTTCTCCAAAAATGCTGCTAGTAATAATAATCAGAAGAATTTTATTTTATTCAAACAAGTTTTATCAAGGGTACAGATATATAATAAAATGTACAGATAAAAACGGTAACATTTTACAGGTATTCAAATGACTCAGAATAAAGTAACCAAAGAACTATTCATTTAGGAACCCACATATTGCCATGTGTATCAGGAGCTTTGGTGTAAGGGATATTCCAAATCCATGGGCGATCTGCAAAGAGAATGGAGATGAACTGAGAAAAATTAAATTTGACTTCCCTTTTCAAAATTTCTTTATATTAAAGCTAGCCATTTAAAGCCTAGCTATTTTTTTTACCAACCAGTTATTTTTAAATAATCTGGTATTGATACTTTGAAAAAAAGTATAAATATATAAAAAAGTTTATGAATAACTTTTATTTGAAATATAATTAGCTTTTAAACTTACTGCTTCATAACAGAGAACCAGCTCTTTAAAATCAGCTTTAAATGGGTGATCATTGTTATACAAAATAGCCTTAAAAGCAATTACAGCATCAAAAAGTTCTTTGGTTATCTTTGGTCTTGGATGGGGTTGCACTTCAAGAATGGGGTGCAATCTGGTGGTCAACTGGACTCACAGCTCCTGCACAAACAGCAGGTGGCAGCTCTGGCCAAGAGGGCCTTTGTACAGGAACATCTAGAATGCCAGTTGGGCCCTTTCCTGGACTGGGAGGCCCTTCAGACAGTTACGCTTTAGTCACTCATGAATGGGTACTGTAACATGCTCTACACTGGACTATCCTTGAAGACTACTGGGAAGCTACAGCTGATTTAGAATGCAGTGTTGCAGGCAGAGATGGCCATGCCTCATTATGCCTATGTGACTCCAGTGCTCTGTGAGCTGCACTGGTAACCATTTGGCTCCTGGATACAATTTAAAGTGCTGGTTATCACCTATAAAGCCCTTCATTGCATTGAACCTGGTTATTTGGGGAACTACTTCTCTCTTATTGGTTATGTCTGTCTACTGAGACCTTGTAGAGTGGGCACACTTTGGGTCTTATTGATTAAGTAGTGTCAGGACCCAGGAAGCATGCATTTTCAGTTGCAGCCCCTGCCCTTTTGACCAATATTCTCCTAGAGATCCAGATGGCTCCTATCCTGATGATGTTCAGGAAGCTATTAAATGTATGGCTATTCTCTCACATCTTGGGGCAGGGTAATGTCTGAGCACCTGCTGGATGGGTATTTTTGTTTACATGTTTATCTTCAGGCTGCTCAGGATTTCTTTTTTTCTGTTTTTTGTACTTTTCTCGTTTTTTAATCTGTAAGCTGCCCAGAATTGTTGGGAGTTGGGTGGCCTCTAAACTGTATGTAGGTATATATGTATAAAGAAATAACATTAATAAGCCTGCCATAGGATAAAATAATGTGACCCTTTGACTGCTGTGTGAGACTTTGCTTATCAGAAAACAGAAATGTGATGAATAATAAGAGGAATGCCTGTAATAAAGCCTTTCTTTGAAAATAATCCTTCCAGAGATCCTAAGGGATCTTCCATTTCCATGTATTAGCTTTTAAAACCCATCTATCCTCAGAATTCTATTGTACACAATGATATATTAAAATCCCACTTAATCTGAAGGGAAGTACTTTAGTACAAGTGGAAGTGAAATGTAGTACTTTCAATAGCAGTACCATAGCACAAATGAATCATAACACTGATATATCTTAAAATTTAAAGCAGCATATGGATTTATTCAAATTGTATCTCACCCTTATACCAAAAAGCTTAAAACAACATACTGACAAAGCGATAATGATGTGCAAAGGTTTTAGGGTTCAGCCTGATTTGAAAACAGAATCTTACAAACAATTGTTTCCACAGTTATTTAAACAGTTGTCATATGGGGGATCTAGTTAAAAAATGTGTTAGGGAATTTTCGTACCAAAATCTACCTATGCTTGTCTGTTTTAGGGTTTCTAGATGTCATTCTTCTCTTCTTCCAGTAAGCTATAACTACACATTCTTTATTGTTCTAAATGCTTTTACATTCATTCAAGAAGAAAATTAATTTTCCTTATATGTAGCAAAAAGAATTATGTAAAAGGAGAATGACCTACCTTTGCTTTCATACTTCTCAGGGGGCAGATCATAAGGAACAGGAAATGACAATACTGATGTATCAGAAAACATGTTTTCCTTTACTTGGAAATACCCTGTGTTCAAGCCCTAAAAAAAAGAGCATTGCATTCAACCAAAAACTAAAAACACACAAATATAGTGATATGGTGATGTTTAGTAACAGGCTGCCAAATTTATGTATATTAGGGAGGTTGCCTAAATAGAACTATAATAAAATAATTAAGATATAATCAGTCTTCCACAATTAAAAGCAGATAATCTATTAGCTAGTAATTATTTTTTGTTAAACTAACCAAGACCTCAAAATGCCAACTTAGCAACTGTCTTGATTTGAAATGGAAAAATATGCTGCATCATATTGTAGGTTGGTTCCATTAAACAATGAATGTGGAGACTGAGAGTGGTGTACATTGTTTCCACATTTAAAAATACCAGTAAGGAAACACTGAATCTGCATTCGTGGAGAATAAATATAATCTCAATTGAGATACATTTGATGCCCATGCTGGTTGTATTTAAAAAAGCTTTCAAAATCTAGCTCTTTCCCCAGGCCTGGGATGATGGGTCCTGTGTGTTTGATTGTTTTTTAATGGTTGCTTTTCTTCCAGGTTTGGGTTTTGTTAAAATTGTATTTTATGACTTTCATTTACTGTACATCACCGTGAGTGGTTGTAGAGTTGGGTGGCCTTATGCATTTCTAAATGAATAAATCACCAAGAGATAATATTTAATATCCAATGTTGTGCTGACTTATAGTATATTAAGACCTGAACATTCCCATGTATAATAGAAGTACATATTAAGAAAAACTACTAAGCAATACATAGAACAGTTTACAATGTATTTACAATCTACCAAACTTTTTCTATCCACTCCAAAACAGCAGCTCTTGCATACAGACACATTTGGAAATTCAAATGATTAAGAAAGAACAGGCGGCCATGCTTCAGACATTTTAAGCACAACTTGTAACATTCACTACCGTTATAGCCAGTATCAAGGAATTCAGAAAATTATAACCAAAACTTTTGGAAGGCACCCAATTGTTTATACTGAGATTAGAGCATAAACTTCCGTAAGTTAAATATAAAGGTTCATTTCCATGATCCCAGTTGATGACATTTCCTGAGAGAGGGGATACAGAAACAGGCTGTGCTATCAGATCTTACTGAACAGGCAGATACAACTGGGAGTATTTTGCACACTTGGAGAATCCCAGGTTGTATAATCAATTTGCAAGCAAATTTCTGCAGCATATAATTTTATCTTTTTTTGCCTCACCCAACTTCATCTTCCCAACTAAAAGGCTGAAAGCTTTGTGTCTGCAATGACATCACTGGACGTTTCCATGCAGCCCTCAAATGCACTTACAATTTATTTTTAAGATTGAAGTGTAGTCACTGTCCAGAAAAAATTATCCTGTTGAATACAGGCATGAAGCGTGATTAATCAAGGACTGAATCTTCCAGTTACAGTGGCGGAGATGACGGGGGTAAATTCACAAATCAGTGGCTCGCATAAGCTTCCTTTCCTAGCATTAAAGTATAATTTAGTTTTGCAACTTAATGCAGTCATTAAATGAACCTACTTAATATTGGGTAACTAATAATTTTCTTGGAAATTGAGCTGCACATTGAAAAATACTCTTTTTACCTTCTTTTTACATTTCTGACATTCTTGAGCAGTGGCTAAAAAGCAAACTGGCTCTGTTTGCATTCATCGCAACCCTGTATATGATTAGAATGAACTTACAAATTCCGAAGGCAGGAACAGAACTCCTAGTTCATATGATCGGATCATCAGCTGGGTGCCATTTTTCTCAAAAGCTCCCCAAGCAGCCTTGGAAAGATTGGCACTAAGCAGGCATAAACAAGAAAGAGAAGAAAAAAGTTAGTTCTGTTTATGCACAGAATGCAAGGATCCTGAAGTGAAAACATAGAAGTAAACATAAAAGACTTACCTTGTCACAAGAAACCATGCAATCTTCTGGAAGTCCAGTGATACTCTCATGTAAGTCTTAATATGTGGCATTGCATGACTACGACCTGAAGTTTCAGCTGACCATTTGCTTGGGGGGGGGAAAAGTCACTCAGATTAAACCTCAAATAAGGTTTCAGATTCAGATTCCTAGAATGTAGTATCCATAGCCAGAAGTATTTTATTTTTCCTTGTTTTCTTCAACTTGAAATATTCTAGTTAGAGTGGGCAAATTATGTGTACCGCTGTTGCTAACCTGGCGACTTCAAGATGTAATGGTTAATAGTTCTTACTAACCCGAACTAAAAAGTTGCATTCCTGGTGGCAGGCAGTACTGGGAACCATAACCCAACACATTCAAAGAACCTGGCTAATCAAATTTCATTTACATGGTTATATTAAAGTAGTACAAATAAATATTCCAATAGTTGATAGAAAAGACATAAGCTTTTCAGGTATATTTTAGGCCAATGTCCTATAACCTGATCCTGCTCCAAATATACCGGGATTAAAACTCTGAGCCTTCCCACTCAGCATGAAAGAGCATCGGTTTGGGGAAGGCTGATTTAGATATCCTTACCAACCATACGCAAAGCTGTAATCTGCAACAATTCCAATAATTATATAGCAGGATTAAATAGGGACACGCAAAATATTGTTACCATGTTTTTTAGCTTCCCCTTCTCAGTTTAGTTGTTCATACTTTACACCTAAAGCCATATTTAAACGTTGAGGGGTATAACATGCATGAATGGATGCATATGAAATGAATAAGGATGTGGATTGGAAAAAAAATGGCAACATTTACTGATGTGTATATGTTGGCATTTGATTTCTGGACATAATTTATTAATATTTTTGTCCTACTAGGGATAGATTTATTATATTCAACTTGCAGTTTTTCATAAATTTAAAAGGAAATTTTTGAAAACTACTGTATATAAGAAAAAGTAACTTTACTGTTTTCCACTGTGGGTTGGTTTGAAATATGAGATGTCTACTAGGCTTCATTTTTGGGAAATCAGTTGATTGGGAGACAGTAACTAAGCCATTTTTAAAAGGTTAATAATTGCAGTACATCTGAAACTCAATTTATATAATCTCCATTTGGATTTTTATGATGAACACTCCAAGTCAAAATTAATACAAATATCTTTCTAAAACATTTTAGAAAGATAAGGCACAATAAATTTAGTCTTTAAGGTTTGATTACACCTTTATTTTAAAAACACCATGAAGACAACATTGCACTTACTGGAAGTAAGAGTGCAGCCAAAGCTGCTTTTGTGCAGTTTGCATACTATATGGAAGAGAACCCCCAGCTAAAAGAGAAAGAAAAGATCAATTATTTAATTTCAAAATGTGGCCTTCCAACATTATTCTCAAAGGCAGGAATATATTTATTTTACCTGGATAACCTTCTAAACTCTGTCTCACGTTTTCCACAGTTGGGAAAATCTAAACAAAAAAAAGCAAATGTAGTACCAGGTAGCTATAAGAAGTGCATCATGATTGTTTCAGATTGATATAAATATCCACTTTATACAATTTACCAATCACCAAAATATTGCAAAGTAACAGAGCATGAGTATATACCAGTGAAATTTGATACAGCTACTGGTTTGCTGAAAACACATCTGTTATCATGTTTGAGATTTCAGCTACAATTTATTTTTTTTAAAATCTGTGACAGAGAAACTAATTTCTGGACAGAGTTGTATGTCTATTCAAAGCATGACTAAATCGCAGTATTAGTTCTGAGAAAGATTAGAATTAAACATTTTGAAATTATAATTTTTTAAAAAAAAGTGAAATAGAGGTTTTGTGAAGATGAACAAGGTATTATAGGAAGGGCGAGCAATCAACAGATCCAGACTGCACTCCTAAAATTTGATGGCAAAATGGCTCATTTTCTGTGGTGCAATTATTTGCTCTTCTGACCCTTATCTATCCACTGCAACCACTGGGGGGGGGTGTGCTGGTTTCATATTTTGGGACTTTTCCCCAGTTTTAAGAGTGGGGATGACAGCAAGACATTTTGAATAAGGACTACCGTTTTGAACCCCTGCCCTTAAGGCCATCAACCCCACTGAAATGATTCCAAATCAGCAATTTCTGGTTAGTCTGGGAGAGGGAATAGAGAAGATTAAGGGGAGAAATGGTGGCAGTTTGCCCCATACAGGTCTCCTGCTTATTCCCTCAAAGAAAATTTCACTTCTACCCCTTTAAGTGACATTACTGTCATATGCACTAGCTTCCTGCAGCCCATTGCATAATCAAGCTGAAGCATGGCCTCTGATCCATTATTGCAATTGTATGTATATTTCAGGAAAACTCAGCTATATATAAATTGCACAGAAGGGCCTAAACCTCACTATTTTTCTGTACACTGGATTCTAGAAACTTCTAAAAAATGGAATATATATGCATGTGTGTTTTTTAAATGGTAATGTATAAATAAATGTCCCAGTAGCAGATGCTCTGCTGTGCTAAATTTTCTGAAGACTATAAATACACATAGACACTCTTTCACACATGCACACACACATGTATGTCTATGTATCAAGCAGCCAATACCAGATGGATAGGAACTTCATTTGTGAGAGTCTTCATACTGCTTCCTAAAGTCCCCAAACTTTCTCTAAATTCTGAACACAGCCATTTGGACTGATCAACTCCCATTGATCCAATACTTGAGAATTGTCCTATTATAGGCCACAAATCTTGATCAGGTATTTGTGTTGCATGTTCCTTCAGAAGCTGTTTGGAGAGAAAAGAGAGACAACGCCAATAAAACATTAGCACTTTATCACACTCAACAATGATTCAATTAAGTAACAGATGAGACACAGATGATCATTTATGAGGGAATTGCGCTCCTTAATTAGTTGCATGTGCAATAACAGCACTGTTGGATAAAATATTGATTTTATCCAACAGTAAAGTTATTGCAGACATTTGTGCTGAAATCTTACATCCCTGAATATCTTCCAGATGTGTTGAGCTTTAGCTGTTAAGTTAGTGAGCCCGCACAGGTAATGGAAGATATAGGCTAACATATCTAGCTGCTTTTAGTGGGAAAGCCACAATTCAATTTCTACATAAAACCAATTAAGTTCCCAGTCCCTTTTGTAAACTGAAGGACAATGAATTGAAACCACCAATCCTTGCAGCAATCTAAATACAAATTTTTGGCATAAACTTCTGGGTTACATAACAACAACAACAATATAGGGCTGCATAATTGAAACAACTCAAGGTGGTATGCAATTGGTCAAAAACACTGATTGATTTCTATCATATTCTAACCTTCCCCACTGAAAGTGTAAAAATAAGCTCAAATCTCTTATGAATCTGCTATTTACATAAGTGAAACAAGATAGGGTGGAGATTGCCACCCCAAGTCACAAGCTTAAAACATCTTATTGATCTCATGCTAAACCTATGCAGTCCAAAGTCCAGATGGTGAAACAGACAGGCTCCAGGTTGGTAAAGGAATAAATCGGTTGTATATTCTCTCATTTATTCAACCTATATGCCGAATATATATTGAGGGAAGTTGGAGTGGAAGAAAATAAGTGTGGCTTTAAAATTGGAGGAAGAAACGTCAATAACCTTTACTACGCTGATGTCTCTATACCTATAGCTGAAATGAACTGCAAGCTCTAATAATGAAAGTCAAGGAGCACAATGAAAACATGGGACTAAGGTTAAATAAACAGAAGACAAACTAATTACAGGAACAGCAGCAACTTTAGAATTGAAAATAAAGATACTGAAGTGCTGGATGGATAATGCCTTTCAGTATCCATTATCAACAGTAAAGGCAGCAGCAGTCACCACACATTAGGACTTGGTAGAGCAGCAAGGCAATGAAGGCCTTGGGAAAGGTATTCAGAGGCTGTGATGTGTATACATGTCAGAATCATGCTTTGAAATAATATAAAAAGACTACTGATGTTTTTGAATTTTGGTGCTGGAGAAGACTCCTGAGAATATTATGGATAGCCAAGAAAACAACTGGATCATAGAATGAATAAATTCAGAGTTTTCACTTGAGGTACAAATAACCAGGCTCAAATTATTAGATTGTGGACACATTATGCAAAGACTTAAGTGTCTTGAGAAGTCAATAATGCTGGGAAAGATGGAAGGAAGAGAAAAAAAAGAACAACCAGCAGCAAGGTGGAGGGACTCAATTATAGTGGCAATGGTCTCAACCATTGGAAGACCTGAAGGGCCAGTTGGGGACAGATCATCCCATTTATATGGGAAAACAGGCCATCAAGGATTTCACTGGCTAAATAAATTTATCTTTTGAAGGCAGTGGTTTTAGTGTAACAGATTCTCAAAAAAAGCACCTCTGATCATCCACATTTATGTGGAATGAGAATTTAATAGAGGGTTAATCTTTGTGCGTTTCATCCAAAAGTTATTACTTATTTCCACTAAGATCTTGGCAATTATTTGGGTTGATATATAGTAAAATGGGCCTTTTGTTTCAAGGATTGAGAACAGCTAGACATGTTTGGGGTTTGGGGGGCTGTAGATCAAATTTTGATATTCACGAAAATGTAACCTTATGGAAGAATTCAAGTCTAAAAATAGGTGGCAAGATGTTCTATTGGAAAGTATAGACAGAATCTGGAATATTACTTTAGAATAATTACTCTGTATTTGTTATTCCAAGAATAACAAGTAACCAGATAACCTCTGAAATTCATTCCAAGTCTCCAAAATTCTACAAATATTTACTTAGAAAGACAGGAAAGATGACAGGCATAATCATCTAGTACCTTTCTCAGTTTAAGGTGACCCCATTTTTCTTTTGCATTACCTTGGTATCGACCTGGAGTTGACCCAATAAGATATACTCTGCATAAAAAAAACAAACACAAAATTTAGTGTTTTCCCTAACTGCATCACAGTGCATATCTTATCATAGTGTAATTATCCTGCATGCAATATAATATAGTGTACCTCAAAACAGTTGTTTTCCCAAATTGCATTACTGCGCAATAAGAAAACCTAGGAACATCTCCACAAAAAGCTTCTACCCAGAGTCTAACTTAAGTTGTTGAATGTAAGAAAAAAAGTTGCTTTTCAGAAGAAACAGCTTCATTTCATTTCGTAAACAACTTATAACAATGCATTTTCAATGCTGTAACCTATTTCAATGAATGCAATTTTACAGTTTAAAAATTGCTTATATTGAAACAGACATCTTTTATATAACTGTAATGAAGACTGGAACTGTCAGAAATTATTTAATATAAATATACATTGAATTGTATACCTTGTTTCTGAAAGATCGTGTCGCTTAATTATTTCAACCCACTCATTCAGAGTAGCAGATTTATAAGATACCAAATAGCTTATCAGATCAGACTTAAAATGCGTATGAGATTCACCATCAGACTCAGCACTCCCAGGAGGCAATCTTGGATACAAAGGACTTAGCCATATTCTAAAATATTAAAAAGTAAAGCAATAAAATAACATTACCAAGTGCATATTTTGTAGTTTAAAAAGAAGAGACATTTACATTCACTTTTTGAGAAATCTGATTTGTGTTTTTCGCAAAGCAAAGTTAAACTCAGTTATGACTTCTTTCACATTCTATCAACTTAAGCTATGAAATCTACTGTATCTTGAAACTGTATTGCAAAAAAAAAAAAAAGGAAGTATAAATATCCAGAGACACTTCAACAGGCAAAATTAATTAGTGTTTCTTTGTTATTTCCTTCAATTCTATAAAAGAGATAGCTTCTGTTATACTAAAGGCTCCCCAACCTACTTGCAAATACATCTGGGCTTGAAATAAATTTTTTTCCACCATGCTGAGTACTCTACCACTCCATGCAGAATGAAAGGGAAGTCTGTAAATGTGTTGCCCCCATATAAGTGGTAAAGAAGAGGAATAAGAAAGAAATGAGGATTCACAAAGCCCCAAGTCTCCTCCCAATATCACTAAACAGAGAGTGTACAGAATAGTAAGGTACATAATAATTTCCTAACAGTTTCCTCATCCATAATTTTTCTCTGTAGCAAGGAAAGACAGGTATGCATATGCACAGAGGTTCAGGACAGTCTGACCCAAGCAAGGGTCATCAAGGCACTCCTAGGACGTTAAACCAGTAGTACTAGAATTATATTGTTTATACTGATGAGTGAAACTGGGCATGTGCAGTACATGAGGCAAATAGCTATTATGTAGATAATAGCTGAACATTTTCTGTCATTCCCCTTTAACAGCAAACATTCTATATACAGGAAATACCCTTTATCCTGAATGAAAAGACTCTTTACCTTTTTGAGTTGCATGAGAAATAGAGCAAAGCACTGCCTCCTCAGTCACAGACATCCCTAGAGCTCATAGAAAAATGCTGTGAATATATTATCTTATAAATATATTCACAGCATTTTTCTATGAGCTCTAGGGAAGCATTTTCCCCACTGGGAAGTTATACAGTAATTAACTTCACTACAGTTTCAGACTTCATCTATGCCATTCAAGACCAGATTACAGATAAGCAATCTTTTATTTTGAAATGCTTCTCTCTGGGTAACATTACTATTGTTTCAAATTCCTTAGGTGATACAGAAAAGGATTAGTTACACATACTGCTTTTTGAATCTGTATGACCAGGAAATTTGCTGCTATATTTTTAAATCACACAAATCAAGCCAATAAAAGCCAGTGTAGTATTGCATTTAGGAATGGAGTGGGGTGGGGTGGGGTGTAGGGGAGAGGAGGAGAGGAGAAGGACCAAGTTCAAGTCCACCCTCAGCAATAAAAGTTCACTAGGTGACTTTGGGCCAGTCGCTCTCCCTCAGCCCAGTTACAGGGTTGTTTTTGTGGGAAAAATTGGAACAGGAAGTATTATGTAGACTGCCTTGAACTCTGGAAGAAATAACTAATACCTAAACAAGAATGAATCCTCTGGGAATAACCAGCTTGATGATTGTTGAAAAGGTTCTAATCCATGGCATGCAGTCATGAACCAAAATATCAAATTATCTTTATAAAACATTAAAGGAGCTATGTAATTAGTAATCATGTACATGTAATATACATTTTTTTAAAAAGCAACTCAAGAAATGGCAATGTAGCAATCAGTTACGAAAATTAAAGGTCCTACATTTTTCTTACCCTTGTGTTTTCTGGAACCAATCTTCATCAATAAGATTGGATGTATGTATCACGACTCGAAGGCCTTCCTCATAATTCAACAACATCATTTTCCTACACAAAAAAGAATAATTTAAGTATCCCAGAAAGTGGCACTTGAGGTACTACAAAAATTTAAAAAGGCCAAGGCCAAAAATGCTGAGCATATTTACATATAACCATGCAATAAAGCTATAAAAGAGTGATAATGACATCTATCCATTTACTTGTAAACAGAATTGCTAAAATTTTCCTTCAATAGTGATAATATTCAAATCACCATAAATCCATTCTAGTCTTGATTACCCAACTGAATGGCTAGACCAAATTTCACTCTTTATCAGCCCCATATGTAGACCAGACCAGGAAACAGACTGCAGGGAAGTCTAAAACTATTTTTATTAAGATGGACTATTGTAACAGAATCTTGCAAGTCTGATTGTGCTTTACTCCCTCAACCGCCAGCTTATACTCTTGTGAAACTATGGAGGCGTCTGAGTCTTTTCTTCCTTCCCTCAGGTTGTTTTGTGCTTGAATTGATCTTTCGCTTTGTTGTTCTGGGACTGCATCATCTTCTTTATTCTCTACACTCTTGCCCTTTCTTTTGTGAATTTTAAAAGACAAACTGGCATGTAATTTACATTTAATATTCTTGGGGACATCACCTTTGTACATGCTTCTATATAATATTGCTCTCAGAAAGACTAGATGGGCAAGAGACTCAAGACAGCTCTAAACAATAGGATCAGTGATGCTAGTGCCTAACATTTCTGTAATGTATAGTTTACTAATCTGCATTTTAATCTAGAAACTTGTCCTGTTATATTATCCAGAATTTCCAAACTTTGTACAAATACTAGTTTCTTCCTAATTACCAACTGCCACCATATTGAGCAGTCTTTATGTACTATAGCATGTACTGCATTCACTATAAACTATAGGACATAGGGGGTTGATTTAAAGCAGGTTCCAATACCACTTTAGTGTTCTTGCAGTATTCTTTTTGTTCTGAGTAGCTCTACTTAAATTAGAATTCTGTAATTCTTAGTTAATGACAAGTATTATGCTGGTTCTATTGGCTACACTGGGGGCCTGTTCAAAGCATTAGTTTTCCTTTAAAACTTGTACTGATTATTTGAAGGATCATTTACACATATACAAATTTCAGGGACTCTAATCTCCCCATTAAAAGATTTTGGATTACTGGAGAACAGGACTTTCATATAATTGACTACTGTCTGAATTCTCCACTGATATAATTCCATCTGACCTTGGGCCAGTCACCCTCAGTCAGCCCAACTCACCTCACAGGGTTGTTGTGAGGAAAATAGGAGGAGGAAGGAGTATTAGGTATGTTCGCCGCCTTGAGTTATTTATAAAAATAATAAAGGCGGATAAAACTGAATTAAATAAAGACACTTTAAAAGATATTTGTCATTTTAAATGGCTAGTCTAATTTTAATGGACGTGGATTTAATATATTTCATTTTAAAACTGTACCCTGATGCGATTGTTTCCACAATCTGCAAGGAGATCCTGCTATCTTTTATATAAATATGGCCATCCACTTAAAAAAAAAAGATTGCTAATTAAATCTAATAGTCACATGCTCTTTTTGTACTATTATTTTTGCAACAACTTAAAAAAAATCATTAAGTTACCATAGATTGCTAAATAGAAAATGTCTTACATTACCCTGGAGTTTTCCTCCAAACAGTTAGGTTGCCTTAGAAACTGGCACCTGAGAATGAAAATGCACTGAAATAAAAATATACCTAGCTCATGTAACTGACTCACTGCATGATTACACATAGTACTACTAGTATTATAATTTTTTTTTAATCCTTTCAATCATGTCCAATTCTCAGAGACTGCCTGGACAAGTCCTTGTAGTTTTCTTGGCAGATTTTTCAGAAGCAGTTTGCCATTGTCTGCTTCCTAGGGCTGAGAGAAAGTGATTGGCCCAAGGTCACCCAGCTGGCTTTGTGCCTACAGCGGGACTAGAACTCATGGTCTCCTGGTTTCTAGCCTAATGACTTAACCATTACACCAAACTAGCTCTCAGTGTTATAAATAACTATAGTTTAAAAATTAAAGCAAATATTAATTACCAATCTGTAACAAAATACACAGCAACAATTACAAAGCTTATTCTAAGAAGGCCATTTTTTAAAAACAATTTACCCTAATGCCATTCAAAGGAAATTTGAGCTTGCAATTTTCAAACACTTTGATTAATAGTTTTTTTTAATATTAATTTTATAAATTTATTCACCGCCCATCTCTCCCCCACAGGGGGACTTATAAAACCACTTCTGAAGGATAAGTAAGGATAGTATATGGTGGTTATGTGCTATTTAGCTAAAACAAGGCAAACATCTTGTGGTTATTCAGCCATGGCCAAATCTTTGGAACTTAAAACTCAGGAACATAGGGTGCAATTCAAGGTGCTGGTTATCACCTTTAAAGCTCTGTATGGCATGGGACCAGGTTATCTGTGGGACTGCCTCTCCCTAAGGATTGGATCCAGATTGGATAGGGCGGGCACGCTCCTAGTTCCTTCCCTTAAACACTGCCATCTTATGGGATCTAAGAAGCATGCCTTTTCCAGGGCAACCCCTGCCCTATGGAACACCCTTCCCCCTGAAGTTTGGCTGGCCCCCTTCTGAAAAGCTCTTAAGATCTGGCTTTTCTCCCAAGCACTGGATAGGGCGAGACTGATGAGATAAAATTGTGGGCTGCGTGTGAAAGTTTAGCTAAGGTGCCAGGTTTTGTTTTGTTTTGAATACTTACAGTTTTAATATTTTTTATTGTACACAGATGTTATTTTATGTTTCGGTTGTGAACCACCCAGAGTTTGGTACAAGATGGGCAGCTATATAAATGTTTTAAACAAACAAACAAACAAACATGAATATCACTACCCTTTACTCAGATAAAAAGGAATTTGCTTGCTAAACTTAATCCCTCAAAACATGTTTTATTATAACAAACACTTTATCTGGTCAACTTCTTTTTTAAAGCATCAGTCAGATACCTATCTTGTTTTATGGCTTTATAGAACATTAGAGAAAAAAAGAACACATTGGCCTGATTCAGATACAATGTTAAGGCATAATATGACTTTTTAGCTCTTAATATAGCATAATTTGAAAAGGCACACAATGGACTAGTGTTGTATGTAAACCAAGCAACCATGAACACATTTGCAGAAAGTGGCTGCTGCCAACCATGACTTAACCTGTCTCCCAAACAGAATTACAAATTACCATGATTCCAAGAAAAGAAACATACATACATACATACATACTTTCATGCACTCCAAAGCACCTTTTTCCTTCGTAGGGCACTGTGGATAACAAATGGCTAGGCTATCTAGCACCACTGTTTTATATTTTTAATATTCTAATAGTTTATGTATCTAATCTGAAATTACAGTATATACGAACTCTGCTGCTCTATAATTCAGGGAAATTTACTGCACAAACCTATTGTCCACTAAAACTTGTACAATCCAAATGTGTTATCATGATGCAAGATCCCCATACAGGACAGTCAATGAAGTGGTACATATGCAAGAAAAATCATACATTGATTTGCTGTTTCTTAGATTCTACAGCAAGGAGGGAGAATTCGCAACAGAAACCTATGGTAGTACTTCTATGGTAAACTTAATACATAATCCTCTTCCTAGCATGAATTATATAAGGGCAGAATGAGGACAATTCTTTGTGCTGTATAGTATAAAAAACAATGAAATCACAACATGATGAGCAAGTATGCATTTTGCCAAAAGGATAGCCTAGATATAAATTATTATAAAACAAAAATACTTATTTTTACAAAATGCCTCAAAATCTAGTTTTGGAGATTGAAATTAATTAAAATCTTTAAATATTTAGGTATAGACTTCTGAGCTTCTGGCGGGCACAGTATATGCTTAGAATACATCTTTACAAATGCTCAAGAGATCAGTGATGATTATACAAGTCTTCTGTTAAAGCAGAGGTTCTTTGTAGATTTGGACAGCTATTAAATTATTCATGGGTAAAACCCTAACATAACAAAGCTCAGTTAGGTTCCTATTACAATATGGCATCACTGCAGTCATTACAATCAAAACTTCTAAGAAATATTTTTCTGCTTACCTCAGTGCATTTATAATGAGGTCCTGTCCTAACAGCCAGGAAACACGCTGAGACAAGGAACTGGTCTCTAATGTTTATTGCTAGTACATAACAGGAATCCTAACAAACTGAAGCAGCGTGGGAAAACCCAGACATATAAACCCCAAAGGTTAAGGCGGTCCCGATCTGTGTCTCTTTGAATGGCTGACCAATTCCTCAGTGCTACGCATGCGCTTGACAGTCTGGATGGGAGCCCCCTGCTCGCCATCCTTACTCATGACAGGTCCTCAGACAAGAAGCAGGGGCAATTAGAATCTGCATTATGGATTAATATTTTAAATCATTGGCTAAATGTTTTTCTTTCCAGCTTAGTTCTGTTAACTTTAGAAGGTAAATATATTATTAAATTAAAAGGACCCATCCTGCAAAAATTGCATAATTATGGGTTCTCAAAAAGTTTTATTTAATCTAGGCTTTGACTGGGCTACAGTAGAGCTCAGAAAGGGAATGCTAGATATAAGCCCATTCCAACTTGCTAAGAGAAATATTAGTCTATTTCTAATAGACTAATAGGCAATCAGTCTATTAGTTCTGGTACAGTTAAGTATTTAAGACACATGGAAATCTCCAAAAAATAGAAGAGCCTTGACACTAGGATGTTTTAATGTATTATCAACAGTGGTATTAGAAGATAAAATACAAAAATATTCCTTATGATGCCCATGAGATGAGACATATTGAGACCCTAGCTCATATTCTTTTATACCGTACCAGATACAATATTTTTATACTGTACCAAATATGATATTTGAGAACATCTTTCTTCTCAGAGTTAATTTCTGAGGGCATTCAGATTTGCCTTAGCTTTAATACCTGCTGCCAGATCACAATGATGTAGTTTCTTTAAATGTTTCTAAATTATGTTACATTGAATATAGAATCCAAACAACTTAAGTGTTAGTGATGTCTGCTATTTATTCTTATTAACTTTAATATTACCTCTTTTTGCCTTATAGCAATCTGATTAATTTTATAATATAACTGGAGAGGGCTCTAGTGCTGTGAAAGGTAGAAAGAGAGGAAGAGGATGACCAACAGCAAGGTGGATGGACTCAATTAAAGCGATGATGGGTGCACTGTTGGAAGACCTGAAGGACTCGATCAGGGACAACTGTCATGGAGAAAATCTATTTATGCGGTTGCTAACAGTCAACACCAACTTAATAGCACACAATCAACAACTTCGTTAAAGCTGGCCAATTGCCTTCTTAAATTTTATATTTTTATCACTACGGTGAGGATTTCTATGACCTAAACTGTTAGAAATATGCAAGCATTTATGACCGTAAAACTATTTAAATATGACCAATTAAACCAAAAATATGACTTCTAAAGCAAAAATATGACTTTACAATTTTTCTGAAATTAGCACCCAATTTTTAAAAATCTGTGCTTACACACTTACACCCACACACAAATTAAAAGGTTTATTCTTCTTCACTTCCAGTGCAGAAGTGCTAGTATTGAAAGAGTCAAATGAACATTTTGAGAGTAAAATGGTCATCCCTGGATTAGTTTTCATTAACAGCAGAATTGCATTGGATGACCACGTGCATCTTGAGGTTATCAAACTCACAACTCCTTCTGTTGTCCACCAGTATGTTCTTGTATCTGGAGAAACTCCGTTCGACATCACAAGAGGTTATAGGAACAAATTTGAAAAAAGCAAACTCATCTGGAGAAAACTCTGGCTCGAAGTCTTCAAATTTTGCTTCGAGTCCATTTAGGAGATTACTTATTTTGCAAAGTGTTGAATAACCCAGATTAGATTGCAGCACTCTTTGCAGTTTATCACTAATTTTTTCAGCCACTGTCCCCTTTGCTTGCTTTAAATCACTCTGTTTGTTTTATAATGTTCAGTGCATCACTAAGTTCCATCCTACAGTTTCAAGGCAGGTGATTGCTCTTGATAATCCACTGAAGTGAGATCCTATGTATGCTAAGTTTCCAGCCAAGGTTTCAGAAAAGGAATTTTGCACAATCTTGATGGAGGAAGATTCACAACAGTCAAATTCCTTAACTATCTGCTGCAAGGAAGCAAATAATACAAATCCGCATCCAGCCAAGTCCCCCAACGTGTCACGACAGGTTGGGGAGGGAGAGCCAAAGTAGGAGCAATTTCTTTGAACTTCTGTACTCAAAGTGGAGCTTTGATGAACATTTTTTTCCCATTCGAAATTATCTACATCAGGATAGTTGCTTTGAATCTCTTCGGCCACTCTGTGTAAACCATGTGCAAGGCATGTGATATGGATCATTTTTGGATAAAGTAGTTTAAGTCCCTTGGCTGCTTTGGTCATGTATAGAGCGGCATCTGTTACAAAGAGAAGGATATTTCCCCATTTTATACCATCTGGCCAGAGTAGTTTCATAGAATCATCAACGACCATAGCAATAATGGAATTGTTTATTTTGTGTAGAGTTTCACATGTTAGAAGAAATACTTCACCAGGCTTGTCACATTTCAGAGTGCCAATAATAACACTGGCTACATATCTTCCGTTTACATCACTTGTTTCATCTACTGAAGCCCATATCTTATTGTTGTCAACAGCAGATCTTCTCTTTCCTAACACATCTTCATAGCAGGCAGAGATGTAATTTTTCCTTACAGTTGATTCATTTGGAATCGGGTGACTGGTGTACTTCTCCAAAAAATGCCTGAGACTACCACTACTTAATTTCCTTAAGGGAATATTTGAAGTAACCATCATTGTACAGATGGAATTTTGTACAGAATTACAAAATTCTGACTGGGTATTTGATGAACCTGCAGTTGAAGAAGCAGCTCTCTCGAAAAAGAGACGTTGCCTGTTCTCAGTGAAGGTAAATCTTGCTAAACAACTCGTGTTTTGCGTTGTCACAATGTTGTTGAATATTAAAATGCTTTGGGGCCGATACCTTAACTTCACACAATCTACAAAGCAAAATATCATCATCGCTACTGAAAATCTGTTGCCCAAATTCTTGAACAAGACGCCGTAATTTCACACTTGCTGAACATCTAGTTTTAGGCATGTTGAAATCAGATTGCAGCTCTCACATGACTCCAACACCTCAAACACACACACACCTGAGTTGGGGAGCAAATGAGAAAAAGAAAAAAAATAGGCAAATTCTCACTCTTTTTTCAGGCCTGGTCAGGGGAGAAGCCTTTTCCCTTTCCCTCCCTCCCTCACATACACCCCTGAGTTGGGGAGCAAATAAGAAAAAGAAAACAAAACAGGCAAATTCTTACTTTTTTTTCAGGCCTGGTCAGGGGAGAAGCCTTTGTTCCCACCCCCACCCCCACCCCCCTCTCTCTCACACACACACACCTCCCTGAGTTGGGGAGCGAATAAGAAAAAACAAACGAACAGGCAAATTATCACTTTCTTTGTTGGCTCGAACTTGCTGGCTTATCAGGAGGGTTGCCTATGACCACAATATGACATTTGTTGCAAAATTAAGCAGAAATATGACATAACACCTTTAAAAAGTTAAAATATGACTTTTCAGGCAAAATGAAAAGCATCTAATTATCAGATTACTCTAAAACATGTTTTAACTTACTTATAAATTCAAATGAAGGTTCCAGAAAAAATATGACATGTCATAGAAATCCTCACCCTATTTATCACTAGTTAGTTTTGCTTTTTAGACATAACTTTTATCATTTTTACAGAGCTTTCATTTTAAATGTAATCTTGTTTTTACTGTTTTCTGGTTTTAGAATTTTTAGTCTCATCATGTTTAACAGTAAAATTTTCCTTATTGATTTGGTTGCAAATGTTCTTATATATACTGTTTTTGTGTTGGTCTATGACCATAAAAAAGTATCTGTCAGCTCTCTGTCTATCCATCCACTCATCCTACAAGAAATCAGCTTATAAAATCTTATCTGCCTATTTGGAAGTCATTTTTGGCGTTTTAAACTGGGTTTTATCATTTTTGAACTGGGGTTTGGCATCACAATCTAGCAAACCCTAGGTATGAGCAGTTAAGATTAGCTAGTAAAACATTACAAATAAGTACAGAACAGACATTTTTTAATGAAGGATATCCAGAATTTAAACAGGTAACATTTCACAATACTGTTAACATACTGGGAAAAGTGTGCTAAATTCATTAGTCCCAGAATATTGTTAAAAGGCACATCACGTAGAAAATTATAAAGTTGTGAACCCTAGTCAGCAATTTCTGTGGACAGATGTGTAAAGATGACAGAACAGGTCTTACACACTTCAAGAATTATTTCTAAGAAGTGCTTTGGATCTTGCACAAGTGGAACACCACTCTGCTATTCCTTAAAGCAGACCTTGTCCTGACTAAGCAAGAACCACGCCAAGACGAGGAAGAAGTCTCTAGTGTTTTATTACTGCTATAGTAGACAGAAAATCCTACCAAACTGAAGAAGCGTGGGAAAACCCAGACAGATAAACCCCAAAAGTCAAGGCGGGTCTGTTCTGTGTCTCTCTGAATGACAGCTCAAACTCTCTCTATGCATGCGTTTTCCCCTCTGGATAGGGGCCCCCTCCTGCTCACCATCAGTGCTCATGACAGACCTACTCTTTTCAGGCTTTTCTGGAAGCCTGAGAAGAAAAAATAGGTGCTTTTATGAAATCCACTAATTAAAGTGGATAAATGCAACTCTTAAAGCAGTGGCTCTGTTTTGTCTGGCTCCTTTAACAAACTGAAAAGAAGTGTTGTGCTCATGGGCAATCTAAAGTCCTTCTTCAGATACATTTTCAAAGCATCGGCAGTCATAAGATAGAAGCATAACTGAGGTCTGGTTGAATCTGACAAAAAACTGAAAATGCAGTAATTAAAACATTATCTGTAGACAATCTATATGTGTCTGAATTATTTTAAATAAACCATTAGCTATTGCTGATGTCTGTATTTTCAACACTAAAAGGGCCGAGATTTATAGGATCATATCTTTTATTATAAGCTCATCAGCTTGTAATAAAGCATTTCCCTACCAGGGAATCCCCCCCCCCCCATTACTGATAGCACTCTCAAGCAACCTTCACCAATGAGGGCACCTTCCAGATGCTCATTCCCCAGCATGGTCACTACTGAGAATTCTGGAAGGGGAAGTTTACTAATTCAAAGAGCTCTCTGATTACCTTAAAACAATATTCTGTGAGGCAAAAGGGATGGAGAAAAGGAATAAATAGATAGAAGGGAAAAGGTAATCAGTTTATCTGAAAGCTTTTTTTTTTTTTTGGTATTCTCTCAGCACCTAAACACAACAGCATGTTGTTTATTTCTATAACCTCAATGGCATTTATGACAGTAATTAAGATATTTCTGTAGCTGATATTCTGCATATATTATAAATTACTTACGTGTGGTGGGTTCCAAAGGCAATATCCAACTTCGCCTAAAATAAGAATATTGTTTAAAAACATGTTTTTCAGTATAGGGCCCCTGTCATAATACTGAAAGTGATACTAAGAAATATTCTTTTTTGCTTTAGTTTACTGCACTCTGGTGGTTGCCACACAAACTGCACAATAGCCTTTTTATAGCCAATATTATAAAATGTAATCTTCAATTCAAAGGTATTCCACATATCATTTTCTACAATTGTCACACATTCATTTTCAATCTCTCAGATTGTATCTCAAAACCACTGTCTTCAAGATGTGCTGAAGCTGCAATTCCCAATGTTCCCAGTAAGCATTCCCTGTAGTCATAACGACTGGGAATTTTGAGAACCGCAGTCCTAATATAGCCAAAGAGTGCCAAGTTAGGGAAGGCTGAAGTGGAACATTCTGCAAGAAAAGAGAGAAAAGAGGTAGAAGAAGAGAGAACAGAAAAATTAGGAAAAAGACCTCTTTCATTTTACTGATACCTTTCATTATATTTTAAAAATATTTTTATATTTTGTTATAATTATGTCCCATTATTAAAGGATCATTTTTAGAAAACAAAGCAACAAAAGTTTTAATTTTTTTTTCTTACAAAAGATGCTTTGTCATTTTATTGGTTGCTTAGAACAACTTTAAGGCATGTATACATTGTCACATTATTACTAATGCTACACAAAAAAATAAAATTCAAAAAGTTGAACATGAAAATATGGGGGGAAAAGGAATTTTTGAGCATATTTGCTAGATGACCTACATCAGAATTATATACAGGTAGTCCTTGTTTAGCTACCACAATTGGGACCAGCAACTCTGTTGCTAAGCGAAGCAGTTGCTAAGTGGGAAATCACATGACCATGACTGTGCTTTCCTTTTCCCCACTCTCCTACCCTTTGGAATACTCAACTCAGCGCTGGGATAGCCAGCTGGAAACTGACAAAACTAATCAGTTTCACACCTCCTGCTTTTGTTTGCCTCCTAAGCACTCTTCTGCCCTTTGGAAAGCTCACCCTGGTGCTGGGATAATTAACAAGAGGGAATTAATGTATTTCCATTCATTGGAGAGGAAGTGATTACAAGAGAGTAATCAGGCACACAGTGGGGAATACACATCAAAAGCAATGTGCTGGCACTGGCAGCCGCAAGCATGCTTAGCAACAGCCCGTATATTCCCCATTGTGTGCCTGCTTGCTCTCTTGTAATCCTTTCCTCTCCAGTGAATGGAAAACAGGTCAGGAGAACAGGTCAGGCACAGGAGACTGCCTACAAAAATTGCTTGTTCTTTCCTCCCCACCCCCGGAGCAGAGAGACTGGAGAGGAAGAGTTTACAAGAGAGTAAGCAGGCACAAAGCCTCGTGTGGCACAGAGTGGTAGGTGGCACTATGGCACCCGAAACTCCCCACAACCCAAGTTCGATCCCAGCGGAATCTGGATTCTTGGGTAGCCAGCTCAGGTCGACTCAGCCTTCCATCCTTCTGAGATCGGTAAAGTGAGTACCCAGCTTGCTGGGGAAGGTGACAACTGGGGAAGGCAATGGCAAACCACCCTGCTATAGTCTGCCAAGGAAACATTGTGAAAGCAGCGTCCCCCCAAAGGGTCAGACATGACTTGGTGCTTGCACAGGGGACCTTTTCACACACCATCAAGCAGGCACACAATGTGGAATATACGGGCCGTTTGCCGCTTGTGGCTGCCAGCATATTGCTTTCAATATTCCCCATTGTGTGCCTGCTTACTCTCTTGTAAACCCTTCCTCTCCAATCTCTCTGCTCTGCAATGGGGGGAAAAAGAAAGACAATAGATCAAGCACAGGATAATGACTGTAATGGCGATCACGTGACTGTGGCGATCACATGACTTAGGGACAGCACTGTTGTAATTTTGGTCAATGAACAAGGCAGTCAGTAAGTGACGACTACCTATAAAGTTTTTATGTGCGCTAAACAGGAACTTAATGAAATAAAATATTCACTGAATCATGTAAGAACAAAGTTATTTGCTGTACCTTTCTCTCTCCAAGAAACACATTAAATCCATGACAACAGAAAAAGCTCCCAGTCCAAATGGTCATACCAATGCCTGATACAAAATATACCAAGTTATTTGCTTCAACACTACTGGAGACGTCTGATGCCTTTTTAAATAATGTTCATCCAGCTTGTTTTAGTGAAATCCATGTAACTATGGTTTTGAAGGTAGTAATGATCTTGCTGATTGTGCAAGTTATTGTCTGATTCTCTTTTTAAACATAACCCAAACACCCTGATAACAACTCCCACAAGTAGAAAACAGACAACAGTTCTTTTTATCACCTTTGAGCACAATCTGATTTCTTAAGTTGTCAAGTATCCAATAATATCAAACAACTAATTGACATTGTGCATGTATATTCAGAAAAATTGAAATCAGAGATGGTGGTTAAATTAGATGAGGAAAAAGTCTTTGATATAATGAAACAGAAATTTCTGAAACAAGTTTTCTCTACATATTGACATCCTTCTTTTTCACCAGTTGGATTTACATGTGTCGTTCTGCTCTGCTAGAGTTACTACAAATGATGTGATCTCCACAAGATAGCTCATGGAACTCATCAAGCATACCCTTATCTCCTCTTATTTTTAATTCAATATTGGAACCATTGGTCCATTTTATTAAACAAATGGAGGACCATTTAGTTATAAGAGTGGCTGGACTGAATTCAAATACTGTTCAATACTCTTACATGCTACTAATATATTATGATTCACTGATAATTATATACTTAATTATATTTAATTAACTGCAGTAAATCTCTTATTCTTCCTGTAAGGTAAAGGTAAAGGTTTCCCTTGACACGAAGTCCAGTCGTGTCCGACTCTAGGGGGCGGTGCTCATCTCCGTTTCAAAGCCGAAGAGCCGGCGTTTGTCCGTAGACACTTCCGTGGTCATGTGGCCGGCATGACTACACGGAACGCCGTTACCTGCCCGCCGAAGCGGTACCTATTAATCTACTCACATTGGCATGTTTTCGAACTGCTAGGTTGGCAGGAGCTGGGACTAGCAACGGGAGCTCACCCTGTCACGCAGATTTGAACCGCCGACCTTCCAATCGGCATGCTCAGCAGTTTAACCCGCAGCGCCACTGCGTCCATTCTTCCTGTAGGCTCTAATTTTTGTATAAAAACTTGTAATTATTGGGTTTTCAATCGCTGCCTGAAATATTTGGGAATAGTTATTCCAAGGAAATTGTCTTCATTTGTTTGAAAATATATTGAAGGTTTTTTCTCCCACCAAAACTGATAGAAGATGGTTAAAAGTTGCACTGAGTTTATAGAGAAAGACTAGCATTTTTAAAAAATTAGTTTTCAAGACTGAGATATTTACTAAAAATTAACTCTAGGCTAATACCTCTATTTTAAGTAGACAGATAAAAAATTAAGAATGTTTTAATGGGAAGGCCAAACAAATCCCCAAATATGGGCATAATTAGAAAATTACTATGCGGCTCTCTTGCAGGGGTGGCAGGGTCTTGGCTCCAGTTTTTGCAGTATTAGATTTCCTACCATAAAGGCGTATTTGGAAGATGTTAGGCCAGAAGCATAATTCTGTCCTTGTTCACATGATAAATTTTTTCCCTGGGATAAGCCCGTTTGAAAATGATACATTTTTTTTTGTTATGCCTAAGTAAGGATATTAGTACCCTGATTTGAATTATTCCAAAAGGAATATGGATGGCTTCAAACCGCAAAGAAGATGCATATTCATTTAAAATATTTATTTTCTATCCTACCTTTATTATTTTTATAAGTATGTCAAAATTTCATAGTTTCATCATGTTGCAATAGCTGTGACTAAAACATCTAATTCAGTGGTTAGACTGGCTCCTGGGAGACCGAGACTGTGGTGTGCACTCAGTCACAGAAGTTTACTGTATGACTGTGGGCCAGTGATTCTCTCTCATCCCAACCTACCCCAAAGGGCTGTAGTTGTGTGGAGAAATTTGGAGGAGGAAGTTGAATCTCCTTGATACGAAGGGATACATATCTAACAAACTAAAAACAATATTATAGTGTACTTTCGCCAATTCTGAGTCTTCATTTTTTTTTAAACAGTAGAAAATATTGCTAAAGTGGATATTAGTTACCTGCAAGAGCTCTGAAATAAAGAGTTGGAAAATGCTATATTAACAAATCAATGGCAAAGTGTCTTGAATAACATATACTATGTTTCTTACAATTATAAGAACAGAGTAATTCAGCATTTTTTTCATGTAAATTTGACAACTGACATATTATTTTAAAAGGTTTGGCTATCAATTTTGTTGGAAGTATAAAATGAGTGAGGGGACAAACATATGGATCTATACCAGTCTTGCCCCTTTTACTTAGTAAGTTTGGCTTAGTAAGTTTTATACAGCTCACTGGTAATATGCAATTTAAAGGGGATTGCTGGCCTTGGGGATTGCAGATTGCTCCATCCAATTTTATAGAATAGTATCATCAGGTTAGAGTACTGCATACATTTTTTTTGTAAATACAGTGATAATAAAAGTGATTACCTGGCATAAACGAACATTTTTGTATGGGTGAGCATTTTCATGTAGCTCAGCTTTAGATTCTCGTTTCTCTCCATGGACTATTAATAAAGGTTTGTCTCTAAGAATAAAAAAAAATTATAAAAAACTCACTTGCACAAGCTTCCAGTTAATTAAGCTGTTTCAAATCATGATAATTATCTTAGAAATATGTTGAGCTCATTCTCAAGGATCACTGTTAAATGTTTCAATCACACTTTATTTTTTTCCTTCCATTTTAAAAATGCCCCTGCATTCACAGCAGCATGGGAGGGTCAACTTTATCTTCCTACTTCTTCTAAGAATACTAACCTCACTAACATTGTATAATTACGTAGTCATTCCAGGAAAGCAAATGCAAGCATGAAGAAAGCTTCTGTGCATTGCAAGCACCAAATAAGGTATGGTACCCTCCCCTTCCCACAAAGATTCTGAAAGAAATTTGTAACCCCACTTCAGTTTCCCTTCCATTTGTCCTCACCTCAACAGTCATAAATGTGATGAATTAAGGAGGTCGACCCAATTCAGCACCACACAATTTAAAGAACATTGGTAGGACAATTAAAGGGGAGTAAACAAAAATGAACAGGTGCATTTCCTCACAGAATCCATGGGGAGGGAAAAGAGGTTGCCTTATCTATGTGTTGCTCAATCATTCAAGATCAGAGAAACTTCGGTTTTACAATGTGCTGGGACTACATCTCCAGAATTTTCAATCATATCTGTCAGCCAATGCTGATGAGATTTCTTGTATATGAATACCTAGTAGGCAAGTAACAGGCAATCCCTGGGTTACATAACCCCTGAATCACATAATTTGAACATTACACAAAGGGTTATGAAAATGACAGCTGCCATTTTGTGCACAATGCACAATCCAAGGTGCCTAAAAATCAACTTAAATAAGTTCTCTAGAACAGAACTCTTGCATAGGCTGGGGACTACATGCATATTCTACCTTTCTATGGGAAAGCACTGAAAACAGCTATTGCATCAAAGTGACTACTATTTTCAATTAACGCAGAGCAAGTGGATGTTATCCTAATACTTTCAATTTAAAAATATTATGAATTTTTCAAGAAAAGTGCTGAATAAAAATGTAGTTGTATAAATATGAAATATATTTTATATTTCTAAATACAATTCATGCAAAGTATTAAAGTTCTTCTGTGCAAAAATACACGTTTTCTCCAAAGAGTGGCATCTTCTAATGAAAGATTAATGACACAGTTGCTGTAACCTTAAACTTATTTTTCTTATCCATTGTAGCAAATAATACATTTATCTCACAACACTGACCACAATAGTAAACTTAGAAGCACAAATCAGAAATACAAAATGGAAGCTGAAATTAAACACTGAAGCTCTTTTATGTACCTGAATTCCTTTGGATATTGTTTGACCAGCCATTCCACATCTATACAATAGTTAAACTTTGCCATGGAGAAAAAGAAAGTTGTTAGAAATCAGAATGGAAGTGAATGCAATAATATGCCTATGAATGATATACATACACGAACACTCCAATACATTAGAAAAGTAACATGTGCCATTCTATACAATGTACAACAATGGATTAAAAAATTAAGCCAGGATTTTGGGAGATTGTAGTTTCTCCTAATTGAGCCTAATTCCTCACATTCTATTTATTTGTGCCTGGCTTTTCCCTCAAGAATAAGCAGCTAATTAAACAAGCAATTTTCCAAAACAATCGATCCCAACTTATATTTCTTAACAGGGATTGCTGCAAATCTGGTTGTACTGTTAATTACAATCTTGGTTTGTTGGAGAATAACAAGTCTGGGTTCCTAACCAAGAAAATAGCACATTAAAAAAAATACCATAATTAATTTTAGACTTTTGCACTCAGAGATCTGGGCAAGCAGCAGTGAGCAGGAGCACAAAAGTAGTTCATCATTTCTAATGAATGTTTAACTAAATTCATAAGTTTATCAATAATGCAAATTGACACATATTCTTAAATACCACTAAAATAAAAAGTAAGCCATATATATGCAAGATTTTTTTTTTTTAGAACTACTACCTATTGTGATATTAGTCTTAATAAAGTTATCATTCTGCCATGCTTTTGGACCTTTTTTTAAATATACAAACAGCTATTTTAATTATACATTTCCAAAAGGCTATTCTGAATTTTGAGAAAAACCCCATTTTATTTTTTAAAGGACAACAGTAACATAAAATGTACCTGAGCAGAAGATATAAGAGTCCCAAAAAGAGGAGATAAAATATCTGTTATAAAAAAAAAAAGATATACTGCAAGTAAGCATTTCTTCTGAAATAAGTAACAATTTTTTTTAGCAACATCATGCAACCAAGCCTAGATTTCACCTAGGCCAGGTTCATACATTACATGAAGCCCAAACCAGATAATTTATATTATGACTTATACCATGATGTAGTAACAGACATGGGACAGCAAGAAATGTTTACTCCAAACCCAAACTCCGTAACAAAATTTGCTTGTTCATGGTTAAGCATGGTTTATGGTTTACCACACTGTGAGTCCATCCAGCTATTTTTATTTACACTAGCTAAACAAACCATCACTTAGTATGTTTTGTAAATGCAGTTCACATGTTATAACCTATCAGGCAATGGGCATGTTCAGTCAAACAGCAACATAAACAGTCTCCTCCACTGTAGCCATGAGTCAACTGAAAGCAACTAGGCCTCTTTTCAGCTAATTGCAATACTCTAGTTTATCCAAATTAGGAAAAATGCAGCTTGTTTAAACTTCATGATTTGTTTAAACAAAATGAGATTAAGATTCTGGTCCTGGTTTGGTTTACTAAACCATAATTAAAAAAGCTAATCACAATTTTCAGTCTGAAAACTCATTTCTAGCAACATCAGAATTGTCACAATCTAAGTTGCAGGTTTTATGGTTTTGAACAAGGTATGACTGGGTTTGAAATAGAATTATGTACTAATGATGAACATGTTATTACTAAAATGTGTAAACTTTTCCTGAAGTACGAGACAAAAGAAGAAGTGAAAGAATGTATGATAAAGTGGGCTAAAAGTTTTAGCTGTAGTATACAAATGGACCAATAGGAAAATATGTGGTTGAAAGGATTGGAATTTACATTATGTTCTAGCCTTAAAGAGAATTTTCATAAAATGATGTATCATTGGTATTTGTCACCAGAGAAATTGTCTAGAATGTATAAAGGTACTTTGAATCTTTGTTGGAAATGTAAACATGAAGGGAACATTTGATCATATTTGGTGGACGTGTAAAAAAGCCAAAAAAATTTGGATACAAATACATGCATTAATTCAGAAGATTTTAAACATTCAAGGACAACCAGAGACTTTTCTTTTGGGACTAATGGACAAACAACTAGAAAAAAGTCATGGAACTTTGTTTTTATATTTGACAACTGAGCGAGACATTATATGCTCAAAAGTGGAAAGGTTCAACACTACCCCCAACAGAAGAATGGTTGGTAAAGATGATGGAACTTGAGGAGATGGCTAAATTAATCTCTTTGATCAGAGAAAAAACAATATCTACATTTATGGTTGACTGGAAACCTTTTATAAATTTTTGCATGAAATGGAAAAAAATGCACTTATGATTTGTGGTTTTGATGATTAAAAAAACCTAGGTAATAGAAAAAAGTGAGTTTTTTTCTGTAATCATAGAGTAAGAGATAACTTTGTAATTGTACTTATATTTGCTGCAAAGGAAATAGAAAGTTTCTTCTATTTCTATTATTTCTTTCTGCACTTTTGCTGTAGTTCCTTCTTCTTTTTCTTTCCGGCTTCCACTCTATTAGTTTGTGTTAGTTTTTATGTTCTTTGTAAAACTTTAAAAAAAATCATGTAAAAAAAGTATCTTGATAAATGTTAAAAGGATGTCTTACATAAGCAAGCCATCAGAGATATCAAACAAGATATAGCAATTCTATCCTTTTGCCCAAATAAAATCTAATGTTTTTTTGCAATGCCAGTCATAAAGCACAGATAAATCCAAGTCAATTTGGTGATCATTAAAGAAACTCTAAGATCTTCCAGTCTTGGTCAGCAGGCACATTTTGCGTAACCCAATTTAATTTCCAAGAATGCTTCTGGGGTCTATTTGGAGCCCAGAGGCACTGTTGAAAATGCAAATTATACTTGAGACTGATGTTCTGCAGCATGCTAGCTTCCCATCCATTTTTTTGTAAATTAATCTTTTTAAAAAATTGGTAAACTGGGAGCTTGGCCAGGAGGCAGTTTCCCCAGGTGCAATGGTAGGGTCTCAGGTTCTGTTACTGCATTACTTATATGGCAACTACAATAACATCTGTAATTGTTTCAGAATAACAAAGCATCTCATTTAGGCACATTTTCCCCACAGTATTTTTGCCTTGATGTTGCTTACCTTTTATATGAAGGGCTCCAGAGTTGTACTTTGACTTAATTCCTTTGACTTTAGTGAGGAAGAATCTGAAAGGGTTCTGTCCGTTCAACAGATCCCAAGTGTCCTGCACTTCAGATGTGTCTGCAGGCTTGTGACTTGATGAAATCTTACAAGCTGTTGCTAGCTCCACAGGAGTACCACTGTCTGCTTTTCTGACTGTGGTAATTGCATCCCTATTTCTGCTTGGGTTTTTAAGATCCTCATCTTCACTACTGGAAAGACACCAGCCAAAGTCTTCCCCAGGAAGTTTCTGTTTCTGATTTGAGGCTTCCTCCTGTAGAAAGTTCCCATCTACATATTTCAGGGGAGACATTTTTCTCTTATGAGCAGTTTTCCTTGCCTCTGAGCAAAAGTAAGGGGGGGCACTCTCTTTACGTTCCTGACCTCTCTGCATCGCAGAGGTAGAAGGCTTCTCACAATCAGCTAACTCGTCCATACTGTCATCACTACTGGACACTGTCCATTTCCCATGCTTGCTTTCCTGAGACATGATATCCTGTAACGAGGAGAAGGGACAGATCTCCAGAAAAGTTTAAAGGAGCGAGGGGACTATTTCTCCCACCTTCTCATGACGCAGAAGTCCATTCAGTCAATTGCCTATCATGCTGGGCCTTCAGCTTCCACACATTCCCATTCAGGGGCATCCGAAGAGAAATCAATTGTATTTGGTTCTCTTCACACCCCCTACCCACCGTCCTTAAAAACAGTAAGTCTGTACCAGGCAAACTCGTTTTCTTTTTATCCTTATATTTCACCAAGGGCAAGCCGTAAGCGATGTAAGGCAGATTAACGCAATATACTCGGCAAGAGACGGTGCGTGAGGAGAATCCAATCTCCCGAAGTTACTTCTTTTAAACCCTTCACCGCTTCTATATACCTAAATCCATCGCCGGCCAGGTCACACGCTTCATAACACAGAACAGAAAACGATCGCGGGACTTGTTCGTGTAAGAGAGAAGTAAGGGAAACTGAGCTCCAAGTTCAACCTGAAGAAGCTACAACTGGAAGACAAGAAACAGAAAGTAATTCCCCAAACACCCCAGAAGGGAACTTCTTCCTCCTGGATGGCTCCTACGAGCCAACAGCAGTCACCCACCACACCAGCTCAAAAAGAAAGAAAACCGCGCTATGGAGACAAGCTTCCTCTTCCGGGTAAGTCTCCCTTCCCGAGACCCCATGATTGACATCCCGTCGCTTCCAATGATTGGGCGGCTTATCAAGACCTTGGTGGGACGAACTACAAGAGTTTTCCCGCCCGATTCATCCAATGGGTTTTTCTCACGCCTTTGGCCGCTGACAACCGGCATTTTGATCGTGAAGGGGAAGTTGAGGGGGCTGACTCTGTTGCTAAGGGAGACTTCATGTTAGTTGGTGGTGCCTCTGCCGTTGGCAATGTGCGCGGCTCCTAAAGAAGCAGCGAAATCGAAAGATTGCCCGGCCGAGAAGTACCCCAGGAAGCGATGGTTTAAGGTAGGTAGTTTAAATGGGGCTTGTATTGTCGATGTTCCTGTCTTTTCTCCTCCTAAGAAAAATACTCTCATTTAAAGACCCCCAACTGCTCCCCAACCCTCCCAATGCCACCTGCGAAAGATATGTACTGTACCAAGGAAACACTGAAAGAAAAACAGTTTTCCTCAAACACATACCAAAAGACAACTTTGTCTTGTGTGCCAGTTGTGCCCTTTCCTGGACTGCGAGGCACTGCTCACAGTAGCTCATGTGTTGGTCGCCTCCTGAGTGGATCCTGCAATGCACTCTCCATGGGGCTGCCCTCGAAGAACGTCCAGAAATGTCAGCTGGTCCAGAATGCTGCAGGGCAGGCATTAAGGTTTCCCTCAGTATGCCCATACGCTCCCCGTATATTTCCAGGCGCAATTCAAGGTACTGGGTCTCTCCTGAAAAGCCTGTCATGGCATGGGAGCGGGTTATTTGTGGGACTGTCTCTCACCAGTTATTTCTACGTTTTCCATCAGGTCCGGTAAGAGAGGCATGCTTGAAAGACGGGATATGAAGTATGCCAACTGTGACAGGATAGGCAGAAACCCTGGGAGAAAAATGGTCCCTCAAATAACAGGATCCTAAAACATGAGGGCTTTGTATGACAACCCGCACATTGAATTGCACCTGGAAGCCTACTGGTAGAGGTGCAGAGGTTTTATATGGGCATATCATAGTCTGCTTGTACTGCCTCCCGGCGGCCCAGGAGGGAAGGAGGGCACCCCGCTTGCGCACCTGCCTTCCTCTTCCCTCCTCTGCTCGCTCGGCCGCCCGCTGCCGGCTCTTCTTTCCTCCCCTGCTTCCACCGGGAAGTGACTTCCCTTGCACTCCGCTCTCTCTGCCTCTTGTTTTCACTTTCCTCCCCTTTTTCTCCCCCCCCCCATTTCTTTTTTTCTTCCACTTTTGGGCCGCGCTTGGCTCTCGCTCCCAGGCAGCGGCAACGGGAGCAGCAATTCCAACAATAGGCGCCTGCGGTTCGAAAAAAAATAGCAAAATAATGTTAAAAGTTTACAGTGTTTTAGGGCCACATTACTAGCTGTTCAGGGCCAAATGCGGCCTGTGGGTGGCGGATTGGACACGCCTGAGTTAAAGCTTCCATATGGACTTTAAGGGCAGCCTCAAGTAGAATGCATTGCCAGAATCCAGATGAGAGGTGACTAATGCATGAATGACTGTGAACAGTGCCCTTAATTCAGGAATGGGTGCAGTTGGTGCACAAGTTGGATTTGTGCAAAGGCCATCCTGGCCATGGCTGCCACCTGTTCCTTAACCAGGAGCTGTGAATCCAGGAAGTTCCCCTAATTGTGCACCAGTTACATCAAGAGGTGTACTGTGTTATCCCATTCAAAACTAACACTACAAAATCCCCAGGAATGGGAGGTCCATGAATCCACTTGGTCTTGTCAGGTTTGAGCTTGAATCTGTTGTCCCCATCCAGACCCTCACAGCCTCCAGGAACTGGGACAAGACTTTGAAAACATCATTGGTTGAACAGGGGTTGAGGTATAGAACTATCATCAGTTGACTGATTTCATCTAACCCCATATTGATGGATGACCTCACGCAGAGGCCTCATGTCGATGCTAAAAAGAAAGTGCGACCTTTCCCCCCCTATCAACACCTACTGGAACAGATTACAGAAGAAGGAGGAGAACTACTGCAACACAATTCCTCATACTCCCAAAGCCCATAGTTGGTCCAGAAGGACATCATGACTGATGGTGTCAAAACCTGCTGAGAAATCAAGAAGAACCAGGACAGATAAATCTCCAAAGATCCTCAACAAGTGCAATCAGTGCTATTCTGGTACTATGCTGATACCCTGGACATACACCATATGTTGAATAAACTACTCTGAACTAGTGTAATAATGTTACAGTTGTAGACATGCATTATATCTGGAAGATACGAATTTTTAATCCTTTAATCTAGCCAGGTAGGAAGTTTGTTTTTTGGTCTGCACTAACATCATTATTAATATTTTATATTTATTATCTTATTTATGTTTTTAGACTGTAATTTAGGTTTTTATATTTTTATTATTATTTTTATTGTAAACCGCCCAGAGTCCCCTGCTGGGGGAGATGGGCGGTGATACAAATTTAAATAAATAAATAAAATAAAATAAAATAAAATAAAATAATAAAATAAAATATTTCAGTGAAAGTTAGAACTAGATCCATTTTTCCCAGTTGTCTAAAATGTGAGAATTGCTTTTTACTCACCTACTGTGAAAGTTTCATAATCTCTAATATATTTGTAATTGATATTTAGAATTTAAAATAACAAAGCTTATTGGCTGATCCTTTTAATGTTTATTCAAAGATTCTGAAGTGGCCCTGGTGTGTTTTCAAGACCTGATAATTTGTTCATGGATTTCATTAACAGTTTTCTTTGCAAAGTGCATCTAGTGATAATCAGTAGGCAATTTCCCATTTTTATTTTCTCTTTGGGTTATTTTAAAGGCATGTTGCTGCACGATGCTGTAACTAAAAAAAGCAGAGCTCTTTATTTAATGAGAAATATAGCATTATTTGATTCATGTCTATTTCTCTAAACTCTTTCATATACATTCAAAGTATATCAAAGTATTTCTGAACTGCATTAATACTGTTATCCAACTCAGGATTGCTTTGACATTTTCTTATTTTGTGATTATTTGAGCAGCTGCTGAAAAAAATAGGCAGCATTTGTTGAGAAAAGATATTCAAGCTGTGAATCTTCATTATAAATTCTTTTTTATTGGTCTTAAATTCATACATCGCTGTGGTTAGGATTGCCAAATTCACTGCATCATTGGCTTTGTTGGAAAAATAGTCTCTTAAATAGCCAGTGTAGCACACAACAGAGTTAGAAAGACACCTCAACCTTTACGAGGGCAGGAAGAAACAGGAAAAGAGGTGGACAGTTTAGCTTTGGGCTGGCGAGCTCTGTCCTACATATACCCTGTGTTGGGCATTTGTTGCACATTCATAAGCCATTATGTTACCATGTCTAGATTATTGTTTATCTGATAAAGGTAGAGAGAGCTCTTCTTCTTGGTGATTGCTTCATAGTGGGCAGCCTCTCACTTACTTCTTGCCATGTTTGCTACTTTAAAGGCAAAAGTTTATTAGTCTCCCCAGCATTGTTTTTAATTGATCAGCTTTTATTACTTTACATAGTGTTGCAAAACCACCTTGAGAATGTTGAATTAACACATGAAATAAAAATGTTGTGAATAAACTAATATCTAGAAATAATAAAACCTTTCAATTGATAGTTGGCATATTTTTTGTTAATATTTCCAATATAGTCATCAAAGCTTTACTTGTGTAAGTCCTATTGAAATGAATTATTCTTGCAATGATTTTATTAAAATAACACGTTATACATTTTGATTGTTTGATTGTGTACCATCAAGTCATTTTCGACTCCTAGCAACCACATAGATAGATTTTCTCCATGACGATCTATCCCTAACCTGGTCTTTCAGGTCTTGCAATGGTACATTCATTGCCCTGTAACTGAGTCCATCCACCTTGCTTCTGGTCGTCCTCTTTTCATCCATTTTTCCCAGCATTAGAGCCTTTCCCAGAAAACTAGGACTTTGTATAATATTATATAGTATGTAATGTATACATAACATTATACATCACAGACAATAAAATCAAATTTCAAACTAGAGCTGTTTTTAGTTTGCAAGATGGTTTTAGTCATAAATGTGATCAAACTTGGCTAACTTTTCCCTTTAAAAATTATTTAATTTAAAATTATTGTGAAATAACTATGTTGTTGTGCATGCACAAACACACAGAACTGGGAACAGCTTCTGAAGCAGCTGCGCAAGACTGTAAAAAGACACTGTCACTTTAATAGTTTTAACACCAACTAATATGTTATTGTATGTTCTGAAGCACCTTTTCTGAAGGATTTTCACAGCCATAGTATATTTCAAGATAAGTAATGGTGAGCTTTTAAAATCCCTATTATCTTTGTTTATTTTTTATTTAGGTATTTGAGGCATGTGATGAAGACAACAAAGGATACTTAAACAGAGAGGACTATAAGGTTGCTATAGTGATGCTTTTTGGCTATAAACCTTCAAAGGTACCATTTATTTCTTTTCTTGAGGATTGACTTATTCTTTAAATATGCTGAACCCAAGACATTAAATAATCCAATCTCTATTAATATGAAATTTTCAAAGAAGTTTTTCAGAACTATTTATAAATATTAAAAAGGTGGTTCTGGCTATCCTTTTGAAATATTGCAGGTAATTTTCTTGTTTAATCTTGTTTTAAGATTCAGCCTTCCAAACCTAGCAGTATTCAGTAGTTATATCCAGCATATCCCTTACTATTAACTTTGTGAAGAAGTAGGGAGGGACACACAAACTGCATGTGGCATGGCAAACTGAAAAGGGACACTTCCCTGCCCCTCAAAAGTGGTAGTGGCAATCTGGTTTACAGATTAAAAGGATTGCTTCTGTACTTTGAAATGTCATCTAGTTTTACTACAATAGCATCCGCGGTATATTCAGTTTTGTTTGGCTTTTATAGCACTGCTGCCACTATAAGTGTAAAGATTTTTCCCTCTAGGTTAAATGAGAGGACAAATATGTTACAGTGTTGTGTGCAAATATCAGCCATCATGAGACAAATTGTGCTGAGAGCAGAATGTTCTGGCTACGTGATTTGTACTCACTCCTGTATACAAATTTAAAAAACTGAACATCTGATGCTTTTAGCCAATGGGAAAATGTCTCAGAATACTGTGTAAGCATTTGTCTTTTACTGGATTTAAGGTCCAATCTCAAGCTAGGTTATTTTCTTGGCTAGACTAAAAATCTTATATTGAACTGAATCCCAGAACTGCGCCATTCATCAGCTGAAAGCTGGTTTGGAAGAGTACAGTGCTGAGGTTGAAAGAGCAGGTCTTAGAGGGAAAAGAGCAGAACTCACTCCCAGATCAGCAAGAAGCAGTGTGGTTGGGGACTAACACTGTGGATCAGAATGTTGAGGAGATAATGCCAAACAGCCTGTGGTGTAATAGTTCTAAGCAAATCAAACCTTCACTCAGTGTGTTAGCATAAACCAGAGTTAGTAACAATTAGTTTGGGAATGAAAATTAATAGAAAATTAGAGTAAACAATTTAAGTAGGGATTGGCACCCTTCCAATTAACTTTTTGTTTCAACTCCAGTTAGAGCTTCTGCATGGACTAGGCAACAATTATTGTTTGAACATTTTTTCTATGCTTTGTTCTGTGATAAAGAGATCTTTTTGAATAAATTACATTTGTCTCTGATCTTTCACTGAAGAAGAGAATAGTAACATGGCAAAAAGGCAAAACTGCTGCTTTTTAAAGGGGAAAGGATTTTTTTCTGGGAAAAATTAGGAATATGAATGGAATTTCTAACTCAATAATCTGCATTTGCATTTCACTTCTTCCACTATAATGTGGTTTGGAGCAATGATGGGTCAAGCATCTCTCCCCATTCCTTTCAAAGGAATGTCTGTCATTATGATGGACAAGTAGGACCTGTAGCAATGTGGAGTTTATCATTTCTTTTTCTTTCTTTCTTTCTTTCTTTCTTTCTTTCTTTCTTCATTCACTCCAATTGAAATGCTACTCTAGTCATAGTTATTCTATGAGGGACTAACAAAAAGCCTATGCAAAAAAACAAAAAAAGGAAAACAATGAAAAATAATCCTGTAACAGCAGTGTCCCTTAACCTAGTATGCCGAACTTTGATTGTAGTAGGGTCTTTACTTATTCCGAAGAGCCTTCCTGAAGGTGCACTAAACTAGAGTTTAATGTTCGACTTAACATTCCAGACAATTAGCCAGGCTTCAAGCTTTTGTAGGATTCTCTGTTTTCATTGCTCATGTTGTGAGCTGCCCAAAGTCAGTTTGTAGTTCAGTAGTGCCTAAACTGAAATAAGAAAATAAAATAATAAAAGCTAAAAGGAGTATGCTGCAGTAACTCTAATTTATGTAATGCAGGGACTTGTATTCTTGTTTTGCCAATAAAAACTAATTTGCTCTGTTCTCTAGAAATCAACATAGTAGAGGTCTTAATTATAGGTCTTAACCTATAGTTTCATCATCAAAACTCTGAAGAATTTGTAGCCGGTCTGATCTCTTAATTCAAAGTAAAGTTGAGTTACTTGGCAAACAAAAATTGCTTTCTATCATAATAGATAATTAAAGTTATTAAATACAATTATGCCATATTCAAATAAGTTGTATACTGCTTGGGAATAAAATTAGTTATTTCTACTACAGTGATAATTAACCAAATGGAAATAGAAGTAGCAATTGGAGTTTTCATTTTTATCAAAACTGTAGTTCCTTTGATGCTAGAAGAGAATGTTGATCAAGACAAAATTATTTTTAAAAGTTAATATTCATTTGTATTGTTTCACTTCAGTTCGAACATGGAACTAAGTTTTGTCAGTCCTGAACTTGTGTTCTTCTATTGCATATGCTGATTTCCCATTGCCATTTCTGAGTTATTTATTTTATATACTGTAGCTGCCCACTCAGCACTCAACTCAGGTCAGTATATCATTATAGAACAACAGTAACCCAGTAAAACACATAATAAAACAAAGCATGAAAAACATAATCCACAACAGAAACATACAGAAGTCTAAAGTGCCAGGAAAAAAGTCATCCAACAGGTCATATCAATCCCAGACCCAATTCCTGAGGAAAAAAACCAGTCTTTAATGGTGGGCAGGGTTGGGGCCGGATGAATCCGAGGCTGTTGTTCCAAAGGACAGGAGCAGCAACAGAGAAGACACATCTCTTAGCTCCAACCTAAGTGATGGGACCCAGAGAAGTAGTATATGATGTTGTATAGTTTTGAATTTATAGCAAACTGTTGTTTGCCAGCAAAAATTATAAGCCATGTTCAAATTAGTACTTTGCCAATAATTCAGACTTGCATGGGGAATTTGAATTACAGATTATATCTGAATTAACTTCGTCTGATTCATATGTTATTTTTGGCTTAGCATATTATACAAATCCAAACATTAACCCCCATTTTTACACCCATGTTTAACAAATGTGGTTAAAACAGCCTGGTTTAATATAATGAATTGGAATTCATTGTCATGAGTAACTTAGGTCCAGTTCATTTCACTGGGTCTGCATTTTTGGGTCTGCAAAAATTGATTCTCTTAGAGTTTAATATAATGGCTTCTTAATATACTCTTTAGCATATGTTTCTGGAGACATTGTTACCATTGTTACCACCCAGTTAAGTACTTTCAAATTGTATTAATTTTGGTTTTACAAATTTAACTTTTCCATTAAAATCCAATGGGACTTCAAGGTTTTTAATCTTTGGTTATTTTCTCTTAAGGTTGTGTTCTCACGGGGTGGTTGTTGTGGGGAAAACAAGAAGTGGACCAAAAATAAAGGTGGAATAAAAATTTAATTAATTAGATAATTATGTATTTGTCCTAATAATTTTGAAGAATTAGTTTATATGTGAGTATTTAAGGAATCATTTGTTGATGGTACTATTTGTTTTCTATTTTAGGTGGAAGTGGATTCAGTTATGGCCTCTGTGAAACAAAATCCATTTGGTATTATAAGCATGAGACTCTCTTTTTATGCATTACTGATAAGAGCTTAATCAAAAATTATAAGGTTTGAAAAGATGATGTAGTAACTTTGTTAAATATTTGAGACACCTATTGGACATCAGCTTGCAAATATGCATTTTGTTTATTCTTAGTTGTGATAGCTTATATTAAAAATACAGATGGTAGGGAACTTGCACACAGGTGGTGCAGTTATTGCATGAGAATTTGAGCCAAACCCAACTTCGTTAAGCAACAGGAATTCTTGCCTTTGTGGTCCCTCTGTATTTCTCAGATCTGCTCAAGATTATTTCCCAGCTGTCCTGAGCATATTGGGAAGATAGAAGGCCCTCCAACAGTGAGAGATAAATCTGCCCCAGCAGTGGTTCTTTTCTCCAGATTTCAATAAATTATTAAATTGGTTTACAAATATTTAATTGAGTAAAGCAAAGAAACAGTGTATGATATTATAGAAACATGTTGTTATTGTCTGATAATAGTAAAGGTAAAGGTAAAGGTTTCCCTTGACGTAAAGTCCAGTCGTGTCCGACTCTAGGGGGCGGTGCTCATCTCCGTTTCTAAGCCTTGGAGCCGGCGTTGTCATAGACACTTCCGGGTCATGTGGCCAGCATGACGACTCGGAACGCCGTTACCTTCCCGCCGAAGCGGTACCTATTGATCTACTCACATTTGCATGTTTTCGAACTGCTAGGTGAGCAGGAGCTGGGACTAGCAACGGGAGCTCACCCCGCCGCGCAGTTTCGAACCGCCGACCTTCCGATCGGCAGCTCAGCAGTTTAACCCGCAGCGCCACCGCGTTGGCACAAAAAAGTCTTTTGTTTACACATTTCTGCCCTACATTACATTCATGAGATTAAAATATAGATTAGTTAGCAAAAGAATTTAACTTTATCTAAAGCTTATTCTGAAACATCATAGTCAATTGCAACTCTGTTTAGCATTGGTTACTTCATAATAGAAAAACAGTTTGCTTTAATCAGACTGAATATCCACGCAAGGAAATGCAGTGTGTTTAGAAACTCCTTTCCTTTGTAGTGTTCTAAACTTAGTCGATACTGTAATCCTGGAAACAGAAAACCTATTTATAAATATGACATTTCTATAAATTAATTGTGGAAATAACATTACTAACAGCTCAGTGAAACAAAAATTATATGATGTGGCTCTAATTGGCTGAAATAATATAATATGGAAAAGAAACCTATAATACAAGTACTATTTAACACTGAGATTCTGGGCAGTTTAAGTAATGTATATTGTGTATGGTAGAAGTCATCAAACACTGAAGAAATAAAATGTACTTACGGACTTACGCATTAGAGAGAATTCATAGTGTTTTATGGCACAGCTACCTTGTAACATTCTCCAGATGTGTGAGTTTGAATTCATGGTGCACATGAGATTAGATCAATAGTGTCATCTCTGCTTGAACTTGATTATGGCATATCTTGAAGGCAGATAAGAACAACTGCAAAAACAAAAATAGAATACCACCTCAAAGACAGTTTTTATCCAAAAGAAAGTATTTTTTAATCTTCTTTTTAATTAGAAAAAAATAGAAATATAGTAGGTCCAGACCATACTGAGGTGCAAATTTCTAAGAATTAGATTATTTTTAGATAATTCTGGAAATGGTGATATTCATATTGATCAACTGATGTCATCAAAAGCAGGGATTAGCAATATAGCATTGCTAATATGTATGCAATAGAGCCTTTCATTGATGCAAATTTTGTTGATTGATTTTATAGAGACCACAGAAGTAACTAGCTTTTCCTACCCTATTTGAAGGAAAAATATGGGTAAAGGAATTGACTAAAAAATATTTTTGTTACTTTTACTCATGTTAACTCCTGTACCTATATCTTTTACCTAAATAATACATTATAAAAGACATTAAACATTCAAAATGATGAATCATTTTCACTATTCACATGACATGCTTGACTGGGTAAAGAAGGAATAAGCATATTCTGCACATTTCCAAATGGAGGTAGTTTACTCAGTATGTTAAGTCTGCAGGAGTTGGATTTAACTCGAAACAGACTTTCTCTTATTTGGACTTAAATTAATTCTATCCAGCCAACTAAGACCCCCACAATATTGTTGAAATTCCTTTCCCAGAATTGTCATTCCAAATCTGATTGAGATGAAAATATAGAAAGACCATGTGAAGATGGGATCTCTTACTTATGTCTGTGGTTGTCCTGATTTTCATCTCCCCCTGGTCAAACCATCTGGGAAGTCAGAAAAAATGGTTGGCTAATGAAAGACCCAGCTGTCATGTGTTATATGCTGCTGATGCACAATGATAAGATAACGGGGGAAGAAATGTCTGGGACATTCATGTCACGGGAACTTACCCCTAAACTCCTATACGCTCGAGCGAGAATTGCCAGATGTACAAGCTGGGTTTAGAAAAGGCAGAGGAACTAGGGACCAAATTGCCAATATCCGCTGGATAATGGAAAAGGCCAGGGAGTTTCAGAAAAACATCTATTTCTGTTTTATTGACTATTCTAAAGCCTTTGACTGTGTGGACCATAACAAATTGTGGCAAGTTCTTAGTGGTATGGGGATACCAAGTCATCTTGTCTGCCTCCTGAAGGATCTGTATAACGACCAAGCAGCAACAGTAAGAACAGACCACGGAACAACGGACTGGTTTAAGATTGGGAAAGGAGTATGGCAGGGCTGTATCCTCTCACCCTACCTATTCAACTTGTACGCAGAACACATCATGCGACATGCTGGGCTTGAGGAATCCAAGGCTGGAGTTAAAATCGCTGGAAGAAACATTAACAATCTCAGATATGCAGATGATACCACTTGGATGGCTGAAAGCGAAGAGGAGCTGAGGAGCCTTATGATGAAGGTGAATGCAGAAAGTGCAAAAGCTGGCTTGCAGCTAAACCTCAAAAAAACCAAGATTATGGCAACCAGCTTGATTGATAACTGGCAAATAGAGGGAGAAAATGTAGAAGCAGTGAAAGACTTCGTCTTTCTAGGTGCGAAGATTACTGCAGATGCTGACTGCAGTCAGGAAATCAGAAGACGCTTAATCCTTGGGAGAAGAGCAATGACAAATCTTGATAAAATAGTTAAGAGCAGAGACATCACACTGACAACAAAGGTCCGCATAGTTAAAGCAATGGTGTTCCCCGTAGTAACATATGGCTGCGAGAGCTGGACCATAAGGAAGGCTGAGAGAAGGAAGATCGATGCTTTGGAACTGTGGTGTTGGAGGAAAATTCTGAGAGTGCCTTGGACTGCCAGAAGATCAAACCAGTCCATACTCCAGGAAATAAAGCCAGACTGCTCACTTGAGGGAATGATATTAAAGGCCAAACTGAAATATTTTGGCCACATAATGAGAAGACAGGACACCCTGGAGAAGATGCTGATGCTAGGGAGAGTGGAGGGCAAAAGGAAGAGGGGCTGACCAAGGGCAAGGTGGATGGATGATATTCTAGAGGTGACGGACTCGTCCCTGGGGGAGCTGGGGGTGTTGATGACCGACAGGAAGCTCTGGCGTGGGCTGGTCCTGAAGTCACGAAGAGTCGGAAGCGACTAAACAAATAAACAACAACTGTTATAATATCCCCTTTGTTGTATACAGGTAGTCCTTGTTTAGTGAATGCCTCATTTAGAGACTGTTCGCAGTTACGACAGTAATGAAAAAGTAACTTTACAACCAATTGTTGCATTTACGATCTTCGCAGGTCTGTAAAGCAAAGGAAAGGTGAAGTAAGATCATAAGCTCACTTGCAGTTGCACTCAGCGACCACTTTGCTTAACAACCAAGTTGCCAGTCCCAATTGTGTTCACTAAATGAGGACTACATGTACTTTCTATTTATGCAACATGTATTTCTACATAGAGTATCTCTTTAGATTTCAACCTGAAAGTAAGGGCTGTCTGTTTGAAAATGACAATGACAGTGATGATGCTAGCTAGTCTTGGAGCTTAGAATTAGAATTAGAATGACATTCAATGACATCCAACTGACTTTCCACCAGAACTAGTTTCATATACCAGTGTTGGAAACTCCTGACCTTAGGTTTGAATATTGGAGCTGTCAGGCAAAGTCCCTGATTCTCATACCAGAGAAAGACATTTGGTAGAGAATGGAGAGATGGGAGAGAGCTTCAGGGCCAAGAAAAGAACCACCAAAAGTCCATTGGTTTGAAAAGGTGGGAAGAAGTTCAGGATTTGAATTTGGATGGATGGATGGATAACAGGACAGTTCAGATTTCTTGTGTGCTGTTATAAGCAAACTATCTTCATATGTATGACTTCCTACTTTTATATTGATTTTATCAAAAACTGCTCACTAACCTACATTTTATTCAATTAAAGCTAATTTTTACATTTTATTATTTTTTTAAATTAAACCTTCCTACTAACTTTCACTTTCAGAATATAACAGGATTTCTGTGTTCCATCTTTCTCCTAACATACTGGCAGTCTCTTAGGTTATCTAGGTGGGAAGTAAGAACTTCCAGTACCACCTTTGAGTCAATGTGTTCTCATCATCAGAAAAAGCAATCAGTTTTTCTGTTTATGGTTAATTGTAATCATTGGTTTTGATTTGATCACAAACCTTGCCACAACGTAGTCATGAGTAGTCTATTGATTTTTATAAGAATGTTTAGTTTAAATTAAGAATATCTATATACTACTAAAACTCTCATTGTGTTTATCTATTAGTCTATACCCTCAAGTTAACCCAAACGGTGCATTATACCACAACATTAAAAAAATCCAGGACCTGTTACTCCTGTGGAATTGAAATTTCCACAATGTTCATACCAATTTTATTCACAAAGTTGTGGCCATTGCAGGATCCCTGCAGTCACGTGATCATGATTTCTGATGTGGTTTGTGATGAACATAGTGGGATTTAGTTTATCTAAATTTATATATGGTTACATTTTAATGCATTAATTATGTGGACACAATTAGGAATAAGTTGCACTGACCACATGCAGAAGATTACACATGGTAGACTGTACTGTGCTGCTTGAATTTATTTGTTGGAAGAATAATTATTTACTTCTATTGATACCTGTCTAACCCTAACCTTATTTTTTCTTAGGATTATCATTTGAAGAATTTTTAAATCTTATGGCTACGAAGAAGGTTGTACACTTTTACCATAGTGAAATAAGACAGTTATTCATTTCTTTTGACAGACAATGTAAGTCCCCCACCATGTGGAATAACTTTATTTGAATATCTTATTGATAATACGTTTTGTTATTATATTCTAATTATATCCTTTTTTCTGGGCAGCTCAGGGCAGCATAAAAACTTTTCTCCTCCCATCACCAATATTGTTAGAGGCTTTTAAGGCAAATCTCACTCTGCACCTGTTTGGGCAGGATTTGAAGCACTTACAGGTAGTTGAACAACCGCTCGTTCAGCAACCGCTCAAAGTTAAAATAGCAGTGAACGAGAGGGATGTATGACAGGTCCTCGTGGTTGCAGCTGTTGCAACGTCTCTGTGGTCACATTATTTTTATTTATATTTATTGTCTACTTGTATTTGCATTTTTATATATTGTATTTTTATATATTAATTATATTGTATATTTATTGTTTTATTGATTTATTGATTACTTTGTTATAAACCGTCCAGAGTCCCTCTGGTGGGAGGAGATGGGTGGTGACAAATTAAATAAATAAATAGATATGCAACTTTCACTGCCTTCTTCTGACAAGTAAAGTCGATGGGGAAGTTGGTAGAAGTCACAAATGGTGATCATGTGACCACAGGATGCTGCAACCATGTGGGATTCATCTAACAATGGCAACTGGGACTGCTGCTGATTTTTTGCCACCATAGACTAACAAGCTCTCCTCCTCAAATTAAAATGTAGGAAATCAAGTTATTGAAAGTTGTCAGATTTCCTGGTTTTCTTTGGGTGTTAAACCCATGTGGAATGATTAGCTCACGACATAGTCAAATTCTGTAGCTAAGTGCACTTTAAACTTTGTGCACTTTCCCTCATCCCCCAAATCAAGTGACTTGCATTCTGTTTCCAAAACATTGTGAAGCCCTTCATTTCTCATGCATCAGAAATTTCTGTTTTCAGTCTTGGTTTATAAGACTAAAATACATTCTAAGTATTTAAGCATCTTTCAACCTGTACTCCCTTCTCTATGTTATTTTCCCAACAAGGTAAAGGATTTTTATCTTTCGAAGATTTCAAAAAAGCTTTTGGTATTGTTGCACCAAAGTTGCCAGAAAGGATCATTGTTGAAGCATTCAGGTAGGACAAATTGAATTATTTGATTATGCTCTGAAAAAGTGTGCATGGTTTGGTCTGGTCTATTGCAGGCATTGTACCTTCCTGCAAAATAATCAAAGCTCGGTATTCTGTCCCCCACTCTCAGCATGCACTAATTAATTGTACTTGCTTGTACTTTGTCCTTCTTTCTTGCTTATTATCTCTATTACTATATTGTATTAGAGACAGTTTCCAAAGACATCAAGAAGGTGGAGGGTGCAAAGCGCAGTCAAATTGCTTTGGCAAAGGATAATAGGAAGGCTTTGAGAATGCTGCCAAAGATGTCTGAAAAGCTGTTGCTGCAGTAACTTAAAAACCCATGCAACACTTTCAGCATTTCATATGCTTCCTCCCTCCTGGTAGATTAACTTTCTTGCAAATTTGATTCCATCCTGATTAAAAAAAAGATGTTATGGATGGGATTAGGCATCTGTTTTTCCTGTACTAGATGATAGGAGGGAGGAATTCCTTTTTTCTGATTCATTCTTCAGAATTTGAATGAGTTGGGGCAGCCTTTTCCCCAGACTCACATAAGGCAGAGCTGGCTACTTTATGAGCTATTGATCCAGTTATAAAATGGATTAGGTGGTTTTTGCACAGCCCTACTATTTGAAATTCTCCATTTTTATGTAATTTGTAGCATGCTTTGTCAAGTCACAGTGTTTCTTTAAACAACTTTCTCTGCCACTGGAAACAATTATTTGTTTAATTTCATAGAAGAACAACAGGTTTCTAGAAGATGCGTACAAGTAAGTGTAAGTTTTAATATGTACATTAATCTTCACAGTGCATATGGAACAGCAAAATGAACATACAGTAATTTGACAATATATCTACTGAACCATTTGGTGGTGCTAAATAGCTTTTTAAAGAGAATCAGTGAAAGAAATATAAATAATTTCACAATGTAGTACTTATCTTAGATTGTTGCCTGGGTATGATACTGCTTTTCAGAATAAATTCTTAAATTTTTCATATTAATAATGCCGTTAAAAAACAACATAGTACGCATTCAATAATATATTTTGTAGCTGGCTTCACAGCCAGCTTCTGACAAGCAGAGTCAGTGAGGAAGCTGGCAGGAAGTCGCAAATCATGGTCATGTGACATCATGCTTAACAGTCGCTGTGATTTGTTTAACGACCGCAGCCGGAACTGATATTGTGAGTCAGGCACAGACACATGATATTTCACTTTACGACCAGGTTGCTTAGCGACAGCATTGCCAGTCCCAATTGCTATTTCCTTCCCTTTGGCCAGTTCTCAGCTTATAATAAATGCCAAGCTACCTTTCCAATCAGCATCTTTCTTCCCCTTGTGCTTGCCATAAGACAGGAGTGGAGAGGATTAGTAACAGTGTATACACGTCTGATTTCTGTTCTTTATTTTAGTAACCGTTAAAACCTTGCTTCCTGTAAAGGAAGCCAAGATTTTCCTACAAATAACATTTGCAGAATAGAGCCAAACATTTTCGAACATGAGAGGATGGGCAAGTGAGGGATGGAGCCATTAAGCTGCATGTAAACAAGTGGCTGGACTTTCCACATTTCTCATTCTCAGGTAAACATGATGGCGCTGGCTTCTTCTCTTCTGCTTCAGGGTAGATATGCATATGTACCCTCTAGGGTGTTTGCCTTACAGCTCAACAAAAATATATGCATTCGTGTCTCTTGCAAACTACGAAGAGCTCTTTCTCCTATACATTTCTTCCCCAGTGTCCACTGTTACCGCATGGTCTAAGCTGATCTAAGCAATTCCATCCTAAACATAGCAGCAGGGTATGCACACTTACCTGGGAGAAAGGACCATTACACTCAATAGGATTTTGTGTGGAGTCAGCCTCCATGGTTTCATGCTTGATAAGCCCAGCATAAACGTCCCGTCTTCTTGTGTTCAGCTATTTCATCCCTATCTTGTTTTTATTGTTTTATCTTCTTTTTCTTTTCCTTCCTAATGCAGCTTCCTTTTCATCTCAACTAATTACAGTCTTTTCTCTGCCTTTTTCTTGTAATAGAAGATGGGATATATACAGTATGAATGTGTTTGTACATACACATGTCTATATATGTAAGGGAAAATGGTTTATATGTGAATATGCTGTTGGGTGATCAACTATTTTTATAGGTTATAGGCAATTAATTTAAATATTATCTGTAAATATTTTACAGAAAAATTACATACTTAAATTAATAGTACTTTAATATTTTTCCTGGTCTTGCTTTTTTTTTCAGTGAGATCTCTTCTGTGTGTGCGCGCGTGTGTATATATACACACACACATGCATGCACATGCAGACATATACATGCAAAAATCTATGAGTATGTTGCCTGTAGATACTTATTGGGGCAAGGAGGGAAATCTCCAGGATTGGAGATGGCAGTCTTAAATTGACAAAATAGGGCAACTGAGCATTATAATTATGTGTATATCAGTGTCTATATCTGGGTACCTAAAATGAAGACCTGATTTTAAGAAGATTCTCCTTATACACACAGACACAACACACACACACATTCTATATTATGTTCCTTTCTTTTTTTTTAACTGATCTTAAAATTAAGACTCTCTTTTTAGTAAATAACCTTTGCAGAAGCAGATTTTCTGAGATTGAATTGATACTCCATTTTTCATCCATTAAAGTAAGCTTGTGTGTTGGTATTCATGATGAATAATGAACTTATTATCATTAAATACTATGTATTTGGGTAATTTGTAGAGCCTATGCTTCATCCCATAGCAGTCCCTATATATCCTGCAATCTGCATATGGCCATGAGGCAAAAATGGTCTGTTAGCTATTGCTGCTTTTGTGGGTTTTTTGATCAGCATATGTAAGGTAATATTTGAACAGAAGCTGATATTTTGTTTCTCATTTCGAGTTGACTTACACTTAGATGAATAGGATCACACACTAGAGGCACATTGTCTCTATCTGTTCTAATCCAAAATTACCTGAAATTATATAATAATATGAAAATAATCTGATTTTGTGTAGATACCTTCAGCCAAGATTGTGTGCTCTTTATGAAATTTTGATTTAGACCTATACTACAGAGTGAATATGAAACATTCATCTTCCCATGACTAGTTGCCATGGGAACATGGTACACAGTGCAGTATCATTTCAGTTCTGGTGATTTCTGCAGCAGATTTCCGTTGATCTTCTTTCTTAAGCAATATTCACATAACATAATCTTTACAAAATATTCTCTAATGGTTTACATATTGTACCTGTGTTCTGTTTCCTTGTGTATTGTTTTTATTTAATGTATGTTTTAAAGTATTTCTTAATTCTTATATTTTGTACTTATTCTGTAGAATTGAAATGGTATTTTACTAGCCAAAACTTGATGTGTGTCCCCCCCGCAAAAAACCCTAAAATATTCTCATTCCTTACTAGGAAAAGAATGTGTTGCTACAGAATTATTACAATTCCAGAGAAAAAGTCTTCCTTTCCCCCTATTTTTCCAATCTTCCTTGGAGTAGATCAGACAAGAAGCTGGGAAGTGGAGAAGCTTTTTCTGCTTTTTTTCTGGAAAAAAATAAAAAGGGGGAAATTAATTGTATCCAATGATAATTGGATAATGCCTTAAATGTCAGGCTAAACAAGCAGTTGTCAAAAGTAGTAATGGCTGAGCTGCACTGCAAGCCAAGCTTTTGTCCAAGTAAGAAAATACTTATTTGTGAAAATACTTGAATATAAGTATTCAAAGAGCACTTCAGCTTTTTTTTCTACTTTATGGTATCAAATGGTTTTATATTCAGTGGTGCACTTATATTATTGGGATATTGGTCAAAATATCTTTAAATAACATCAAAAGAAAACAGAAAACAAAGTAAAAAGATTGAAACAAAATGGAACCTATGGGAAATAGAAAGTGTCTTAGATGTGTCTGAGTATTTAAGATAGAGATTCATTTATCTTATTACTATGCATGCTTATTGCTATGCTTTTGTTTTGATGTTGTTGATGTCCTTAGCAACAAGCAGTAAAAATGTGGATTAATGACGAAAAAGTAATTGAAGAAAATGGCCTGTGCATTAATAGTTCCATAATCATTCCTTCCCAGTTAAAAGACAAACAGTTAAGTATTATCTGTCTTCACTATAATTTTACTCCTCTCTGCCAACTAAACTAACAAAAAATAGTCTGCCTACATCTTGTTGTTGTTGTTTATTCATTCAGTCGCTTCCGACTCTTTGTGACTTCATGGACCAGCCCACGCCAGAGCTTCCTGTCGGTCGTCAACACCCCCAGCTCCCCCAGGGACGAGTCTGTCACCTCTAGAATATCATCCATCCACCTTGCCCTTGGTTGGCCCCTCTTCCTTTCACCTTCCACTCTCCCTAGCATCAGCATCTTCTCCATGGTGTTCTGTCTTTTCATTATGTGGCCAAAGTATTTCAGTTTGGCCTTTAATATCATTCCCTCAAGTGAGCAGTCTGGCTTTATTTCCTGGAGTATGGACTGGTTTGATCTTCTTGCAGTCCAAGGCATTCTCAGAGTTTTCCTCCAACACCACAGTTCCAAAGCATCGATCTTCCTTCTCTCAGCCTTCCTTATGGTCCAGCTCTCGCAGCCATATGTTACTACAGGGAACACCATTGCTTTAACTATGCAGACCTTTGTTGTCAGTGTGATGTCTCTGCTCTTAACTATTTTATTGAGATTTGTCATTGCTCTTCTCCCCAGGATTAAATGTCTTCTGATTTCCTGACTGCAGTCAGCATCTGCAGTAATCTTTGCACCTAGAAATACAAAGTCTTTCACTGCCTCTACGTTTTCTCCCTCTATTTGCCAGTTATCAATCAAGCTGGTTGCCATAATCTTGGTTTTTTTGAGGTTTAGCTGCAAGCCAGCTTTTGCACTTTCTTCTTTCACCTTCATCATAAGGCTCCTCAGCTCCTCTTCGCTTTCAGCCATCCAAGTGGTATCATCTGCATATCTGAGATTGTTAATGTTTCTTCCAGCAATTTTAACTCCAGCCTTGGATTCCTCAAGCCCAGCGTGTCACATGATGTGTTCTGCGTACAAGTTGAATAGGTAGGGTGAGACTATACAGCCCTGCCGTACTCCTTTCCCAATCTTAAACCAGTCCATTGTTCCAGTGGTCTGTTCTTACCATTGCTACTTGGTCATTATATAGATTCCTCAGGAGGCAGAAAAGATGAGTTGGTATCCCCATACCGCTAAGAACTTGCCACAATTTGTTATGGTTCACACAGTCAAAGGCTTTAGAATAGTCAATAAAACAGAAATAGATATTTTTCTGAAACTCCCTGGCTTTTTCCATTATCCAGTGGATATTGGCAATTTGGTCCCTAGTTCCTCTGCCTTTTCTAAACCCAGCTTGTACATCTGGCAATTCTCGCTCCATGAATTGCTGAAGTCTACCTTGCAGGATCTTGAGCATTACCTTACTGGCATGTGAGATGAGTGCCACTGTTCGATAGTTTGAACATTCTTTAGTGTTTCCCTTTTTTGGTATGGGGATATAAGTTGATTTTTTCCAATCTGATGGCCATTCTTGTGTTTTCCAAATTTGCTGGCATATAGCATGCATTACCTTGACAGCATCATCTCACAAGATTTTGAACAGTTCAGCTGTGATGCCGCCGTCTCCTGCTGCCTTGTTATTAGCAATGCTTCTTAAGACCCATTCAACCTCACTCTTCAGGATGTCTGGTTCTAGCTCACTGACCACACCGTCAAAGCTATCCCCGATATTGTTATCCTTCCTATACAGGTCTTCCGTATATTCTTGCCACCTTTTCTTGATCTCTTCTTCTTCTGTTAGGTCCTTGCCATCTTTGTTTTTGATCATACCCATGTTGGCCTGGAATTTACCTCCAATGTTTCTAATTTTCTGGAAGAGGTCTCTTGTCCTTCCTATTCTATTGTCATCTTCCACTTCTGTGCATTGCTTGTTTAAAAATAATTCCTTATCTCTTCTGGCTAACCTCTGGAACTTTGCATTTAATTGGGCATATCTCCCCCTATCACTGTTGCCTTTTGCTTTCCTTCTTTCTTGGGCTACTTCTAGTGTCTCAGCGGACAGCCATTTTGCCTTCTTGGTTTTAATTTCATATTTAAATCATAAGAAGTATATTTTTTGTATTTTTTAACTTCTAGACTCTTTGATTTCCCAATATTGGATATTCCAATTCTTCATTCTACAATTTAGATATATAACTTGCATTTTACTTTTTAATTCCTTATAGAATTGGATTTGCTTAAATTAAAGCAATGCACCTAGTAAAGCATCCAGGCCATACTGTTTAGTTAGTACCTGTTCCATTGTCTGTATAGCTAAGTAAATGATGTCAGTAAATCATATTCAAATAGCAATCTCTCAAAGTCTTTAAAACACCAATCAACTGATTTAAAGTATTGATCTCATATTTGGCCAAAGCATTTCAACCATCAGTACATATTTCCCACTATTTTCAAATATGGTTTATTTGACAATATCAGTTTCTCATATGAATTGGGATTAAAATATAATTGCTTAGCTTTTAATGACCAAATGTGTCTGGAAGCTTTCAAGGCTGGAGGTGAAGACTCCTTTCTAATATATCTGGACCATAAAACCTGCCAAGATTTCCAGGTATTATTCATTTACTCTCCAAGAATGTCCAGAAAGAGGAATACTCATATAAGGTCTTGTTCTAGAAAAAAATATATGTTAAAATAAAAGCCCAGTGATACAGTTGAAAATCTAGTGGGTTAAAACCACTTTCATCATAAAATAATCTGAGTTTGGCCAAGGATATTTGAGGGACTTTAGCTTGCCATAAAAAAAAAATCCTCATTAATTTATCTATCCATGTAAAATACCTAATGGGGATTAACATTGGAATCTTTCTTAAAATATACATTAATCTTGCCCCAGAGACTTAATGGAAGTTTAACCATCAGTTTATATCTACTGAAGTTGCCTGTATATATTAAGACATGTTTAATTCAAGATACTGTGATTCATTTCAAGAAAAATATAAACCCAAATATTTAGAATCTATCCATACAGTATTGTCAATCATAATCTTTTGCAGTAGTCTATAGATATAGTGGATCCCGAAGGCAGCCAGTTAGACTGGTTCCAGTTAATGGAATAACAAGAATATAAACCATATTGCTATGCAATTTCAGTAAGCTGTAGTAATGACATTAGATAATGATCAAGGATAGCCATCTCATCAGCATATAAGAACAATTTATATTGAGTATTAAATTCCCCCACACCCTTAAAATCTTGGCACTGTCTAAAATAAGAAGCCAATGGTTAAAGAACCAAATTGAAGATTGAAGGAGATAAGAGCATCTTTGACGAGTACATGATATAACTTGAGGTCTTCAAACAGAGGCTGGATAGTCATCTGTCTGAATTGCTTTAACAGATCCTTCACCAAGAACAGGGTTGGACTCAATTACTTCTGAGATCTCTTCCACTGCTGTGACTATTATTCTATCATCTAATTGCAGGAAAAATTCATTGGAGCATTACAGATACAGTGTTTTGAAGGAATTCCTTACTTACAACAATTTGAATATAAAAAAAGGTGCATTGAATTCCATTGCAATGCATTGGCTTATTCCACATGACCATAGGAAATCATTGGAAGATTTTTAGAGATCTGTGTCCACATTCTAATATTTGCAGTACATTAGATATTCTATATTTTAAGAAAATACAGAGATCAAAATATTTGTTCAAATAGTGGTCTTCCTAACTATTGTCATTTAATTTTATTCAAAACTTTTGTTATGTAGGTTTCTTACAACAGAATACATTTATAATACCTGCAGTTTCGTCAATATTGCTCACTAAAGAATAGAGAAGATTAATGAATCCTAACCCACCCACCCCCTGCCTTGTAAAATTTCTCTGTGTAAATGATGGAAATTCAAGTGTCTATCTACAGAGGAGATAAATAATATGCCTATACATATCATCCAATAGCCTGCAGACATTATCAAATTCCTTCCAAAATTAGAAATTACTGGCCCTTTTCTAATAAACAAATAAACAAATATTTAAGGGAGTCTGATTTTACAATCCCTGCACTATTTATCCAAAATTGGGTTGCTTTCATCTTCTGAAACATGTCTCAGGATCCTGCACATGTCATCTCAAGCAAGTCAATAATTAATTTTCCCATAGTAGTCAATGGAAAACATAAGTATTACTTTGAATTGGGCCCATTGTCAAGGCCATCAAAAAAATAAGGAAAAATTATTTCATTTAAGCAGGTTTTTAATTCCAAAACAATTAAATGTGAAGAGAGTAGCACACTGATATTTACTTCTTTGTTCAAGTATTGTACGAAGCCAATTATGTGTTACCAACATCAATTGGGACTGGCAACTCCATTGCTAAACAACGTGGTTAAGTGAACTGGCAGGTGACCACACCTGACTTACAATGTCAGTTCTGCTGTGGTTGTTAAGCAAATCACCACAGGTCGTTAAGCATGGCATCACATGACCATGACTTGTGACTTCCTGCTGGCTTCCCCATTGACTTTGCTTGGTGGAAGCTGGTTATGAATGTCGCAAATGACAATCACATGATTGTGGGACACTGTGATGATCATAAATGCACACTGGCTGCGAAGCACCCAAATTGCGAACACGTGACTGCAAGGATGCTATGATGGCCACAAGTTCAAGGACCAGTCATAACCCTACTTTTTCAGCGCCGTAGTAACTTTGAACGGTTGCTGAACAAGGCATTTGATAAGTGAGAACTACTAGTATATGTATTAATATTTGAGCCTTTCCCAAAATTAAAGTAGCTGAAGAAAAATTCTTAAGTTTGGCTTTAAACTTGTTTATAGTTTCTTTTCTCCTACAATAAGGTGATTAAGACCAATTGCAATCCTTGGCATGCTTTAAGTATATCCTTTAACTTATGTATTTAGAATACTACAGCTTCCTTTAGAGTTTTCTGTCTGTTTTCCAGCTGAATCTGCTATTATGAAACTTTCCTGAGTTTTTAAAATGTTTCCAATGGATTTATTTTTTTATTTATCATATTTCTTTACTGCCCATCTCGTGTTGCGACGACTCTGGATGATTCACAAAAGAATAATTTATTCTGTTAATCTTGTTCTATTTGTCTGATGCAGGGGTAGGCAACCTGACACTCTCCAGATGTTTTGGGCTGGTTCCCTACAGCCCAACATACTGATGTTAATAGTATAGAACTATAGGATTTGTAGTCCAGCCTGGAAGCTGCCATGTTACTTATCCCCAATATAGGGTGTACATACATACATCGTATTATTTGCTTGCACAACAAAAAATGTAAAGTTCAGAAAATGAATAAGAAATAGCCCCCCCCCAAAGGTTAAGATAACCTGATCAAAGGTTATCTGATCAGAGAAAAGAAAAAGAAATATATTTAAATCTAGTTTATTCTTCTGATCTTCATTGATAGAATTTGTTGGCATGTTTCTTACAATTCTGAGATGGGAAACCCAAGAAAATTGTAGTTTAAAAAACTTCTGTCCCCACTGAAATCCCTCCCCAAGCCCCTCAGCCTCCCCAAAACTGCTACATGTAGTCCTCAGCCACTAAAAAGTTGCCCAACTATGCTATAGAGTATATTGCACCTAAAATCATGCTTTCCCCAGCAATTGTAGTTGTTTATTAGGTGCCTCGACAACACAGACTAGGTACTATAAACCCCCAATTGAGTTATTCTGAAGAACCATGGTATCAGTGCCATTGCTATCACAAACCAGCTTTGGTACATCAGTGCACATGCTAGGAACTACTTTTTCTTTGCCATGTGTCTTGTATTGGCTATCCAGTGGACCTGAAGAAGGGAGATAACTTAGAAGTGCCCTCTGGGCAGAAAGGCAAGATACAAATGGAATAAACCATTGTAACTGCATTTTTCATAAATAAAGCTCCAGCTATCAAGTTGAAAAGTTGAACTACTTATCGAAGTGATGAGCAAATCTTAGATGTACTATGTAATCACCCCTCACTAAATCCTTCTTATAATTTGTAATCAAGCACTCATTATATTGTATAGGAGTTTTGACCTATTCTTACATGGTGAACTGCATCAATTCAATAACATTTGAGGGGCATCTAGCATAAACTGATCATTTGTGGTCCTGCCAGAACATTTCTATGGGATTTAGGTCTGAGCACTGACATGGCCATTCTGACCCACTGAATTTGTTGTTTGTACACTTTTGTGTAGATTTGCTTGTATGTTTGAGATCATTGTTTTGCTTCATGACCCACTTGAACTTCAGTTTCAGGTGACAGACAGATAGTCTGATATTTCCTGTAGAGTTCTGTGATACAGGCTTCCCTCAGTCATCCATGTCCCTGAGGAGCAAAGGATTCCCAATTGTGATGCCACCATCTTTGTGTTGACAGTTTATATGAGATGGTTTATGGTGGAATTAAGTGTTTGGCTTTTGATAGACATAACTAAACATATACAGCTTGAAAAGTTCTGCTTTTGACTAATCTGTCCATAAAACATTTCTACAGAATTCAACTAGGTACTTTTTGACAAACTTGACAAAAATATCATTTTTCTACTAAGCCATGGTTTTTATCTTGCTACTCCCATAAATCCCATACTTACCCAGTGCTTTTCTGATGGTGTAGTCATGAACACAGACCTTAGCTGAAGGGGCCTGTAGATCTTGGTTTTGCTGTTTTGGGTTTCTTTTTAACTTCCTGGATGATTTTATGTTGTGCTTTAGAGTGTTTTTGGTGACATGGCCACACTTGGGAAGATTCACTATTGGCTTAAATCTTCATTTCAACACTAAGTTCTGGAGTCTCTGAACTTTAGAAATTTATTTATCAGATTTATTATAGCTGCCCCACTTCAAAAGACTGGGTGGTTTATAACATCCCATATGCAGTTTAAAACAATTAAAAACATAACCACAAAGCATAACAGCCCAGACAAAATCAGTCATAACAGTCCAACCCCCTCCCAATGGGTTTGTACCCTTTACCAGCTAATAAGTAACAAATTGTGCATGCCGCCCAGAGTCACATGCAAGTGAGATGGGCGGCTATATAAATTCAATAAACAAATAAAAATAAATATTTTTTTCAATATAGAGGTCTTTGGAAATTTATTTTGAACAGGGCATTATGCCTCTAGAATCTGTATTAGAATGACTTCACTAAGATTAGAGGAGTAAAAGGTGAGATTTATATAATGTAGGAATGCCCCAAATCTGCGCTAAGAGACCAGGTCAGAGAACTGGTCTAAGTTATTTCTTCAATTGAATTGACTGAACTGGGGACAGTGGGGGGTGTTAATGATACTTTTTCACACTGGCCCATCATGTTAGATGACGTTGTTTATAAAATAAATTAAGCAAGCATCAAAATTTAATGTTACCTGTTCATTCACATTTTTATTTATTAGGAGGATCCACATGAAACTCTGAAAACATTCAGTGGCAAAAATACAGAAACATAAAAAAAAATACAAAAGGGAGCAAACACTTTTTCACAGAACCGTAGATGAATCTATATGGATACTGGCAAAAGCGAAATCTGTGAAAAATGGATGGGTAAGGAAAAGAACAGAGGAAAAAGAGGATTAAATCATTTTGAGATTTTCTTCAATGGGAGGTGGAACACAAATGTTTTAAATAAATATCTAACAAAAAGATGAGAGCCAAGATCATAAGTAGTGTGGAAAGACAGAAGAATGATCAGCATTTGCGAAGAGATTATGAGAACTTGGTTGAGAATCCTGATTTGATATTTGCCTTGTAGAAAGCCTGTATATTCTGCTGCTGTTAGCATTAGAAACCATAGATAGGGTATTCACACTTTACTATTAAGGCAATACTTGAAAAACTTCTTAAATCGGTGGTTATTAAAGAACTTTACTGTTTATATTTTGAAAAAAGTACAAATAATTGGAAAAGTGTAAGTAAGATTGAAAGTGGAGTTTACTTCCATTTGTCTGTACGTTTTAATATATTTAATCTGTCATTAATATGTATGTATGTAGTAGAAAAGTCTTTGAAATTTCTGTCTGTGCTACCTTTAATTTTTTTCTGCCATTTCATAATCACAGACTTATGAGGGCAAAACCAACACTTTTTCTTCTTCCTTTTAGAAAAGGCTGAATTCATTTTGCTTTGCACAGCACTTCGAAAGTTCACATAGGAAGAAATATTTAATAACTGTCTATTACCAGTTGGGAACACTGCTTACACAAGTATTTGTAGAACTTTTAGAAAACTGCTATCCTACCAACACTGCGTCCACAACTGGAAATAAAAATTCCCACTGCTTACTAGAAACTATTACCTGGGAGAAAATTACTGTATCCTAGTTAACTATGATGACATTAGCAGTAAAGTTTGTTGCCGAGTAACAGATGTGAAAGTGTTAGGTAGAAAATAGTGGTAGTTGTTTTGATGTTCTAGGAATTGTAAAAACCCATTCTTCCATGAAATTGCCTAGTAAAAATTATTGTGTATGGCTTACTTTTTAAAAGTGTGTCTATTTAGTTTTTCATAATATTATCATCTCTAGTGAATACATATAAACAATAAAAGGCAAAAATATGCAATCCCATCCTGAATAAAATGCAGCCATATAAAACATTTCAGTTCAAAACTGTTAACTGAAAACAATGTAAAAACAACAACATAAATCATTGCAACTCCAGAGTTCTCCTTATTGTCTCAACCAAAACATTATATTATTATGGCTGAGAAATAAAATGGTATGAAAAACATGTTAAATACATGAAGTCTTTTCAATTTTTAAAAAAAAATGTTATCTAGAAAAAGAACCATGAGTAGAATCTGGCGTAGCATTGCTTTCTCTAAGCTCAAGAGGTTTGTTACAAAGAAAAATGGTTTAAGCAGAGATGGCCTAGGCCATGAATCTTTCCTCCTGGGAGTTGTAGGAAAGACACATCTGATTGCCTTTCTATATTATGTATTGCACACCCATTCACTTCTCAAGCAACCATTTGAAAACAGGTAAGTGGAGTTCCACTAGGTGGGGTTATCCTGACAGATTACTTATTGGGATAGGCCAGTGTTCCTCAGCAACTTTAAGATGTGTGGACTTCAACTCCCAGAATTCCCTATTCACAGGGAATTCTGGGAGTTGAAGTCCACACATCTTAAAGTCACTAACATTGAGAAACACTGGGGAAGGCTAAGCTTGACACTGCTGGTCAAACATCCACATTCCCATTACACTTTGGAAACGTCAGGCATTCTTACAGCAATATGTTTGTAAAACTATTGATGGCAATCATGATTCCTGTTGTAAGGTTGTAGGTGCTGGCCCCCATCAACCCACAGCCATCCTACACATGGAGATGCATTTTGTTGGCAACGGGATGTGCTGGCAGCTACAGTGGAAGACACTCTCAATCTTGGCCTGGAATTAGCAATGTGGTTTGCCTACTACTGTTAGCAGTAAAAAGTAGGATTGGATAATGCCTAAACAGGGCCACAAGTTCCCCATTTCTGATTCAAAACGTGTTTATTTTAGCCCATATTTCAGGGTGCTTGTTTTCACTCTTCTGTCTCCCTCCCATGTTCCGGGGGTTGAAATCTGTAAGTGAAATGAAGCTGAGCCAAAAGTTGGTCCTTGATACTAAGCACTACAGCTTTGCAACTTATTTCAAAGTATCAAAATATCACTGTTCGTTAAATTTCTGGTAGTCGTGTTGGTAGGTATGTGAGTGAAACCAGCAAGAAAACTCAACCAAACAAATAGGAACAGCTTACATTTTGTGCTACCTCACATTTTTATGTCAAAGAATATAGTCTCCTTGTTGACAATATTCTTTCATGGGCTGTCTGCTCTTATTGTTGTATTTTGTTTATATCGTTCCTTCTGAAATGGAACCTGGTTTGGTCATGATATTTTAAATGTTTTCAATCATGGATAAAAATAAAATTGTAAAAAGAAACATATTTAAGTAATGGAATAATAGAACGAAAGGTAATGTTTTCATTTTGTCACATATAGTTTGCTTTATAATATATCTTTTTTTTTTAATGCTGAAGTGCATCAAGCTTTTGCTTCCATTCTGTGGAAATATTGTTAGAGGTGGCAGTCGGTGTCAAATTCAAAAGTGAAGCATTTTCGTTTTAGTATTGGAAATAGTATGAGAGTATTTTTATTTATTGGACATGGTATTTTATCTTCCCTTGTATAAATCTGCATTAAAATTTTAAAATTTATTATCAGTAGATCATGCAAACTGACTGTTGTTGTTTATTCGTTTAGTCGCTTCCGACTCTTTGTGACTTCATGGACCAGCCCACGCCAGAGCTTCCTGTCGGTCGTCAACACCCCCAGCTCCCCCAGCGACAAGTCCGTCACCTCTAGAATATCATCCACCCATCTTGCCCTTGGTCGGCCCCTCTTCCTTTTGCCCTCCATTCTCCCTAGCATCAGCATCTTCTCCAGGGTGTCCTGTCTTCTCATGATGTGGCCAATGTATTTCAGTTTTGCCTTTAATATCATTCCCTCAAATGAGCAGTCTGGCTTTATTTCCTGGAGGTGGACTGGTTTGATTTTGCAGTCCAAGGCACTCTCAGAATTTTCCTCCAACACCACAGTTCCAAAGCATCTATCTTCCTTCTCTCAGCCTCCTTATGGTCCAGCTCTCGCAGCCATATGTTACTACTGGGAATACCATTGCTTTAACTATGCGGACCTTTGTTGTCAGTGTGATGTCTCTGCTCTTAACTATTTTATTGAGATTTGTCATTGCTCTTCTCCCCAGGATTAAATGTCTTCTGATTTCCTGATTGCAGTCAGCATCTGCAGTAATCTTTGCACCTAGAAATACAAAGTCTTTCACTGCCTCTACGTTTTCTCCCTCTATTTGCCAGTTATCAATCAAGCTGGTTGCCATAATCTTGGTTTTTTTGAGGTTTAGCTGCAAGCCAGCTTTTGCACTTTCTTCTTTCACCTTCATCATAAGGCTCCTCAGCTCCTCTTCACTTTCAGCCATCCAAGTGGTATCGTCTGCATATCTGAGATTGTTAATGTTTCTTCCAGCGATTTTAACTCCAGCCTTGGATTCCTCAAGCCCAGCATGTCGCATGATGTGTTCTGTGTACAAGCTGAATAGGCAGGGTGAGAGTATACAGCCCTGCCATACACCTTTCCCAATCTTAAACCAGTCTGTTGTTCCGTGGTCTGTTCTTACTGTTGCTACTTGGTCCTTATACAGATTCTTCAGGAGGCATACAAGATGACTTGGTATCCCCATACCACTAAGAACTTGCCACAATTTGTTATGGCCCACACAGTCAAAGGCTTTAGAATAGTCAATCAAACAGAAATAGATGTTTTTCTGAAACTCCCTGGCTTTTTCCATTATCCAGCGGATATTGGCAGTTTGGTCCCTAGTTCCTCTGCCTTTTCTAAACCCAGCTTGTACATCTGGCAATTCTCGCTCCATGAATTGCTGAAGTCTGCCTTGCAGGATCTTGAGCATTACCTTACTGGCATGTGAGATGAGTGCCACTGTTCGATAGTTTGAACATTCTTTAGTGTTTCCCTTTTTTGGTATGGGGATATAAGTTGATTTTTTCCAGTCTGATGGCCATTTTGTGTTTTCCAAATTTGCTGGCATATAGCATGCAAGGGACGCGGTGGCGCTGCGGGTTAAACCACTGAGCTGCTGAGCTTGCCGATCGGAAGGTCGGCGGTTCGAATCCGCGTGCAGCCATTCAAAGAGACACAGATCAGACCCACCTTAACTTTTGGGGTTTATCTGTCTGGGTTTTCCCATGCTTCTTCAGTTTGTTAGGATTCTGACTTATGTAGCAGCAATAAACACTAGAGACCTACTCCTCGTCTCAGCGTGATTCCTGACAGTTAGGACATCAATCCTAACAAACTGAAGAAGCGTGGGAAAACCCAGACAGATAAACCCCAAAAGTTAAGGCGGGTCTGATCTGTGTCTCTTTGAATGGCTGCTTAATTCCTCAGTACTACGCATGCGTTTTCCCCCCTGGATAGAGGCCCCCTCCCGCTCGCCATCAGTACTCATGACAGCTTGCCCTGAATTCGAATTGAGATCATTCTATCATTTTTTGGATTGTATCCAAGCACTGCTTTAGCCACTTTACTATTAATTATGAAGGCTACTCCATTTCTTCTGTGGTCCTCTTGTCCACAGTAGTAGATCTGGTGGTCATTTGATGTGAAGTGGCCCATTCCAGTCCATTTCAGTTCACTGACGCCCAAAATGTCTATCCTTAATCTTGACATCTCACCAATAACCACATCCAATTTGCCCTGGCTCATAGATCTTACATTCCAGGTTCCAATGGTGTTTTGATCCTTAGAACATCAGATTCACCGTTCACCACCAGCACCGTTGGCCGCTAGCCGTCCTTTCGGCTTTGAGCTAGCTGCGTCATCACGTCTGGGGCTAGTTGAACTTATCCTCTGTTCCTCCCCAGTAGCATTTTGACCATCTTCCGACCTGGGGGTCTCATCTTCCGATGGTATACTGACATATCTCTGGTTGTACTGATCCATTGAGTTTTCACGGCAAGAATGCTGGGGTGGGTTGCCATTACCTTCCCCAGGGATCGCATTTAGTCTGATCTCTCTGTCATGACCTTCCCGTCTTGGGTGGCCCTTCACGGTTTAGCTCATGGCATCATTGAGGTGCTGAAGCTCCAGCACCACAACAAGGTAACAATCCTTTGCTGAAGGCAAACTGACTACTATTTTGTATATATGAATAAAACTCTTGCTTTATTCGTATACACATATAGGGACAAAATCAAGGTTAAAAAAAGGGGGAAGGCCCACTTATACAATTGGAAAGTTGGGGCTAATTTAAAAGGAAAAATTATGTAGAAAAAGCAAGTTTAGAGAAACCAAAAAGAATATTATTGAAAGTTTCCTCTCCTTTAAGAAGAATAAATACTTAGAGGGCCAATTTACATATATAATTTTTTGGCAAGAGATTGGTAGATAGAAATGTTATAATACAGAAATGTTGAAGAAGCAGACAGTTTTACATTCCTAAATAATGATATTTGGGAATAAGTTTCCACTATTATTGGTATTTCTGTGTTTTCATCTGACATATCAGGTTATTAAACACTGTTAGAGCGGTGATACTTAGATCTAACAGCTCACTGATGAGACCACTATGATTTCCTCTTTCTTCTCCTTTTCCTAGATTATTTTAGCTTCAAAGCCCAAAAGAAAAACTGTCAGTTCAAGATTCTAATTTGCAAAACTTACTTGCAGCAGTATAGACCTTCCGAGGGATCAAAATTGTTGCAATGTTAAACATGTTATAAGTCACATGTCCTTTATTTGGTTTTATACTATTAGCATAATAGGTTGCCCTCAATAACTTTGCAGGAAACCCATTCAAAGATTTTACCCTCCTGGCATCTTACCCTAGTTAATATATCATTTATTATGAAAACAAACACATAAGAAATCTAAACATTCAATTTTGGAGGGGTTGACAGGATGAAGTACCTTTTTACATCTGTGAAGGTCATGGTCAAAAGTTAGTAAATTTTAGAATATGATATTTCAGGAAATTGCATTAATTGCTAATCAAAGAATAGGGAAAACATTTATGCCTTTTATCATTAGTTCCGATAATGATACAAATCTGAAATGCAAAGCACTATTACAATTTTTATGAATGGCTGCTAGATTAGTAATAGCAAAATATTGGAAACTTCTAGAAGGGGCACGTAAGAAAAATTGGTATGATAACATATGGTCTAGTGCAATAATGGAAAAATTAACATATAAATTGAAATCAGATGAAGAAAATAAGGGAGAAAAATACTTTTTTCTGTATGGTATGATTTTATAAAATACTCTGATAATGAAAACAGTAATCAACCACCTATTTCATATTATGAGAAACTATGAAAGATATAAGTGTTGTAAATTCAATATATGTGTGTGTGTTATTAATATTAACTATACTCTTGCTTTGGTGTTAAAATGTATTGATCTGAATGAAGTTTCATTTCTACAGTTATAAAATATATCTATGTCATGTGTTTTTAGCATAATGTTCAAAACTGCTGTTAAGTCTACTGTTTTACTTTGTAAACTCTGTTTGTGTGTGTGTTTGTCCTACTTAGGTAGCATCAGTAGTAGGCATCTGCACAGATAGTAAATGAGTTCTGCTTAGCAGTGAGTAAGATATTCAGCGTGTACACTGATATTCATAATCATAACTTAGGGGCAGTTTGTGGTGAAAAAAGACCTTGAAAAGTGATATTTTTAAACAATCTAAATTTGTTTTAAATAACAGGAGATGAATGAAAGATAGGATACGTAACAAATGAATAAACACTCTTAGCTAAGGTTTACACATTATGTATTAGTTTTTCATAATAATAAATATTCTCACAAGTGATGTATAGATACTTTTCTACATAGGGCTATGCATGTCTGAAAGTGCCACCAGCTTCACTGAAGGAAATTGGTTCTTTCTAATGTTTTTACTTAAACTGAGCAAAAATGAACTAATAAGTTCACAAATAGCAAACTCATGTAAGATTGGTACACTATCAATATTCTTTTATTTTCCACAAACAGGCCTCTAGGTTAAGTTATGACAGTTTTCATCTGAAGGTATTTTGCTTTTAATCTTGCCCATAAACATGTTTTTTACCTGCACATCAAAAGAGACAATGGATCTCATTGCTAGGACTGTTTTGTAAAACTAAACAGTATTTTTACATTGTTGTGTTCATTGTTGTGTTCACTGAAATATTTCAATGAACACAACTACAAGGAGGATCTAGAGCAGAGCTTTCCAAACTGTGTGTCGCGACATGTTAGTGTGTCAGCTGCAGTATGTAGGTGTGTCACGCGGTCAAGGGATCATACAGGTACTGCGCATGTGCAGTATGCGTAATCGGGTCGAAACAGCTGATTCCACGTGACTTCCGGTGACGCGGCCGCACCTGCAGTGTGTTAGTTTGTCACCAACATGAAAAGTTTGGAAAGCTCTGATCTAGAGAAACCTTAGCTCTTGTTAAGTCCTTTAGATTTTTGTGAGACAGTTTTGTGAGACAGTGCCCAGAATATTGATTGCTTTCCAATGAAATTAATGGAATTTGAAAAAGTTTGAGTGGTATATACTTTTTTTCTGAATAGAGCAAAACATCCCTAAGTTTGTATTTGTCTCTATTTATTAACACTTTATTGTGAACAAAGCTGACGTAATTTAATCAATAGTTAAGCAGATGTTGAAAGTATAGATTAATGTAGTATAATTTCTATCAATTTTCTGATTTGTAGCTGTATGGCACAATTGTCTGTTAATAAACATTAGAGCACATCAGTGTTTTTTAAAGTGCATATTTTATGCAATTGCATATGCTGAATATAAAGTTCTGTTGCTCCATCTGAGAGGACAGTTATAATAGCAATCTATATTATCTAGCTGTCTGAAACCTTTATGTGAGTTTGTATATTTAAACAGATGGGGGGGATCACTCACTGAGGGTAGGGAATAATATGGTCTAAGAAAATCTAAATGTGAACAACTCTGTTTTGACCTCCTAAATAATTGGTTTTTGTTAATGACTATAAGCTGTAGCATTTTTTTTTTATAAAATATATTTCTACAGATTGATCCTAATATTCATTGTGTCAACAAATGTTAGAAGGAATGTAATTTTCCACCCAGCATTATATTCTGTGTTGGCAGTTTCCTAGGATCAACATTTTAAAGCAATGGTGACTAATGTACTGTAATTAATAGTATCACTTCCAAAGGAATAATTGATCTTATGAATAATTAAAATTGAAGGACAGGGGAACCAGGATACGAAGAGGTTCATGAGGCTTAAAAAGTTCCTTAAAATGCTTCTTTTTCAGGTCTTTTATAAAGCTGCAAAACCATTCTTTTTGGTTGTAGTACCCAATACCAATTTAAATTATGGAAGTGCTGGGGGTAGGTAAAGACAAACAGATAGACACACTTGTTTATGTGACAATAATGTCTTCTTATGCTGCCCTTAAGTATAAGAGCATACCCAGTAAAAATACTACTGCTATTTCTATTTTTAAGCTCAGCCTTAATATTTTTAGAATGTAGGTTTTCACGGCGGCTGTATTTTGGCAAAATGGCTTCTGGGTAATGCCATATGAGACAATGAATACATGCTGAGTTTCATTAGTTATGTTGCTTGCTGCTTCAGAGCAGAACTGAAACTAAACTCAGTAACAGGTGTCGTGATCTTATATACTGCCTCCTTTCCTGGGACAGGAAATGTCCACAACCAATTGCTAATTGCTATGTACGTGACTGCTGATAACCTTTCTCCTTATTTAAATTATTTGTATGTTTATATATTTCTGGTGCATCTCTCATAATATTAGGAAAATATCTGTTATCTTGTTCCAGGATGCTGACATTCTATTTTTGATTTGGCCCTTATGATTGGTGATCAGTCAGTGCTGACTGCCCTGTTTTTAAGGCTAGTGTTCCACTCATGTGCTTTAATTCCACATCCTATGGAACATTCAATTTGCCCAATGTAACTACCCCCACACCTCCATTTGATTTTATACACTCCCTTGGTACTTAATTTTAGAAATTTAACCTTATTAAAGAGGAGTAGTTCTGTTTTGTCCACCATTCCAAATCTCACTCTTTTGCTTTTCTCATCCTGACAATTACATCTGAATGGTATGGTTTTTTTATTCTGATCTATTTGCCTTGCAGTAGTTTATCTTTTATAATTCTGGGCATTTTGCTCCATTGAACATAATCAGTATATGGGGATGTAACTTCTATTGCCAAGTACATTTCAGGTTGCTCTGAAGAAGCTAACAGCATGGATAGCAAACCATTAGCTCATATTAATGATCACCAGCATTACCCAGAAGTCACCAATTAATATTTTATAACTGTTAAATATTGTTGCAATGTCAGTTAACTAAAGGAAGATATGGCAGTTTCTGCAAAATAATTTGCATTTTGTTTACTTTAAGATTTCATTAGCATCTTTAACATTATAGATTTACATATATGTGAAATATGGTATTAGATAAACTGCTGAAAGTTAAGAAGTTCAGTTCTCTAATAGTTTATAATTTGTCTTTTGAAATTTAAATATTTTGATTCAGATTTCTAGCCTACCTAATATTTGTTAATTCAGGAATATTGCACTCATAATAAGTTGTGAAATATATCCCAAAAAACCCAAGTAGTTTGGATCATTTCTTGAAGTTTGTAGAACGTTTGCGATGTTACTGACAAAAACATAATTTCAGTTGCTCAGTCAGAGGCATAGATTTTGCACATTTATTTCTTCAGTTTTCTCCTCCTCCTCTTCCTCCTTTTCCTTCTCCTTCTCCCCTTACAGTGCCATCTGTTAAAATTAGCATGGTGTAGTTCATTGCCTCTTTTATGGAAGGTACTGTTATTGTGAAAAGTCTGTGCAACTGAAAGCATATTTTTTTTTATCAATTTGCTTTTGTTCTAGCTGGATTATAGCTTCCTGAAAAATAGTCTGTAGGTTGAGTCATGGCAACTGGATTTCTTTTTTTTTGATAGAAACGTTTCTCTGCTTGTCCAAGCAGCTTCTTCAGTCTGGGCAAAGGTTGGTGAGGGGACATTAAATCTAAGTCTACCCCTAGACCCAAAGCAACGGCAGACAGGGCTGATACTCAGAGTCAATGGAAGAGCCTGGTCATTCCTTACATGGCCAGTGTGTTGGAAAGGATAAAACGGATATTTGGAAAACACCACATATCTGTATTTTTCAAACCCACTAACACAGTAAGACAGAGGTTTGTACACCTAAAGATCCAACACTGAAACATAAGAGGAGCAACGTAGTATATGCAATCTAGTGCAGTGAGGAGTACTCTGAGCTCTACATTGGAGAAACCAAACAGCCTTTACACAAGAGGATGGCCCAACACAGGAGGAGCAACACCACAGGACCAGAATCAGCAGTTTACCTTCATCTAAAAGAAAAAGGACACTCATTTGAGGACAACAGTGTTCACATTTTGGACAGAGAAGATAGGTGGTTTGAGAGAGGGGTTAAGGAATCCATTCATGCCAAAGTGGAAAATCCTTCCCTCAATAGAGGCGGAGGCCTCAGACACAACTTGTCCCCCATTTTTCATGCTGCCCTTTCATTAGCCCCCAGGAAGATTAAGACCACTTCACAAGTTTACCAGGAAGGCCACTCTTAACGATCCACTTGGGGATGAACAAGGGATTTAGGAGTAAGACATCCCAAAGACAATCCACACCCCCATGGCACAATTAACAAGCCATTCAGGTGTAGGGACAATGCAGCCACCCTGGAAGACATATATGGGGTCCCTTTACCAACCTTTGCCCAGACTGAAGAAGCTGCTTGGACAAGCAGTGAAACGTTTCAACCAAAAATAAATCCAGTTGCCATGACTCAGCCTACAGACAATTCCACCTGGATGACTGAGAATCTTCATTGACTTATTTTCCTGAAAAATACTGAATAGAGTGAAAAGTTCTTCAGCAGTTGGAATAGAAGAATAAATTATGACTATCATTGACCCATTTCCCTTATCTCATCATACTTAAGATTAGCTTAGATAGCTCTCTTAGAGTAGTCTGCATATGACAATATATTATTTTGTTATTTTGTCATATGCACCTTAGTCTACCTTTCTTAAACTAATGGTGGGCCACTGAAGAGAAGCTGGAAATCACTATCATAGTGTATAACTTTATATTCAGAATCTAAAGCAGGGTTTCTCAACCAGGTTTCCGTGGAGCCCTAGGGTTCTGCAAAAGGTCACTGGGGGTTCCCCGGGAGGTCACAATTTATTTAAAAAATTATTTCAAATTCAGGCAGCTTCACATTAAAGAGATAAGTTTCATTCTTTAGTTTTAGTTTAAGAACACTGTTAATGCATATATACAAGCCTACACATGAAACAAATATAACAATTTGTAACTTCTTGCCTATATTTGAGCCTGAATGTGCAGGGGTTCCCCAAGGCCTGAAAAATATTTCAAGGGTTCCTCCAAAGTGTAAATAGTACTAGCTTTTTTGTCACTGGCACACACGAGACAGACTTCAGTGGATTAGTTTGAGGCTACAAAGAAGCCTTTAGATTGTCCTTTCTCAACCAAAAGGTTGAGAAAGGCTGATCTAAAGGCTTCTTTGTAGCCCCAAACTAATCCACTGAAGTCTGTCTTGTGTGTGCCAGTGACAAAAAAGCTAGTACTATTTACACATTCAAGTCTAAGTGTCTAGTTCATGCGTAGACATATGATAGTTCCTTGGCTGATCTGCTTCAATGCCACAAGAGCTGGAAGAGCTGTAAATTGTGGCTGAGCACATGCTTTGCACAAAAAATATCTATAATGAATCCCTGCTATTCCACGTACAGCCAAGAGACAGGTAAGATTCTGAAAACTTATTACCAATTACTTACCTGTTTAAGACTAATCAGGAGTTAAAAAGACTACACAGTTTTTTTTTTTAATCTTTGGTTTCCAGTAAACGTTTAATGACTTTTAAGATCACTTCCTATGTGCAGAACACAGTGTCACTATGTGTATGTGGTAAGCGAATGGCTTTCATCTTGATTTAATCGAAGACTTGATTTATGTGCACATGAGTGTTTATTCTAAAAAATGTTATATGAGTATCCTAACCGTCAGTGGAAGTTGCTTTCTTGCTTCCTTGTTTTTCTTTAAACTCCTTGCCCAGAAATAATAAAACATTGCTTTCCTTAATTACATAGTTTGAGTTGGGATCCTATAACATAAAAGAAAGAATTTCAAATACAAAGGAACCAGTTCTATTTAATTTTTGAATCCTTTTCTTCAGTACAATATTTATTTATTTATTTATTTAATTTCTCTACCGCTCATCTCGCATATTGCCTTTGGTATTTAATCCCCTCATTTTTCAACTAGTTTATTGCTGAAAAAACTGGAGTAAGATCTTAACATCTTGATATTTTGACAACTAAAATGTTTCCTTGATCGTTCCATCTCTCAAAATGAGGGATTTGATTGTTGGTAGAGCTATACTATATTCTACAAAAGCATTATCATTTTTTAAATAGTTGTTCTACATTTGTTAAGTATTTATTTCATTTTCTTTAGCAATATTTTTAAAAAGTGAAATTAATACTCATGTTTCTGACTAAATTGCAGAGCACTGCAGGAAGCTCATCAACAAAGGTACAAGCATTAGAAATAGATAGGAGTGGCTGATTTATTAGAGGAAAAGACATTACTGAAAAAGTTGCCATCGTTGAAACATCAGTCAGTAGGTCATTTCATCCCAGCAGGGCTCCGTGCATTAAGTGTTCAATCAGTTTGCCAGTACAGTAGTACTGCAGTAACTGTTCAGCTTCCAGTTTAAGCTTGTAAAAAAATGCTTTTTTATAATTTCTCAATATTTGTCGATCATAAGTATTATTTTAATCAAGCTTTCATTAACTTTTCCCCAACTCCTTTGTAAAACATTGTTGTACTTAAGACTTCTATAACCCTGAGCTTGGTATTCAAATTATCTTCTATGATATTCCTCTCTTCTGTATGGCTTTCATTTGCTTCCTCAGTTCCTCTACAAGTGTCTATTAGTCTTGGTCTCCTGACCTGCTTTGGCAGTAGGAGCAAAAGTGTTGCTATCATGTATCTCTTCCTCCTAGAACTGATCATAGGTAAAGGTAAAGGTTTGCTTTGACATTAAGTCCAGTCGTGTCCGACTCTAGGGGGCGGTGCTCATCTCCGCTTCAAAGCCGAAGAGCCGGCGTTTGTCTGTAGACACTTCCATGGTCATGTGGCCGGCATGACTAAACGGAACGCCGTTACCTGCCCGCCAAAGCAGTACCTATTAATCTACTCACATTTGCATGTTTTTGAACTGCTAGATTGGCAGGAGCTGGGACTAGCAACGGGAACTCACCCCGTCATGAGGATTCGAACCGCCGACCTTCTGATCAGCAAGCTCAGCAGCTCAGCGGTTTAACCCGCAGCGCCACCGCGTCCCTAGAACTGATCATAGCAGATAAGAATTGTGATGCTTTAGGAGGCATGAGTGGCATTCTTCCACTTTCTCATCTCAGAGCCCTTTATACGGGTAGCAACCAATATTTTTCACATGACAGAAATAAAAACTGGCATGCTTAAAAGGCCTAAAGAAAGGATAGAGGATGAAGGTGGTCACTGACTAACAATAAAGGTTTGACAATATACATTCTCCAACAAGAAGCAATACTACTTAAATTATGTGATAGTCCTTTACCAACATCGTGGCATGCCGTCCCAGTTCTGATGTGGGTGGCACTGAGTTTTTTTAATCTTCAAGCAGTAGCTTAAGATTTATCTAGTCGTGTAGGCACTCATTAAAGTGGTGCTTCTGTGCCTACAGATTTGGCATTATTTTGCCCTGTTTCACAGCTTTTAAGCTGTTTATGCTTTTAAGCATGTTATTTTTAGAAGCTTTTATTTATTTATGTAATTCAATATAAATTGATTGTTTTTAGTTTATCATAAACTGCTTTTAACTGTTCCATCTGAGATCTGTTTTTCAATGTTGGGTTTTCTAAATAAATAATAAAATAAATAATACATGGCAATAGGAGGTACCGTCAGTAAAAGAGGTATGAGCATGTTGGAATAAGCATGCAAAACAGAAAGCATATTGAGTGCATGACTGGAGAGGCCTGTGGGTTCTTAGAATTTGTTATAAATTCATTGCCGCTTCAGTTCTTGTTTATACTTTTATTAAGAAGCATATTAAAGTAAGAAGCAAGCAAGAACAGTTTTGTCTTCTTAGTTACTTGCACTGTATTCGGTTGTGTTCCTCCCTTTTTGCCTGAAGTGATTAGCCAAAGTAAGCCATTTGCCTTTTAAAATACAAAGATAATTTTTTTACTTTACTTAAGATTTCAGCCTAAAGCACCTCCAAATATATATATTTGCATGATATGATGCGAGTTCAAGGTATGTGTGAATGACCCCAGTCTAGATACTTTCCAGGAATTGCTGTGCTGAAGAATTGTGTTAAAATAATCAGCTGCCACTCCATTGTTGTTAAGATCCTCGTGTCCCATTCTGTCAAAGTTTGACTCTAAGGAGCTCAGAGATTAACTTTCCTCAGAGGTATTAACTACCCTGGGTAAAGACTTTGCTCAGTCATGGCTTTATGTAAGCACTGACACTTTTAGTTCCAATAAAAACCCATCTCATGCATGAAAGTGAAATGCAGATTCTAGGTTTAATGAAGCATATGTATAGGGCAAAAGAAAAAGCCATGACTGAGAAAGGAGTACCAAACGGCTTCACTAAAAGTATCTACAGTCCGTCCCCACCTTCTTCACAGATCCACCGGCATGACCCTGATTGCAGGCAATTAGCTCAAATAGCAGCAATTTGCATTCCTGCCAGCCACCTCTCCCCCTCCTTTCTTGACATGCAGTAAATTATTGTGGCAGTCACACAGGATCAAACGATGAAACCATCCTTGGATGGGGAGGGGGGAAGCCTGACAAAATTAGATTAACAGGGGAGCCACCTAAAGATCTCACCAGTCCCCTGGGACCCCCAGGCCTGATGACAAAGCTGATAGAGGAACTTGAGGGACTTCCAGAAAATAAGTAGGAATGGAGCTGACCTCAGTTCGGGTGGTAGAATGTTCCATAAGGTGGGCACCATGGCAGAGAAGGCCTGCCTCCTCAGGCCCTCCAAGTGTAGTTCCCTAACTGACGGGATCCAAAGCATGCGTCTTCTGCCAGATCTGATAGGAAGGGCAAATGTAATTGGGGAGAGGTGGTCCCTCAATAATAATATCCAATAATAATAATAATCCCTCAAAAATATTCAAAATAAAGCTGTGCAAAGGCCCTCCTGGCCATAGCCTCAATTTGCTCTTCCAGCAGAAGCTGTGAATCCAAGAGGGATCCTGGATTGTGGATGTTTTCTGCATAGGGAAGTTCAGTTATAGCTGGGGCTAAAGTCTACTGAAATATGTTGGCTTCTGCATCCATACTCCCTCTGTCTTGTTGGCACTGAGTCTAAGCCTGTTTTAATTCTCCTAGACCCTCACAACTTTCAGGCACTAAAACTGAACTTCATCTATTATTTATACTCACCACCAGTCTGTTTTGATTACATGTTCGAAAGGTCAATTAGAGCCTTGACAGAATTGCTTACTAATGCCTTGAGAAACTCCCCAGGTATCCTCCAGAAATCGAGATCTATCAGATGTCTGGGTGGATCAGACAAAAGGATCTATCCTTCCTGTGTATGTGAAAAACAATGTGAGTTTTCCTGAAAACTATAGGCATCTGTAGGATTGCACTGAGGAAGGGAAAACAGTAATAATATTGTATTATGGCAAGTCATCAGTTGGGTGTCTAATTAATCAACATTATTGCATTATTTGTTTTATTCTTTGCTGATAGTTTGAAAGGATAATCAGTATTTGCTGATGAAATAATAATAATAATAATAATAGCCAGCAAAAATATACCTTTATCAAGTAGAAAAAGGATTGTACATTTATCAACCTTCTCATCTGGTTTAAAAGAGCAATGGAAATAGATTAGATGACCTTTTGAAATTCCCTTCTTCCCTAACATCCCAGGAAATAGTTGTATTATAATGACAAATGGCACAATGTAATTTTACAACAGTGCTACCTATAGTTTATGATTCTGAAAATGTCTTTCAAAAGAAATATTTTAATTTTTATTCATGGACTAGCAGCTAAAAGTCCCAGGGAAGACAACATGCTGGGTAGCATAAGATGACATCAGCCATTTGTTTGTCTGTATCATCATGTCTAGAGGCAGTCTCGGCTCAGAAGTTTATCACAGCTAATGGTTATCCATGGACCATCATTGCACTTATCTAATAATATAGTTCTTGTAATATTTTATTCTGGCTGAATACAATATGTGATTTACTGCTCCAGGAATGAACTCTGCAATCATGGCATGGCTGAAAGGAGGAAATGAAAAACATTTCCTTCTGTTTTCAACTAACCATGATTTGTTATAATTTATAAACTGTGATATGTTTGCCATGTTTTATCCAAACAATCCCATTTCAAACTGTGGTTTATAATTTTGGCTTATTCAATTAATAATTGAAATTAAAAAGAGAAGAAGATGTTTCCAATCTCTTCTTTGTGGATATGACAAAGAACCTGATATGAAGGAAGAGCTGGCTCATGCATCTTATTTGTTTATTTTGACAATTGTTTATGTTATTCTCCTAGCAGAAAAATAACAAAAAATGCCAATCAACAAAAAAATTCCAACCCAAAAAATCAAATACCAGAACATGATTAAAAAACAGCCATCAAGTAGAATATAAATAAAAAGGTGTCATCATATGAATTCACAAGACAGACTAAGAAGCATATTAGAGGGAAAAGGCTATGGAGTTAAGTCTTAAGTTAAAACAGGCCCATGAAGATGCAGATCAAACTGTGGGAGAGAATTCCAGAGCCATCAAGAGCACCCTCTGTCTTGGCAGCCTCTCTTAGGGAAGTCCCACATAGCAGTCCTTTAGCCAAATGTCATAGTTCCCAAGATACAACAGTTGGTACGAATTATTCCTTGGGTAGAGTTGATACAATGCATTGAACTCAACTTGGAAATCTATTGGGAGCTAGTCCAGCCTAGCAGGATAAGTGTCACTTGCTTCCTTCTGGAAGCACCCAGCAGAAGCCTGGCCACTGTATTTTGGACCTTTTATAATTGAGTTTCCTTCAAGAGCATCCCCAGTAAGATTATAATTATCTAAGGAGGAGGAAACCAACATGTGGGGAATGGAAGCCAAATTAGACCTCTCCAAAAAGAGGCACAATTGATAGATCACATACCATTAAAGGTAACCCTTCCACACCACTGTGCTGACCTGACGATGCAGGGACAGAACCAGACCAAGTCAGAACACCTCCAAATTGCAGACCTCCCCTTTCAGGGAAAACATATTCCCCTCTAGAATATTCCCCCAACCACTTAACCCTTTGACTTGCCAGAATTCAGTTTTAACTTTTTAATTTTTTTTTTAATTCAATTTTAACCTCATCAATGTCAGCCATTCAGAGCAGGCCAGGTCAGGAAATAGACACCACAAGAAATACTAGAACTCTATTGACACAGATTATAATAACAGAATCTTGAAAATCTGACAGTAAATTTCCTTCCCTCCCACGTATACCAAAGACAGTAAAGGCAGTAAATTCAATCTTGAGTTTCTTTCTCAGCTTCCCTGTTTTCCTGGACTGAGCTCATATTCTACTAATAGTTGCCTCATATTTTCTCTAAGGTAACCTCTGTACTCCTCTATATCAAGCCCACTATTGCATCCAAGCAGGAGTAAACCAAAGAGCTTGGCACACTCAGTGATGAAGGGAAGGCAAAGTAAATCTGGGTGTCACCCAGTCCCACAACTCCTGATGGTAGCATCCAGTGGCTTCATATAAATGTTAAATAGAATGGGGACACAATTATTATGTAATATAAGTTTTGTGATAATTATTACATTACAACATAGAGAAAGGACACAGAATCCTCACCAATAAAAAGAAAACCCATAACAGCAGCTGCAGGAGGCAGCCCAAACTGGAAAAAGCACAGCTGATATTCTCTTACAGTCTTTTTCAAGAAATGCAGCCTATTGCCAGTAGTGCTAATTTCACTCTAAAATATAGCAACCATTACATGCAGGTACAGTGATGTTTGTTCTGTCCAGTGAGCGAAAATAACCAAATTGATGGATGCAAACTGGATATATTCCCTATATTGTACTCTACAGATCAGCTGCAGTTGTGCACGGAGGAGATTATAGTTTGAATTCTTCAGCTTCTCCAAGTAGGACTGGGAAAGATTCATGCTCGAAACTGCTTTAATCTGTCATGCTCCCAGATCAGACATTCCCAGAACATCTGATCAGACCCACATGCATGAATGAAGTCAACACGTGTCGAGACTTGCGAGTCAATAGAAGTGGGAGGGGGGAAAGCCAGGAGTGTGAAAGCATCTTATTTGGGCTATCTCTGGCCTCCAGGGTCAAGCTGCTGAGCTGTTGGAGACATCTGCACAGAATTGAACAAACTGGCACAAGAAGGGGGGCTGCATACTGAAGAAAGGGGAGGGGGTGAGTTCATTGGGCTGTTTAACTTAGAGAAAGCGCGGGAACTTCTATTCGCAACTTTTTCACTGTATTGCATACCACACTCCATTAAAGATATTTCTTCTTCAATCATGTATGAATCAAATTTAATGGTAAGCTGACTAGGCAGTCATCACATCATCAGACAATACTGAGTTTGGTGACCAATGATCTGACTTGGTAGTAGGCAAATTCTATGATCTACTCTGTATGCCTAGACTACTCTTGTTCTGTTCCTTCTCATTCCTACCATCTGGCTCAGATTTGCAGGTACCGGTAAATTATCTGGTAGACCAGCAGCTAATGAAATGTCTCAGATATCCAAAATGTCTGGAAATAGAGCACTGAAAATTGAGTGGGAGAATGTGTTGCGTCAGAAATGATGTCTATTAATTGGAGGGGGCACAGTTGCAACAGAGAGCATACCAAAAATAATAATTCTTGATGCTGCTTACACAATACACTGAGATTTTAAAATTCCAGCTGGAGAGGTGGCTTTATGCAGCCAGGAGGGTGGGGAGAGTTTCAGGAGGCTTTAATTATCTAATTTAATAAGAGGGTAATTTATATTCTGTAGTGAGTTAAGTTGTGATACTAACTTCTACCATTCCAGTAAAAGATTAGCCTTAGGTGCTGAATGCCACAAAATAAATAGTTTTAAAAATTACAAGGAAAAGTTGATGAATAATAAACAGCAGTTATTCTAGTCTACTGATTTATATTTACTGAATCAAAGAGATAAATATTTCGCCTACTTCAAACATATGTTTAAATGAAACATGTAATTTTCATTACAGTTACTCATTTGTACTGGATTGTACTTAGAAACTCACAAATTCAGTTTGTTTGTTTATATTTTATTCAATTTATGTGGCTGTTTCAAGTAAGGACTCTGGGTGGTGAATACAGTTACAAACATCAATATAATAATTCAGCATTAAAAAAAATACACAGCAACAAAAAAATGGTTTCACAAACAATGAGCAAAAGCAGGGTAGCTTACAAGGCGAACAGATGTAGTTGTTACCTCTTAAAGGACATGTTCCAATGATACATTATTTTTCTTTAACAATATTATCTAACCTGTACTAGATCAGTGCAAAATTCCATCTAGTCCTGCCCTAGATAACCAACAAGACATGGATTTAACAGCACTTTCCCTTGTTGGAGATAATATAAAAACATCATTATAAATTGCCATTTATAGCTTACTTTTCCATGAATTTTCCTAATATTTTAAAGCATCCAATGGGCAGTTATCACTATATCTTGTGGGAGAAGACTCCACTGTTTGTCCACGTGGTGTGTGAAGATGTCTTTTCTTGTTTCTGCCCTGAATCTCCCACCATTCAGTTTCTTTGGATGATCCAGATTTGGGTATTCTAAGTGATGGGGAAACATTTCCTATCCACATTTTCCACACCATGAATAATTTTATCATGTCCTCTCGCAACGTCCTTCAAAAGTGAAATGGCCCAGCTTGAACTGTTCCTCACAGGGAAATAGCTGTAACCTCAGAATTATTCTGGTCACCATTTTATTCAGTGCAAAAGCACCCTGGTTTTTGTTTTTTTGTTTTGTTTTTACCATAAGTTTATAGTTGAAGCATATTAATCACTCTGGCTTAAGTTTGCTTGTGAAAATGCAATTAAGTGCTAAATTGGGGAAATTTGGGGGTACAATGGCAGAGTCTTGATCCAGATCCAGCATAAAAATTAACTGCCACCTTCCAATGAATGTAAGAACTACCCTTAACAACTACAACCAAATAATTGTCTCAAAAGCTTTCTTTGTTTTTCTTTCATATTCTGCTGAAAAGTATTTAGAGAAAATGTCTGGGATTTTTTATTAGAATAGTTATTCAGACAAATATTTGCTTAATATTATTCTGGGGAATGTTTATAAATGTAATAGGCTCTTTTGAATTAGGCACAGTTGTCCTGGAGAGTTTTCTCTCCTGTATGACTAACTCAGTTCTAGGAACCGAAAATTGATGAGGGAACGTGAGGCTGACTCTCTCTTCGTGTTGTATTACTAAGGTGAATTTGCTGCTTCTAATGATGAGATCCCCTACAGCCCTAAGGAATATACTTGATGAAGTAGCAGGATTCCCAGAATGTCACATAAATGTCTTTGGTTGAATATAAATAGAATTATACAGCCTGTAACAGATGACTTGATCATAAACAGGATATTAAAAGTATGGGATAAATACAGAAGAAGTAGTCCAGACTCATTGTGTTGTTGTTTATTCGTTTAGTCGCTTCCGACTCTTCGTGACTTCATGGACCAGCCCACGCCAGAGCTTCCTGTCGGTCGTCAACACCCCCAGCTCCCCCAGGGACGAGTCCGTCACCTCTAGAATATCATCCATCCATCTTGCCCTTGGTCGGCCCCTCTTCCTTTTGCCTTCCACTCTCCCTAGCATCAGCATCTTCTCCAGGGTGTCCTGTCTTCTCATTATGTGGCCAAAGTATTTCAGTTTTGCCTTTAATATCATTCCCTCAAGTGAGCCGTCTGGCTTTATTTCCTGGAGGATGGACTGGTTTGATCTTCTTGCAGTCCAAGGCACTCTCAGAATTTTCCTCCAACACCACAGTTCCAAAGCATCGATCTTCCTTCTCTCAGCCTTCCTTATGGTCCAGCTCTCACAGCCATATGTTACTACAGGGAACACCATTGCTTTAACTATGCGGGCCTTTGTTGTCAGTGTGATGTCTCTGCTCTTAACTATTGTATCGAGATTTGTCATTGCTCTTCTCCCAAGGATTAAGCGTCTTCTGATTTCCTGACTGCAGTCAGCATCTGCAGTAATCTTTGCACCTAGAAATACGAAGTCTTTCACTGCCTCTACATTTTCTCCCTCTATTTGCCAGTTATCGATTCTGAATATTTATTTTCCCAAAGATGAATGTACCAAAAAGAATGATCATGGAGAGATAATACTTTGTATAGATTGTGAAATTTGAACTTTAAGCAAAAAAAGATGAAAACTTTTTAAGACTCTCTTTGGAATCGCCAGAACCCCCTTGGTTTCAGTATCTACAGTATAATATTAATCTAATGTTAGGTTGAAAATTCTTCAGTTTTATGCAGCTTGTAAATCCTGTTCTATTCTTTTTTGTTAGTTTGCTAGACTGTTTTTCCTTTGTAGTGCTTTAACATATCTGTTAAAAATATCTGTTGTACACTCAGGAATGACAGGAGTGCTGTCAACATTGTTCTGGGCTTTACTCCTCATTTTGTCTGCACTTACGGTTCCCCAAAGTTCGAGAATTTCTGCAGAATACAGATAAAAACTTAATTATTATTTTTATTGTTTAAAAAAAGAAATATATTTGAAATGAAGAGTAGTGTTGTTTTTCTGCACACAGAAAAAGATAAAACATTAGAATGGTATCACGATTGGCTCTTCTTCTGTCATGCTAATGATCTATTTTGACTTTTATCAGGCACCATCACCATAGCAATTAAAAACTGTATTAGAGAATAGTCAAATAACTTTATATTCAGCAATGTATCATCAGCCCTTAATATATGGTAAAATACCATTCCTGTATTTTTCAAGTGCCAGATTGCCAGGTTGGGTGTTGAAAATTTAACATGACTGGTTAAAATACAGTAAGTTCTGGAGACTACATGAACAGTCTGAACAGTCTTTGCTTGCAGATGCCCAATTTTTAAATATTTCTCTACAATTACTTGCTGTATATGAAGAGCTGTATTTAAAAAGTTACAAAATTTTATATGTACTGTGTTGAGTCTAGATCATACATTCATTATCTGAGCATTTGACAATGTACACAGCGCAGTGTATTCTTAATCGTATAGGATTCATTGGGTGTTATCTGGAAGTGTCCATCTACCTTGGAACCGGCACTTCTGGAAGAATGAATTCTTCTCTGCTGCAGTTTCCAAATACCCACTAAATAAGTTTCAGAGGATTACAATCGAATAGATTTGAAGGCATTCTGGGGGACAAAAGGAAAGAGAAAGTTTAATTGTACAAGTCCATTTGCACATTTGAAGTGCTTGCCTTAGATATTTGTTAATTAGGGATCAGTCTTTGCCTTACAGAATCACATATTTTCATGCTATAGAATATCATAGATCTATTTCATTAATTAAAGTATCTAAAATGCTTTTCTTTTATAGGGAGGTTGATCAGGATTCTGATGGCCGTATTAGCTTCAATGAATTTGAATTAGCAATGAACTACGGGCAAGAAAATTTGTCTCATCTTACCTAAAGTGTATTTTGTTGTAAACAGCAGAAGAAGAGCTACAGTAACACTTTCAAAAAGCTGCAAAACTGTTTTCTTCATAGTTAACAAATCTATATATGATCTGGAAACAAACAAGCAAACCTGTCTTTTCAAATGTCCATGAAATGTATTGTTTGCCATTAATTACTTCTTTAGTTCTGGTTCCTCTTCCTCAATAAATGTGCAAAATCAATTGATACAGCTTATGAACTGCATGAACATGGAAAAGGAAAAAAAAATGAAAAAGTGGTTAATTAAATGAAAAACCCACTTCGTTCTGAACATGGAAGAGAACACTTCATTCCCAGAACTCTGTCATTCCCATTCCAGGCCAACCACAATCTGGACAAACTAAATCCAGATTTCCTATTCTGAGTTCAGATAATCAGGAACTGGGATTGGATCTGGATGTTCTGTAAAAAGGAAACAATGGGATTCAGAACAATTTTGCCTGCAAAATCTGGACAACCAGTAGATAGTAGCAAAGAGATACAGAAAGCTCTTAGCTCCTTGCTGTCATCTAATGGTCATCCAGATTTTGCAGTCCAGATCCAGTAACCTCAGCTATAGCCTCTCAGAAGAAACCATTTGCTCTGGGCTATTGGTATTTTAATTGAAAGAAATGTGAGGAGAAACTGCCTGGTTCTGGGTTGGTTGGTTTTTATCTCTCACAAGACAACCCTTTCAATCATAATGCAATCATTACCTTCTCTGTGGCTGGAGATTACACTTGAATTGCTAAAGAAAAACTGCAACAAGTGAAAAAAACCCCAAACTCATGCATGCCAAAATGCACTATGGACTGAATCAACATTGCAGAACAGCATGAAAAGAATACACCGTACATGCGTAACCCTGCAGTTAGCGGGTCACCCAACACAAATATTTGTATTTTTAAATGTACTATGAAGTGTCCACAGACAAAAGAGCCAAAGCAAGAGAATGCAACACACAAAGTGCTGGAACATAAATGAACAACCACCCTGAAGGCAAAACCGCCCAGAGTCAACCAAAGCAAAACAAGCCATCAGCAAGAATTTGGGGGAAATAACTTGAATATTACAGTGGTGATTGCTTGCTGAGTTTAGCTGTGCATGTGCACTTTGTGCATGCTCTTAGCTGTTACTGCTTAGGGACACTTGCTGTATTTATATCTCAACATTAGAAATCAATATGAGTGGATGTGACTTCAGAGCCAGCACACCCTGTCTGAACCACCTGGGTCAAGCATTAGGGCTCAGTGTTAAGGTTTTCTTGGTGCCTGGGAAAGAGGTAATTTGGAAAACAGTGCAAGTTCAGAACAGCTGCATATTCTTCTCTTATCTAAAAAACAGCTGTCACCAGTACAAAGGGTTGTTACCAATTTTTTTTTAAAAGTCCACCCTAACAAATTCAGCAATAAATTGAATCCTAATGGTTAAAATATTGACAAGATTTCTGTAAACTAATTCCTTTTCCCTTTTAATAAGTCTATTTAAAGAAGCCTCTGTTAGAATCTTGGTTTGGGCTGTCACGAGTTTGACATTATCGATATCAGCATTACCCATATATGAAGGTCAGATCTGTATAACAGCAGAACTGTACCTGTGGAGGTTGTGGCTTCTGCCTCTCGGGAGATTTTTCAGAGGCAAGACTTAAACCATCTCTCATAGATCGTTTGTTTTTTCTGCACATTGCAAAGAGTTGGACTAGATGAGTCTTGCAGCCCCTTCCAACTCTACAATTCTATAAAATGCTGGCTTGGCACCCAAGTATTTCAGGCAGTGCGTGACTCCAGTGTGAAGTCAGCCTGCCAAGGCTCTGCCATCTTTGGAGCCCAGTTTCTGCTGGAGTTAACCCCAGCACTTTTCTTAAAAAAAGAACCACGAGCAGAACCTAGTTCAGCATGACTATCTGTAGTTAAGAAGTTTATCACAAAGAATGGCCCAAGAAACCAGCTTGGCAATAGGTCTCCTCTACTGAAGTTCATGCCTGGTCATGTCACGCACAGCCAGCTTGAGCAGGTTGGCAGGATTCCATGGGGGTGTGGGGTGCAGCTTCCAGAAAGAACAGGTGTTGGGGTATGTAGTACTTTATCTGGCATTGGTCTAACATACAGTAGACTTCCCCTTTACACTCTAGTGGACATAGCCAGCAATCTTATGGCAATTGCCTGTAAAAGTGTTGGTGGCAACCTCAGTCCCAGTGGAGATGATCCTGGTGCTGCCCCCTTCCAAGCCAAGACCTTCCTACAAAATAATCAGTTGAAGTTTATGAGTAATGCAGCCAGTGCCAGTAATTTTTGCATGACAGGCTGCTTTCCCATGTTTGGCATACTGTGTGTGACCATGAAGCTGTGATTAAGGTTTTGCCCAGAAAGACAGCCCTCAACCTTGCAGATCTTGGCTGTGTTCACCTCATCTGCGGTAGTCACATCCAACAGCTCAGCATGAATTATCAGTAAACTGCCTGAGTCCTGCATCTTGGGAAGTGCTAGTGATGGGGAGATTAGTGCACTGTCTACCTGGACTGAACCAAACCTCTGAGGTGAAGTGGACATCATTGTCAGGCCTGCTACTCTCATTTCCTGATACCTGCTCCCTGTACAACTTGTCTGCTGAAGGGGGCACATCAGAGGATCTGGTTATCAAGGAAACTACATGGAGGAAGTTTCAGAATCTGTCTAGTCATGCAAAGCCATCATCTGCATGATAGTACTGATTGTGTCTGATGCCTTCAGATCACATGCTGCTTGCTGGCTGATAACTGATTTAACAACTGCACAGGGGTTTTGCTGTGCTTGAGAGCAGTTACCTTGCCTCTAACTGGCAACACAGGTTGCCTAGCGCTGCCCGGTGGGAAGGATACCTGAAGATGCCAGAAACGGTGCTTAAACATTCCCAAGGTTGAAAGATGCCAGGGGTCCTTCCTGCTGCTGACCTGAGACTTAACGGTGGATGGAAACAGTAGTTTCACCTACAAGCTTGAAATGCTCCCATACCCTGCTGCCCTTGGGCCTATGGCATGCTTGCTTTGGTGGAAGTGGGTAGCCTAACTGGTGCCTCTGGGTCACTAATTCCACCAATATTAATTACAAGGAGAAAAAATGGAATTTCTTGTCAGTCAAAAGGTTGTGCAAGTCCTTATTTTTGTCTGCCTTTGACTTTACTTGTGTATCACTCTAAGGATATAGTGTTTTAATGCATTCCTACTTTGGCATCTTGGGCAGATTTTCAATTGTAAATTTCCTGCAATCATAACAGTTGTCGTAAGTATTACTATCCTATGGGTTTAAGTGAATTGCTACTTATATTTCATGGCAGAAAGAGTAACATGAAACTGTTACTCTATTATCCTCAGTTTAAGCTTGATTGAAATTTAGGATTTGTTGTTCCTGCATTTTTCACTCAGGTCTTACTTCACTGTGGAAAAAAACCTGCAACGGGTTAGATCAGAAGGAAGCCAGAGAGCAATCTATTTAGCTTATTAACATCATATTGTATTTGTGCTTGCAACACTGAAATGAATGAATGTGACAAGGAAGAATCATGGAAGTAAATAGAATTCTAAACAGCGAATAATGAAATTAGTCCACAGGATTAACATCAACATGTGCAATATTTTACAACAGAGGTAGAGTGTGGATCAGCTTTCCCGAGTCTGGGAGCCTTCTAGATGCGTGGAATGATATCTAGAGTCTTCATAAATGCTCATGCAATAAGAGCGCAAGTTAGGGAAGGTTGGAAACAGTATTTTTCCACCAAATGCAGGAAATAATAACAGAATTGGGGATACAGTATAACATGAAATAGTAAAGACACAAAAAAATGGATGCAGATTTCAGTTGTTACCAATATTGTAAAGGTAGACATGCTATTAATTAGTAATATTTTAACATACAGTTCTAAGAAATTATTTGAAAGTTAGTGAGTTAGTGTCACCTAAATAAAGAAAAAGTTTATTAGGGAGAGTTTACACATTATTTAAAGAACAAAACCAATATTATAGACCTATCAACAAAAATGGGAAATTCATTTATGCTGATTTCAGTGAAGTCTTAGAAATAAACTAGGAGACAGTGTTCTTGTTCTTGTTGTTGGTTGGGTGCCTTCCAGTCAGTCTTGACTCCTGGCAACTTCATGGACTAGTGCCTATAGCTTTCTTGACAAGATTTTGGAAGTGGTTTGCCATTGCCTTCTTCCTAAGGCTGAGAGAGAGAGTGACTGGCCCAAAGTCACCTAGCTGGCTTCACATCTAAGGTGGGACTAGAACTCACAGTCTCCAGGTTTCTAGCCTGGTGCTTTAGCTGCTTCACCAAACTGACTTTCCAGTAAGTATTTATATGTACACTCCCTTATAAATCACATGTTTAAAGAACAATTTTTATCAACACATTTTTAAGTAGCCTCAAAAGTAATACTATCAGGATAGTATGAAATAGTATCAACATCCAATCTATTTGACTGAAAGGACTCAGTAAAAGATCAGGTGGTATATATCCATATACAGATGATGTATATTTCAGTGAGAATGTGTTTTAAGTTCTATGAAGAAATAATAATAGAAAATATTAGTGAGATATATTTTGATGTGATCCATTCATTGTTGGCCTGGGTTACATAAAAAGCTAGGTAGTCAAGGAATGATACTAATTTATTAACAGTTGCAAACATAGCAGTTGGTTTTAAGTGGTGGCAAAAAAGATGTCCCACCGATAAGGCAATGGCCAAAGAGGTTCGGGGAAATGATATTTATGTTGAAAATTAACACAAACAGGTAAAATTGTCTATTTTTGTTGTATCTAGATTAATAAGAAGCATGAGGTATGAGGTATAACCACTTGATTTATTTTAAGCCTGTGTGAATTATATACCAGTATAAATAACTGTGAATTATGAATGCTTACAATAGAAATATGTATGAAATCTGATTTTTTAAATTTATTTACTCATCAAATTTGTCACCGCCCATCTCCTCCCACCAGAGACTTAATATATATAATCATATTGGATTTAAAAATAATTAAAATAGTTTATAATTAGGGTTTTTAATGGGGGAAGGAGGGAAGGAAGGAAGGAAGGAAGGAAGGAAGGAAGGAAGGAAGGAAGGAAGGAAGGAAGGAAGGAAGGAAGGAAGGAAGGAAGGAAGGAAAGTTGGTCAAAATACTAGTTTCAGAAATCTTGTTCTGGAATTTAGGAAAAATATACTGTGCCCCGCGGGCACAGCTGTTCAGTCTGCCATGTCCCCACCGGAAGTCCCAGAAAAAATATACTGTTTTAAAATAGTGAGTAAAAAAAGATAAGCTGAACTTCAAAGAATTTTGCTTGTTAAGAGATAATCAGAGGCATTTTTCAAGCTACCCATTACTTGCAATTGGATGAAAATGTAGCATATAACTTGAGGGACAATGTGGAGAGATTTCAGGATAAAAAAGTCTGTCATCATACTGATTTCTTTTTTCATGAGAAAAACCCAGCAATTTGCTCAAAAGAAAAAAGTAATCACATGCTGCTTCAGAATCCTTAGAAAGCTTTGTTATGTTTATCTTCTTACTACTATGATATTTTTGTCTAAAAGTTCTATTTTATTTTGTAAATTATGTTATTACTGTATGCAGTAAATGTTTTATAAAAATTATCTCAAGTATTTTATTTATTTCTGCCATATTTCTGATTCTGAGGTGCTTAATATGGTGTGTTTGGTAGGCCTAAATGCCATACCTATGAAAACATTTTCTAAACAGATAAATATAGTAAACTCACCCTGCAAGAATATATAACAATTTTATGTGCTTTGGTTACTGACTCTGATATGAAAACCACATACCAGGAAGGTTCATCAAACATGTCAGGACAGATATTTTTGGAGAATTCCAGCTTGATCTGAACGAGCTAGCATCCTCATAGTAATTAGCACTTGATTAGAATATATTCAGAGGATGCTGTCTAAATTTAACCAACCTATAAAGCCCCTGCCATTTTTTCAGGATCCCTGTCTCATCTCTACACTAAAAGCAGATCATTGAGGACTCTCTTTTTACTTATCAAGAGCTAGAAATTATTCCAAGTGTTGAATCAGGCAACTCTTTCCAATAATCTTTTCAGCCTAAGAATAGAAAAATTTCTTAAACCCAGTACAACACCTCATCCTTCCTGACATTCAGATTACATGATTTCCATTGCTATTAGTGAGCTGGGATTCCACGCTAATCATCACTTGTTCTTCCATTCAATAAATTGATGCATACCTGCATTGCAGAGGTTCATTCACATTTTCTATTTAATGTCTCTCATAAGATTTAAGAAGGAATGGAGAAAAAAAGTCCTGGAATCCCAGGTAACTCTGGGAAAGATTTCTGCCAGTAATCTTGGTGAGCTGCCTCTGCCAGACAATGTAAACTAGCAGTAAGCCACTTGGCACCCTCCAGATGTTTTGGATTAGAGATGCCTTTGGTATTGGCCATGCTGGTAGAGGCTGAAGGGTATTGGACCCCAAAATATATGGAGAACACCAAACTGACACCCTCTGCCGTTGGTAGGAATGAGCTAGGTAGCTCAACAATTTGACTTAGAATAGGGCACCTTCCTATGCTTCTATGTGCATGGGAAGGAAGGAAGGAAGGAAGGAAGGAAGGAAGGAAGGAAGGAAGGAAGGAAGGAGCAAACAGTGATTAGAAGCTCATTACTAATTTGCTTGATTTTCTTTTAGGCAAATTAACATGCTGCCACAAAAGTAATTGGGCTTATTTTAAAGTCCTCTTGTTGGTGCTTAGGTTTGCCTTATGGGACTGCAGATAGAAAACTAGCATCTGGTGTTTGAGGTTGCTGGGGATTTTCACCGTATTATCTGTAATAGCTCAACTATAAATAAACAAAATGAATAATTAAATGAGTACTAACATAGCGTGAATAATAAATTGTTCAAAAACATTCTCAGCAGAGGACCTGGTGCTCTATTTTGTGTAAAATACTTTGGGTTGGATTTTGAGACTAGATTCTCATTAACAGTATGGCCACGATGCATGATTTTGTCAGTGCCGAAAATTTACAATGTAATCATTCAAGGCAGTTCCATTGCTGCTAGATGAAAGCATAATTACCTTTTATTGTAAAAAGAAAAAAATAATAATCTGCCTCATGATGGAATCCTTAGCAGCATCTTCCATAACAGCACATACAAGCAGTAGTGGCTCAGTTCACAGCTGCAGTAAGCAAAAACTTAAAAAACAATACCATCATTTAGTGCAACATGAGAACATAGCCAAGATTTGTCCTCACAGTATGCTGAATAGGGCTGTGCATGGTTTTGAAAATTATTTGGAAGAGGTGGTTTAAGAAGAGGTGAGAGTGTTTGCTCAGTGCGTCTTTAAAGTGGCTATAGTTTTTTTTCAGGCTCCCACTTTAAAGAAATGCTGTTTCTACGATGTTGTGAATTCTGAAGCACCTCTTCCAAACCATTTTTGAAGCATGTGCAGCCATAAAACCGGACTACACACATTAAACATAATTTTGATGTTCTGGAGTCATAAGTATAATGTCTCTTTCAAGGAATTTCAGGTTGGCATATGTAGATTTTCTCCATCCTCACAACATGTGGCAGGTTAGGCTAATGGCCACTGAAATATCTGTATGGCTAATAAGAAATTTGAACCCCCATTGCCAGGTTTCAGGTACAACTAACCACTGAACTATATTTTCCCATGCAAAAGACTCACAAATTGTCATTGAAAGAATACAACAATATGTTTCTAAAAATAAATGGAAATAAATATTTTATAGGAAGATAAGAACAACCCTATTGGATCAGACAGGAGCCCCATCTATTCCACATCCTTTTCTCATGGTGGCCAACAAAATGTATTTAGGAAGACCACAAGCTGCACAGGAATACAACCATGGTCCCATGCTTGTGTTTCCTAGCAACTGTTATCCAGCAGTAGCCGGTTTCTAATAGCAGATGTCATATATAGTCATTACAAGTAACCTTGGAGATAAAGTCTGGGTTTTAGTGTGGCCCCAAAATTGCACCTACTGCTGTTCTGGTCCTTGGATGTCTACCCACTAAAAGAAAACATACAGGGGATTGTATTTATTTTGGGCATACTAGATATATTCAGAAACATTGTTAATGTCCTTGGCACAACTCCCAAGCTTTGTGTTCTGTTATAACCAAGGTTAGAATCCTTTACATATGTACATGGGAGTAAGTCCCATAGAACTCATCAGAATTTACTCCTGAGTAGATATATATACAGTGGTGTTTTGAAGTTTGTGAACCCTCCACACAAGTCCCAAAACTAGATAAAAGGAACCCAATTAAACAAATGAATCAAAACCATTATACTTGTTAATTTATTTTAGCTTTGGATCATTTTCCTCAATAAATGAATTGTGTGGAGAACAAATAACATTTTACATCATATTTATGCAGAAATATTGAACATTCAAAAGAGTTCACAAACTTTTAAGTACCACTGTAGGATGTTGCTACACTACAAGTACCTACAACTGAAAATCATTATATACTTCTCTTTTTTGCACTCATTTCCCTTCTCTTGCTATTTCCCTTGTGTTAAACTATATGTGGCCAAAGACTTCACTTCTTCTTCAGAAGCATGTTGAGTGCCATCTGAGTTGAGGGGCCCATCACCCAGCACTATATTCTAATCATTTTATATTTTCCATCCATGTGAAGGATTAGCTGGCGGGACAAATTTGCCATTGCCCAGGGTATGCCCGATTGTGAGATAGTACAATATTTTAGCTTAAAAAGCAAAACTCACAATCTTCAAGGAGGCTCCTTCTGTGTATAGGTTGAGGGTTGGAGTGCCTAAGTGTAAGACTAATATGCTCAGATGGGGATTGCTGATGGATAATAACACGCCATGTGAACGTGGAGAGATACCGAATTTGGCCGACCTGCCGATTATTTATTTATTTATTTATTTATTTATCTATCTAATTTGTCCCCGCCCATCTCCCCCCTGAAAGTGACTTGTTTTGGGCCAATGACAAAGCCAAGAAGGTGGCGTCATATTGGCAACTTAAGGTTTGATCTGGATACGAAAGAAGAAGAAGAATGAGATTTACTTGGTAAAATACAGGAGTTGTAATGGTTGCCTAATCCCAAATACTCAGTCTCACAAGCTCAGGCTTAAAGATAACTGATTTATTAAAGGAATAGTATGCAAATACAGAGAAAGCTGAGAATGAGCAAAAGCGCGCCAAATACAAACTTAAAAGCCTTGCCTTCAATCCAGTCCCGCCCCAAGCACCCGTCAGCACACACCCCCTCCCAGGTGCTAGGAACCGTTACACACGCCTGGGAAAGTAACCTTGAACAGGAGTGCAAACCCAAACATACATTCCAAAGTTCCAAAACAAAACAGAGCGCAGGAATGGAAAAACCCAGCCATGAGCAAGACGGGTATACACGGAAAATGGTTTGACATGTGAAACGTTACGATGTTAACAGAACATTGAAATGGGGAACATGACAGGAGTGGACTAGCATTGCCTTCTCCTGCACAATATGAAATGATGCCTTTGCCATCATGACCACAGTGATCATCTACCTCCAGTGTCTTCCTATATCACTGTTGCCCAATATAGGTCCCTGCTTGTTTTATCTGGTCAGCTGGGATGACCGTCATGCCTTGGGTGACCCTGCTGTGAGTTATATATTCTTGGTATACCCTCCTGGCATCTTTCATTCATCCTTTCCAGAACCCCTCTCATGCCATGATGAGGCAGCATAGCAGGACTCAAAGGAGGGCCTGGCTAATTGCAAAACTTAATTATACATGACTGGATCTGAGCTAGGACAGGCTCTTTGATATGATTTCAATCAGTTCTGCCATCCCAGGCAGATCTCAGAAACCTGAGAGGTTTATTTACTCTCTTAAGGGCTGTCATATATGATTGGTAGACTGCATTCAGTTTATTATTCAATCCTATACCAGATGATAAAACACTGTGATAAAATCTTATCTCTTGGGAGGATCTTTATTCTTAGAATTCTATCTACCAAATGGAGCAAGTGATTTACTGGTAAGCACAGGTAATCCTAGCAGGATTCCTACAGGAAATCTCAGTTAATGAGAATTCTATAAATCTCTTGGTGGAACTTGATAGTTCTGGGTTGTGTTAGGTGAAAGATTTCTTGTCTTTGTGAAAGCAAAAAGCATAGATTCTAAGCTCAAGTGCAAAGCTGTTTCTCTATGAAAACATATCTTTCAGTCAATATTTATTTGCTGAAATAGCAAGAAAGCATTTTGCATACTTACTTGACAATTACAAAAAGGAGAGAAAATCAACTAATCAAGTGAAGTTAAGGTGGAGGCTGGAGACAGTGCTTAAAATCTTCTTCAGGGGAGGGAAGGAGGACTGCCTCTTTCTAATTTTACCCAATTTTGAGGGGTATCTAATTTTTGTCCTTTTAAAAGTGTATTAAGGCTATTCTGGGACTTGCATTAGAATTTGTATCGCATTTTCTGCCTCAGAACAGCAAGAACATATCCTGTGAAGTTTGGGCAGTCAAAAGTTGATAGTGTTATCTGAAGGTTGTCTATCCTTGTTGTAGGATGACATTTTGGGGTGGCGGGACTTTGCTGCCAGATTGAAGTAACAGAAGGACAACAAAGCTATCAACTTTTGCTCTATTAAATGACACATATGGATAACGTACATACAAAAACAATTACAAATGTTCCATTCCTTCCAAACATGTATGAAGGTACCTAATCAAATTGAATAAAGAAATGCTGATAAAAGGAGACAAGGATCAACCCAGAAATTTGTTCATCTAGAACCTCTCCTTCTTCCAACACATAAAAACACATGTACCCACAGAGCCTTTGCCACTAATTGTTCTGTGGCAAGGATCCCTGAGGAGAGAGGAAGGAAGGTAGGTGAGGCAGGTCAGGACCAACTTCTTCAGCTGCACTCTTTTCTCCAGCTTCCAACATAAGTTCACCAGTTGGTCTGTGAGAAAGATGATCTCTCTAGCTGTCATGTTAGTTGGTCCTATCCATGATCTAGGGTCAGATACATCTCTGAAGAAAGTACTGGTTTAAAAAGAATCATACAGAACTCATAATTAAAAGTGCAGTATTTTGCATCAGTGGGTTTTCCAGTCAGTTACAGATGTAGACAACCTCCTGACATAAAAGGATAGATGTTCCAAATGTCAGCTGCTCTTTCTGTTAATGACATAGGATACCTTTTAGGTGCTTCTTACCTAATTAAATCACTGTACGGTTCTTGTTCTCTAAACACAAGGTTCATTGGTTAGAGTTGCTAACTGAGGCATTGGCAGTCTTGGGGAAGATAATTCCTGTATCTGATTAAAATGGCAAGGTCATGTTATAACCAGTTCTACATTTGTGTTGTAAGAATATGGCCTAATAAGGATTGTTACTTGAATGCATTTGTATGCTGAACTAACAAAAGATGTCTCACCTGCAATCCAGTTTGCTTGTTAATCACATCCCTCTGCAGTCGGGTTTTAGCAAACCTAAATGGGATGTGAAGTTCAATCTAAATAACTAACTGGCAGATGTTTCATTGTTGACAAATATAATGAATTTCTATAAGCCAAAAGAAAGTCTACAAGCTTAACAGATAAACTTCCTGGGTTTTATTTAGCATTGCTCAGGAGATACTTAGGAGTGGGCTTGTAACATCAAAGTGAATCTATTCACAATCTGTTGATAGTTCTATGGATCTAATGATGCCTGCTCTGATATGTTTTTTTAAAAACTTAAACAGTTTTTTAACTTAAACAGTTCTGTCGCTTCCTTGATCCATGTTTCTTGTAGGCAGTACTCCTCACAACCAGGAGATCTAGTGGGCACACATTTGCTTCACTTTCTCATAGTAGTGGCCTGCTGCCTACCATGACTCCCCTCTTCAACCTCTTGCAGGACATGAATGCATCTATTCTGCTTTTCAGGATTATGTAATCCTGTTTCCTTTTCCACATCCACTGGAGACTCAGAGTCTGGTGGTTTTGTTTTGCAAGTGCCTAAAGCAGTTGTGTAGAAAATGACTCTCACTTCTGGTTGTCACTCTCATTCATGGGCTTACTCCTTTGTTTACATTTCCTCCTTAGGGACATTTGCTTCCTCTGTCATCTCCTGCTATACTGTAATCCATCCATTGTTTAATCTGATAAATGACCATGCTCTCTCACCAGCTGAAGTGTAGCCACTTACTGCCCCAATCTTTAAACACCACTGCAAGTCCACACCAGCTGCAAATATACATTTGTTGAATAAATGGATAAATAAATAAAATATAACAGGTTGTTTTCACTCAGAAATGCAAACATACCACAAGCTTTACCAGTCACAATGACAGAGACCTGTCCATTATCTTCACATTTTTAAAGCACTAACAGTCTTTTCTCCCCTTGTTGTTCCCTTCTCAGACATTCAAATTAGCAAGTTCACACTGTAAACGGAAAAAATTGTTAGGGATTCCCCCTTAAATAAACTTGTTGAACTAACTCTATCAACAACCCCCATTAGCTCTCTTTGCTTGCTCATTGTCTCACACCCTGGAACCTGGCAGCCTTGTATTTCTCCTACTGGCCCTGGTTACCCAGGGGGGAGCAGCCACTCAATCATCAGCAGTGGGGGATTGGCAGCTCTCAGGGACCATTCCTTGCAATCAGCAGCCATTCAGAGATGATCTTTTTACCTATCACAGTGAGCACACAGTCCCTGAGAACCCACAGCACTTCAGAAGGAGTCTGGTTGCACCTTTTCTGACTAACAAAATTTAGTCAGAAAGGCATAAGCTTTCTTGAGCTGATGAAGTGAAAGCATATATCTTTTAATAAAATTTGTCAGTCAGACAAGGTGCTACCAGACTTGCTTGCTACCATAGACTAGCATGGCTTTTCTCCTACAATATCCACAGTTCTTCTAGTCATTCTTCTCTCTTTCTTGTCTCTTCCAAACATTGAGTTCCACAGGCAGATTTTTCTTAGCTGTCCCTATTGCCTTGCTCAGTGGACTTGTTTCCTGGAACCTGGGTCCCTCTATTTCCACCTACAATCTTTGTTTATTCAAAAGGAAGCACCCATTTAGCCACCTACAATGGGCAATCCCCAATTCTCAAGACACACTTCTTGCAAACAATAGCTATTTAGAGATGACCTTTCCATCCCAGGCAGCAGAGTATACAATCCTGCAAAACTCTCTGTTTCTCTAGTCACTCTTCTCTGTTTCTTGTTTCTTTTTCCTGCTAATGTCACTGTTTGTTCTCCTTATTTGCTCACTCAGTTGGCAGATAGAATCGATTATGGCCAATGGTTTGATCTGCCCATCAGGGCCAGGTCATCACTCAATTTCCCTGACAGTCCTTCCCTTTCACTATTTCAAGGTATCCTTTTTTCCCCCAAAAGTGTTGGTCAGTAGCTTGTGTGGAAATATTACACATCCCTAATTTGCTGACCTATGCAATTACGAAGTTCTTTCTACAGTGAAAAGTATCACTAGTGTAATAGGCAAGGTATTCATTTGGGTCAAGTTGAAGAAAGAATACCCACAGCTATTAATGTAACTCCTCCCCTTCCCCTTCCCCTTCCTCCTCCTCCTCCTCTTCTTCCTCTTCCTCCTCCTCCTCCTCCCCCTCCCCTTCCCACTGCCTGCATCAGGTACTAACAGTTATGAAATACCAGTGACAGTTGTGACCCTAAGGAAAAAATAGGATACCTTGAAATAGTGAAAGGAAATCTGGGCAGTCTCACACCCTAGCCCCACTCAGAGCTTCTCTGGTGCAGTTGTGTTCTGGGCAGTTGAAGCACCTGGAAGGAAAAGCTCTGATCTGCGCTTGAACATTGGGCATCACATCTGAAATTAATGCTCCAATACCATAGGCAAAAGCATTGCATGCCAGTAAGATTGCCAACTGTGAGATACAATGTGTTAATACTTATTTTGAGATGATAAGCTTCTTTGCCTTGAAAACATCTCTAATATTGCTTAATTTAATTCTAGTGTTTCCCATCTATAACATTCAACTCATGGGATGAAGTATTATTGCCAAATTAGGCAAACACTTATAGTAATAATTAGGGTGAGGATTTCTATGACATGCCATATTTTTTTGGGGAACATTTATTTGAATTTATAAGTAAGTTAAAACATGTTTTAGAGTAATCTGGTGAGAATTAGTTGTTTTTATTTTGCCTAAAAAGTCATATTTTGGCTTTTTAAAGATGTTATGTCATATTTCTGCTTAATTTTGTAACAAATGTCATATTTTGGTCATATTTTGGTCATCAGCAACCCTCCTGATAAGTCAGCAAGTTTGAGCCAGCAAAGAAAGTGAGAATTTGCCTGTTTTTTTCTCTTTTTCTTATTCGCTCCCCAACTCAGGGAGGGGTGTGTGTGTGTGTGTGAGAGAGAGAGAGAGAGAGAGGTGGGAACAAAGGCTTCTCCCCTGACTAGGCCTGAAAAATAAGGTGAGAATTTGCCTGTTTTTTCTTTTTCTTATTTGCTTCCCAACTCAGGGCTCTCTCCCTCTCTCTCTCTCTCCCTCTCCCTCCCTCTGTCTCCCTCTGTGTGTGTGTGTGTGTGTTTGTGTGTAAGAGAGGGAGAGCAACCTTTTTTAAAATGACTTCAGCAGGCAGAGGCTTCTCCCATGACCAGGCCTGAAAAAAGAGTGAGAATTTGCCTATTTTTTTCTTTTTCTCATTTGCTCCCCAACTCAGGTGGTGTGTGTGTTTGAGGTGGGTGGAGTCACGTGAGAGCTGCAATCTGATTTCAACATGCCTAAAAGTAGATGTTCAGCAAGTGTGAAATTATGGTGTCTTGTTCAAGAATTTGGCGAGCAGATTTTCAGTAGCGATGGTGATATTTTGTTTTGTAAATTGTGTGAAGGTAAGGTATTGGCCCCAAAGCATTTTAATATTCAACAACATTGTGACACCGTGAAACACAAGAGTTGTTTAGCAAGATTTACCTTCACTGAGAACAGGCAACATCTCCTTTTCAAGAGAGCTGCTTCTTCAACTTCAGGTTCATCAAATACCCAGTCAGAATTTTGTAAGGATCTCAGTACAATGATGGTTACTTCAAATATTCCCTTAAGGAAATTAGGTAGTGGTAGTCTCAGGCATTTTTTGGAGAAGTACACCAGTCACCTGATTCCAAATGAATCAACTGTAAGGAAAAAATTACATCTCTGCCTGCTATGAAGATGTGTTAGGAAAGAGAAGATCTGCTGTTGACAACAATAAGATATGGGTTTCAATAGATGTTTCAAGTGATGTAAACGGAAGATATGTAGCTGGTGTTATTATTGGCACTCTGAAATGTGACAAGCCTGGTGAAGTATTTCTTCTAACATGTGAAACTCTACACAAAGTAAACAATTCCACTATTGCTATGCTCGTTGATGATTCTATGAAACTACTCTGGCCAGATGGTATAAAATGGGGAAATATCCTTCTCTTTGTAACAGATGCAGCTCCATACATGACTAAAGCAGCCAGGGACTTAAACTACTTTATCCAAAAATGATCCATATCACATGCCTTGCACATGGTTTACACAGAGTGGCCGAAGGGATTCAAAGCAACTATCCTGATGTAGATAATTTCGAATGGGAAAAAAATGTTCATCAAAGCTCTACTTTGAGTACAAAAGTTCAAAGAAATTGCTCCTACTTTGGCTCTCCCTCCCCAACCTGTCATGACACACCGGGGGACTTGGCTGGATGCAGCTATGTATTATTTCACAAATTATGCTTCCTTGCAATGGCTACTTAAAGAATTGACTGTTGTGAATCTTCCTCCATCAAGATTGTGCAAAATTCCTTTCCTGAAACCTTGGTTGGAAACTTGGCATATATAGGGTCTCACTTGGATTATCAAGAGCAATCACCCACCATGAAACTGTAGGAATGGAACTTCAGTGATGCACTGAACATTGTAAAACAAACTGAGAGTGATTTAAAGCAAGCAAAGGGGAAAGTAGTTGAAAAAATTAGTGATAAACTGCAAAGAGTGCTGCAATCTAATCTGGGTTATTCAACCATTTGCAAAATAAGTAATGTTCTAAATGGACTCGAAGCAAAATTTGAAGACTTCAAGCCAGAATTTTCTCCAGATGAGTTTGTTTTTTTTCAAATTTGTTCCTATAACCTCTTTGTGATGTCGAACAGAGTTTCTCCAGATACAAGAACATACTGGTGGACAACAGAAGGAGTTGTGAGTTTGATAACCTCAAGATGCACGTGGTCATCCAATGCAATTCTGCTGTTAATGAAAACTAATCCAGGGATGACCATTTTACTCTCAAAATGTTCATTTGATTCCTTCAATACTAGCACTTCTGCACTGGAAGTGAAGAAGAATAAACCTTTTAATTTGTGTGTATGTGTATGTGTGTAAGCACAGATTTTTAAAAATTGGGTGCTAATTTCAGAAAAATTGTAAAGTCATATTTTTGCTTTAGAAGTCATATTTTTGGTTTAATTGGTCATATTTAAATAGTTTTACGGTCATAAATGCTTGCATATTTCTAACATTTTAGGTCATAGAAATCCTCCCTCTAGTAATAATTAATAAATCCAATAAATGAATTAATCTTTGCTAAAGTCTAGGACAAGGTAGTCAACATTTTTTTTTAATCCATTCAATTGTGTCTGATTCTTGGAGACTGCTTGGACAAGTCCCTGTAGTTTTCTTGGCAAGGTTTTTCAAAATGGTTTGCCATTGCCTCCTTCCTAGGGCTGAGAGAGAGTGACTGGCCCAAGGTCACCCAGCTGGCTTTGTGCCTATGGCAGGACTAGAACTCCCGGTCTCCTGGTATTTAGTCTGATGCCTTAACCACTATGCCAAACTGGCTCTCATATCATAGTATAACAGCTTCTATATTTTCTGGCATTACATGTTGCCTTTGCTATCTATGATATGTCCACATCACTGCTTCTTTGAAAAACTCACATTTATCATGTTTAATCTATAGGTCACATTCTTCCAGATTCTTAAAAACCCAAATCAGGTTTTGCCAGTTCCTGTAGCTGCAATGCTATCAGTGTATTTTTGTTTGTTTGTTTGTTTGTGTTACCAGTAAGGAAAATTCCTTGGCTCCATCTATAAAGTAAGCCTATGCCAGATCTAATTTGCAGAACCTCTCTCCTCTACCAAGGATAATAAAATATCCTCAATCTGAGATAAGGAATAGCATTCTACTCAAAGCATAGGGTTAATAATCACTTTAAATTCACCACAGTTCTTCAGGGTTTCATTTTAATTCTCAACAAGGACATTAGGTGTCATCCAGCCATTCTAGTCCAATTTAATAAATGTAGCTATTTCCTCTAACTGATCCAGTTCCTTAGATGCTACCTATCTGACAGCTAGTGATACCTGCTGGGCTTTCCAAATATGGTTTTGCTCCATCTTTCAGATTGATGTTGGTCTTACTATCCTTCAGACATCCAGTGCCATTTTGAAATCCTGCCCTGCACCTGAGAAAAGTTCTCCTTGCTGTTGAGATGTACAGCTCCTAACCCCATGGCTATTTCTCCCTCCTGCTGCCTCTACTCTACTTATAAAACCTGAATTGCTCTGCAGTTTCCAAGGTCTTCTATGAAAAATATATTGTAGCATTGCCACTATTTCAGCAAAACCTTTTTTTGCAGGGCTTATCAAGACAGCTAAAACTCTGCAGAGGACAGCAGGCCTTTAGCATTATACAATGCAGCACTTGCAAGTAGAACAATTTGAAGTATCATGCAATATAGATTGTTGCTTTAAATGCTCAATATGTACAGGCCAATGTTCTACACTATTATTAAATTAATTAATTTGATTCTTCTGGATTCCCATCATTCAATCTTTGTGAGGCTGGTGTGGTCACATCACATTACATCCACCCAGCCCACCAGAGTGGGGAGGCAGGGTATGTTGTGGGTCCCTTCAGTTAGGGAGGTACATCTAGTGGGGCCAAGGAAAAGGGCCTTCTCCATGGTGGCTCCTTCCCTTTGGAACATCATTCCCCCAGATATAAGATTGGCCCCCTCCTTGGTCCTGTTCCGGAAGGCCCTGAGGATGTGGCCTATGTTTAATAAATAATAATAATGGCCTGTGTTTAATAAATAATAATAAATAATACTCCAAATCTTTGGGCTCTGTCCACGCTGAGATGGTAGCTTGAGTCTCTAGTGATTTATTGTCCTATTCTACCAGATAGAAAATCCTGCCAAACTGAAAGGCCGTGGGAAACGTTCAAAGATAAACCCAAGAATCAAGGTGGGTCTGCTCTGGGTTTCTTCAAAGGAAAGTTCAAAGCCTCTAAACTATGCATGCATTTTTCCCCCTGGATAGGGGCCCCTTCCTGCTCACCATCCGTACTCATGACATCCTCTTTCACTACTTGAGGCTGGTTCTTTCCCCCTAACTGAACAGTTCCTGTCTGGACCTGCAACATTCCACACATCCAGCCCTTCATTTTATAGATAGTTCTTGTTTAGCGACCACAATTAGGACTGACAACTCAGTTGTTAAGCAAAGCAGTCGCTAAGTGAAACTGCGACTGTGCTTATGATCTTACTTCAGCTTTTCTTTGTTTTATGGACCTGTGAAGGTCATAAATGTGAGGATTGGTTGCAAAGTTACTTTTTCATCACTGTTGTAACTACGAGCAGTTGCTGTACAAGGCAGTCGCTAAACAAGGACTACCTGTAGCAGCACAGGTTGGTGAGAGCTCTTATCTCAGTAAATGACACAGTAATCCTATCTTCAGATGCTAAAGAGATACACCTTCCTTTTTTTCTTTTTTATACTCTCAAATTAGAGAACTTATAGCTGATAATTTTCTCTTGGTCTTAACGCTAGAGGTCTTACCTCACTAGAGGACCCCCCCCCCCCTTTGAGGAGGGTTTACGGCTTTTTCTTGTAAATTGTTATATTTCCTACTAACCACTAGGAGACAGTAGCAAATATGACAGCTTACAATCCTATCCTCATTGCCACTGTATTTTAGGGCCTTCTTCAAGGTCTGGAGACAGGAACAACTCTGAAGTTATGTGCTAGTTTTTTAGCAAATATGTTGCTTACTGGGTCATTGACTGACAGCTAATGCAAGCCAAAGAGAAACTACTATGGTTCCCTAGAGACTGGTCACAGAACAGATATAACCCTTTCTCATTTCCGGTGTTTTGACTTCTGATTTTTGATATTGCTTGCAAGTGGTAGGAATTGTGTCCTGAGAGACAGGATGTAAACCAGTCTTTTTCAAACTTGGCAGCTTTAAGAGGTGTGGGCTTCAGCTCCCAGAATTCCCCAGCAAGAAAAACACTGGCCTACCCTTTTCCTGAATTTCTCCCCACTTTGCACCATATTTTACTCACATGCAGGAATCAAAAGAGGCAGGATATATCTGCTTGCTAAATAATCCCACAAAACCTCTTCAGAAACAGTAATTTATGTTGTGCTACACTAGAGAGGCCAGTGCCTTCCTCCCTTGCAGTAACTGCTTTTAAGTTGCAAAGAGAGAAAAAGAGATTTTGGCCTTTAATGTGTTAGCATCAGTATTTTTAGGTTTGGTTTGCATAGGTGAAGGCAGAAGCGCAACTTGACTTGTATTAACTTCAAGAAAAATCTTAGCATTTGTTGGTCCACCGATGTGCCACCTTTTGCACTGCAGGAAAGAGATGCTGAGGCTGGCTTGTACAATGGTGTGGTCATCCTGGAAAATCCTGGCCCCATGGCCTCTGTCGCTAACAGACGGTGCCCGGCTAGGCTTAGAGGAACACCTCCACTTCCAACTCTTAGAAGTAGCTGCAGGGAAACCTGTCAGTCTTGTTAAATACATTCATGTCTGCCACCTTGCACTAATCTACAGTAGTGGATGTCAGTAGAAACTAAAACACAATTAGCCATGGATTAGTATAGAGGCAGAAACATGTTCAAGAGCAGTACATTTCTTAAGCTGTGTCAGCTATGTTGCTATCATGTGCGGAAAAAACAAGAGGGACAGCCACAAATTGTGTACTCTCTTTCCAGGTAATTTGCTTTAATGCAGCAGATGCCTCTCCATTGGTGGCAGATGAGTTGCTTGTCACCAGCTGAGTTCTTCAGCCTTGAGTTGCTGGGCCAAAATTGGAAGGGAGGGAGGGAGGGAGGGAGGGAGGGAAGGGAATGTAGAAGGAGGGTTAGAAGCCAGCTGTCAAACTGGCTCACAATGTGATGCTTAGGGTAGGTATAAATGGTGGGATCATTAGTGTTTGGTTCTGAGCTGCTGAGCCTATCCAATTCTAAGGCTACCTTATCTGGGCTGCAAAACTCCAATTTACCTTTAGATGGCAGCAGAGAGATGGCAACCCTAATACCCTCCAAGTGTCTACATTCTCCCTAGGGTTTGGAAGAATGGTGACAGTCACACACTCACTGCAAAACAGGGCAAACTGGATGAGAAACTCAACCTTGTCTTGATGTTATTGTTATTTGTTCTATTTAATGGCAATTACTGGCCCAGGATGCGAACTTTCTACAGTAAGAGAGAGAACAAGCAACACATTATTTTCCTTCACTCCAATGCTTATGGAGCTACACCTGGGGAAAGAATTCAGAAGGCTCCCCCTCCGGAGTGGGAGAGGCCGTGGGGTAGAACCACTCCAAGGGTATTCTGCCAAGGGTCCCTCAACTCTGGGAGCTCCACTGGTCTTCTTCCTACCAGCTGTGAAGTATTTTCCAGAACTTCTGCATTTTCCAAGTGGAGGTTGCTGCAGCAACATCCTGTCCCAGATAAATCCTGGGGCCCAAACAGCTGACATCCATAAATTTAATCTGATGGCTTCATACCTTGCAGACTGTTTATTTATTTTTCTTCTCATCTAAAGGGATAGTTCTGAGTATCCTTATTTGATACCCATTTTATTAATAGAAGATTTATCTTCCCCGGTGAGCTCTTCTTTATCTTCCCCCGGTGAGCCAGCTAAGGGCAAAAGGGTAAAAATGGTAAATTTATTTGCCATTTAGCCAATTCTCTCCTATCTGCAGTTTAGGACTAGCTCCTTCCTTTGCAGTTGGGACCTCAGAAATCAATTAATTTTTAAAGCCATGCCTAAGAGCAGAGCAAAGCAGAGCAATCTGTGAGCCTGCTGGCTAAGGTGACCCAGAACCTGGGAGTTGAAGTCCACACACCTTAAGGTTGCTAAGTTTGAAAAAACACTGATGTAAACTATTGTAATAGAATTAATAATTCTAATATGTAATATTTTCTGTAATGATGATTTCATTATGATGAGATAATGAAAAGTTATTGGGAAGAAAGCCTGAATCTTCTCTCACAGTTCCAAACATTTTAAAAAAGTGAATATGGTAATGCTGTTTACCATCTGCATCAGCTACTTTGGAGATTAATTATTATAACCAGTAGTGCCATATCAAATGAATTTTAGCTCATTAATTTTAGTATCTAATTCAGGGGATTAGATTTAGGACTTTACTGCTTTAATTAACTGTAATATTGATTGGGTTATATTTTGTAAATTTTGTAAGCTGACTAGTGTCTGCTAGTCAGTGGACAAATCTTATAAACAAACAAACAAACAAACAAACATTAAGTATGGGAGAGAAATGTTTTACTCACGTTGCAATAGTCCTAGAGCTAAGCTACACCAACATAAAAGTTCCTGGTGCAGGAACAGGGGGGACAAGCACACAGTGCAGCAAATTATAATGGAGGAACAACTGCCAACAAATCAATGATACCCCTGAAAATGCCACCATACACTGCCCATGTACCATGTGATCACAGAAACAGTCAACCTGTGTTGCTAATCTGGTGGACCTGGGTGAACAACTGAGAACAATTTGCATTGCAGGAAATAGTTCAGCTTTCCTTACCACTGTGGGGATCTCTTGCCCTGCTGGTGGAGTAGAGTTTATGCTAGCTGTTGCTCTCTGAAGCCCTGAGGCAAGGGTATCTTTGGAGTTCTAGACAGAGAAACATCAGCATTCTTATGTGTGTTGTGAGGCCAGGTAGTTTTGTGCTAAAGCTCCTTTTGTATTCAAAGTATGGTTTCTTCCTGTTTCCCATCCCATTGTGGGTTCTTAAGTATGTGCCACCTGAAGCATGAGAAATATATAAATACAGCGCTGCTGCCCTACAATCTGTCCTCTACCTTTTGTGGTATGCTGTGGAATAGGATTGAGGTTTTTTATATTATCTGCTTTGTGGGGACATCGTGGCTGGCAGTTTTCCAATTTTATTTTCCTGGCTTTGAAAACAAGAGGAGGAACATAATTTGCACCAGATTTCGGTCTTGTATTATAGACAGCTACAGAGATGACCTTGGAGAAACTATGCAGTGCCAGTTACAAAAACATGTCTTAAGCCTGGGAAATGAAGAAAGCATAAAAAGAAACTCAAACTCCCACCCTTATAGTCCCACATTTGGCTATGTCCTGTTCAGACAATGAGATGGCCAGGCAGAATACTAATAACATTCTTTATTGAACAAACTATTTACAATAGTAAAAGTTCTGCAATAGATTAGAATATGTAGTTATTCTAATCAAGTCCAACCAGGTGGCAGAGGACATGCAGACAACACTGCAGGGTCAGGCTGGGGCAAGGCGGCAAGGCAGAACCTGGCCACTTCTCTGATGGAGGCTGCAAGGTTGGAAGGAGCTAGAGTGTGTGCCAAGGAAGAGGCTGGACTCTCAGGTTGGTATCCTGGCATGCAGGCTGGATCAAGGGGGCATGCAGAGGCAAGGCAAGGCTTGTCTGAAGTATCTAAGCAGGGCTTGGTTCTGTAGACGAGACTGGACTTGGCTGGAGCGTCTAGGCAAGGCTTGGTTCTGAAGGCAACGCTGGACTTGGCTGAAACATCTAGGCAAGACTCAGACCTGGAGGCTAGGCTGGACTGGATTAGAGCATTTAGGCAAGGCTTGGATCTAGAGGCAGAAATGGACTAGACTGGAATATCTAAGCAAGACTCGAATCTGGAAACAAGGCTGGACTGGACTGGAGTGCTGAAGCGAGGCTTGGATCTGGAGACCAGGCTAGACTGGGCTGGAGCACTTGGGCAAGGCTGGGATCTGGAGGCAAGGCTGGACTGGACTAGAACGTTTAAGCAAGGCTGAGATATGGAGGCAGAGCTGGACTGGACGGAAGCGTTCAGGCAAGGCTGTGAACTGGAGGTTTCCCTGGATTGCGTTGAAGTGCAGTGACGAGGCTTGGAGCTGGACGCGAGACTGAGCTCACCAGGAACAGTGGAGAAAGGCTGTACAGGAGTGACCCGAGCAGGAGGAAGCAGGCCTGCAACCAGGGTCTGTGTTACCCGGGGCAAGCATGGATTCTGCACCCATTTTGGTGCCCCCCAGTGCTCATTTTGGTGCCCCCCCAGTGCGGCTCCTGGGGCACATGAGCCATTCCCCCCCCCCCCCAGTTGTGGCCCTGGGAGGAAGTTCCACAAAGGCAGAAGACACTGGTGCTGGTTCCATGCTGGCTACAGGCAAGGCTTTGGATGCCTGTAAGGACTCTTCCACAGATGCTATAAGCTCGAAGGAGTGGTTTTCTCCAGCAGCTTGCTCTTGGTGCGCCTGCCTTTTTATTTGCACCTTTTCATGCCATTTTCCCTTACCAGCCAATCGCGCTTCTTTCTCTTTTGTGTGCTTCTCAGCTCTCCTCTCTCGAGCACTGATTGGATGCTTCAAATCTCCCTCCGAAGTTTGTCCAATCCTCTCCTGTGATTTCTCCTGCTCTGCTGAGTCACTTCCTGGTTTAGATTCTTCAAGACCCTGCTGATAGGTTTCGTTTTCCCCTTCTGACTCCGAATAAATTTTGTTTTTGGAGTCTGGAACAGGCTCAAACCTCACAGGCTACTCCAACTTGCTCTACATGGCCTGTCCTTGAAGACCCTCCAGAAGCTTCAACCGGATTGGAATGCAGCAGCTCAGCTAGTATCAAGCTCAAATCATTTAGGAGCTGTGCTTGTTGCCAGTCACCTTCTGGGTGAATTCATGGTGCTGATTGTTACCTTCATGGGCTGGGAACTGTGTATCTATGAGGCTGCCTGCTCCATGTGGAACCTGCCGGTTCAGTGAGTTCCAGGACAGGGTTTTGCTGGATTTCTGTGCCAAAAGAATGCCAATAACAGGGACCCTGGGGATAAACCTTCTCAGTGAGATCCCCTCTCTTCAGGAACAGCTTATTCCTAGATGTAAGATGGCCTTTCCTCTGTTAGTATTTCAGAGAGCTGGTAAGGCCTGGCTGTTTAGGAAGGCCTATGAAAAGTGACTATTCTCCTGAAGAAGTGCTGTCATTTTGTTGTTGTTTTGGGTTTATTGGATGTTTTTAACTGTAGTTATCAAATTGTAAGCTGCTCAGAGTTAACAGAATGGAGCAGAATAAAAGCTGGTGTAATTAATTAATTAATTAATTAATTGGGCATCAGAAACTCTGCATATTGCTGAAACAACAGCTCTTCCTAAAAGAGTTATGGTCGACATGCCACACAATTATCTGTCCAAGATACTAATGGACAGTGCTATGGCACATGATCACATTTGCAGTTTCATACACTTAGATGTAATTTTGACTTTCAAGTAAATACCATTATTTTTCATTGGTCTTTCTGTGGACTCTTGCACTGACCTGGAATAGAACATCCATTGATGTTAAACAATTTCTTTTTCATTTTATTTTAAGTAGATGGTGTGGGAATCATCTATTTATACTGGGGCCATGATCAGGCCCACAACTAGAGTCTGTATCACCCGGGGCAAACATGGATTCTGCGCCCATTTTGGCGCCCCCCCCAGTGCGGTGCCCAGGGCACATGCCCCACTTGCCTCCCCCCTAGTTGCGGCCCTGGCCATGATATACAGGATTACGAATCACTTCCTCAGACACCTTGATCCAGCTCAGATCTCCCTCTGCTATTTATGAACAAATATAACACACACAAAGTTAAAGAAGTAAATAACAACATCTTTATTTTGGCCCCTGGTCTGGCACCATGATACTACAAAACATCCAAACTGGGGCACATTTCTTTTATCTCATCCCTGAATCACCAGTAAGAGCATTTTACATGCCATCTAGCATGATTCAGAGGGCAGAACTTTCAGATCAAAATGAGCACTACTGCTTTTTAATGTTATCCACCACAGTTTTGATGGATCCAGAAATGCATTTAAAAGAGAAGTGGAACAAGTAGACTGTGTTTGGATACAGTTGATTAATGGCATATAGTTTTCCCTTAGGTACATAATAGCCTCAACATCCCCCCCACCCTGTTTTTTTTAGAGAAGAGCAGTAGTGGGGAATTTATAGCACTCCAACTCCTTCGACTACACCTCCCAGTATCTTCACTATTGGCCATGTTGTCTGAGGGTGCTGAGAACTGTTATTGAATTATATCTTGTAAGATACAAGTTCCTGACTCTTGTAGTAGAGGAAATCCTCTGCAGATATTTGATGGGAGTTTTGTTAGGCCAGAAATGTGCAACTATTTAGGCTGCGGGTCTTACCTGCTGTTTGAATAGTGTGCTAGTTTGTCAGGTTCATAAAACACACAGGGACAGGATAAAGAACTTTATGTGGCCATGATTGATATGATAATTGATTTAATTAAATGAAAATTTAATAAAATACAGAGAATATTGTTAGTTTCCATGTATGTAATAACTATGACCTCCTGTCACATTAAATGTTCAGTGGCAACCTCAAGAGGAGTTTTAAGAGCATATCCAAGGGTTTGGATGGCTGCATGCACTCCTGGATCCTCATCCTTGACTAGGGAACTATAAAGAACCTTACAAATGACCATATCATCTATGCTGATACTGGATTCAGCAATGTAGATTCATCAGACCAATACAATGTTAGGGCACATATTCTGAGACTCAATCATTGACACTTTGCTTTAGGTGGGAGGATCATAGTTCACTTATTGACACCATGCCATAGAAATGTTTGGTTACCACAGATATTCTTATTTATTTATTTATTTATTTATTTATCTATCTATCTAATTTATCCCTGCTCATCTCCTCCCGTCGGAGGACTCTGGGCGGTTTACAACAATCGATTAAAACCTATATTGTTAGATCGATAAATCATACACTGGACAAGTCTGTTCTGTTATCCTGTCACGCATAAGGCAATTATGAAAGGTTAATAACAGATAAATAGTTGGTGTACTGTATAGAGTTCAATTAACCTGTTCCATGGTTGCTGAAATACCAAACATATAGCTTTGGGGTGTGCAACACCCATAAGTTTGAGAACTATGCCAGGCTTTGGGCAACATATGAAGAGCCACAGTCCATATGGGGCCAGGATTCATTTTGGTAAGGGGTTTAAAGATTTTAAGGGGTAAAATAAATACCATAAGCATCTGCAAGGCTTAAGGGAACTCATATTGCCCCTTAAAGCCCAACCATTTCAATGCAAAATAGGGAACCTACTGTAGATGTTTGATCCGACCTTACTTGGGGGTGGAAGACACAAAAGCAATGCTGGTAGGTAGATTTGGCCCTTGGAGCACATTTTGTGTATCCCTAGTGTAATTGGACATACATGTTGTTCATTGCATAGAAAAGTTGTCACCCACATAGGCATCTCTTAGCAATAAATCTTGTGTTGTAGCCTAATGGATGCTTGATTACCTGGCTGCGTTTCACAGTCTGAACATGTATTTTAGGAAAAAAGCTATGGTGAATTTCTAGTGAGCGTCTATAATCTAGTATGTATGATTTTTTGTCTCTGTGCTGTGTCGTAAGTTTGACTATCCTACTTTAAGTAATTCCCATGTTTCCCCCAATTCCAGAGGAACAATGGCTTACACTTGGGGAACATTTTTTATATCTTCTTATTCAAACTCAATTATTTGGAAGAACTACAGATATTGAATTTTTGCCTCAAGCAAAAGAATGGTCCTTCAGAACCATATTTTTCTACTTCAAAGCAACCATATTTACCTTCAGAACCATATTTACCTGGAAGTGAGTCCCATTGAACTGAATGGTCTTTATTTCTGAATAAACATGCTGTTGGATAATCTTTGTTGATTTAATCAGGCAAATAATTCACTCTAGATCTGTTTAATTCTTTTTCTGTGTCTGCGCATTCAATGCATTCACAACTTTGGAATTTCTCAGAAATGGTAGTGGGGAGCTTAATGCTTCAGCTTCCCATTACATAAATTATGGAGAGGAAACACATTAATCCTTTAGGTCTGTGCATTCCAAACCTAAGTAGTAATGGAAGCTGTGATATATGAATAAAAAAGATTAGATGGCGCTCCAGTTTGACCTAATGACAGTTCCCATTTACAAATGGTTTAAAACAGCTGGACTGCAGCTTCCTTAGAAACAACTACTTTTTCTGAAAGAAGGTGTTAAATTTGTTTAGGTTTTGTCCCTTGTTAGCTGGTGTACAATTCAAAATGCTGCCCCTTTTTCCCCCCACAAATCTCAGAAACAGGAATATTTATTCTGCCAAAGTTATAGCTCTCCCTCTATAAAACCCTCTGATTTTATATCACAAGCATCTGATATCTGTTGTGATTCTCATCAGAAAAGTAACAAAACAAAAGAATTGCAAAAAAGTGAAATCTGAACTAAATATTCCATGCAAATGCATGCAGTAAATTCCAGGGGTCTGTTTCTTTTCTGCAAAGCATTGAGAGGAGAGTGAATTTAGAGTGCAGAACTGGCAGAAGGAAGGGTTGGATACCTTCTCCTTCCTGATTCTTTTCTAACATAAATTACAAGCACACTATTTCTTGAAGTGTTTGAAATCAGTTGTTAGGAGAGGCACTTCAGAAACATAATTCTCCCATCCTGATTGCCCTACAAATAGGTAAGGTTCTATTCTAGGCTAGGGAATTCTGGGAGTTGGATCTCACCTCCGAAAGGCACTCTTGGGGGAAAGCTGAAATAATCTCTCAATAGCCTACACCACGGTGGGCAATTTACGGGTTACATAGAGCTTCTCTGAAATGTTGGTACTACCCCCCAATTCCTCCCCCCACCCCCAATTCCTCCTCCTTTCTTCCTGCTCCAAATGTAATTGCCAATGCTGGTGACAATGAAATGTGGTGCCAAATTTTGTTAGCAAACCCCTTGGAAAAAAATATTTAAATATAATATTTGGGACTAGTTTTCTGAACTGACCTAGTCAAACATAATCTCTTATACCCTTCTACATGGCCTTTTCAAGACTGAGGGACACAGGAGCAATATTCACTTGAACATTCTTCCCACTTTCTTCCCTCTAATTGTTTTTCTCCATTTCTTTTTGTCCATTGAAGTTACCTGCCCAGTAATTGGGAATTTAATATTGAAATAACTCCTGCCATTGTATTTTGACTGATTCGTTTCTCCACTGCTTTGAATGAGACATTCCCAACTAATAATTTCAAATATTAAATTATACTTCAACTGCAATTCCTTCCATGTGTGGGGCATGGGGCAGTTGCCTCAAATCACCCACCTTCTTAAAAAAGTCCCACCTCCTACCTTCTCAGTTACACTGTTCTTACTGCTTACAGTGAAAGAAAATCAGTGAGTGGAAAAAGATCCACTGGGAGTTGAGAGGTCCTTTCCCTTATCTTAACCATCTCCAGCCCCCTGATGTTTGGATAAGGATTGTTTTGCAAGTAATTTTTTCATCATCTGATCAAGTTCAGTTATGAAGCCATATGTTAACAATGAACACTGACCCCATGTCCTGTGCCTTCAAGGATGGGGCTAAAAGGAAAGCAGACAGTATCTGTTAATAGAGGTAAACAAATTTCTGACAAAGCCCTTTGCTGCTTGTCCTTTGCCAGGAGCTTTTGTATACTTTGGACCAGTTTTCATGCACACCTGCTACCTGTGTCCCTCCTGAGTTTTATTGGCAGGTGTTGAAAGCAGCGGCTCACCCAGTGAAGTGCAGAGAACAGGCAACAGCCATTTGGCTTCTTGGCCTCTGCTACTTCATTCTCTCTGTTTGAAGCCATAGCAGGAAGGCAGAGCATCACACAGAATGTTTTAATCAGTACAAGATGGTTGTGCACAGCAGAGCTATTTAAAATGTGCCAAGCAAAAAGCAAATCAGTCCTTCATGAATGGATACTGGTCATGTAATTCCCTTTCAGGATAAACAATGTTCTTCAAAGCACAGGCAAGAAGTCAGAAATACTAAGCAAAATGATAAGAAAAACACTAAAATTGGTTACAGTTTCCTCTACCTCTCCATATCTTTCTATCCTTGCAAGCCAACTTTGCTTGCACCACTCCATACAATTCTTCATACATTGCCTTGAGTTCTTTAAACTTCTTGCCTCTTTTTCAGGATAACATAAAATTCATTTTTCCTTCATATATTTGTTCTGCAATCCTTGATTCCCTCTATATGATCTAACTATTTCAGTGTGCTTTCACATGAGTCCTTTACTTTTAAATTCAATCCACATTCATTCAGCATCCATTCATTCTTGACCCAATCCCTTGTGCTACCATACATTCTTCTTAAGTAGCCCATTTCTACGGCATTCAATTTGTTTCTATGTTTCTCCTGTCATACCCAGCTCTCACTTCCATATAACAAAATGGGAGAAAGCACTTCCTTTGTTGTTTATTTGTTTAATCGCTTCTGACTCTTCGTGACTTCGTGGACCAGCCCACGCCAGAGCTTCCTGTTGGTCGTCAACACCCCCAGCTCCCCCAGGGACGAGTCCGTCACCTCTAGAATATCATCCTTGCCCTTGGTCGGCCCCTCTTCCATTTGCCTTCCACTCTCCCTAGCATCAGCATCTTCTCCAGGGTGTCCTGTCTTCTCATTATGTGGCCAAAGTATTTCAGTTTGGCCTTTAATATCATCCCCTCAAGTGAGCAGTCTGGCTTTATTTCCTGGAGGATGGACTGGTTTGATCTTCTTGCAGTCCAAGGCACTCTCAGAATTTTCCTCCAACACCACAGTTCAAAAGCATCGAACTTCCTTCTCTCAGCCTTCCTTATGGTCCAGCTCTTGCAGCCATATGTTACTATGGGGAACACCATTGCTTTAACTATGCGGACCTTTGTTGTCAGTGTGATGTCTCTGCTCTTAACTATTTTATCGAGATTTGTCATTGCTCTTCTCCCAAGGATTAAGCGTTTTCTGATTTTCTGACTGCAGTCAGCATCTGCAGTAATCTTCGCACCTAGTAATACAAAGTCTTTTGCTGCTTCTACATTTTCTCCCTCTATTTGCCAGTTATCAATCAAGCTGGTTGCCACAATCTTGGTTTTTTTGAGGTTTAGCTACAAGCCAGCTTTTGCACTTTCTTCTTTCACCTTCATCATAAGGCTCCTCAGTTCCTCTTCGCTTTCAGCCATCAGAGTGGTATCATCTGCATATCTGAGATTGTTAATGTTTCTTCCAGCGATTCTAACTCCAGCCTTGGATTCCTCAAGCCCAGCATGTCGCATGATGTGTTCTGCGTACAAGTTGAATAGGTAGGGTGAGAGTATACAGCCCTGCCATACACCTTTCCCAATCTTAAACCAGTCCGTTGTTCCGTGATCTGTTCTTACTGTTGCTACTTGGTCGTTATACAGATTCTTCAGGAGGCATACAAGATGACTTGGTATCCCCATACCACTAAGAACTTGCCACGATTTGTTATGGCCCACACAGTCAAAGGCTTTAGAATAGTCAATAAAACAGAAATAGATGTTTTTCTGAAACTCCCTGGCTTTTTCCATTATCCAGCGGATATTGGCAATTTGGTCCCTAGTTCCTCTGCCTTTTCTAAACCCAGCTTGTACATCTGGCAATTCTCGCTCCATGAATTGCTGAAGTCTACCTTGCAGGATCTTGAGCATTACCTTACTGGCATGTGAGATGAGTGCCACTGTTCGATAGTTTGAACATTCTTTAGTGTTCCCCTTTTTTGGTATGGGGATATAAGTTGATTTTTTCCAATCTGATGGCCATTCTTGTGTTTTCCAAATTTGCTGGCATATAGCATGCATTACCTTGACAGCATCATCTTGCAACATTTTGAACAGTTCAGCTGGGATGCCGTCGTCTCCTGCTGCCTTGTTATTAGCAATGCTTCTTAAGGCCCATTCAACCTCACTCTTCAGGATGTCTGGTTCTAGCTCACTGACCACACCGTCAAAGCTATCCCCGATATTGTTATCCTTCCTATACAGGTCTTCTGTATATTCTTGCCACCTTTTCTTGATCTCTTCTTCTTCTGTTAGGTCCTTGCCATCTTTGTTTTTGATCATACCCATTTTGGCCTGGAATTTACCTCCAATGTTTCTAATTTTCTGGAAGAGGTCTCTTGTCCTTCCTATTCTATTGTCTTCTTCCACTTCCATGCATTGCTTGTTTAAAAATAATTCCTTATCTCTTCTGGCTAACCTCTGGAAATTTGCATTTAATTGGGCATATCTCCCCCTATCACTGTTGCCTTTTGCTTTCCTTCTTTTTTGGGCTACTTCTAGTGTCTCAGCGGACAGCCATTTTGCCTTCTTGGTTTTCTCTTTCTTTGGGATGTATTTTGTTGCCGCCTCCTGAACAATGTTGCGAACTTCTGTCCATAGTTCTTCTGGGACCCTTTCTACTAAGTCCAGTCCCTTAAATCTATTCTTCGCCTCCACTGCATATTCCTTAGGAATATTAGTGAGCTCATATCTAGCTGATCTGTGGGTCTTCCCTAATCTCTTTAGTCTGATCCTAAATTGTGCAAGAAGAAGTTCGTGATTGGAACTACAGTCAGCTGCAGGTCTTGTTTTTATCGACTGTATAGATGTCCGCCACCTTTGGCTGCAAAGGATGTAGTCAATCTGATTTCGGTGTTGTCCACCTGGTGAAGTCCATGTATAAAGCTGTCTCTTAGGTTGTTGGAAGAGAGTGTTTGTTATGCAGAGTGAGTTGTCTTGGCAAAATTCTATCAGCCTATGTCCTGCTTCGTTTTGTTCTCCCAGGCCATGCTTGCCTGTAATTCCAGGTGTCATTTGACTGCCCACCTTAGCATTCCAGTCTCCCGTGATGAAAATAACATCTCTTTTAGGCGTGTTGTCCAGTAGGTGCTGCAGATCCTCATAGAACAGCTTCTTCAGCATCTGTGGTTGGGGCGTATATTTGGATCACTGTGATGTTAGATGGCTTGCCCTGAATTCGAATTGAGATCATTCTGTCATTTTTTGGATTGTATCCAAGCACTGCTTTAGCCACTTTACTATTAATTATGAAGGCTACTCCCTTTCTTCTGTGGTCCTCTTGTCCACATTAGTAGATCTGGTGGTCATTTGATGTGAAATGGCTCATTCCAGTCCATTTCAGTTCACTGACGCCCAAAATGTCTATCTTTAATCTTGACATCTCACCAATAACCACATCCAATTTGCCCTGGCTCATAGATCTTACATTCCAGGTTCCAATGGTGTGTTGATCCTTAGAACATCAGATACGCCATTCACCACCAGCACCGTCGGCCGCTAGCCATCCTTTCGGCTTTGAGCTAGCTGCGTCATCACGTCTGGGGCTAGTTGAACTCATCCTCTGTTCCTCCCCAGTAGCATTTTGACCATCTTCCGACCTGGGGGTCTGTCATGAGCACCGTTGAGCTGAATGCATCAGCACAACGGCACACATAACAATACCACGGAAACAAGAGCAAGGGATTAAAAGATAAGCAAAGCGACGCACAACAACAGTCACAGACCCCGAGGAGAAGGGAATGACCCCGGCCGGAAAATCCAGTCAAAAGAACACAAAGGGGGAAGAAAGAGCAACAAAGACAGGGCGGATCACGAGGCACGCCTGGAGCTGTCAGCAGGAACGCAAAGGATATCGCCCAGGTGAAAGTAATCACCGGCCGGAGGAAGAAGACGATTACGAGAGAAGCCCGGGGCACCAGCAGAGGCCCCGCGACCCCTCACCTACCGGCAACGAAGCATACAGGACTTGGGGGGATGACACAACCCAAGGTGGGGGGGGGGCGCTGACCGGCGCGGGCTATTTAAACCCCGTACCGGTGCGCTCCCTTCACTCTCAGCTTTTTCTAGCTATGCACTATGCTGAAATAAACCAGAACCTGATCTTCCCTAAATTAGTGTCTGTGTTTTACTCAGTAGTAGTAGGCAGCGCATGACAGGGTCTCATCTTCCAATGGTATACCGTCATATCTCTGGTTGTACTGATCCATTTAGTTTTCAGGGCAAGAATACTGGGGTGGGTTGCCATTACCTTCCCCAGGGATCACATTTAGTTTGACCTCTCTGTCATGACCTTCCTGTCTTGGGTGGCCCTTCACGGTTTAGCTCATGGCATCATTGAGGTGCTCAAGCTCCAGCACCGCAACAAGGTAACGATCCTTTGCTGAAGAGCACTTTCTTACAGACAGTCATTTTCACTTATCGACAAATATTCATTCCTTGCATTAGACCACATACTACCCACTACTTTGCTGTCAGTATTTGCAGATCTTGAAATGTCTCCATCCATTTTTTCAACATTAGCAAACCTTCTATTCAAACCTGTTACACAAATTCATCTACTTGCGGTATTTTTCCTGCCATTTATATATAACTTGTAACTGTTTACTTCATTTTCCTTGCCAAACACAACCATCTTGGTCTCTGATATATTAACCTTTAAATCTATACTCTTCATTGCATCATGCAATCTACCTAACATGCACTGCAAATCAGTCAAACATAGGGCATCAACTTCATATGAAAGTACATGTACAGTTACACTCCCAACCAAAACACCTGTAACTTCTCCACAAGCATGACTTAAACATTTATTCATGAATAGAATAGCAAAGATGACATCCCATATAGTTGTCTTAGGTAAAGGTAAAGGTTTCCCTTGACGTAAAGTCCAGTCGAATCCGACTCTAGGGGGCGGTGCTCATCTCCGTTTCTAAGCCTTGGAGCCGGCGTTGTCCATAGGACACTTCCGGGTCATGTGGCCAGCATGACGACTCGGAACGCCGTTACCTTCCCGCCGAAGCGGTACCTATTGATCTACTCACATTTGCATGTTTTCGAACTGCTAGGTGAGCAGGAGCTGGGACGAGCAACGGGAGCTCACCCCGCCACGCGGTTTCGAACCGCCGACCTTCCGATCGACAGCTCAGCGGTTTAACCCGCAGTTGTCTTATCCCCTGCTTAATGTTGAGCATTCTCATGCATGCTTTATTTCCATCTTATATTGTTCTTGTTGCATTCAACAACCTGCAACCCTATATTTGCACAGTTGAAATCTATTCATATTTCATATGTTTAAATCAATAAATGTACAATAAACTTTCTTTCTCACATTCATACCCTGCTCAGTGACCTGCTGAAGACCAGACCCTCGCCTGGCGTAAAATCACACTGTATTTCCCCAATTCTGCTCATTATGACCTCTTGTACCATTCAGATCTGGATTCTGCCAAACGGTCTCTCGGGCATATTTAGCAAATGAATCCTCCAGAAGTTTTTGCATTCATTCTTGTTACACTTCCCTTTGTAGAGGGGAACAATATCAGCATTCATCCATGTGTTAGGTACAGGTACAGTCTTCACATGCATGTTAAATATGTTAAATATGTTGCACAACTACTTCGTAAGCTTAACATAACCTGTATTTTAATATTTCTTCAGTTACATCATCTACACCTGCAGCCTTATCATTCTTTAACATTCTTACATTTATAACCTTCTTTTCATCCATTTTTTTCTTGAACACTAACATTTTATTTCAGTTCTACTCTTCAACATATCACTATATTTCCCAGACAAATCTCTAAAATACTCCTACCTACATTCCCTCATCTCAGATTCATCTCAAATAATTTCATCAGCTTTATTTTTAATTCCATTTACTTTACCAGAGGTTTTTTTTTGCTCTATATACATTATACAGTGTCTTTTTCTCATTTTTTTGCAGGAATCATTCTTTTATATACATTTTTTCTCATCCACTGCACCTTCATAATTCCACCAAGCGTTCTGTTTCATATTTCCCACGAATACAGTTCCACCCACTTTTGTGGCATAATTCTTCTCTTTCATTTCAGACAACATCCATATACTCTTTTCTTTTTTTCTACAGTCATTCTACAATTCTTCAAGTTCTTCAAGGCCAAAATAAAGTGCAAAACAGGTGTTTGAATCCACTATATTCAGTCTGATCTTTCATTATTCATGTTCTTTCTTGAATATCAATTGGCAGATGTGATTCCTTAGGCCAATACATGGGCTTGGCACATGCTTTTCTCTTGCTGATTAGCCTCAGTAATATTTTCAACAAAAATGTTATCACTAGCCATGTATTAGCTTATGAATTGCCTACTGAGACTTTATTTCATAGTTGTAGATCAGATAACACTTTTACAAGTAATGTACAAGTCATTCCCCCAATCTGTTGTCCTCCAGAGCTGCTGGGGCAGCTAACATTGGCCAAATTCTGGGAGATGTAATCCCAACAGATCTGGAAGGCTGTAAACTGGGGAAGCTCTCCTGGATCTATCCTGTTAGCTTGGGGGGGAAGAGGAGGATTCTTAACTGCAGGAATGATCTTGAAACACAGGAGGCTCAAAGAAAGGTGTTCCAGTCACCTCAAGACATACAGTACCTATTTCCAAGCTACTTAAAGTGAAGTATATTGTATTCACCTCCAAAGAGTAGCTAATCTCTTTGAAACATTTTTTCTCCAAATAGATTGAGCATTAGGTACAAAAATTTAAATGTGAAATGGTATGAAATGGTATGAAATAACCACGTGCCCTCTGTAGCAAAATTTTGTATGACATGATATCCTTTTTGTTTTCTTACTAAAAACCTAATTTCCACATATGCATTATATTGGCATCCAGATAGAATGTTAATTTGTGCAAGAAGCTTGGACATTTGAAGACCTTTTATTCAACAGTTTAAGTTCATACATATTTGGAACAGAAGCCAGCATGTGAAGGAGAAGACCTTTTAAGGCAGCTTAAGTCTTTTGATCTCTACCACTCTGCATGCCACAACACCAAGACTGTCCTCATTTAAACAATACACAAAACTGTAGCATACCACTTCAGGTATTGTATCCTTCTAGTTATTACTGCCTATGTACCTCTCAGGTGTAAATAATAGGTCAAGAAACTGTTCTGAATTGGAAAGCCTTGTAGCTGAAATTCCTCCAAAGTGTATACTGTGGTAGATGGAGATTTCAATGACAGATGGGTCCTGATGGTAATTTATATGCACATCATCGGTTCTGTCTGCCAGTTCCCAAAACCCCTGCATGGTCATTTACAGTTTATTCAAAAGACAAAAAGTGGATTTAAGCAGATTTCTGCTTGGCCCATATGGTTGGCAGACTTAATTTCCATCTTAAATGGATCTTTTGAAAATGATTGCTTTGCTGAATTTACCTTTGGGGCTGGGTTCACAATGAGTGTTATCATTTCTATTATAGAAACTTGTTTCTTAGACAGCTGTATGTTCCCAGACATTTTTCTTTTAAAACATTTTGACCAACAGGGTCTTTACCAATTTCAAATTTTTCCAGCAGGAAGAGACCATCATATCAAATTGTTCTTTCTCTTAATAAAAATAATCCTGCTTCAGAAAAAATCTCCAGTGTTTTCATCTTTCCTTGCTTTTAGGTGAGTTTCCTACTTCTACCATAGAGAGCTACAGAAAGATAGTATGGGAATTACAAAAGCATTTAACAAATATAAATTGCTCATCCAAACTGCTCATCCAGACTGACAACTGCCATTTCTCTAAACTGTGGTTTGATTTCAAATGGTTATTTGGAGCAAGAAAAAAGAAAGCTTATTGCAAGCTAGAACACATAGAGAATGAGGATATGAGAATAATGTCTTATTAAACAAAAAAGCCATATAAATAACTGCTTCAAAGACAGAAGAGAAACACCATGAAGGACAACTGGGCATGCCTCATTCTGGCAACCCAGAACAAAAGACTTGACCTAGTTTTGGTGTTTGACTGTGGGCTACCCTCATTACGGCCCAAGGCAGTTGTATTTTACAAGAAAGACATTTCAGTGAATTCTGAAGGGATGAAGTTGTGACTTATGCCTGTCTCAAGCAGGATTTAGAGACTTTGTCTGACTAGCCACCAGGAATGACCGCAGAAGTTAAAAATGTGATTTTCAGTTAAGGCCTAGAAAGACTCTCAGAAATGAGATAATGGCACCAGAGCAGGAGAAAATCAAACCATACCAAATCTCAGCATGGTAAACTTCAGTCTTAGCTTGCCTGTTGATAAACAGTAATAAGCATAACCAAATTCCTGGGGATTGGGGACTAGCAATCATTTCCCCATTATTAAAAAAGATAGGAGGGATACCCTGCTAGGTACAGTCAATATGTTTTATGCCAGGCACTCATTCTGGAAATGGAGAGACAGGCTAGAACAAGAAAATCTTTTTAGCAGAGGAGCAAGCCAGGTTTAGGGAGAGTTGCTCTTTCATTAACCACGTGCCTTATATTCCAAACATGTATTGCAAAACATTCTACAAACAGCAGTTTCCTCATACCTACTGTAGCTTTAATAGACTTAACGGCAGCATTTGATTCTATTTCCCTCCTCAAAGTATGGGAAATGTTCAAAGTTGTCATAATTCATCAGGGCTTGCTGCTACTCATTTGCATCCTACAGGCTGGACTATTCCTGAAAATTAGCTGCAGCCCTCAAGGACATTTATCTAGTGCCGTTTTAACTTATAAAGATGTCAGGCAAGGTTGTATTCTGTTTAATTTTTTACATGAATGATAGGGAGAATTATTGAAATTATTTGGATTTCCATCCCCCTAAATTGGTAGAAAAGAATGTTTTCTGATTCCTTTATACAGACAATTTGGTAATCCTTTCTAGGATCCCCATAAGACTTAGAAGAGTTCTGGGGGCCTCTTTCACTGTAGCAAGGAAAACTGACTGGAAATAAATGACTGAAAAAACCAAAATGATGCGACTTGCCAGGAGGCCAAATATATATTCCTAGCAAATATATGAAAATCAAACAATTATGTTTATGGAGGGCTCATGGAAATTACATGGTCCAGAATCCAGAAGCAGTACACTTTTTCAAAGTTTGTCTGGTCCAGTTGAAAAGAGGCTATTTTATATTTGCAGCTCTTAAAGTATTTGCTAAGTTGTTGGTGCAACATTTGCAAAGAGCTTAGCTGGCCATTTCTCTGAACTTGGAACTTATTTACTTTTTAAGAGCTGTTTTCCAGGTACATCCTTGAGTCTTACATGCTGGGACTATGATTGGAGGCAGGAATGGTGAAAACGGAGAGAAAGGTATTGGTGTTCATACACCCTATTGTTTTTTGAAGTCATTCAAACCTGGTTTTGAGAGCTTTGGAAGCAGATTTGTTGTCAGGGGAACCCTTTTATGAATTTTTTTTCATGCTGTTGTTTGTTGGCTGCAGGGCTTGTTGTTGTTGTTCTTGTATTAATTCTTAATTTTCTTATTGATGAATGTCAGCTGCTAAGAGTCCTACTTGGACTTGAGTGACCTGGAAGTAGAAATAGGTTCATACAAACTTCCTTACTCATTAAAACTATCCCCCTTTTCAGTAGGATTAGCCCCACAAGCGTTGCATTGATTCCTGGTCTGATTCTGAGTGCAGTTCACTGTGTCCTGGGCTTTTGGAGTATAGCTGAATTTTTCCAGAAGGCCTTTGGTGATTAAGCAGCTAGAGGAAGATTTGCACCATTATTATTTGTTACTGGTTTGCTTCCTGTTTGTTGATGGGTTGATGGTTTTTAAAAAATTATTTTGTTCCTTGTATTATGTTCTGATTTTGTACTCTGACTGGACAGCTTATAAATCTGTGGTTTATAAATCTTACACATAAATACATACCAATTTTCATGGAAATGAACTTTGCTGAAGAAACTATCACTACTTGGGTTACCTCCTTCTACCCTACTCTCAGTATGCCACATGGCGGTGAGAACTCTTTTGAAGCTGTTTATAATGGATATAGGAGCACAATCTGACCTTGCCAGAGTTCTAAATCTTCCTATTAGTGAAAGTTGAAATATACAGTAGTACCTGCAGTACATCATCACTTGCCTGTCCTATGGGGAAGCTATAGGAGGATTCCTTTGAGGAAACACCTTTGTCCTTATGATGATGGACAGGTTGAAATCATCAAACATGTCCTTCATCACTGTAAATTCTATATATCAGTAGTACATAGATTCACCCATTATTCTTAAAGTTACCAACCTGTACAGATCAATTTTATGTCTACCTATGCTTCTGAATAATGCTTCTTTCACAACCCATAGTGTTTCCACATTCTGGGTGGCAGCATGAAAAATATTGTTTTATATATATAGCTTTCATATAAACCATAGCTTTATAATTTCTTGGATAATATTACCATTTTAAAATAACGTAATCACAGTCTTAATTTAATTGGTTATTATTTTAGTTTAGTTTTGATCAATTTTATAATGTTTTATAATTTTACTCTGATAAATTATAGCTTTATAGCCACTCTGTAGTACATATGCTTTATGTTAATATGATTTAAAATTATAGTCATTTTGGAACAATCTATAAATAAAGGCTGTTTTAAGCTGAAGCTGATAATTCTGTGACAAATTTTGTAGCCTTTATGTTATAATTTATGTGGTCAGAAACTAAAATAAAGATTGGTTGATTGACTGACTGATTGACTGACTGACTGAATATTAACATAATGTATTTAAACAGTTTTTGTAAGGGTATATGTTCATACAAGCACAAATACAAACAGTAGGAAAAAACTGATTTTCTAAAACATTGCTCTTAATGAGTAGATGTCATGAGTAAGGATGGCGAGCAGGGGGCTCCCATCCAGGCTGTAAAGCGCATGCATAGTACTGAGGAATTAAGCAGCCATTCAAAGAGACACAGATCAGGCCCGCCTTAGCCTTTGGGGTTTATATGTCTGGGTTTTTTCCACGCTTATTCAGTTTGTTAGGATTCTGTTTATGTAGCAGTAATAAACATTAGAGAACTACTCCTCGTCTCAGCGTGTGTCTCACTGTTAGGACAGTAGCAAATTATACATGGATTTGTATGAAAAGAAATCATAGTAAGTACTGTCCAAAACGGTATTTACAATTGGGAGCTGCAATAGAATGTTGCAATATGGAAGGCCTGAAATGTGCTTTAAGGAATCTAATGACGCCTGTCCAGTTACGTTTTTCCACGCCCTGCACACTCCAAGTTCAGAGAGCACACTTAACCAAGTCAGACTTTTTATCTTTTGTAGTAACTGTTTGTACACAAGATGTTAACACTTTTTATAAAGTTTGTTGTGTGAGCCCAACCTATTTATTTTATTTATTAAATATACTGTGCAAAACCAGAAAGTGGGTTAATTCAGTTCACACAGTATGTGCTGTGTGAACCCAGCCACATACTTACCTTCTGGATTTTCCCAAGAGTTGAGGCATGGGTTTCATTTTGGTTTTTTGGGTGATACCTCTAAAAATATTGGTATTTTCTCAAGATAACTGCTACCTCCCTCTTGGTATGTATATTGTCCACCTTGTTTATACAGTAGAAGCAGTGGCACTCACCTTTGAATATTGGCAATAGAGGGAATTATATTTAGCATTTTATTCATCCCTTAATCTCAACAGTTTTAACCATGTATAAGAGAAGATGATGTGCAACAGGTCCAAGACACTTGCTTTAATAAAGTCTAAGTTACTAAGGATCAAATTATGCCATGGGCAATTATAATATGCTTAAAGAAACACACTGCTCTGCAAAACTGGCCTTGTTTCCTTGAACTAGTATGGTTCAAACCCCCCCACAAGCCACTAGCAGCATTCATGGGGTGGGGGAGGCAAGGGTGGGTCAGGCAACACAGTATTGTGGCATCACAGTGTAACCTGTCACTTTCTGTGTGAGTGTCGCAACATCATGTGAAATATGGCAGATCTCCAAATGGTCTTCACATAATAACCAATGGGGTCTTTTGAAACTCTTCATTGGATAAGGACAACTAAGCCTATTTATCTTCCTTATAAGATCAGCTATGGACAGCTGTTCTTGGAAAAAGAGGGCTAGAGGGCTTTTGCTGTGTTCGCTTATCACTGCAGGTACTGCCACAGCCTACCAGACTACCTCAAGTTAGAGTCCACTGCAAGTGTTTCAGGACTCAGTTTTGTCATCTGGCTTCTATGCAATGTCAACACCAAAGAGTAATGAATCAATCCTTGTAGTTTCCTGCATGATTTTATTTATTTATTTATTTGTTTGTTTGTTTGTTTATTTATTTATTTGATTCATATTACCGCCCCTCTCCCCCAATGGGGGACTCTGGGCGGTTTATAATAAAAAAATTTTTTTGCATAAACTGAAACCAAAACTTGACCTGTAGTTTTCCAATGTGTTGTCTCAGCTTTTAGTTCAGAGATGTTCTAATGCTATAACACTCAATAATCTAATGTTAGGAATCCAAGATCTCTCATACACATATTTCAGACCTAAGACACAAGTCTGGGGCCTTCAAATGCAGCTTTGCTGTCTTTAATAGGCCTTTTCTAAGCTCTCAGTTTTATCCATCTGACCATTTCAAGAACAGAATGACAGGTTTCAGGAGTATCACTAACAACAATAACATTAACCATCAAGTTTATATTTGATGTTTTATCCTAAATGTAATAAACTGAAGCCTCTGACATTTTCAGTGGAAATGAGTTTCATGTTTCAGAAGATCCTCTATTTTTTCCGGATTTCAGCTATATCTGATTGTTGCAATTGCATGAACATTGTGGCTATGTCAATGTGTTCTACATTCTATTTTGCATTTGGATTTAAGCTTTTCTTCTTTTCATTTTAATTTTCAGTCAACAGGAAACAAAATGTTTGTCTCTTCAATGGAATTATGGTTATATAATTGTGCATGCTGATAGAGGTAATTTAAAAAGCCATTCTAGTTTATAGAAGCATCACAGGCTTTTTTGGAAAATCAGTTAAGGTGTTACCAGGTTTCTTCTATATTTTTACAAGGAGATAGATAATAACTCAGGAATGCTTTTACCTTACAACAAGCGCTTATTTTGCTGGTTGATATCCTTTAGCCTCTTGCCGAACCATGGCTACTGGCTGTGGCTGAAGTGCAACAGTCGCAGATGGCAATACACATTGGAAGCTCCTCTCTGCCTCTTCATCTGAACACAGGGTCACCCAGGGGTGTTTACAGGAAATAACGCAAGATTCAGCTGACATTACATCAACAGGAGCAACAGGCTTGGAGGAGGGTGCTTTGTTTGTTTGTTTCTTCTTCTTTAGCCGCTCCAAAAAAGGTGAACCTCCTGCTCAGTGACTGCAGTAGATTGTTTTATACTCCAGGGCTGTTTTACACAAGCAAGACCTTCTGTGTACAATAGTCTATAAAAAAAATCTATTTATTCATGATATACAAGAGGTGATAGATAAGCAAGCTACCACCAGGGCTACCAAACCTGGACTGCAAAAATCCAGACAGCCACTAGGAGCAAAACATTTCCTGCCTTTTGAGTGGTCACCTGGACTTTGCAGCCCAGATCTGGAATCACTCTGGCTATCACAGAACATAAATCTCAGGAAGCAGAAAATTACATCCTTAAGGTAGAGCAGTATATACTTAAACTGGCAGAGCTTATTGACAAAGCTAGAAATCCATCTGGTGGTAAGTAGCTTAGCTGGGCTTATTTCTATCCTATTACAGTTGATGCAATTTTAAAAATAAAAATGCTTTGCTCACCTGTCTATTGTAATAGGAAAAGGGCTATTGAGGTTTCTAGGGGCTACTGCGCTTCTCATCAGAAAGTTCCTCTTTAAAGTTTCTGCTCGTAGTTCTGCTTGGTCAACGCAGCAGCAATATTATTGATGTCAATATTAGTGATGTAATATTAATATTACCTTCTCATGTTTCCAGTGAACCAATTCATGATTTTGAATTCTACTCATGATCTTAAATTTTAATTTATCACTTTTTCATGATAAAACAATGCTAAGTGTAAGGAAATTTGGTAGTTAGGGGAAAAGGCAGGATAAGACAATAGATTTATGAAATTTGCCATGGTATACAGAATGCAGACAGAGGCATTTCTCTTTCTCTCCTTTAATTCTAAATATGAAGTCACCCAATGGAGAGAAATGATGGGAGATTCAAGAGAAATAACAAGGAACACTGTCACAAAGCACAAGGTTAAACTACATAATTTTGTGGCTATCATATTTTGATGCCAAAAGAAGATGGTAAGAGCCTTCAGTACTTAGCTGACTTAGTTGACTTTATAGAACAAATTAATGGAAGATAAGTATAGCAATAGAGAGCCAGTTTGGTGTAGCGGTTAAGGCAACAGGCTAGAAACTGGGAGACCATGAGTTCTAGTCCCGCCGTAAGCACAAAGCCAGCTGGGTGACCTTGGGCCAGTCACTTTCTCTCAGCCCTAGGAAGGAGGCAATGGCAAACCACTTCCAAAGAACCTTGCCAAGAAAACGGCAGCAACTAGTCCAGACAGTTGTCCGGAGTCAAAACTGACTCCAAGGCACACACATACTAGTATAGCAATAACAATTAATGAAAAAGCTATGCTACCTGTTACAGAGGAAAGGGCTGTTCTGCTTAGACAATCTAGATGACGTGTTGGACTAGACAGGCTTTTGATCTAATCCAACAGGATTAATTTGGTGGGATTCAATTCTGAGGAATGTGCTGATATTGTGTGGAAGAACATTAAGCTTCAGAATACAATTGATCTGAATACAATTAATTGAGGGCATTCAGTGGCTAGGAACCACATAAAAAAAATAGACTTTGTATGTGTGTGTTTTGATTTTTTAATATTAAAAGGATACAGCTGCAAGGAACGGCAGAAGGTTGGCAAAACTGATACAAGCCTAGTGTGTGTCAGTGCTCCTCCCCCAGCCTTTTTAAACACACATTTTTGTGTCTGCTTAGTACAATTTTTCTTGTTGGGCAAACAGTAATATCAAGCCTGTGAGTCTCAGCAATCTAGCTCTCCAGTTTCCCTCAGCATTTGCCAAGCCCTCTCTGGTTTAGCAATCTGTAATTTCAGTTTCCCAAAGCAAATAGTGAAAAAGTAGCCAATTTGCTACCAAGTCAGAACATTTGTCTTTTAAAGGGAATGTCAGATTTGTTTACTCCCATTATCTGCCAGCTCTTTTTGTTGTCTGTTCTGCTGCCTTCTATTGAATGGCGCTTGATTCATTTCCAGCAGCATATTACAAGGTAAAATTATGCACCCTGCACAAAACTTGATGTATAAGGTAGTATTAAAAGACTGGGAAAATGGCTTGGCAGAACAAGAGCTTTCTCATGGGGTAATCAGAAATCGAGGAAATGTTCATATCATTCAGCTGGCCATCTAAAGTTTTCTATATAGATTTTCAATTTGGTCTCCTGGGGATTGCATCAGATCTGTTGGGCTACATGGTTTTAGTTCATCTGAATAAAATAGGAGGACTTATTTTTCAGTCCACTGATTTTATTCCTGATATTACCTTGGACATGCTTTGTAGGAAGATAGGAAGCATTGTTGGCAATGACGGAGTTTTAGGCATGTTTTTTTCACCCATATCTGGAGATGGCAGTGACTGAGTTCTTCTGCATGTAAATATGTTTTCTGAGTTACAGCCTCTACCATAGTTCCTACGTATCTTTCAAGACTCTATCTGTGTTCTAGATGAGCTATGTGACCATCACAGTCCATTCCGCAACTATTACACAGCTAAAGTTGGGATGACTTTACCCTACTGGCAGATCCCTTCTTCTTCAGAGTTCCCTAGTAAAACATCAATAATAATGATAGGGTGGCACCAGACAGGCTGAAAATACTTAATATCTTGGTCTGTCTAATTGGGGAATATTTAGCCCTTCTGCCCAGGGCTTCTACCTTCAGCCCTGCTCTAGGGAAAAAAAAAAAACCTTTAGATCTTCCTGTGTAAAGCCAGAAATATGGAACAAAACCTTGTGAACACAAGGGGTAGCTGTGCAACCATACAGTCTTGCAAATGAGAAAGGTTCATTGAGAAATTCCCTACTTAAAACAATGTAGCCAAATCTCTAGGTATAAAAGGACTATATTTTGGGAAAGGAAAATAGGAAGACAAAGGAAAGGCAATTCACAGACACAGGATTACAAGTATAATTTTAAAAATCAGTCTAACTAATGGCTTGGTTTACATGGTATCCATGGTTAGCTTACATATGTTCTACTCAGTTAACTCAATTTTCTGGGTTCAAAGTATACAGTAGCAATAAATTAACCACACAGGCAATATTCATACAACATGCTAGATTGGTGGTTTGTGGTTTACTGTGTCATGTGAACTTTTTAGCTAATTACATATTACCTACTTAAATAAATTCTTGGTTTTTAAGGCAAATAGAGTTACTTACAGAAGATAATCTGCAAAAGAGTGAGATGAACCTGACCACCTGCTTAGATGTTATTAAGCATACCATTCTTCTTGGTTTTCTTCTACTAAGAGCTATACTTTCCTGGCTTTATAGAATGAAGAGATACATAAAGTTCAGCCTTTTAGGGGACACTTGTTTTGAACAACCGAATGATAAATTCTAGCTCTGATGTGACAGGACTGGACAACAAAGCAGAAAATTATCTGCTGAACCCAGATTCCAATGTCACTCCTATAGTTGAATGATACTAGTTAAGGGTGCTGTTCTGCCGTGTTGTGACCTCCTAAAATGATAAATGAATTTGTGTTTACTTAGTTAAAAATTAATCTGCCCCTTCAGACCTTACTGAATTACAACTGTCAGTAACCTCAGCCAGTCTGGCCAAAGGTGAGGGATGCTGGTCGCTGCAATGCATTACCATCAAAAGGGCCATAGGCTGTCAGCTGCAGACAAACCATCTTTCACAGGGAAGCATCAGTTTTCAAGGATGACACATTTGTTTCCACCCACCACTGCTGCTAACCATAGGTATTCACTGGGGGTGGCAAGGGGAGGCAAGTGTCAAAACATGCACTCTGATGTCACAGTGCAAACACTGTGATTTACATACTTGCATCCAACTTTGGAATGCAAGTACTAAATACCAGGGGTTGCATCATGATGAATGGGTGCCAAAAGACTCTATAATTTATTCAGGCCATAGGAGTTGGCATTTTTCCCTAGTACAGAGTTTGGATTTGCCTGATTGCAAGGTTTTTATACAGGTAGTATGGTATATAGGTAGTCAGTCATTTTTAGTAATGTTTAGCTAGGCACCTTCTAGACCTCATAATACATACCTCCCAATAATTCAACAAATTATCCCATCCAACATGGGATCACTCTTGTTGTCCTTCTCCTGTCCTTAAAAATATGGGTTCCTAACATGCACAAAGATAGCCCATGTGCAAACAGTTTCAACCTTCAGCTGAACATGCTGGGGTAAGAGGCAGAATTCTGGAGATATTTTTAACAAAGGTACAGATAAAATGATCTCAAGGACAGATTGTGTCCAACTCTTAATAGCTTTTTGTGTGCTTTGAAAAGTTCCCCTGATCAATTGTGTAATGATTAAATTATAATTACTTGAATCAACAAATTTTTTTCTATAGTTAATGATTATTTCACAGTATTCATCCTTTAACAAAACAACAAAACAAAACAAAAAAATAAAAAAGGAACCTACTTTTTAAAAATCTTAGTGAATGACTTCATACATTATTTAAATTCATTTAACTTCTCTGTCATGTTTTAGATGCTCAGATTCATTCCATGCAATAGCATTATCATGGGCAACCGTATTTTCTTCTTTTTTTTATGGTTGTTAACAGCAACTTGGTATGCATAAATTAGCTGAGAAAAGTTCTCCACATGAATTTGATTCTACCCTGACAAAGTATCACATGTAAATGTCTTTTCAACCAGCTGTGACAGGTCCCATCATGAGAAGCTGAGATGCGAGGCAGACGTGGTTTCATAGTATCTTAAGATAATGGCTGTGTTTGTACAAAATGTTTACCCAGGGTCAGCCATGGTTTATTGAATTAATCTAACTGGCTAGGTTCATACAATCCTAAACTACCCACTGTGGCTGCAGTTTAAACAACACACTGAGACATAAAATAGCCAACACATTTTGGTCTAGCATGTTACACAAATCCAGCCACTGGGTAAGCCAAGCCATTGGCCATGTTCATTCCACAGAGCTAACCCAGCTGCATTAGCCAGCACCAGACAGTCCAGCATGATTTGGTTGGTTGGCCAATGGCCAAGGTTTAGTCCTTCTGGGTGTCACAAAAGTGGCTGACAGGCTGTCCCCTCCCTCCCACTTTCTGCCTCTTTAATAAGCTTTTAAAATCCATAGGGTTGCAGTGGGGTCAGAGCCACCATAGACAGGTTCAGGGGTGCATACCTAACTCACTTGATTTTGCCCCTTTTTCACTTTCCCATATAGCTATGGGAAAATTAAAACAGCTGTAGTGATGGAGAGGCCAGAGAGCATTATTTGCTCAGGGAAATCTGCATGACAGAGAGAGGGAATTTAGTTTCAAATGAGACCAGATGGCTCTGGGAATAAATTTAACCCTTCAATTAATTGGTTTATTTAATGGGGTTTACTGTTCAGATGACCTGCCATCTCCCTGCATAACCCAGTTGAGTATGTCATGCTAAATGGGGTCATATTGATGAACAATAGCTGCTAAGTGTCAGCCCTCCCAGGTAAGCCAGACAGGAAACACAACCAGATGAGCTAATTCTCCTTTATTGTAGACTCTTGCAAGTCTGAAAGTACAAACCTCCCACCATCCCTATTTACTACCTGAGTAGTTAGGGCAGATCCTTCCTAAATTTCTTTCTCTGGCTGTTACTCTGTTGAGGGCTCCTTTCTCTTTTATCTGATCATTCCCAAGGCGGCATCTCTTCCCCCTATCTTCCAAGGTCACCCTCACATTCCATCACACTAAGTATTCTCCTTGCCAGGAGCATGAGATAAGGATTTATGTGCATGTGCATGTGCATACACAGGCTTTAGTTCGACCAACTTTTTCACCTCCTTTCTTTTTGAGAGTGCCTGTGCACAGAAACCAGTCAGTGGCAAGTATGAACTCCATTCCCAGGAAAACGTCCTGATAGGCCTTCTCCTAAATCTATTGAGGTCTTCAGGTTTAATAGGGAACTGTAGTTTGCTTCAGTAGATATTGCTAGCTATATTTTCTATAAGGCTCTTAAGGACGGTGGATAATTTAAACAATAGCTTCCCAGGCTAAGCTGCCAAGCTCTTAGGTGGACTCAGTGCAGGAACCAGCATTGGGCAGAAGAAGGTTAGTGACAATAACCTTGGAGCCAATTACTTCCTTCCAGTCAAGGAGGACAAACCGTTTTGGAACTTTTCAAGACCATCAGCCAGACTTTCTAGAACCCATTTTGGTGAGAGAAAGAAATCAAGGAACAAAAAGAAATAGAGGAACAAACTCTCTGAGTCCCCCTAGCCTTTCTTGCTCCCAACCTCATCTCACATTCCTTTTAGGCAATATTTAATTTCTGAAATGTGAAAAATCAGAATTTCAAAACTACCAGATTGTAATAATGTTTAATCTTGAAACCATTCTTCTATGGCTTCCATAATCTAAGAAGCCTGTTGAAGGCATAGGATAAATAAGAATTGGAATGGGAGAGAGGAACAAGAAAAAAGGGAGTACTAATAGGATAAAAATAAACTGAGAGAGGAAGGGGGAAGAGCTGCTTATATTGCTTGCTTAAAGGCAGCACTTAGATCAAACATTTTAGTGGTCAATGTGAACTGGAAGGCTAGAGTTTTCGTCTGGAGTTAACTGGTGGTTATCTATGTATATAAGAAGTATACATATAAGAAGATATTAAATGGGCTTCCTAAAGAGATAAAACCAAATGTAGGACATGCTGAACTGCACTACTTAAAGCCAGCTGTGCTATGAATGGCTCTTCAAATGGCCTTGATGCACCAAACCTTAATGTGATTCTTTGGTTTGTGGCTTATGTATAGTGTGAAGCCAATCATTGTGATTTGTAAATCATGATTTGTGGTGTAGCATATTGCCAGAACCCAGTCAATTGTGACTTACTGAATAAACCATAGTGCAGTGGGTGAACCTAATCTAACCATTGTTTTCCACATGTGGCAAATTATCATGTCTTAATTAAATAAGACTGTGCTCCATCATAATAATTTTAGGAATGACACTGTTTAGGGAAAGAATTCAGAAAAATCTTTTTTGCTTATCAAGAAAAAAATTAAGGAGTTACTTGATTATACGAGTATGTTTAAAGTGAGAAAATATTAGGCAATAAAAGACTCTCTAATCTTGAGGTGGTAGAGGGGGAGCAAGTATCAACATCTGGAACTTCAAGCTGGATAAATTCAAATGAAACAGGGATACAGATTTTAAGGTAAATGACTATTAAGTAATATAATAAGAAGCCAAGAGAAATATGGATTCCCTATTACTTTAGATGAAGACAAGATTCCCTTCTAAAGAGATTGCTTTTCTGCCATAGTTAACAAATAGAGAAAATTTATAGACAAAAATGAATGGCTAAGATAATGCTGAATAAAATTGTTTTTCCTGCCCTTCTGAAAGTCAGACCCACTAGTTTCTTTAGAATGCTTACAAATGGATACAACAAGAACATCTTGCTTCATGAAACAGCATATCTGGAATCAGTTTACAAGACAGCCCTCAGGGATTTTTTTTAAACAGAAGAATGAGATGTATTAATAATGAAACCATTAAAATATACACATCACAAAATACCATAATATAAGCACAATGTATATATAAAATTAGCCCTTAAGAAAGTAACCAGTTCATTAATAACCTGAGCTTGGGCAAATAAAGCAGTTTAATACAGTTTTGAAAACTATCTGGAGTTGATATAAAACACATGTCTCTAGGAAGAATGGACCACGTGTTGGGTGGTGCTATACAAAAGGCCCTTTGCTCGCCGCCCCAATGAATAAATCTTTAAAAGGGGTGGGCTACAGGGGTTCTCCAGTACTAAATGTCTTTGAAAGACAGCTTTAACCCCCACCCAAAATTCTGGGGGGAAGTTGCCTTAATTCAGAATTCTTGTTTGTTGGATTCAATGCTGTCTTTAAAATAGATAGTAATTGCTCCACAATCATTTCCATGTCCTTCTCATCATCCAGTTAGAATTTCTTGTGAAGGTGATAAGCCTATTTTCAATTTCAAAACTAGATATTGAACCTTGGAAATAAAAGCAAGTCATCTGAGACCATGTTGTCAGTAATTGCTTGCCATGTTCATAGGACACCTTACCCACTTTTTCCACTCCTAAATACTGTACCCCTGTTATACACATTATCCAGATATCAGCATCTCTTTGCACCCTTGGGAAGGAACCAAACCAATACTTGATCCTTCACACGCTTATAAGGTTTACATGGGTGATGCACAGATTTCCATACTCGCAGATATACTGCAGAAGCATTATATTATGATGTGCATATTATTAAAATCTATAATGATCTTGGTTATGTGAGCACATATTTGAATATTCTTATTGTTACAAAATATAGGGTGTGAAGGACTCCACTTGACCATATAAAAACAAGCAAATGGTCAACACATCTTTAAAATGGAATGTTTCAGACCCAATGATTAAATGCATAAATGTAACTTCCTGGGTAAACTTATCAGCTGATTGCCTCTATCAACCCCTAATGCTAAATGTTTGTATGAAACCATTTACAATATCAATTAAGCTTCAATAAATATTCTTACATGAAACGAATGATTTAATATGCTCAAACAGCAGTCTTTACTCCCCAGAAGCCCAGTTCACATACAGTAAATGTTTATTCAGGTTGATTTTGGATGTTCTCTGAAGAAGTGAGGGTGGGGTTGCAAAAGCTAGGTGAGCCACATCTGTTCTTCCTTAGCATCCTGGCAAAGCACTTTCTCCTGCAGAGAAACCTTTCGCCCTGTCCTCTATGCTGACTGGAACAAAGAAAACAAAAAGCTGGTGACAAGCTGCACAAAACTGCCAAAGAGCTTACAATGAATGCTTCAGAGAAGCGTCTTCTTCTGATGCAAATACACCAGCCAAGTTTCATTTGAAAGCCAACAAAAGGCAACAACAACCTCTAAAGGCAACAATAACATACTCTTCAAATGGCATTTTCCTCCCCAACTAGGTGTTTCCTTTACAGCCTGGTAGCATCATACTTACATCAGAGAGAGAAATTTTTAAGAATGCGCCTCTTCAAAATATCAGCCAATTGAGCTACAGCAAGAAGAACTGGGGTAGTAAGACCTTGGCCACCAGGTAACTTCATAGTCATTACAAGGCAGCATTTCACTGAAGAAACATGGATATCACACCTGTGAAGGAACACGATGTGTATATAATCAGAGGAATGATTTGTAGCCATTTGGCCCCGAATTACCCATTCTGCTTTGCAACAGCTCTCCACATTTCTCAGGCAATAATCTTTTCCCTTCTGTTGCTAGAGGGCTTTTTAACTAGAATTGTTCAAATGCCATCCTCTACCTACATGTTTAAATTTATTTAGAAGCACTTACCTCACTACTTTTCCATCCCCTTTAAAGCAATACTTAAGAGGCTTAGAATAATGTTCTGATTAAGAAGACTTGATGATTCAAAATATGTAAAATTATTACAGTAGCACTACAGAATGGCTGCCAACATCAAAAAGATCAAGACCCATTGGAATTATAGATCAGCATTTAAAAGTTCACACATTTTATTGCTATTTATAGAAATGCATATAATTTCACCTAGATGAGTTAATTCTATGATCAGGCTCTAATAAAAGAGAAGGAACTGTCATATTCAAGTTTGCTGAAGATAATAAAGGACTACCATCCATACAGCAAAATATTCTTGAAGATTTCAAAGTCTTACAGCTGTCCTCTGTTTTCTGCTCAGCTGGGTCACTGAAGATAAATTCTATTTTGTCTTTAACATTCAACTAACTTACTTCCACCAATTAATTAAATTTGTATCAAGTTATTCTCAAGTATCCAGTATAGCCCCTTGGAAGAGAAGTAGACTTAGCTTCAGTATGCCTGCATTTAAATTTCACAGAATTAAACTATCAGTGGGAAAAGATGCTAGAAATAATCAGGTATCCAAGGTCTGTGGAATAACCTTGTGGTCCTTGGCATCCAAAAAGAGAGGTTAAAAATTGACTTTCCTTGAAATATCTTAACATATACAAATGTGTGCTTCCAGTGATAAGCACAAAATAATACCTTTTTTATAAGAATTTTATTAAGTTTAAAGCAAAGATAAAAACTACAAAAAAGAAAAAACCACAAAAAGAAAAAAAACTAAAAGAGTGAGAAACAAAGATTTTTTTTTAAAGATTACATAAGAAGTGACTTCCAACTTTCAGCAACAAGAATATAAAGCAATTTCCATAATCAATCCCTTACTCTATATCAGACCAAGATCACATTATTTCTATAAATCAATCTATCAGCACACATAAAAATCACTAAGTACTTGCTCCTTCCCCTTATATTAAAGAAAAAAAATGTATAAATGTCTAAACCAGCTTCCCTCCCCTAAACACAAGCTTTATTCAATTATTTCCTTCCTAACACTATTCTATATATTTCTATATAATATAGTAAAAATCAAATCATAAAAACATATACGTTGTCTACTTTTGTAATTAATAATACTACAACCATCTTGACCCTGTTAAACCTAAAACTAAGCAACTATTATTATACCTTATAGATACCTTATAAATCTTAAAAATCAAACAAACCTTAAAAAGAAACCAATAAATCTTAATCCAAATCATTACAAAAACATAAAATCATAAAAAACCTCATTGTCAATCTTAATTTTTTCCTAATAAATAAGATTACAGCCATCTTAACCTTATTAAACCTAAAAACCAAACAATTATTATTATACCTTATAGATACCTTATAAATCTTAAAAATCAAACAAACCTTATAAAGAAACCAGTGAATCTTAATCCAAATCATTAGAAAGTCATAAAATCATAAAAACATAATTATCAATCCAATTAAGCATTCTTAAATTTTTACCCCACTTCGAAATATGTCAAAACATTTACATATCTCCATTTTACATTCAAGGCATTTATCATACAGGAATCAAACAGCCCAACTGCCTCCCCTAAAAACTCAGCCTTCTCAGCAAAAAAACTCCCACAAAACAAGTTATCTTCTCTCCCATAACATTTCCCCAGAAAGCCATAACAATCCCCTAGAAAAACAACTTTCTGTGTAGTTTGCAGTTCAGATTGTCATTTTAATCCCTTAATCATCAAAATGTAGTCTTCGCCCGGCATTACTTTGATCTCGCTGTCAGTAAAAACACCATCTTTACCAAAATCTCCATCTTCCTCCATAACATCTTCAGCCAGATGACACACTTTAGAAATAATATCTTCCCCAATGTCCCGAATATTATGCAGAATAGCTTGATGGCACCAGGGCTGCAACTAGGGTCTGTGTCACCCAGGGCAAACATGGATTCCGTGCCCATTTTGGCACCCCCCAGCACTCATTTTGGCGCCCCCCAGCACTCATTTTGGTGCTGCCCCAGCACTCATTTTGGCACCCCACCACTAGATGCGGCCCTGAACGGCACTCTGAAAGAGTCTCTTTAAAAGTCTGCTTAAGCTCACAGCAAAGCTCTGAGAAAATCTCCTTGAAACCCTCAATTTTTCAGGCAGTAGATTATGGCGCCCCCTAGATACTTGACTTGGGCAGATAGGAGTTAATGGGTTAATGAAAGAGGTCCGAATTAAATTGGCAAGAGAAAGTGCTCTAACAAATAAGTCCCAGAGAAAGTAAACAGAAAGCTGAAGATTCAAAAGGCAAATCCAGCGTGTAGGAAAATATTCAACCCTTCAAATTAGTACAAAAATAATAACAGGAAGGCAATTATATATTCTCAGTTGTCCTTAATCTTTAAATGGGAAAACAAGCCAAAACTTTTTAAAAATTTAAAAATTTAATCCAAAAATAACAATAAGCACCAAGAAAGTCCGCTTTTTCTTGATGTAGAAAGCCTCTCTTGGGGTACATGAACTTAAAAAATATATAAACTGGGTGATTTAGAAATGGGATGGCTCGACCTTCTGTCCCTTTAAGGTTACAAACGCGGCGTGGAAATGATGGTGTCCCCTGCCTCCTGTCGTCTCTTACTGGATTGTTGCAAATGCTGCAATTCTCTGGCTGCAAGACAGTGTTTTGAAGAGCAGATGGGATGATTCTAAGCTTTTTCTTCACACGAAAAAGCTCTGGGCTCCAGGAAAAAACCTGTCAAGGCCCCCAAAAAGCACGCATTGCCAGCTCTGCCCGCAGAGCCCACGGACACAGCTGCTCAGTCAGCCATGTTTCCACCGGAAGTCCAAGCACAAAATAATTCCTGATGTGCATTCTGATGGGCAAATTAAAACAGTTTAATGGATAATTTTAAATACAAGTGAAACTTTAAATATTATATTAGCTACTGACCTGTAGAAGGTACTACACAATTGGTTTTGTCCTTATTGGGACTCTTCAGGCATAGTTATCCTCCACACTAGGTATTCTGTCTTCAACACTTCAACAGGATTTTGAACCCAAAGGCTTTGCACTTGATGATTATATAGTGCATTTAGTTTTAGAGCTACCTTGGCCCAGCTGTCTGTAGCTTGCAGGAGGGGAGATCTTATAGAGGGAAAGAAGGAGGCGTACCTGAATAGCTTCTAGAAGTGAAACTGGCCCTCTGTCTCTGCTACTGAACTGCTCCATTTCTGCAGAGAGACTCTGCTTTCAGAGAAGCAGACAATGCATATTTGTGTTCAGAGCACACCTGCAATGCTCAGTTCCACCTCCCTCACCTCCCCACCTCCCTTGCACAATGATAAACACTAGTATATCATGTATAGAACTAATAATGATTTGCTGGCCTTCGAGTACAACCCTGAGTGTTGTAATATGGGTAAATTAAAACAGGAAGGAAAGCCCAGTCTAGTCCATCTCTTGCTTGACCCTAGAAGCAGATCTGATCTCATCCATTTTCCTTTGATGGTATTTCTTGGAAACATGCTGCTTAGTTGCCTTGGAAATAAAGATGTGTAATTTGTTTAGTGCAGTGGCATGACAAGTGGTTTTTCGCTGTCTCCTCTGTTCAAGAGGATGCTCCAGTTCCCTTGCTCCTGCTTCTCCTTTCATTTCTCTCTCTTGATACAAAAGGCTCTCCCTCTTTAGATTCCTGCTTTCTTTTATTCAGACCTATCATCATCTCCCCACAGGGAGTACACTGACAGTGATTGAGACTAAGGGAAATGGTATCATCTCCATGCTGAAGAGTGTTAATGGGAGTTAAGTGCATAATTCCCAGCAGAAAGAGCTAAGAATATACAGTGGAGCCCTGTTAATTTACTCTTTGCTCTTTCACAAAACCAAGAGATGCTGCTGCTCTTTAACCTCGACTAGCCATGCAAGGCTTTGAGTTCCGGCACCTTAGAGAATCTCTGCATTCTTTTTACATATCCCTGCAGACAAAGCTGACCAAGCTTGCTGAGTGTTGTTTTTAAAAATTCATTTGATTCTTTTTTCCTAATGAAATGTTACAGCCTGCTTTCAGCTGTGCAATGCATGACCTGTGATAAAGCTGTAACAATCGCACAATAAAACAACAAAAATGAATGGCACAATGGAAGAGGTATAGCGTAAGAAAGAGGTAACAGCCCAGGTAGATAAAGTGCATTTATTCTTCATTTTTTATTTTATTTGTCATGTTTTTATTACCGCCCATCTCCCCCACTCATTGTCAACCATCCCTACCCTCGGTGCTTTCCAGGTCATGATAACTGTGAAGTATGGGAACTGTAGTCCCAATACAGCTGGAGTTTGCCAGGTGGAAGAAAGCTGGTCTGGAATAATGCTTCAGAAATAAAACACTTGACAATTCCATGAACCTACCATAGACTTGAGGCCAAAGACCATTTGAAAAGTGCAGGTTGAAATTGATCCTATGCTAGATCCTTTATCATCCTGTTTCCCCAAAACAGCAGAAATTGCAGTCAGAATAACTGATTTGCAGATCAGTTCCATTTCTATAAATACGAATATTTTGTACAAGACTATTTCAATTACATGTTTTTATTCGGAACCTAGTTATGAACTTTTATAGAATGTGCAAGGGATGTGGTAGCAGGAATTGATGGGCTGTCAATCCATGAGAGACACTAAAAAGAGTATAGAGAGTTGAAACAATGCAACTAGAAATAATATGTAATAAAGCAGGGACAAGTGCATTTAACGCTTGCATAGCAACTAAGATATTTATCTATGTCTTTAAATAAGTGACCCCAAATCCATTGCTAGGATTGGATGTTGGTTTTTATTTTTTATTTTTTTAATGTTCTTATCACTGCTGTTGTGAGCCACCCAGAGTTATGCTGATAAGCCATATAAATCTCTTAAATAAATTAACAAATTAACAAATAGGTAAAATCTTTATTTGGCTCAACCAAATAAAGATTTGTGTAAACTTTTCAGTTCTTCTGAAGTACTCATCAAGCAAGATGATACAAATGACAGAGAATGGGAAAGAACCAAGAAAATGAACATCTGGAACAGTTATTTCAGCCATAATCTCTGCAATTCACAATCAGTCAAAAGGTGGAGTTTATGGATTTAAGGCATAGATATTCTTAGTATGAAACTGGAGACAAACCATTTTTAAGATAGGTGGACCTGTTATGATACAGAGATAAAGTCTTCCTTAATCTGACAACAGCCAAGCTGTTCTGGGAGATGTAGCCTAATACATCCCAATTGCACAAAGTTGGGAGAAGCTAATTTACTTATTGATTTCTTTTGTCTTGTTATTAACTATTACAAAAAGTGGTTTTATGAGTTTTTGAAGCACTACAAATCTTTCCAACCCTGATGAGTGCTTTACAGGCCAAAGGTTCCAGGTTCAGGTCCTGGAATCTTCCTATGGAAGGTTCAAAGAGCAGATAACGGGAGACGCTTCTTCCTGAGACTCTAGAGAGCTGCAGTATTACAGAGTTTTTCAGCCTTGCCTACTTTTACAGCCAGAAATGTACAGGGCAGAAATGTACAGCCAGATATCATCAGTGTACTGATGATACCTTACTCTGTGTCAAGAGATGATGTCATCCAGTGGCTTCATGTAAGTGTTAAATAGGAGTGGGGAGAGAATAGAAACCTGAGGCACCCTATAAAGCAGGACCCTTAGGCTCAGTCTTTCCCTACCTACCAACACTGACTGGAACCAGCCCTGGAGAAAGCAGAACTACTGCAATACAGTGTCCCACTCGCACCACCATGAGCTGGCCCAGAAGGATACCGTGATCAATGGTATTGAAAGCTGTTGCGAGACTAAGGATTGCCAGGATGGATGTTCTTCACCCATCCCAAGCCCACCAAAAGTTATCAGTGCTGTCTTAGTACTATGAAGAGGCCTGAATCCAGGCTGAAAGGGGTCCAGATTATCCACTTCCTCCAGGGCCCTCTGAAGCTGTAAGCCTACCATCTTCTCTCTCTTTTTTATATAGTAATTTTATTAAACATTACAATTAAAAAGATAAAAACTAATACAAACTAAACAATTAAAAAAGAAAAGAAAAGAAAAAATAGAAAGTACAGGAAAGAAAAAAAATAGAAAAATAGAAAAGAAAAAAATAGGTATAAACAATTTTAGTAACTTATCACCTTCTCTTAAAATACAACAAAGCTCTTCTTCCCATATCTCATATCTTTATCTATAAACAAATCATTAAAGACTCATCGTTCAGTCCTGATCAGCAAAAGTCCATTAAGGGTTACCAGAGATAACAATATATCTATTTTAACCTTGATCAAATAAACCAACTTTATGTTCCTTCCTTTTACTTTTAACAATCTTGATCTTTAATCCCTTCAAATAATGTCCTAGAACTTGATTTCTTTTCATTTTTTCTTTGTCCCTTCCCACAAAACTCTTCAAAACTTTAACAAGTCTTTTTGTAAATCCAATATAGGAAAGTTATCCAGGTCACTCTTTTGGTTTCTTTGTATATCCCTTTTAATTATCAAGACATCAGCTGCTTTCTTTTGCATATCCAATGTAGCATCTTTTTCCATATCATTCTTATAGCCTATAAATCTACTTTCAGATCAGTCTCAATCTTGTCTGGTAAAACCTGTTCTTATTCCATAACATCTTTTAAACACAGTCTATCTATAGAGGCAGACACTCTTAAAACTAACTTCTGGGTCCATTGTTCAAAAATATCATCCGATGTATAAGTATTTTGCTCCATTCTCCATTAGTAAGTCAAATTTAAGTGTTCTCCTTTAATTGTAATCTTTAGTTCCTTCTGTTTCCCTCTAGTGTCCAATCTTCAAAGTCCCATCCTATCATGTTTTTTTTTTCTTAAATAATTCAAAATGAAAGCATTTTCCCAAGGGAAGGATTCTTATAATTAATTTCAAAATCTTATTTCAAATCCATCTGGACCCTTAGTCCATTTGTAACTTTCCAAAATCAATGTTCTAATCACCCTTTTGCTGTTTATACCCCCCCCCCCCATATATTTTTAAAGTCCTTAAACTGGTTTTTAAAACTTCTTTCGCTAATGACTGACGGAAACTTCACCTTTTCTGCTGGCTGCTGAAGTTATGCCTTTAATAAGCAACAGGCAGAAACATTTGTTACTTTGCTGTGGAAACAAAAAGGCATTACATGATTTCTATATATCTCAAAGGCACAAAAGCAGGCCAAATCTGTGTGTTGCTTTTCAGATTAAGTGGCAAATTCACAAAAACTTTCTGAAAGAAACTTATACTGTTTCAGTGGTGATCTTTCAACTTTTATGCAGCATGCATTCAGGATAAGTGGTGATATTGATAGATATTTAATAAATAAAGGAGAATTGCCATCGATACTTCTGGGGGCTTTCCCCTTATTTCTGTAAAAATTGACCTTGTAAATAGTACACAAGAGTCCAAAGTGGGGCCGACAGGGTTGTCCTGATGTCTTGTCCACAGCAGGCAGTGAAAGACTCTTGAGGCATCTGAACAAAAGCTGGGGTGCCAACATGGTAGGAAACAATTAGTGGGGGTTTTATTTGAATCTCAATGATGCTTGATGGGTAAGCCACAGAAGATGGCTATGTTCTTCTTATCTTGGTTCTGAAGGTTCTTGGTAGAGTTCTTCAAGATATTTTGGTGCCCAAATGAAGGAAACTGAGAGGTGACCCACATATTCTTGAAGATAGTTACAAAGTAGTCAATTAAGATCCTTTAAAATCATGAATAGCCCTCATAATCAGAATTCTGAAAGTTGCAGTCCCAAATGCCTGGTGATGGTAAGCCTAAAAATTTGAAGCCATTTTCCCTATTTAAAGAAATAAAAACAGTTCAGGGAGGAAGTACCTATGTGCAAATGACATAATACAGCTGTGGTCACTTTAGCTTTGGCAAAACAGATCATAGTCTCATTTACTGAGGATCACTAGTGACATTCTCTGTCACTGACTGTGCACCAACTGCAAAGCGCCATCGGTGCCATGGCACAGCACTGGGTAAGGAGGTTGTACCCATGGTGACTCCACTTCCTTCTACAGCTTTCATCCAGCTCTCTATCCTCACAAACAGGCTGCAACCAGCTAATTAGACATAACTTGCACAAAGAAGGATGCATTTTAAATATATTTTAAACACCTCTTTTCATACAAATCCAAAGGCCTACCATCACAGCACTTGAAGTTCAACTTCAAAAAAGTGCTTCAGAGCACAGGAGCACAAGCATAACATCTGTTAAGTTGTTGGCTTAGAATTGGGGGAGACCTAGGTTCAGGTCCATCCTCAGCCATGGAAATGCATTGGGTGACTTTGCTCAGTCGATCCTACTTTACAGAATTCTTGTAATGGGGATAAAATTAAGGGAAATCTCCATAAAAGTTGCTTTGAGCAAATGACAGTCATCATTCAAACAAATTCCAGTTGATTTAACTGGAAGAAAGTTTAACACATTTACTTTACCCTAAAAAACAGGGATAAAGCTTCTAACTTCAGCTGCATTGTGTCCATCATGTCTAAGAATCTTCAGTGTGTATGGATATAGGTGGAGCTAGTTCAGAGAAATAATCTCAGCCTCCATATAACGTCATACACTTTGCATGATTAAAGGAGCACTAGGACCCAGCGGTGAGATTTCTCCTTTTCAGTGGTTTTACAGTAAGTCTGACACAAGGCATGCAATTTGGGTTAGGGCTGTGGTTCTGTCTGTGGGGATAATTTCCAAATGATGAACAAGAGCAGAATGAAGGGATTAACTGTGTGAATATAATAAAAACTGCAAAAGCAACTAAAGCAGGAGAAAGCAAGGGGAGCTGGGGGTGGGGGTGGGGGTGGGGGCGGGACAAAGCCACACAAATAAAGATTAAAGGTAACTAAACTGGTTCTCATTTCCTGTCTTTTAATCTTTGGCTGAGGATCTAGTATTGCCATTAGAAGCTTATACAACATCCAAGCAGCCGCACATGTGCACTCTTAGATTCTAAAGTTTGTACACTGTCAGCATCTGCTTGATTTTTAAACTGACCAGCGGGCCTCTCATACTCAAGTGATTGTGGCAACAACACAGATCCCATTCCATTCAGTTGCAGAAGTTAATTTTAATAACAGAAGTAAAACTTTTGAAGGGCCTGGAGGAATGTCATGTTTTTGAAAAAAAATATTCAATTTTCATTTGTTGCAGAAAAAAAGTCCAACTTGCGAACTTTGGCTGTTTAGTTAATGCATTTTTCAAATACCTTTTCAGGACAATACATAGAGAACTTTACAAGCATAATGCTCAAAGATATCCAAGTTGGCTGGCAAAGTCTCTCTTTTTCAAGTGCTTGGATTTTGGCATTTTGTGATAAGGATGTGTCAAAAGGTTGCAGTGCTTGCGATAAATACAGTACTGTTACTGCTTCTTTGTGACAGTTTTTAAATTAAGACATTATTTTTAAATGGAAATACTCTTTCTTTTTTTTAACTGAAAGAAATCAAATCCTGTCACTGTTTCTTGATATAGAGACATATCTCATGAAATAATATTCCCCTGTACAGAGATTCTGAATGATCATTTTTGCTAGAGTTACTGTCACTGAGTATCACTGAATATTGGGTCTAAAATTCTTGTGTTTTTCCTCCAAAAACATTTCAGCTGTATTAAATTATTGTAACTACTTATAGCCTAAATACTTTTGCAGCTAACTTGAGGAGACTGTCAGAACTGCAGGATTTACATTAATTAGCAGAATTTGATCTAGGTATGCATATTTCTTTAATTTTTGGTGACTCAAATGAATTTAAATTACTGCGTTAGGGCCAGCTCTTCCTATTTCTGCTTATAAATACAGCATATCTGCATAGGTTGTGTGCTAGTTAAGACTGATACTTCTGCTAGAATCAGTTGAGGTACTGATAATAGAATGGTCTAGAGATATTTCCTGTTTTAAGTTTAGCTTCCTCCTGAGCTTGTAATACTGATTTCTAATTTACATAGGCTTCACACTGGATATTTTATTTTACAAACTGTATTATCTTTGTTTTCACATAAGCTATTCCAGCCCAGGTGTAGGTAGAAGAAACAGTTTTAGTGTTACAAATATACTATTGTAAAATTTTGGTTCTATACTTGTAAAAGGTATTACCCAAACTTTCACCACAGCAAGCTGTGCAACTGCATTCTTTGGCTTTGGTATAAATCTAGGATTTAAACTTTTCTTCCATAAAATGGAGAAGATTGAATTCATTGTAAAATGGAACATAAAGAAGTATAAACTACCCAAAGGAGTTTGCTACTGAGTTATTTTTAAACCAGACGAGATCTGGTAGCAAACTTTACTCTTCAAAAAGGCCTCCTCAGGTTTATTAATAGCAGGTTTATTAATAGTAATGAAATGATGTCAAACAGTAGGAAAATAAAAGCCCTTTTAAGGTTTTCGGTCTCTTGTTTGTGACAGATCCCTCAAGTAACCCTTCGAGTGGGAATGGCCTCAGAAACTGGTAACCCTCTAAAGGCTTCTCTGATTGGCTTAAAAAAATTAAACAGTTGATGGCATCTAATAAGAGACAGACACTGTTGTCATGGAAACTGAGAAAAGTATTCTTCCCTCCCATTTGGGATGGAAAGGTAGGAGAAGGCTGTGTGTCATCACAAATGCCTGCAGAACACTTCAACTTCTATGTTTCTCGCAACATCTCTGGAACCTGAGGAGGTGTCTCTCAAATCAAGGCCATTTCACAGTTGCGTTGGGGGGAACTCAGACCTGCAACTTCTAGGACAGTTGTGCTGTCCATATGAATGCACCGATCCCCAGCAAACAAAAAGCTCTGGGAAATAGATGGGTTGTCTTGCATTTCACCAGGCAAAACCCCCATAGATAGACACAAGAATCTTTTGTGAGTAAGATCAGCACCCGATTGTGTTGCAGGCTTGCTGAAAGTCTTCCTAAGATGGGTATATAGGAGAAGTAACCAACTCTGCCCTAATGTAGTGGTAAAAAGCATTGGTGGAAATTCCCAGTATAATTCTTTTCACTACCTTGAATTCCAACTACTGTTAGCCATTGTGCAAGAACAATGTTCCATTACTTCAGCATGAAACAAAGTTTTTCTACCATATCCCTGTATTCCTGACTTTTAGACTTAAATAAATGTTTCAGTTTTTGGATAAACTGCCCTAACAGGCAGGGATGTTTAAGTATTGCTGAATCATACAGGCAAAAATGTTGAACACTTTGTGCTTTTACAGTACTGTGCAAGTTAGGGATGTTATTGGGGTTACAGTTCTATCCAGAAGGCATGGGTTTGGAGCAGGATCTGCTAGGTAGTGGTCAAATATTTATTTATGGATTTATTACCACACTTTTATTGTACCCTACACTACCCTATTGTTAAGTCTGGGATGTGGGGTGTTGTGTGGCAGATGCTTGTGGGTTTGAATTCTAAAGTCCCAGAGCACTTTAGCTTCTTTATTTTCTATTACTTTGTCTATTTTGTGGTCCCACCAGTTCTTGCTTGCAGGCAAGTGGTATTTCTGGCAGATATTCCAATGCACCATTGTTGCGACTTTGTCATGCTGTTGTTTGTGACCTGTCCATGCAATCTTCTTGCAGCAGCTAACTCGGCAGTCCACTGTTCTACAGCTTCTTTGCAGAGATGGCATTTGCTGTCTGTTGCTGTCTTCTCAATTCTGACCTTATATGCATTTGTTCTTATGGCTTGGTCTTGTGCAGCCAGAATTAGCCCCTCTGTTTCTTTCTTCAACTTTCCAGCTCTTAGCCATTGCCCGGTCTTGTTTGTTATCTGCTTTGCCTGCTAGTTTTTTTTTTTTTTTATGTACTGGCTATTACAAAGTATGTAATACTTTGCCTTGCCATGTCTCTTTTCTATTCTTCATTTGGTCTTTCTTATAGGCCAGTTTGGTCTCTTTGGTATTCAGTAAGCCTGCTTGGTGTACTAGCTTCAGTGCATCTTCTTCACGGTCATGCCAATGCCCTTTTTTCTTCTTCAACTGTCTGGTGATCTTGCAACATTCCCCGCCCACCTATACGCCTTGGTAAACAGAGCCTGTCAGTGTTGCTGTGTGGATTCATTGTCATTATTTTTCTGGTTGGTGCTTGAACAGGGGACCTTTTACTTTTTTCACATTCCTATCCATGGCTTCTAGTTCAGCTTGAATCCAGTCCGCTATTCCAGCTATATATCTAATGACTGGAATTGCCCATATGTTAATCACCCTGATGGTATTTCTGCCACTGAGTTTGGACTTTGAACTGGAATGTACATATATACTTTATTGTTGTTGTTGTTGTTATATCACCATCATCATTGGTGGTGGTGGTAGTGGTGGTGATATTATTTTGTATTTCCATTTTCAAAATACATATGATGCTAAATCCATCTGTCTATGAATATAGACTGAAGGAGGAGTGGCATTTTTAAAACTTAATGAAATCAAGCTCTATGAGCTCTCTCAAGTTCTTTATCCAAGTCTAATAATGTGTAGATGAGAAAATTGAAGATTCCTTGTTACTACCCAGGGCTTAACTAGAGCTTGCTGATACCTAAACTGTGGAATTTTCCTTTAATCCTCACTCTCTACCATTTAATGCTGTTTCATGCAATGAAACATTCATTTGTTTGTTTGAGAGTCAATTGATGGCTGTTGGCTCAAATCAAATCAATGAATCAGTAAAATGGAGCATTCAGAAACGTGTGTTCTTTTTTCTTTAGCAGTGAAATTGCAGCCTATGTTTATGTGGGATTAAAGGAAGGCATGGAGGAGGAAGCTTCCCTGCAGCCTTGATTCCCAGCACTGTAGATAGACTCAACCTATTCATAATTACACCTGACATAGGATTCAAGGATCCAGCTTCCATCCTGTGTGCCTGTTTACGGATTGGGTTCACATATCACACTAATCCTTGGCTTAATGTAATAGCTTGCTTAATAAGTGACAGTGATTGGATTGACATATTATACTAAGCCATAACCATGCTTTCTAAACTACATATTGCACAAAGCAAAATCAAGCAAACCACACTGTGATTTAATGTCATACTTGAACCTAGCTATTGACTGTATGGTGTGGGATTCTTTATGATCTTTGTAAATAAATCTGCTGCTGTGATTTTGCATGATCAAAACCTGATGGCTGACAAAAGAATGCGAAAATTTCTTTATGTGGAGAAAAATCTCTAAAAGCCAACATTCATGTAATACATACTACCTTGGAATAACTCACTCTTATGAAATGGAGTATATGCAACATCGCAACATTAGCCTATCTGGATTTAATATTCCTACGTTTCATTCTCACCATAAATATAAAGATTATAATCATATATTTCCCTAAGAAGGAAAAAAGTTCATTACAGTCAAAAAGAATTACAATAATCCAAAAAGATTTCTCATAAATACAGTCCACCATCTCAAAGTTTTCTTTAAAATCACAATTCAGTGCCAAATCAGAACACATTAGTTTGTTTTTATGTATGCTTTCTGATATGTGCAGCAAGTGACAGAGAAAACTTAGAAGCTGTTTATTTTAATATTAACATAAGCTATATTTCTAAATGCAATAGTATCAAACAAGAATCTATAGCACTATCATAAAACACTCACAATTGATTATGTACATTTCTATACGTAAAAAATAAATCATAATCAAATAAACCCAAAATATTACATTTCCATGCTCTTATTTCTCTGTACTACCATTTTCTAAATTCTATGAAACTATATCTTAACAGAGGGAATTACCACAGAGTACTCTTTCAAACCTATCAGAATTAAAATTTCCATAGAAATACTGATTAGTTTGCCTTAGACAGATACCCCTATAATCCAAAATGGCATTTATTAAAATAAATATTGTCATTTGTTGTTAAATTGGTGAACATGGTAGAATTTACTTTTGAGTAAATATTCTGTGGAGCTGCTGAGGAGCTGCCTCTCCAGATAGCCAGTTGTATTGGGGAACAGATCTATAGGCATGGATCTATCACTGGTGGTGTTTCCACAACTGTTACTTGTCAAAATAATGCATTTAATGAATAGGATGGGTTGGATGTGGCTTTGAATCTGCCGATTCATTGCCTTTTTGTTCTCCTCTGAGGCTCCAGGATCAGATGCTATCACTTATATAAACTTGGCACTGGTGCAGTTAATGACACAAAATGGTATCCCAACTTCTGCCCTGAACCGCAGAGCTCAGTTTAGCTTGGGGGATGCTGTGCATTGTCCCCTAGTTTACTTGCCATTCCTGGTCAGCTTACTTTTCCCATTCTTAGGCCATTGTTTCTATATTTCAAGTGTCTCATTTCAAGTTAATATGCTTAGAGTAGTAGCATTTCAATAATGATTTAACCACTATACGAGAGGGATGGGGGGGGGGAGGAATCTGTTGAATGAATCGGGCTAGGGTATAATTTCACCTTCTTGAAGATACATTAACAAAACCAAAGCTGATGCTTGATTTAAAAGAATATGAATGCATCCATCAGATATTAATGGAACAGAAATAAACTTCACAGAAACTCACTGATCAAATTTCCTTTGCCATCAAAGATGATTGCTTTGATTTTATAAAAATCAGAGTACTAAAAAACTCAGAACAACAGATGAAAGTCAAGCAGTGGACTGGGCCAGCATTTGTTAAGGAAACTATTTGCCAAAATGTGCATTTCACATAATTCTCAAGCAACAGTTGTTTATGTGTTGAAATTCTTCTCCATAGCAATGGGGCTGACTTCCTTCTTGCTAGTCTATATACTGTAAAGAAGAACACTAGCCTGCAACACTTGTTTCAGTTTCAATTTTTTGTTTCAAAATTTGTTGAAAATTTCTTTCAAACAGTGTCAAATTGTGTGTGTAGTAGGGTGTGACTGTAGTCAAATATGCTAATAATGAGGTGGGAACATAATACATATATCTACAGAGAGAGCATTTAAATATTAAGAGCTAGAAAACGGAAATGGGATTAAGTATCAATTAGTGATGTGAAAAAATGTATTAGCATACTTCAGCAGGTAGGAGAAGACTGTGAGGGAGCTGCTAAAAATTACTGAAGGAATTGCCACAGTGGAAAGGAACAAAACTGGTTTCCCAGCCCCACAAAATCCTAACTCAATGGAATACCTCAATGTATCACTGAGTATAATCAGGGCTGTAGATAAACATTCCTGTGTGTGCAGTCAACTTCTTTGTTAGATTTATATCTAATTTTCCTTTAGGATATTACAGTGGCACTCACCCTCTACCTTTTCTCCACAGCAATAACCCTGTGGGATTGGTTGGGCTAATAGTGAGTCAGCAACCCAAAGTCACCAAATGCCAAGCATAATGTAGCTGGTGAGAACCACACAGATTCCAGAAAGGCATCTTTAATGCTAACCAGGAGAAAAACACAATCTTGAAAAATATCCCACTCAGATTATGGCCAGCCAATTAAGATGGAGTCTCTTTGAAACATCTCCTTCCCATGGCCTCCACCTCTGGGCTGGGCTGCCTCTTCTCATACCCATTGAACTTCTCCACCCTCCCTGCCTTGTCACCCCACCAGTGTAGACACTTCCAGGGAAGTTTCAAACCACTTTTATTAAGACAGAATATTGTAATAGAATCTTGCAAATTGACTGCTTTACTTCCCCCTCCTGCTTATCCTCCTGTGAAACTATGGAGGTGCCTGTCTGGGTTGATTCCTCCCCCACCTCAGATTGTTTTGGGCTTGAGCCACCTCTGGGAACAGATCTGGCCTATCTCCACCCAGGTCATCTTCTTTTCTCTCAACATGCCTGGTTCCCTCAGTCTTGCACCCCCAGTAGGCTTCCAAGGCTGCGAATGGACTTGAACCTGAGGCTCCTGGTCTTGGTACAACACCTTCACCTCCAAGCCACCTAGCTCTCCTTTGTACATCTGTGTATATTGCAGATGCTCATTGCACTTACACATTCTACATGTGTCCCTAAAGTGCATTAAATAAACATCTGAAAATTTAATATTTGGAGCAATCTTAAGAAATTTTAGTGCTTAATTAAAAAGTATAACTAAACAACCATCTCAAGAATGCTATCAAAATCAATATGTGCTTATACAACATAAATGAAAGTGGTTAAGAAAGAACAGTGAATATTTTTAAGCAACTGATGCTTAGCAATATATAATAAAGGTGGGATAGAAAATAAATAAATAAATAAATAAATAAGCAAGCCAAGACCACACTCTTCTCATCTCTGTGTGCATTTTCTAAAGTAATCTCTTCTTGTTACAAAGTAGTCTAATAACTTAATAGAGAAGACGTTAATGTCTTGGGGGTGGTTACCACACATCTGTAATGTATACTTAATGTGTTGTTTTGACAGTTCTTCAGCAAAGTTTGGCTGCTTGTCTTTCCAAGGAAATGGAAGTTTGGTTAGAGAATATAGGTAAGGGTTGGTAGCACAGGAACTGAGTTCTCACATCACCTAGCATCTTGTGCAAACCCCGTCCTCAAGGGTATCCAGTGTGTGTGTGTCAATGATGTCCAGATAGCAGAGGTGACTGGGCAGCTGAAGTCCCACCCCTTTTAAACATGCATCACATACATTGCATGCACAGAAAAAGGGACAGGACTTTGATCATCCAGTTCTGCCCACCGTTCAATGTTATTGACTCTCCTGCCTCCTGAGATGCCCCTGCCAGCCCTTGATATGTAAAAAATGACTTGTGGTTTAACAGGTTGTACAGACTCAACCAACTGTGACATATTCAAGAAACTATGGTTATGAAAGCCATCGTTTAATGTGATATGTAAAGCTTTTCAGAGATCTGGAACAATTTGGAGTATATTTCTTTCTTTTCTTTTAAACTGAAATCTATTTTCATGATGTCTTTTTCTATTACTTTAAAATGTTTTATCTATATTGCTTTAATTTGTCCCCAAGACCCAGGGAACAAGCAGCATCATGTGGAAGAGCGACTCAGGGTCAGCTTTTATAAATAAATCTGGATAGTTTATGCGCTTGTGTGCCTGTGAGCGTGGATAATATGTTTTATAAATAAATTAATACTCATAAAAATATAAAGAGATAGCAAAGACAGCAAATGCACCAAATCGATAGCAGCAGAGATAAGCAAACTAAAATGCAATTAAAACACCAGAAGAAGAAAACTGACAACAAAACAGAAAACACTACAAACAGCTTTGACAGGCTGCCTGTTGCTTTGGGAAGAAAAAGAACCAACTTTTTGGCCTGGCATACACAGTTGGGTCTTTCAGGGAAAAGCAGGGCACAGCATTGTGTATATGAGTGTGGGTTTGTATTCCAGAGTAATAGTGGTTCTGATTTTTTTCAGAGAAGCTCTATCCCCTATACCAGTGTTATTCAAACTTGGCAACTTTAAGAGGTGTGGACTTCAGCTCCCAGAATTCCCCAGCAAGAAAAACACTGGCCTACCCTTTTCCTGAATTTCTCCCCACTTTGCACCATATTTTACTCACACGCAGGAATCAAAAGAGGCAGGATATATCTGCTTGCTAAATAATCCCACAAAACCTCTTCAGAAACAGTAATTTATGTTGTGCCAAACTAGAGAGGCCAGTGCCTTCCTCCCTTGCAGTAGCTGCTTTTAAGTTGCAAAGAGAGAGAAAGAGATTTTGGCCTTTAATGTGTTGTTGTTGTTTATTCGTTTAGTCGCTTCCGACTCTTCGTGACTTCATGGACCAGCCCACGCCAGAGCTTCCTGTCGGTCGTCAACACCCCCAGCTCCCCCAGGGACGAGTCCATCACCTCTAGAATATCATCCATCCATCTTGCCCTTGGTCGCTTCCTTTTGCCCTCCACTCTCCCGAGCATCAGCATCTTCTCCAGGGTGTCCTGTCTTCTCATTATGTGGCCAAAGTATTTCAGTTTTGCCTTTAATATCATTCCCTCAACTGAGCAGTCTGGCTTTATTTCCTGGAGTATGGACTGGTTTGATCTTCTTGCAGTCCAAGGCACTCTCAGAATTTTCCTTCAATGCCACAGTTCAAAAGCATCGATCTTCCTTCTCTCAGCCTTCCTTATGGTCCAGCTCTCACAGCCATATGTTACTACGGGGAACACCATTGCTTTAACTATGCGGACCTTTGTTGTCAGTGTGATGTCTCTGCTCTTAACTATTTTATCAAGATTGGTCATTGCTCTTCTCCCAAGGATTAAGCGTCTTCTGATTTCCTGATTGCAGTCAGCATCTGCAGTAATCTTTGCACCTAGAAATACAAAGTCTTTCACTGCTTCTACATTTTCTCCCTCTATTTGCCAGTTATCAATCAAGCTGGTTGCCATAATCTTGGTTTTTTTGAGGTTTAGCTGCAAGCCAGCTTTTGCACTTTTAATGTGTTAGCATCAGTATTTTTAGGTTTGGTTTGCATAGGTGAAGGCAGAAGCGCAACTTGTTTTGACTTGACTTGTTTTAACTTCAAGAAAAATCTTAGCATTTGTTGGTCCACCGATGTGCCACCTTTTGCACTGCAGGAAAGAGATGCTGAGGCAGGCTTGTACAATGGTGTGGTCATCCTGGAAAATCCTGGCCCCATGGCCTCTGTCGCTAACAGACGGTGCCCGGCTAGGCTTAGAGGAACACCTCCACTTCCAACTCCTAGAAGTAGCTGCAGGGAAACCTGTCAGTCTTGTTAAATACATTCATGTCTGCCACCTTGCACTAATCTACAGTAGTGGATGTCAGTAGAAACTAAAACACAATTAGCCATGGATTAGTATAGAGGCAGAAACATGTTCAAGAGCAGTACATTTCTTAAGCTGTGTCAGCTATGTTGCTATCATGTGCGGAAAAAACAAGAGGGCCAGCCACAAATTGTGTACTCTCTTTCCAGGTAATTTGCTTTAATGCAGCAGATGCCTCTCCATTGGTGGCAGATGAGTTGCTTGTCACCAGCTGAGTTCTTCAGCCTTGAGTTGCTGGGCCAAAATTGGAAGGGAGGGAGGGAGGGAGGGAGGGAAGGGAATGTAGAAGGAGGGTTAGAAGCCAGCTGTCAAACTGGCTCACAATGTGATGTTTAGGGTAGGTATAAATGGTGGGATCATTAGTGTTTGGTTCTGAGCTGCTGAGCCTATCCAATTCTAAGGCTACCTTATCTGGGCTGCAAAACTCCAATTTACCTTTAGATGGCAGCAGAGAGATGGCAACCCTAATACCCTCCAAGTGTCCACATTCTCCCTAGGGTTTGGAAGAATGGTGACAGTCACACACTCACTGCAAAACAGGGCAAACTGGATGAGAAACTCAACCTTGTCTTGATGTTATTGTTATTTGTTCTATTTAATGGCAGTTACTGGCCCAGGGTGCGAACTTTCTACAGTAAGAGAGAGAACAAGCAACACATTATTTTCCTTCACCCCAATGCTTATGGAGCTACACCTGGGGAAAGAATTCAGAAGGCTCCCCCTCCGGAGTGGGAGAGGCCGTGGGGTAGAACCACTCCAAGGGTATTCTGCCAAGGGTCCCTCAACTCTGGGAGCTCCACTGGTCTTCTTCCTACCAGCTGTGAAGTATTTTCCAGAACTTCTGCATTTTCCAAGTGGAGGTTGCTGCAGCAACATCCTGTCCCAGATAAATCCTGGGGCCCAAACAGCTGACATCCATAAATTTAATCTGATGGCTTCATACCTTGCAGACTGTTTATTTATTTTTCTTCTCATCTAAAGGGATAGTTCTGAGTATCCTTATTTGATACCCATTTTATTAATAGAAGATTTATCTTCCCCGGTGAGCTCTTCTTTATCTTCCCCCGGTGAGCCAGCTAAGGGCAAAAGGGTAAAAATGGTAAATTTATTTGCCATTTAGCCAATTCTCTCCTATCTGCAGTTTAGGACTAGCTCCTTCCTTTGCAGTTGGGACCTCAGAAATCAATTAATTTTTAAAGCCATGCCTAAGAGCAGAGCAAAGCAGAGCAATCTGTGAGCCTGCTGGCTAAGGTGACCCAGAACCTGGGTACCATTTGGGTTTGGAACAGCCTTTACACAGGCTTAGGCAACTTTTTTCCAAGCTGAAGAAATTGTACATCACTAATGAACAATAATCTGCTGATAAAAGCCCTTCCTTTTTTCAGACTGAAAATACCATGGGTAGTAACTACGTTTCCATGTACTCAGACTTCCAGACCCATTGATTTTGCACTGTGACTTTTAAATCTCTTCACGGAATGGGGCACTTCCTTTATATACAGAGTGAAATACTTCTATGCTTGCCTAGAGCTGTCTCACATTCATCAAACAAATGGCGAGGGAAAAATAGGTGCGCGCATGTATTCAACTGCGGGAGAAGAAATACTGGGTGGTACGTCTGATGAAGTGAACTGCAGCTCACGAAAGCTTACACCTTTTAATAGAATTTGTTAGTCAGAAAGGGTGCTACCAGACTTCTGATTTTTTGCCACTGTAGACTAACATGGCTGGTGAGTGTGTAAGGACTGTCTTGTTCAGTTCTCACTCTCTCCCGTCCCCAGAAACCTCTGTGAAGGATGAGATTAATTGTGGTTCTTGAATGCGAGCATATCTGTCCTGCTGCCTTATTTGTGTGAGGAACACGCCCCCTCAGAGCCACTGTCTTCTGAAGCCAGGAAAGGGTTTTCAGGACATTTACTTATAAGGAAGGGAACTTAGACATTAGAAAAGAGAGGAGAGGCAAAAACAGAGCAAACAAAAGAAATATGGCCACCAGAATGCTTTAGAAAGAACACTGGGAGCCCTTGTAATAATCCTTCTAGAATTAAGCACTCCGAAGGTGTTCTGCTGAGTACTTTAAAATCCTATATGATCTGCTCATATGGTGTTACTTTTAAATGCAGTTTTAACTGTTTATAACCAGCTAGTCCAGGAGTGTCAGCGAGGGGTTCAAAAAAGTCAAGCTAATGGCCACGACCATGTGGTTGAAGCCGTGACCCTTTTCTGTATATGTTGCATGTTTGATGGATATAAAAAAGGGGTGGGGCTTCAATTGTCCTGTTGCAGCTGCCATCTTGACCTTTTTGACCATCCCCTGAGGATGCCCCTGAACTGGTCCCCTGAGTAAATGAATGAAAGAGAATATAATTATGTCTCCCAGATAATATGTTACCAGAAGAGGATAGATCACATCAACATAAGAATTCTATGTTTATCCTTGGAGTGAACTTTTAAAATGTATTTATTCTCAAAATAAACTTAGAAGAAATTATGCCACTTCTGACTGATAAGTCTATTTTCACCACAGTTATCTCTACAGGTTGTGATAAGAAATACCATTTTAACAATCAACCATTCAGCTTCAATGGATGAACTCATTTTCCGAAAGGGAAAAAATTCCTACTTACATTCATTATATAAGTGTTTCTCAACCTTGGCAGCTTGAAGATAAGTGGACTTCAATTCCCACAATTCCCCAGCAAGATTTTAATACCTGAATTTTTACTTATATGCAATACTTTGCACCAAGGGGATCCTTAACCAGAATCTCAGAAACAGTCAAAGATAATTTTGATCCTTAAATCAGGTAAAGATTCCCAGGATTTGGCATCTTATAGGCCTATTTCACTTCTCAACATGGACTATTAACTGTACACGAAACTGTTAGCTAAAAGTGATCATAAGTAAAATTATTTATATGGATCAATCTGTCTTTATTCCAAATCAAAATATATCAACCTCTATCCAGAAATTATTAAATATTATACAATTTAGTAGAATTAATAAATCTTCCCTAGCCATTTGTTCTTTACATATTTCCAGCTTTTGATTCTCTGGAAATACAATTTTTAAAACAAATATGAATTAAATTTAAATTTGGGGCTGGTTTTTGTAAGATGATTGAACATATTTGTGGACCAACTAAAGCCCAGATAAGACGTAACAGATATGATTCAGATCCCATTACGATTTTTAGAGGTTCCAAGCAGCGTTGCCCTTTATCACCTTTACTATTCAACCTAGCCATAGAAGCATTGGCAATAGCACTTAGACCCAATAATCAGATTTGTGGGGCAAAAATGGGAGATAAGACATATCTTTTAAAGCTATTTGCGGATGATATGATTTTGACTCTTTCAAATGCTTCTTATTCAGCCAATTATATTAAGGAGTTAGAGGAATTTGCAGAGATGTCAGGACTATCAGTTAACATTCATAAATCACATCTGATGTTTTTTCATATTCCCCCAAAAATTTGAAAGGAAATTTCCACAGTTTTAGGGATTCCAATAGTTTATATATCTTTAAAATATTTAGGTATTATTATTACTAAAAAGATTAATAAAACATTTACAAATAACTATATACCAACATGGAAGAAATTAAATAAGGAAATGAAAAATTGGGCTTCAAAACATTTCAATATTTTAGGGCAAATTGCAACAGTAAAGATGAAAATTCTTGTGCAGCTTAACTTTTTATTTCAATGCCTCCCAGTGGAAATTCCAGAACAGGCTTTAAGACATTGGCAAAAAAAATTAGAAAGCTTTTGCTTTTCCACAGAAAAAATTGAGAGTAAATATAAGGATTTTATATAGACTTCAGAAACAGGGAGGCTGGGGCATGCCCAATTTGTTAATATATTATCAAGCAGCACAGTTAGGGCATATGATTCCATTTATAAATGGAAATGGACTCTTCTAAACAATGGATTCAAATTGAAACCATGTTAGAGTTAAATAAGTTTATAAATCAGTGGTTTTTTCACCCAAAACATTTTTCTAGAATAAAACAGATTGAAAATATTTTTACTAAGACAGTGCTTCAAATTTGGAAGAATAAATACACAGGTTTGATAAAGAATATTTCTCCTTTAACTCCTTTGATAACATATTTTGATCAAGATAACTATTATGGTTTGGCTAAAATGAAATCTTTGAGAGCATATAATCTTTATAGACTAAAAGATTGTTATAGTACTGGTGAACCTCCCAATAAAGATCAGATAGAGCAACGAATAGATGATAAGCTATCATGGCTTTTTTTGGTATCATCTCAAATCTCTTTTGGGCAATACAAATATTACAGCTTCAGCAATATAGCCTTATAATAATTTTGAGAATTTAATACCTCATTATTTAGAAGAATCAAAAAGGAACAATTTCAAAAATTTATAGGTTATTACTGCAATCAGAAATAGGAGATCCACCATATGGATTAAAGGAAGCTTGGGATACTGATTTTGGTAATCCCATATAGGAGACAAATTGGCCATAGATATGGAAACTGGGTGGATTCATTTCAGCTTCAATGCAAGAACTGCAGTGGAAGATTATACATCATTGGCATTGGACTCCTGTTAGATTGGCACACTTATATCAAAATAATTCTTCCAAATGCTGGAGAGGTTGTCCAAAAAAAGGGACATTTTTTCATTTGTGGTGGTCATGTGATAAAGTTATACCCTTCTGGTGAAAATTTTTTGGAGAGATAAGCATTATAACTAAACAAAGAATTGAATGCTCTCTTGAGTTAAGCTTATTGCATTTATTTATTGGACCAAATCATAAGCTTAAAAATAAAGAACTGATTATCTATTTAATTTTAGCAGCCAAAACAGTAATTGTGCAACATTGGAAAACTCTAGATAATAACAACCTAGATGACATCAGTTCAATCTTTCTGACAAACATTTTAGCTTTTGTATTCATAACTCAGCCTGTAACTTCACTTCTCTGCATGCACTCATGAACTCTCTTCGGTAAGATCAGACCATCTTTAGTCATTATGTCATAAGGGCCCCTAAGTCCAGTTTTAACCCAATGGCTTATGCTACTGGAAAAAGAGGAGAATTCCCATTTGCTACTGGAAATATGTTCTTTTCTCAAGGGTACTCTAAAAACAAGAAAAATACAACAAAACCACACTAGTGATTGTAGAATGATTTAGAAATCACATATTATTGTACTATACTCTCACTGAGAAGAATTAAAAGCCTAAAAGCCAATCTCCTGATTTATGCAACAGCAGTTTTTACTAAAAACTCATCATGTGGCTTCATTGTTGCTTCTCTGCTAAAAAACGTGTTTGCATTGTATATGTATGTGTCTGTCTACCCCTACAATACAATTTCTGAACTTCTGCATCTAGGATTTTACTTAGAAAAATTAAGCCGCTGAGATCAGAATATCAGAAAAAAAAAAATTGTCTTTCTTTGATGGCCAGTGTTGCCTTGTCAGCTGGCAGAAAATAGTCTTGATTCTAAGACAAAGATACATGAAGAAGGGATTGCACCCCTGAGTGTCATGTAGGAATTTTTAACTGAGAGATAGAAATTTTTCTATTCATGCATGCACACACACACACACACACACACAAAATGGTGCAAAGTTACAGACTTAAAGGTTGGTGCATTGTAGCATGTGAATTTCCTATTTACTTTTAATTAAAGAATCTGGGAAAAACTATCCAAGGGCGCATTACAGCCTGGGGGCATCATGTTGCCTATACCTGCCATTGCATTACGTTCAATTGGTTTTAACTTCTCTTTAAGCTGTGGGGTTATGATGCTACAAGTCGTACTGGGCTTAAGTCAATATTGGTAATCAAAAAGTCAGATAAGTACCACCTTAAAAGGACCCAAAGAACCCAAGAAATCACCACAAACATTTCTTAATTCTTGATGAGGAGTTTGCAGTTCCCTGGCACACCATTGTGGGGTAGTGACTAAAACGTTGGGCACAAAGGAGATCTGTTCAAGGCCACCTTAGCCATGAAAGCTTACTGGTGGCTTTAGGTTAGTCACTATCCCTCAGCCGAACCTACCTTATAAGGTTGATGTTATGGGGGAAAACTGGGAGAAAGGAGTATAACATGGTGAGCTGAGATATAAGTTTAAATAATATAAATAAATTCCTTACAAAGAGTTTTTGCTTGTTTTTAGTTTACTCAGTTTTGGCCAACATACTGTGAAAATTCAATGACTGAAACAAGCACAATTATAAGCATGTTAGCAGCATGTATTTCTACATATAGATGGATTTATTCCTACATTGAAGGGGAGATGAACTTACTCATGGTAATAAAAAGGGATTTCTGGTGTAGCCCCATAGAGTGAAAAGCCCAACTCTTTCCAGTCTGAAGCCAAAGCTGTAATAATACAAGCATGTTCACTCAACACATTTATGACAATTTATGGTTGGGTCTAACATGTCAAAATCCAGATCATGAGTCAAACTGTGGGTCATTTGGAGCACTTTAATCATAATTTGTACCCAGAGTTTGTAAACATTCAGTGAAATGTTAGAAAAAACTTGAAACCGAGAGCACGTTGACAATGAAACCAATGATCTAGACATGCTGATCTCCCCTTCACCAGAAGTATTCAAGAGGGATTAGATCACAGGTTGCCTTGGATGCTTTAATTTAGATGCCTACATGCAGCTGCAGGTTGATTCAGTGCCCTAAGTATCTCTTTTCAATTCTATGGGTCCTCATGGTGCAGTTCAGTTGGGACAGTGTTAATCCTTCCCCTCTAGCTTTCAGGTACAGAAATGGGAGGATAAAGATTATGCAAGATTGCCTGCTTCAGGCCACAGCCTTTCTTTTTCTCTTTTTCTCCACCCCACATGGCTAAGCAGGAATACAACTAGGATGCAAAGAGGGTGAGGCCCAGGGATATCCCTAGGGTTGTTGTTGTTGTTCAATTGTTAAGTCGTGTCTGACTCTTCATGACCCCATGGACCATAGCACACCAGGCCTTCCTGTCCTCCACTGTCTCCCGGAGTTTACTCAAATTCATGTTCATTGCATCAATGATACTATCTAACCATCTCATCCTCTGCCATCCCCTTCTCCTTTTGCCTTCAGTCTTTTCTAGCATCAGAGTCTTTTCCAGTGAGTCCTCTCTTCGTATTAGGTGGCCAAAGTATTTGAGCTTCAGCTTCGGTATCTGTCCTTCCAATGAGCAGTCAGGGTTGATTTCCTGTGGGATTTCCTGATTTGACCTCCTTGCAATCCAAGGGACTCTTAAGATTCTTCTCCAGCACCACAGTTTGAAAGCATCAATTCTTCGGCACTCAGCCTTCCTTGTGGTCCAACTCTCACAGCCATACATTACTACTGGAAAAACCATAGCTTTGTCCAAAGGGAGAGGGGTCAAAAAAGTCAAGATAGTGGCCACAACCATAAAATCAAAGCCCATCCCTTTCCCATCCCACCTACAAGGTTCTGATTTCAAGCCAGCCACTATGTTTCCTACACACACACACACACACACACACAAACCTGGCTGGGGTAGCAGCCAAAAAACAAACAACCAGAAAACGGACTGGCTTTGATTTACTGGACTGATGACAAAGGCATAATACTTTAATCTGTAGTTACTACAAGACATGGCTGAGTGTGTCATGTGAACCCACTTTTCTCTCAGGAATCTCATTCTGTGGCTTTGAGGCACAATTTTTTATTGCCTAAATCTTCTAGGTCATTCTTGGCTGACTTAATCTTTGGAAAGCATTGTAATAACCTGACTGGGGGATGGCATCCTAGTCTGGATCTTTCATTTTATTAAAGGGCGAAACCTATTTCTCTTGCAATCTCTGCTCCAAAGGAGCCTCTGTCTTGCTTTGGCTCTTCCAGAGAGTCAGTTCTATGCTGGTGAAATGACAGTGACACAAAACTTTACAGCATGTATAGAAAATAGTAACATGACAAAGGTAAACAAAATTACAGCTAATATAAAGCAGTGTTTCTCACCCTTGGCAGCTTGAAGATGTCTGGTCTTCAAGTCCCAGAATTTGTAGGATTTTGATGATCTGTTATTACCTTTATTTCATAGATGTTGAATTTTGTCTTTCAAAACAAAATTTTCACATGAGAATATACAATCACAAGAAAAACATTTCAATATTATACAGTTGTGGTGTTTAAAACAACAAACCTAAAAGAATAGTGTAGAATAATTCAACTTAGCTATCCCTACTGTTGGCCAAGAAAGGCCCATGACTCGGCGCGAGTTGTCACCCAATTAACCACACTGAGGCAGGATGTGTTGAGGTTTTCCTACTAACAGATTAAGACTGCTATATGTGCCTAATCATTTTGGCCGGGTTAAAAGGTTGTATTAGATTGTCTCCTCTCACGTGCTTCATGCAAAATAGCATGTGGGGAGGAAACCTGCCCGGACTTGTTCTCACTTCCTCTTTTCTCTCTGCCGGCAATGTAGGCGAGCAAGGCTTGCTCCAAAGGGAGCTAAGTCCTTTAAATGTTTTGCTTTTGTTTTTGCTTTCTGTAAATAAATTATTTTTATAGAAATGCTTGGTGTGTGACTTTGTTGACCTCTCCTGGGCTAAAGGCTTTCCCAGCATCTGCCAACAGGTTATGTGCCCAGTGAGCAATGCCCAGTAAAACCCAGAGAGAAAAGAGAGATCAGCTCCACACCTCATGCACAATTTAAAGGCAGGTAGCAAAGACCTGTGAAGATTTTCTTTGGAGCCACCTGGAGATTTTCCAGCAACTGCCGGTCTACAGGACTTAGAAGCTAGCTGAGGTGACTTGCAAAAGAAGGAAGAAGCCATGGCTACCTCCCAGCCCTCAGCAATGCCTCTGGAGCGCCTATCAGAGACCAACTATTTGAATTGGGCCCTGAAGATGGAAATGTATCTTCGCAGAGAGGATCTTTGGCTGCCAATTGGTGAGCAAACCCCCCAAAATCCCAGTGCTGAATGGCTGAGACAGGATGAGCGGGCTAGAGCCACCATTATCTTGGGAGTTGAGGACAATCAGCTAGTCCACGTGTGAGGCATGCAGTCTGCAAAGCAACTTTGGGACGCTTTGAGAGACTTATATGTAAAGGCAACAGCAGGGAGTAAAGTTACTCTGACGAAAAAGCTGTACAGAGCCTACCTTGCAGAAGGAGAAAGCCTTCCTGAGCACCTGCATTATATTCAGCAGCTGTTTGTTGAGTTGCAGGAGAGAGGAATGGAATTTACACCTCTCACAAAATCCTATATCCTCCTGTCCTCACTAAATGCAACGTGGGACACGCTGATTTGTACCCTGGAGGCTATACCTGAAGCAGACCTCACCCCATCGTATGTTACACAGCGCTTACTCGCTGAATGGGAGAAGAGAGAGGAAAGATTCCCCCCCATCTCTTCTGGAAAGCTGCAATACCAGAAAATGAGGGAAAAGAAGGGAAAGGAACCTGAGGCCACAGTGCTAGCCAGCCAGCAATGCTTCACTTGTGGTTCAGCTGGACATTTGCAAAGAGACTGTGCCATGAGACCCAAGAGTAGAAAGACAGAGCAGAAGAACACAAGGGCAACACAGAAGAAGGCTCTTCAGACAACCCAGATTGTACAGGTTGCTGAGAAGGGTAATTCTGATGTATGGGTGTTAGATTCTGGGGCCAGTAGTCAGTTATGTAATTGTAAAAGCTCTTTTGTGTCACTGTCTAAAACTGAAAGACAAAGTGTATCTTTGGCTGATGGGTCTGTGATCAAAATTATGGGACAAGGTGACTTGTATTTATCCTGCTTAGGAGAAACTGTAAAAGGTGTGTTGTATGTGCCAAATTTACAATCAAACCTTTTATCTGTGGCACAATTGGCTGCAACAGGGTATATCATAACATTTAAGAAAAATGGTTGTGAGATACGAAAAAATGGGAAAGTGTGTGCTACTGGTATGTTAAAAGACTCCTTGTACATTGTGCAAAATGCAAGGAAGCCAAGCTGCAAGGCTGCAGTTGGCAACACGCCATATCATGACCAATGTGTACACCTGATGCACAGGAGATTTGCTCATGCTAATTTCAAGTATATAGCACAAATGCCACAGCTGTGTGCTGACCTAAAGATAAAACCCTGTGATAAATACTTAGACTGTGTAGTTTGCAAAGAATGCAAAACACTAAAAGCTCCTGTGAGTAAGTACAGTGACAGAGTTACAACTAGACCTTTGGAAATTGTACACTCTGACATTATTGGTCCTTTGCTCCAAGTCTTGGACAAGCAAGGTATGCAATGACCATCATTGATGATTTCTCAAGATACACATTTATCTACATCTTAAAACATAAAGATGAGGCATTTGAGAAATTTAAAAGTTTTGTGACATGGGCAAATGGAAAATTCCCTAGGCCTGTATCTGCACTCCAATGTGATAGAGGAGGAGAATACCTTTCTCACAAATTCAGAAGGTTCCTAGTGGAAAAAGGGATAGAACAAATTCTTTCTAACCCGTACACCCCTCAGCAAAATGGTGTTGCTGAAAGAAAGGGCAGAACCTTGCAAAATGTGATGGAATGCATGTTAAAAGATTCACGATTATGTTTTAAGTACTGGGGAGAGGCAATATCAACTGCCACTTATGTTCAGAACAGGTTGTATAACTCTGTGATTCAGGACACTCCATTCCATTTGTTTTATGGTGTGAAACCAAAGGTAAACCATCTTAGAGTGTTTGGTAGCACTGCATGGGTTCACATTCCAAAACAGCAGAGAAGGAAAGGAGGCCCCACAACAAAGAAAGCCATCTTTGTTGGCTATGAACAAAGCCAGAGGAGCTACAGGTTCATAATGGGAGAGAAATTAATAATTAGCAAAAGCGCTTCTTTTGCTGAACAAAACTGGGGGAGATTAAATTCTAGCTCTTCAGTTGAACTGACCACCACAAGAGAACAGCAAGGACTTGCTGATGGTGATCTTATGCCTGATGAGGACATTAAACCAGAAAAGCAAACTGAAGATCTGTCTGATGAGACAGATGCTTCTCAGGAAAGTGATAGGAGTCAAAATTTAAGCCCTGTATTACCTCGCAGATCTCAGAGGAGTAATAAAGGCGTTCCTCCATCACGTTTTCAGGCTGAAACAGTAAAGGCTTTTCACATATTCACAGAACCTGAGTCTTTAGAACAAGTGAATGCTTTACCACCAGAGATTGCACAAAATTGGCATTCTGCCATGCAACAGGAATTAGCATCCTTAAAAGAAAATAAAACACGGAAACGGGTAAATCTACCTCCCAATGAACGCTGTCTGGGTTGTAGGTGGGTTTTCAAACTGAAAAGGGATGCTGATGGCAAAATCCAAAAATATAAAGCAAGGTTGGTTGCAAAAGGGTTCACTCAAAGGAAAGATTTAGACTTTGACAAGACTTTTGCACCAGTTACTAAAGGTGAATCAATTAGATTACTGTTAAAAGTTGCTGCACTCAAGGGAATGTCAGTTAACCACTATGACATTCAAACTGCATTTCTCTATGGTGATTTAGACCACAGATTATACATGCAGCAACCCCCTGGTTATGAAAAAGGAGAATCTAGTCTGTGAACTGCAGAAGTCAATCTATGGGTTAAAACAAGCTGCTAGATCCTGGAACCAAAAAGTAGATGAAAAACTGCAGAATTTTGGTTTTGAAAAAGGAAAAGCAGATCCCTGTGTATATATGAAGAAGGACAAACAAGGCTGTATGTATCTGTGCATTTATGTTGATGATTTGCTGCTGTTCACATCAACAGAAAAACAAAGGCTTGATTTTGAAGCCTGCATGAAAAGCCATTTCACATTAAAAAGCCTTGGAATTATAACAACCTAGGTTTGGAAAAACACAGGAAGAAGAATGGTAGTTTTCTGTTAAACCAAAGGGGAGATAATGGTAAAGTAATGAGAATGGAAAGACATATAAAGTCAGAGAAGATTGGTTTGCATCTTAATCTATAGTGTAAAAAGGGGAGTGTTGAGGTTTTCCTACTAACAGATTAAGACTGCTATATGTGCCTAATCATTTTGGCCGGGTTAAAAGGTTGTATTAGATTGTCTCCTCTCACGTGCTTCATGCAAAATAGCATGGGGGGAGGAAACCTGCCCGGACTTGTTCTCACTTCCTCTTTTCTCTCTGCCGGCAATGTAGGCAAGCAAGGCTTGCTCCAAAGGGAGCTAAGTCCTTTAAATGTTTTGCTTTTGTAAATAAATTATTTTTATAGAAATGCTTGGTGTGTGACTTTGTTGACCTCTCCTGGGCTAAAGGCTTTCCCAGCATCTGCCAACAGGATGGTCCTTTGTTCTCTTTTATTATTGTGCACAACAACAAAAGGTCTCTTGCTGCTAAGTGTAAGAGCCCCGAGCCCAGGTAAGGGGTGGGTTTTTATACATACCATTCAGGAAACAGTCAACCATATTCATATGCATAGTAGGTACTCACGTGTAACTTATAGCTAAAGATGGATAACACGTGTTGTCCATGCCTCTCCTTAGGTAATCTCTGACATTTCATTCTCATTTACATCCTAGGCCTTGCCATTGGGGTGTGATTTTTAGCATGTTAATGAACCCCTAAGTTATAATAGGTTAACCTGTGATCTTCTGAATACCTAGAAACTCATGTTCCTGTCTTCTGAGTATTGCAGGTCTCCTACTCACAACACCTTACCCCATCTTCCTGCCGTCAGTCACATGCTCAGCTTACATCCTCTTGAAGCTCAACCACATGCATCTTATTATTGCTTCATTTAACAAGTAAGCAGTAAAAGGAATTCTATATTAAAGCAATTAGCCTTCTTAATGCTTTGATTTTCCCTATGGATTCGGCCGGGCCCTCATTTCCCCCTTTTAAGGTGCCCATAGGGATTTCCAGTCCCATGGGATGCCTTAACCCTCATGGAGGGCTTCATTTCTTAAGCCTATATAGCATATATAAACAAGAATGGGCCATAAGCAGTAACTGTCTTGTTACCCTTTAGGGATAACAGGTGCACTTGCAATAGCTCCCAGGCCCATTCTAGAGCTAAAGGGGTTCCTAATGCCCTGGATATTGCAAAGTTTGAGGTCTGAGCCAGACATATTCCCCAGGATAATAGTAAGGAGATGTGTGGAGCTGCTGAGGTCCTGAAACCGTCTAGCTCTGAGGGCTCTGCATCGTCTTTCCTGCTGGGTCCTCCTGTCAGAGGAAGCATATCCCTACAGGAGTGGTTCCCAACAAAATGATAAGAAGGGAAGGCACTGTATGCAGCAACAGACCATAACTCCCAGCACCATAAGCAAGGCAATACCAGCAAATAGAGTCTCTAACCACCTGAAGTTAGGTAACCAAGAAGTGAGAGTTTCCCAGATATGGGAAGAGAACAATATTGTGAAAGGTACACTTCCCCTTGATTTACCAACAAAAAATCGAAAACCATCAGTATAAAAGGTAGACTTAACTGCCCTGCCTATCAGGGGCTCACTTGTTAGCTGTCTGATGGCTCCCCTTCCCCCCTTTGGCCCTTAAATAGCAACTTTAAGTCCTTTAAGGGGTCTGAGGGCTCAACCCCCCCTTTGGGGTTCATTCAAACTGCTCTGGTGGTGGGTCAGCTCTCTTCCGTCTAGTGTGGTGCACCTGTCATGAGTAAGGATGGCGAGCAGGGGGCTCCCATCCAGACTGTTAAGCGCATGCGTAGCACTGAGGAATTGGGCAGCCATTCAAAGAGACACAGATCGGGACCGCCTTAACCTTTGGGTTTTATATGTCTGGGTTTTTCCCACGCTTCTTCAGTTTGTTAGGATTCCTGTTATGTACTAGCAATAAAGCATTAGAGGCCAGTTCCTTGTCTCAGCGTGTTTCCTGGTTGTTAGGACAGCACCCAAATCCTGATGCCTTCTACTTTCACTAAGATGAGGGTTGAGAGCAAAATCTGGTATGGTCCCTTCCACTTTATCTGGAGCTGGTCAGTCTCTCCCCAGGTCTTGACATACACCCAATCTCCTGGTTCAAACGGATGAACAGACTGGTCAAGTCCGACAGGCTGGTTCAACTGCAGGTAAATAGACAAAGAAGACAAGGCAGCTGATATCTGTTCCCAACACCTACAGACAGATTCCTTTCCCCTGGCATGCAAGTCTCCTGCTTCTCTATTCAGGATTCCAGGGAAGGGTTGCCCATATCAAGTGGACTGACCCCTGGCCTTTTCCTGGGAGCTATCCAGAGACATAGTAACACCAGTAGGAGGGATTGTAGCCATGTTAGCCCAGACTTTTGTCTTAGTTTCTAAATAGATTCCAGGACAAATAAATATTTTAGGTATATATCAACAAGAGTCACCTGCTGAGATGGGTGGAGATAGAAATCAAATAAATAAATAAATATATAATTCCCCAAAAGGGTTGATCCCATGTGACTAGATTGATGGGTGTTGTTCAGGATTTATCTCAACATTACTTTGGGTACAACCAGTTTTCCTGTGCTAGTAAAATACCACCCTAGAGGGTCCAACACTGTCCCTAAAGCTTTAGCTCTGGCTTTCTTTTCAGGGGTATAAGGGCTGCCACTTCTGCTGGCGGGAGCCTAGCAGCTTGCTTAGCAGCAGGTTTCCGGCTTCCTCTCACCACACCAGTGTCTTCTGATGAGTGCGTTTTATTTAACATGTATAACAGAAACCTCTTTTGGTTTTAACACTGCCTCTAATAGGTGACCGATTTCTACTTCAAAAACATTTGCAAACCATCATGAGGTTGGCTCAGTTTGGGGGAAAAGGTGGCCGGATTTCAGCCCGTTGGACGTAACACCACTTAATTCCGTAATAACTCCCTAAAATCAAAATTTGCAAAGCTGGGAAAAGAATCTATACATTGGCAGAGGAGTTTATTCAATGTTTGGACTGCTTCCTCAACCAAAAATTGGTAAAACAAAACCAAAATTCAGATAGACCATACCAGTCCATGAAGTCTCTACCAAAACTAAACACTGTCCTAATTATATAATTCCTCTCTTACTGTCATACGCTGTGTTGAGGGACAAATACCATTCAATAAACTGAACGCACCCACCCATAGTTTCACATCAAGTTTCACGAGGGGCTAGGGGAGACTTTGGTGAATCAAGGGAAGCTAATCCCCCTTGGCTCAGCCTCTGACTTCCCTTCAGTCTTGGTCTCCTCTTACAGACTTCTGCTCTTCCCTTGCTCACTATGGGCATTCGTTTCCCCAGTGCCCTTCTCTCTTCCATACTCTACACCGGTTCCTTCCAAAGCTCCCCTGTCCTTGAAAACCCCTGTCCTTTTCTCTCCCACGAATTCCGCCTTGCGTGCCTCTTGCGCAAGACCCACTACCGCCCCCTGCAGGCTGTACATAAAGTATCATTTCTTCTCTCCTATTTTTCCTTTCTTCTTTCTTTGCTTCCTCATCTCTATTAGCATAAACCTTATAAGCTATTTCCAACAACTGGGATAGTGACATCACCATCGCTCCATCAGTTTTCTGTAATTTCCTTCTTATATCCATGGCACTTTGTCCAATGAATATCAACTTCACTGTTCTCCTATTCTGTTCTGCCTCTGGGTCCAAATCTGTGTACATTCTAAAGGCTTTGTATACTCTTTCCAGGAAGGCAGAAGGGGACTCTGTCTTCTCTTGCCAAATGTCATGAACTTTGCTCATATTTTGTTGCTTTGGGACCCCGTTCTTTAATCCTTCCACCACTATCTCCCAAATGGATGTTCCCATCTTATTGGAGGTGACTATCACCGCTGGAGTCCCCTAGGTCCAGTCGAGATGGCTGAGAGACGCCCAAGGAAATCTCAGGGGCGCACCTTGTCAGGTCGGCCACTCAACTCGCCACTAGGGACACCGAGTCTAGTCTCTCCTCACTGGCTTGCCAAGAAAACTGTGCTCAACTTCCATCCTCTTGAAACTCAGCCACATGCATCCTATTATTGCTTTGTTTATCAGGTGAGCAGTAAAAAGAATTTTATATTAAAGCAATTAGCCTTCTTAATGCATTGATTTTCCCTATGGATTCGGCAGGGCCCTCACTACTACAGATTTTTTAAACAATTTCACAGAAAGAACAATAATGACTTAAAATTCAGCCTTTCTTTTTAAATTAAAGGTGGACTGAAATAAAAAGTCATAAAGTTTATAAAGTTATAAAGAAAACCAGGAAGAAAGCATACATACTCTCAAGGGATTGAGGTGTCATGTCCCCCGTTGCGATGTATACATACATCACAACGGGGAACATGCCTTTCCAGTGAAGGGGAGGGGGGAGGAAAGAATCAGTGCTAATCCCATAAGCACTGAAAGACAATACAGATAAAGGACAAAGGAGCCATACCTTTGCCCTGACCCGGGAGGCCATCATCCTATCTCCCTGACATCTCTGCATTACCACAGGGGACGCACCTGCTCCGGACACAGGAAGAGGACAGAGGTAATCAGCGCTAATCCCCCTGATCGCCCATCGAGACTCCGGAATCACCCCCTGATTGCCCATCGAGACTCCGGGTTCACCGTCGGTCAAGACTTTGGGACAATGGGGGGTGGGGAAGGATCAGGTCCACACCGCAGGTATTTACTGGCTACCTCGCACGCCATGTGCTCATTCCCATCTTTCTCCGTGTCTGCATTCTATTCTTAATAAACCAGATATCCTTAGCCCTGGCTGGTGAGTCTGTGTTTTTTCTGAATAAGGCAACCATCACATGAGGTCTACTAATATGAGGTCATCACAGAAAATTCCTTGTTTTGGGGTCTACAGATTGACTAAATCTGCTCCCAGACTCAAGAGCAGAGACTCAAAATTGGCCATAGGAACAGGTAAACTTTTTGTAAGATCAGAGTTTTTGGCTTAGCATGTTATGCAAACTCAGCCATTGTCTGAGTGGTTACCTTTCATGATATCTAACTTGCTATGTTCTGCACTAATGGTATTCCATGCTGAATATTTTGGGACAGTGTAGTCTGGATATAATACAAGGTAAGCCTGCTGTTTCTGTATATATAGTAAGCACTCATAGTCACACAACACCTTATGTTTACATTCTGAATTAAAAACTTAGCTTTTAATGATGCACGGGTTTTTTTTGGTTAATATTTATTTTTGTTGTATGCTGCCCAGTGTCACATTGTTTGAGTTAGAAAGCCTTATAAATGTTTTAAATAAATAAACAAACATTTTTTTAAAAGTTAGGCTCAGTTTAAGGATTTTCATACAAGAAATGGTTTCCAAACCCAATTTAACTTTCTAAAGCCTTAATTGATTGTTTTTTACATGCCCTTGAGTCAGTTTTTAACTCCTGGTGACTGCTCGGACTAGTTCCTGCAATTTTCTTGGCAAGAATTTTTGGAAGTGGTTTGCCATTGCCTGCTTCCCAGGGCTGAGAGAGAATGACTGGCCCAAGGTCACCCAGCTGACATCATGCCTGTGGCAAGGCTAGAACTCATGGTCTCTAGCCTGATGCCAAACTGATAGCAGTTCGGTGTTCATGCTGCTTTTCTTGCTGGGAAATCCTTGTGAGGTCCAGCAGCCAGATCTGTAGACTATTTAGCCATGACAAGTCACGTTGCCTGGGGTGCACCACAAGGAGGCTAGTCTACATTGCACTGAGTTGGGCTGAGAGAGAGGGACTGGCCCAAGGTCACCCAGCTGGCTTTCATGCCTAAGGCGGGACTAGAACTCACAGACTCCTGGCTTCTAGCCCAGCACCTTAACCACTAGACTCATGGTCTCTAGCCCGATGCCTTAATCATATATCAAACTGGCTCCTTGTGTGTTAAATGTTTTAACAGACAATCATCAACTCTTAATGTTTGGTAGTGGAGGCCTTTATGCCCTCAGCTCTCTGGAAGAGGTTGCTCTCTGAAGTCTTCAGCTCCTATTGTTACTGATTTTCAGGAAAGCTATGAAGACTCATCTGTTTTTTTCTCTCTCTTCTTGACTGTGTTGACTGAGCTGTTCTTTGACGGTTGCTGTTGTAAAGTGCTAGATTTATTTCTGGATCTTTGTTGTTATTGCTGGTTGTATTGATTCCTACTGCTTCTATTAATTTTTCTGTTTTTCTGTTATTATTTTATGCAATTTTATTACATAAGCAGCTGTAAGAGAGATTTTGTCCTCAAAGGCAGCCTAAGAAATTTTTAAAAATTTTATAAAGTGCTTCTGTGCTGCTGATGAATCAGCTCTGTGCAATTAGCAGGAATCCAAAACTGTACATCAGTGAACCACCCATTGGTAAGTACTCCTTAGGTAGTCTAGGGTTATCTGTGCGACTGTACAATTGTCTGCACCCACAGCCAGGGCTGGAAATTAACAAGAGGCTTTAAAGTACTCTGAAAAGTATTGCTCATACAATTTTGATTCATGGTTTCCAGTAACAAAAGGTCACAAATACCTGGAGAATGAAAGAGACTGGAGTTATATAAAGATTTCTGATATCCCATTTCAATGGTTCTCTTAGAAATTAATATCAGACAGCTTAAATGAGGCATTGTCAGCAGTGAAATTGTACCCAGTTCTTTTTAACAAAAATAAGAAATAAAAATCTATTTCCTTCAAACCACTAAATTTTATACAGGTAACTGATGAAGACACTGTGTTATGGTGTTAAAATGAGTGCACTGCTGAATTTTTAATCCCAGCTATTTCTTCACTGTTGGAAGGTAAGGAAATCTCTGATAAAATAATAATTAAATGCCGAGAGTACTAAATTTCTACCCAGCATGAGCTGCCAGCAGTTACAAAACCAAAACATTAGGTCATTAAAATAAAAGTCTGATTAAATATCTAGGTAGACTTTTCTGATTGGCTGTTCTTTTTAGAATATGTTGTTGTTTATTCGTTTAGTCGCTTCTGACTCTTCGTGACTTCATGGACCGGCCCACGCCAGAGCTTCCTGTCGGTCGTCAACACCCCCAGCTCCCCCAGGGACGAGTCCGTCACCTCTAGAATATCATCCATCCACCTTGCCCTTGGTCGGCCCCTCTTCCTTTTGCCCTCCACTCTCCCTAGCATCAGCATCTTCTCCAGGGTGTCCGGTCTTCTCATTATGTGGCCAAAGTATTTCAGTTTTGCCTTTAATATCGTTCCCTCAAGTGAGCAGTCTGGCTTTATTTCCTGGAGGATGGACTGGTTGGATCTTCTTGCAGTCCAAGGCACTCTCAGAATTGTCCTCCAACACCACAGTTCCAAAGCATCGATCTTCCTTCTCTCAGCCTTCCTTATGGTCCAGCTCTCACAGCCATATGTTACTATGGGGAACACCATTGCTTTAACTATGCGGACCTTTGTTGTCAGTGTGATGTCTCTGGCCTTAACTATTATATCGAGATTTGTCATTGCTCTTCTCCCAAGGATTAAGCGTCTTCTGATTTCCTGACTGCAGTCAGCATCTGCAGTAATCTTCGCACTAGAAATACAAAGTCTTTCACTGCTTCTACATTTTCTCCCTCTATTTGCCAGTTATCAATCAAGCTGGTTGCCATAATCTTGGTTTTTTTGAGGTTTAGCTGCAAGCCAGCTTTTGCACTTTCTTCTTTCACCTTCATCATAAGGCTCCTCAGTTCCTCTTCACTTTCAGCCATCAGAGTGGTATCTTCTGCATATCTGAGACTGTTAATGTTTCTTCCAGCAATTTTAACTCCAGCCTTGGATTCCTCAAGCCCAGCACGTTGCATGATGTGTTCTGCATACAAGTTGAATAGGTAGGGTGAGAGTATACAGCCCTGCCATACTCCTTTCCCAATCTTAAACCAGTCCGTTGTTCCGTGGTCTGTTCTTACTGTTGCTACTTGGTCGTTATACAGATTCTTCAGGAGGCATACAAGATGACTTGGTATCCCCATACCACTAAGAACTTGCCACAATTTGTTATGGTCCACACAGTCAAAGGCTTTAGAATAGTCAATAAAACAAAAATAGATGTTTTTCTGAAACTCCCTGGCTTTTTCCATTATCCAGAGGATATTGGCAATTTGGTTCCTAGTTCCTCTGCCTTTTCTAAACCCAGCTTGTACATCTGGCAATTCTCGCTCCATGAATTGCTGAAGTCTACCTTGCAGGATCTTGAGCATTACCTTACTGGCATGTGAGATGAGTGCCACTGTTCGATAGTTTGAACATTCTTTAGTGTTCCCCTTTTTTGGTATGGGGATATAAGTTGATTTTTTTCCAGTCTGATGGCCATTCTTGTGTTTTCCAAATTTCCTGGCATATAGCATGCATTACCTTGACAGCATCATATTGCAAGATTTTGAACAGTTCAGCTGGGATGCCGTCGTCTCCTGCTGCCTTGTTATTAGCAATGCTTCTTAAGGCCCATTCAACCTCACTCTTCAGGATGTCTGGCTCTAGCTCACTGACCACACCATCAAAGTTATCCCCGATATTGTTGTCCTTCCTATACAGGTCTTCTGTATATTCCTGCCACCTTTTCTTGATCTCTTCTTCTTCTGTTAGGTCCTTGCCATCTTTGTTTTTGATCATACCCATTTTGGCCTGGAATTTACCTCCGATGGTTCTAATTTTCTGGAAGAGGTCTCTTGTCCTTCCTATTCTATTGTCTTCTTCCACTTCCGGCAATTGCTTGTTTAAAAATAATTCCTTATCTCTTCTGGCTAACCTCTGGAATTTTGCATGTAATTGGGCATATCTCCCCCTATCACTGTTGCCTTTTGCTTCCCTTCTTTCGTGGGCTACTTCTAGTGTCTCTGCAGACAGCCATTTTGCCTTTTCGGTTTTCTCTTTCTTTGGGATGTATTTTGTTGCCGCCTCTTGAACAATGTAGCGAACTTCTGTCCATAGTTCTTCTGGGACCCTATCTACTAAGTCCAATCCCTTAAATCTATTCTTCACCTCCACTGCATATTCCTTAGGAATATTAGTGAGCTCATATCTAGCTGATCTGTGGGTCTTCCCTAATCTCTTTAGTCTGATCCTAAATTGTGCAAGAAGAAGTTCGTGATCTGAACTATAGTCAGCTCCAGGTCTTGTTTTTACCGACTGTATAGATGTCCGCCACCTTTGGCTGCAAAGGATGTAGTCAATCTGATTTCGGTGTTGTCCATCTGGTGAAGTCCATGTATAAAGCCGTCTCTTAGGTTGCTGGAAGAGAGTGTTTGTTATGCAGAGTGAGTTGTCTTGGCAAAATTCTATCAGCCTATGTCCTGCTTCATTTTGTTCTCCCAGGCCATACCTACTTGTAATTTGAGGTGTCATTTGACTGCCCACCTTAGCATTCCAGTCTCCCGTGATGAAAATAACATCTCTTTTAGGCGTGTTGTCCAGTAGGTGCTGCAGATCCTCATAGAACTGCTCTACTTCAGCTTCTTCAGCATCTGTGGTTGGGGCATATATTTGGATCACTGTGGTGTTAGATGGCTTGCCCTGAATTCGAATTGAGATCATTCTATTGTTTTTTGGATTGTATCCAAGCACTGCTTTAGCCACTTTACTATTGATTATGAAGGCTGCTCCAGTTCTTGTGGTCCTCTTGTCCACAGTAGTAGATCTGGTGGTCATTTGATGTGAAGTGGCCCATTCCAGTCCATTTTAGTTCACTGACGCCCAAAATGTCTATCTTTAATCTTGACATCTCACCAATAACCACATCCAATTTGCCCTGGCTCATAGATCTTACATTCCAGGTTCCAATGGTGTGTTGATCCTTAGAACATCGGATTCGCCATTCACCACCAGCACTGTCAGCCACTAGCCGTCCTTTCAGCTTTGAGCTAGCTGCGTCGTCACATCTGGGGCTAGTTGAACTCATCCTCTGTTCCTCCCCAGTAGCATTTTGACCATCTTCCAACCTGGGGGTCTCATCTTCCAATGATATACCGACATATCTCTGGTTGTACTGATCCATTGAGTTTTCAGGGCAAGAATACTGGGGTGGGTTGCCATTACCTTCCCCAGGGATCGCATTTAGTCTGACCTCTCTGTCATGACCTTCCCGTCTTGGGTGTCCCTTCACGGTTTAGCTCATGGCATCATTGAGGTGCTGAAGCTCCAGCACCACGACAAGGTAATGATCCTTTGCTGAAGAATATGTAGAATATGTAGCAATAATAAAATGATAGACCTTCAGCAGTTGGATTTAGTCAGGAAGAGTAAACGTTAATGTTTTAGAATGAGTGCATAACTAATGTGGGCATAAATGTGAGGCAGAATATAACACTCTGGTCTGTCTTCCTGGTATGGATATGTGTTCTCTAATCATCGGTATCCCCAAAAGCCTTCTGATTTTGGCTCTCATAACTTCATTTTGCACCAGAACTAGCAGGGACCATTCAGAGACTGCAATGGCTCATTAACAGAAATGTTAATTTAGTATTATGAAATAAATATATCATTGACTATAGTTGATGAAGTGAAATTTGGAAAAGTGAAGTTCTCCCATAACCTACCATGAGAAAAGCACAAATAGCTGCAACTTTACAGTTTTTTCAGTAGACTTAAGATAAATTTGGAGGTGATCTGTAGATTCATGAGGGGATGAAGCATGCTTCATCCTGCCAAGACTGAGTTGCATTGAATATTGGGCCTCCTTGGTTCTGAGAACTTTCCATCCATACTCTTGGATGGGGTGGCACTTCTCCACTCAAGAGCAGTGTGCAGTCTGAGGGTCCTCTTGGGTACACAGCTCCTGCTCAAAGAGGAGGTGGCCAAGGGGGCTTTGCTTAGCTCTATCTGGTGCACCAGTTACACCCTGGATCAGGAGGCTGTTCAGGTGGTCACTCATGCCCTAATCACCTCAAGGCTCAACTACTGCAATGCACTCTACCTGACGCTGCCCTTGAAAACCACTCAGAAGTTTCAGCTGGTCCAGAATGCAGCTGCACAAGCAGTGTTGGGCATGCCTTGATATGCCCATGTGACACCTCTGATCCATGAACTACATTTGTTTCCAGTCTGTTTCCAAGTGTGATTCCAGGTACTGATTATTACCTATAAAGAGCTACATGGCATAGGACCAGGTTATTTGAGGAATTGCCTGTCTCCCATGGTTTCTGCCTGGTCAGTACATGCTGGCAAAATTGACAAGCTCCAGATCCCATTGATTAAGCAGTGTCATCTATTGCCCAGGAAATGCATTTTCTCTGCCCTTTGGAATGGGATCCTCTCCTGAAATCTGTGTAGCTCCCATGCTGTTGCTGTTCCATAAAGCCTTGAAGACCTGGTTGTTCTCCCAGGTCTTGGGGTGAGATGGACAGGGCCCCTTGTTGGGTGTGTCTGCTATTTTTGTTTTTGTATGTATATTGTGCATCTTGGTTTTGTTTTGTTTGCATTGGGTTTTTTTATTGCATTCATCGCATTTCTGAGCGGCCCAGTTCACAATAGTAAGTTGAAGTCAGGCAGTGCTTAAATTGAATTAAATAAATAAAAGCCAAATTTCATACAAATCAGTGCCACAGAATTTTATATTTTAAAATCTTATTTTTCTAAAGTTCTTATAACTTTATTGATTTAGAACAGAATTGTCAGAACTGGAGCAATCCAGAGGCCGTCATTGACAAGAACCTGGCATACGGTTTTATCTGTCTGGCGTCATCATCCATGGCTGCCCCCATCCTATTTAGGACCAAGAAGATGGGTGACTAAGATTGTGTATCGACTATCATGGCCTAAACGCTGTCTGCACATCTAATAAGTATCCTCTCCCTCTGATGAAGGACATGCTAGCCCACCTTTCAAAAGGAAAGATTTTCATGAAGTTGGATTTGTGAGAAGCATACTTCTGAGTACGCATCTGGGAGGGGGATGAACTGTCACCTAGGCTCCTTTGACTACCTCATGATGCCCTTCAGACTTCAAGGGGCCCCGGGAGTCTTCATGCACCTGATAAATGAAGTTCTCCATGATTTTTTGTACCAAGGAGTATTAGTCTATCTGGATGATATTTTAATTTACACCGAGACTATGGAGGAACATGTGAAGTTGGTGAGGGAAGTATTGAAAAGGCTGTTAAGAAACCAGCTGTATGCCAAGCTGTCCAAGTGTGAGTTTCATAAAGAGCAACTCAATTACCTAGGTTACTGAGTCTTCAACAGGGGGATTTAGATGGATCCAGCAAAAGTAGTAGCTTGGGAGCCCCCTAGAACCAGGAGGCAACTCCAAAGCTTCCTGGGGTTTGCTGACTTCTACCAGCAATTTTTCCTTAACTTTGCGCAGATCGCTTTGCCTCTCACTGACCTGCTGAAAACATAGGAAAAGGGAGACCCCAAAGTGGTGAAGAGGCTGGGAATGGTGCTGAAATGGACAGCAAAGGTGCCAGGATGCCTTTGATTGTCTGAAAGCAATATACACATTTGAACTGGCCTTAAAGCACCCAGACTCAGCATAGCCTTTGATTGTCCAAGCGGATCCATCTGATGTGGCCATAGGTGTCATCCTGCTGCAAAGAGACAAGGAAGGGAAACTATGCCCTTGCATTTACCTTTCTTGCAAATTCACAGAAGCAGACAGGTGCTGGCATGTCTGGGAGAAGGAGTCTTTTGCTGTGAAATGGGCACTGGTGGCATGGAGACACTTGTTGGAAGGGGTCCCTCACCCATTTGAAGTATGGACTGATCACAAGAATCTAGAAGCCCTGAAAACCCTGAGAAAGTTAAATCCCAAGCAAATCAGATGGGCGCAGTTTTTCAGTAGATTGAACTGTTAATATATTGTTTTCTATTACAGATTAAGGTTACTATGGCAACTAATCATTTCGGCCGGGTGAAGAGGTTGAATTTAATTGTCCCCTTTTCACGTGTTAATGGTTGCATTGCCTAAGGGAGGAACTTGCCTGAACTTGTTTTAGTTTCAGTTTCCCTTCTGTGTAGGCATGCAGAGAATATGCAGCTGAGAGAAATCTTTCCTCTTAGCAAACAGCCTTTAAATATGTTTGTTTTCTGTAAATAAAATTATTTTTATAGAAATGCCTGGTGTGTGACTTTTCTGATCTCTCCTGGGCCAAATGCTTTCCTAGCACTCTGCCAACATGAACTTCACACTAAAGTACCCATTGGGAGGGAAGAACTTCTTGGCTGCTGCCTTGTCTAGACTGCCTCAACACGACAGCCAAAGGGAGGAGATGGTGGACTCAGTTATTTCCCCTTCTCAGTTTAGCATGGCAGTAACCACTAGGAGTCAAAAGGCTAATGTGACTTCAAAAGTGGAGGGGGATCTACAAAGCAAATTACAACATGCCATACAGTAGGATGAATGGCTACAGGAAAATAAAACCTCCTTGATAGAGAAGTAAGGACTGTGGTGGAAGGGAGAAAGACTTTATATTCCCATGGAATTATGGAAGAAGATCCTTGAATGGTGCCACAATTCTAAGTCGGCTGGCCATTTTGGATTTGTAAAGACTTTACACCTGGTAAGGCGACAGTTCTGGTGGCCAGCCCTATACAAGGATGTTGAAGATTATGGAACCAGTTGTCCTACATCTGCGGTGGCAAAGAGAGCTGGGGGCAAGCCTAAGGGACTGTTGCAAAATGTGGCAAGCCCTACAAGACTGTGGAAACAGATTGCCATGGATTTTATAGTGGAACTCCCTGAAAGTAAAAAGAAAACAGTAATCAGGGTAGTGACAGATTTGTTTTCCAAACAAACTCACTTCATTCCTTGTGTGGGGGTGCCTACAGCTGGACAGCTAGTCAAGATGTTTATCCAACATATATACCACCTGCATGAGGCCCCAAAAGTGTCATCAGTGACCGACGGGTACAGTTCACCTCAAAATTCTGGAAACAGTTCCTTAAGCTTATAGAGGTGGATCAAAGCTTAAGCTCCTCCCACCATTTGCAGACAGACGGATCTTCTGAACAATGGAACCAGATACTAGAGCAATACCTGAGATGTTACATAAGCTACCAACAAGACAACTGGGTGGACCTGCTTCCATTTGCAGAAGTAGCATACAACAATGCGGTCCATCAGAGTACAGGTTTCACTCCATTCCAGGTGGCGAGCAGCCAGGACTTTGTGGCTATTCCCAAATTACCAAGAGAGCCAACAAAAATCCTGGCACTAGATGAATGGATGAAACAAATCGCAGATAACTGGCCAGTGATTGAGAAAACATTGGAGGAAGCAAAAGCGGACTATAAAAAAAATATGCTAACCGTAAACGAGAACCACAATGGCCAATGAAAGTGGGAGAAAAAGTTTATTTCTCCACTAAGTCTACCCAACCCTCAAAGAAGTTGGGGCCCAAATACATTGGTCCGTTCCCAATCTCTAAGATTATCAAAGGGGTGACCGTGCAACTGCAGTTGCCAAAGAATTTAAGAAAGGTTCACCCTGTCTTTCATTGCAGCCTTCTAAAACTGGTTTGAGAGTCATCACGCTGGCATCCAGAACCATCCCCACCCATGCCCACGATGATAGAGGTGAGCAGCATTTTGAAGTTCCAGTCGTACTAGATGTTCAACGTCACAGAGGGTTGCTGCAGTACCTGATCCAGTGGAAGCATTTCCCTCCCACACACACTGAGTGGGTGGACAGCCAACACGTACATGCTCCACAATTGGTGAAGCAATTCCATGAAAGATATCCAGAGAAGCCCAGATGAACAGCACTCCAGTGACATGTTGTTTTGAACTTGTGGGTATTAATGGGAGGGGGTATAGATATTGTTATGTAGGGGTAGTTATCTTTAGGGGGGTGGTATGTCAGAACTGGAGCAATCTAGAGGCAATAGTTGATAGCATTTGGTTGCATCCTCCTGACATGGGTTTTGTAGTTAGTTTTATAGTTAGGTCAGTAGGAAGCAGAGCACAGCATTTTAACAGCAGATTGGAACATTGGGTAGCAGACAGCATTCCTGCATTCCTGCGGCTTGGGAAGAATTGTTTGGGAAAGTGTTATCTCTGCTTGGTAGCCAGGGCAGTGGGAAGAGATCAAAGGCAAGGTGAGCTGGGGTGGGGTTGAGGTGGGATTATAAAGGATTAATTTGCTGGCCTTTTCCTTAAAATAATTTATTCACAGCCAATACAGCTCGCTAATGTTGCTCAAAAACAACCATCCCACAGCTGCATGTTGACAATGAGACAGAACCACACAGATCATCTTTCTCCACCTCCCACCCCCCAAATCTCTCTACTATTGAAGGTACTATGATTACAGTAACCAGTGAGGGACTGATTGGAAGGATTTTGGGGCGAGCAAGTCAATAACTGAATCCATTGCTTCCCCTTCTCTCCTCATCCCACCATAGTGTTTTACATAAATTTTCCCTGTTTTTGCTGCCTGTTGCAACATCCCAGAGGTCAAAAGAAACAGATCAGGATCAGAGCTTTGCAGAACCAAAATGGACCAGGCTCCAATCTGGAAAATTAAAGCCTATTCTGAATTACCCACTCTTCCTTCCATTTTGAGGTCTGGTTGAATCTGATTTTCACTTCTAGTTTGATGTCTTTTTTAGCACTTATATTAAAGTTTTCCAAGGGCAGCTGAAATGTTGCTGGTCCTTGGGGAACTATATAACACAAACAGATATTCTTGAACACTATGCAGCACAGAAAGTAATTTCTCAGGGACAGTCTTGTCTATTTAATCTCCAGATCATCTGGATTTTCTCTTCCACCCCCTCCATTTCAGCTCCCTAGAAGGATGAAGTCGCTAAATGATCTATCATCTATTTCTCAAGTGGACAGGAAAGGGAGTATGTGTATATGATATATTATTTTTTAACAGTACCACATGAGAGTATGATTTCCTGCTGTCAATCTAATCAGACATATATACAGGCAAAAAGTGCAAGTAGAGACCCACATAAGATCAGAATCTACTATTACCCTGGCAAATATTGAGCCCTGAAATACTGTGTGTCAGTATTTTGTCTGTACTTTCAGACTGATGGTGTACAGTAAAATATTCTGATTTGCAAGGTAGACTCTGGATCCTAGCAGGTGTAGAATAGAAAGAGCACGTTTGGGGTAAAACTGGGCTTTGATTGTATGTGTGCTAGTCTGGTCAAAATGTGACAAAACTGGGATAATCGTAAGGACAGTATGATTATCAGGGAATGGTCTATATGGCATGGGTATGACACTGGAAATCAAGTCTGTATCTTCTCTATATTACTAAAAAGCTTTATGTGAAGTAAATTGAATTTAGTGAGAACGTGAATTTAAGAAATAAAATAATAATAATAATAATAATAATAATAATAATAATACAGCTGAAATTTCCAGAGGGTATGTGGGGATTGACAGCAGATGCTGTTTCAGGTTGTAAGTTTTTGTATTTTTGATATTTATTATGTGGTGTTTTGTTACTGTTTGTGAGCCACTGAGAGTCTTTTTGTGATTGTGATGGGATATAAATGCAATAAATGAATAAATAAATAATAATAAACATTTATAGACAGTTGAAACCCTAAGGACACTCAGTGGTATACAGATAAAATGCATACGAAAAATATACAATAAACAAAACAAAATAAAGAAGATACACAGTAAAATATACAGATTCAACTATACTTACTTTTCTTATTTTAATTTCCTTGGGTTATGATTTCTTATTCCCTTTCTTTGCATAACATCGATTACCCCAATGGGTATATATGTATTTAAATATTGAGGCCTAAACGTGGAAGCATTGACATCTGCATTAGGTTAGGTGGTCCGCCTTTATCCTGCCCTCCTCAATCTGAGATGCACCTGCCATCTGTGTGCCCACCCACCTATGAGCATGAGCAGTAGCAGAATGGCTGGTTGGCTCATCCTGCTTGCTTGCTTGGTAATCCAGCCACAGCAGCAGCAAAATAACTGATAGGTTCACAGCAATTATGGCAGTGAGGACCTCCTTCTTCCAATCTTGTGATGGTTTCTTTCAGTTTGCTGAAACTGAACACTGAATACTGTTAAGAAAACTCCATAGATATGCAGGCATTAGGAAATGAGCTTGACTCAAGGGCCCATGCGCATACAAAAAAGCTTTCTCCACCAAGAAAGTTGGGGATGGAAAGGCGAAATGAGGAGTGTATTTTGTGTACAGCATTTATAGTATCTTTAGAGCCTTAACAGCAGCAGCACCAGTTAAAAGAACAGCAGCAGCACCAGTTCACATGGAAGCCATGAGTAAAAGATAGGAAAAGTCTCAATCAACAGTAGTTGTGAGATTTTTGTAACTCTTCCCTATCCCTGAGAAATCATATTAGAAGAAATTCTGGGAGAATATTGCCCTCTGTTGAAATGTGTTGCTTGATGAGATTTTAACCTAGCCAAGTCATGTCTGGGAGTCTTCTGCTGAGTCTAGCCAAGAGCCAAACTAAGAGTTAAATGTCTTGATGCCTGTGATTTACTAAAGACTGGGTATGAAGCCTGATAGCTCCCGCTGAAGATATCTCTGTGTGTGAATAACCAAGGCTGTTGTTCCTGTGGCTTAATTGTCCTTGAATATCTGACTATAGCTTTTTCTTTTTAATTTAGGAAACTTTTGAGAGTTTCTGTACATTTTAATAGGCTGATATTTTTTCAAGATTATTCTGTTTATTGGGTTTTGTAGATGAAGGAGCTGCTTATATGATGTCTTAATTTAAATTGTGTTTGGTTATGACTGGTTTATAATACTATTTTTAACTGTGTTGGGTTCGTTTAGGCTTTAAGTGTAGGGCATAAATCCAGATAATTATGGCAATATAATATAGCCATAATAATTTGGATGCTAGAATCATTTCTATTCCTATTCTTCCCATTCACTATATTCTGTGAGACTACTATGGAAACGTTCTAAGTAAACATAAACATAAATAGCTTTAAATTTTTAAAGCGGTGAGGTTTGCGCAACTATTTTAATGACAGAATCAGTATGGGATTATCATTCAGTGGAACGCATGTTCTTTAGACTTCATTCCTTGATACCATCTGTTAAAAAAAAGTAGATGGTGATATGGAGGTCTTCTGTCTAAAAACTCTAGAGAATCTCAGCCAGTCACAGTAGGAAGACAATGTGTCCTACCTTTTGGAGTACAGTCCTTCATATGGAGGGCTATCACGAAACAGTGCCCATTTGTAGCACTACTCTATTCTAAGGGTTGACCAGATCACACTGAATTTCAAAGACAAAAAGCCATAAGAAGAGAGGAAAATTGTCTATCACTTCCAATCATCATTTGGTCGCAGTCTTGTCTCCAGTGATGACTGGTGCTGTATTTTTTTTTGAGATATAAGTTTCTGCTGCTCACAGAGAGGTCTTTTAAGGTGTCTATAGCAGCTGGCAGCATTTAGCTGATCTTGTTTGATCTTGGTTCAGATCACAAGTTAAGCACAGTGATTGATACTTGGATTGGGAACTACCTAGGAATTCTAGGACAATTAGCTAGACTAGGAAGTTGAAAAAAATATCTCAGAAGGTGGCTGTGGCAAACCTTTTCTGTACTGCTGCCAAGAAATCTTTATTGATGCAGCCATTAAGAGTTGAGCTCAACTGGAGGATCTCTATCTTTTTATCTGTCAAAATGAAAGAGAAAGTAAAACAGACTATGTTAGCAGAGAAAATTCCAGTTTCAATGAGTAGGGAGAATTTTGGAATAAGATCATCCATTCTTTATCCCATTTTTTCCCATAAAGACAACAAGATTAATCCTGGAATGCTTTCATCTTTAATATAACACTGGCCAAAATTTTAAAAAATAAAATAAAAACCAAAACTATTTCAATCAGGCTTTGTACAGAATTGCTGGGAATCATGAAGACACATGGACAGCCCAATGTAGAATATGTGTATGACTACATAATTTTGTACTCATCCTTTCCTTCCATGAGCATCAAGACTTTGGATAACTTTTATAAAAAGGATGAAAAAGCTTTTTTGGCTTGAGAACTGCCCAGGATCAAATGTACTGGAACCACACACATGCATTATATCAAGCCACAGCCAATATGATTGAGAACACCTTTGCAGATAGGATTAAGCCCCTAAATGGAGTGGTATGCAGGAATGGCCTTGGGAGACAGAAGGAAGAGCTGCAGAGTAGGACTGGTCAGATAAGAGGCAGCTGAGCCCACAGAAGGAATGGGGATGTGGCAATGACTCAGAAGGGACCCACCCTAGTTTCTTGGACTGTAAAGGTGAGGGGAGAGAGATGAACTTTCAGACTTGCAAGATTCTATTAATGTAACCTTGCAATAAAGATAGAGCCAGTACTTCTGGGTGTGCTTCTTGTCTGGACTACCTTGTGATACTGACATTACATTCTCACTGTGGCAGGCAATTCAAACTCGTACACATAGTCCATTGTCACAGATTCTCTCACATTCATACCTTATTTGCAGTTTCCACCTTTATATGCCTAGTTGCCTTCCATTTATACTTGCACTCAGATTCCCAATTCACATGTACATTGTGATATGCTTCTGAGGCCCCCCCATTTGGTCTGATTTGTTATTGTTCAATTGTTTTAGTCCAGGCTGCCTGTGGGGTTGTATGTTTTTAACTGTTTTTATTGTTGTGTATTTGTATTTGTAAGCCACCCAGAGTCTATAGGAGTGGGCAGCTATAATAAAACAACAACAACAACAACAACAATAATATCACCTAGAGACAAGGAAGATCAAGGAAGCACCAGAAATAATAAAGCAGCAAATAACAGCCATAGCCAAGAAAATCAGCAGATATGAAGCTCGAACTGCACACTACAGGCAGAATCTCCAATTTCAGTCGAATGAGAAATGTTTCTACCAATCCATCAACAGAGGGACTCCAATGAAGCAGCCAACACCTGGCAAAGAAGAAACAGTGCAGTTCTGGGCACATCTATTGGACAACCCAAAGAAATACAACAAGAATGCAGCTTGGATAAATGAGGTGGGGAAGCTGAAATGAAAGAACTTGTAATAACAGTAGAAATGGTAGAGAAAGGGGCAAGGAAGATCAAGAATTGGTCAGCACCAGGTGAAGATGAACTGCATGGTTTTTGGTTGAAACATCTGACTGGTCTGCACCCACTCATTGCCAAGCATTTTAACAAGGAGGTGAAATTGAAGATAGGTTAACATCTGGCAAAACCTATCTGATAATGAAAGATCCAACAAAAGGGGCAGCACCAGGCAACTACAGGCCAATTACCTGCTTACCAACAACTTTCAAATTGCTAACTGGTGTGGTAGCTGATGAAGCCCAACAGCATCTAGTTGAAAACAAGCTCTTTCCATCTGATTAGAAAGGAAACCAAACAGCAGAGGGACAAAAGATCAGCTCCTAATTGACAAGATGATTTTGGAAAACTGTAAGAGAAGGAAGACCAATGTGAATGTAGCTTGGATTGATTACAAAAAGGCATTTGACTCCCTGCCACATGACTGGATAATCAAGAAATAACATGAGAAACAGAAAAAAAACAGGAATAAGTAGATACATCAGAAGCTTTATGCAAAGATCAATGGCACAATGGAAGACACAGTTGCTGGTCAATGGTGATAGACTGGGAGAGATTAATAACAAGAAAGGAAACTTTCAAGGAGACTCACTATCACCACTACTGTCTGTCATTGCATTGATAACTCTGTCAACAATACTGAATGAACAGGCCATGGTTATCAAACATCAAAAACATCTGCCAGGGTATCCCACCTCCTTTACATGGACAATCTGAAGCTGTATGGAAAAACACAATCTGAAATGGAATCTCTGCTCAACACTGTCTGTATATACAGCCAAGATATTGCAATGGAGTTTGGGCTAGACAAATGTGCCACCCTTACCATCAGCAAGGGAAAAATAGCTAAAACTGAAGGAATCAAGATTCCCTATGGAAATAATATCAAGAGTCTGGATGAAGAAGATCACTACAAATATCTAGGCATCCTTCAGGCTGACAACATCAAGTACACTGAAATCAAGAAGGTTAGTAGTGAATACATCAGAAGAGTGAAGAAGATCTTAAAGTCCAAACTCAATGGCAGAAATACCAACAAGGTGATTAACATCTGGGCAATTCCAGTAATTAGATACACAGCTGGAATAGTGGACTGGACTCTAGCTGAACTAGAAGCCCTAGATAGGAAGACCAGAAAAATAATGACAATGAATCATGCCCTTCATCCATGCAGCAATGTTGACAGACTCTGTTTACCAAGGCGTATAGGTGGACGTGGAATGTTGCAAGAACACCAGACAGTTGAAGAAGAAGAAAAAAGGGCATTGGAAGAATATCTGAAGGGCAGTGAAGAAGATGCACTGAAGCTAGTACACCAAGTAGGCTTACTGAATACCAAAGAGACCAAACTGGCCTATAAGAAAGACCAAATGAAGAATAGAAAAGAGACATGGCAAGGCAAAGTATTACATACTTTGTAATAGCCAGTACATAAAAAAAAAAAAAAACTAGCAGGCAAAGCAGATAACAAGACCTGGCAATGGCTAAGAGCTGGAAAGTTGAAGAAAGAAACAGAGGGGCTAATTCTGGCTGCACAAGACCAAGCCGTAAGAACAAATGCATATAAAGCCAGAATTGAGAAGACAGCAGCAGACAGCAAATGTCATCTCTGCAAAGAAGCTGAAGAAACAGTGGGCTACCTAGTTGGCTGCTGCAAGAAGATCGCATGGACAGATCACAAACAACAGCATGACAAAGTAGCGACAATGGTGCATTGGAATATCTGCCAGAAATACCACTTGCCTGCAAGCAAGAACTGGTGGGACCACAAAATAGACAAAATAATAGAAAAGGAAGAAGCTAAAGCGCTCTGGGACTTTAGAATTCAAACACACAAGCATCTGCCATACAACACCCCAGACTTAACAACTGTTGATAAGAAAGACAAAATAGTCTGGATAGTGGGCATTGCAATACCTGGAGACAGCAGAATAGAAGAGAAAGAACGGGAGAAGATCACAAAATAGAAAGACCTGCAAAAAGAAGTAGGATGACTGTGGTGAAAGAAAGCAAAGGTAGTACCAATAGTAATAGGCGCCTTGGATGCAATTCCAAAACATCTGGAGCACCACTTGAACACCATCGGCACTGACAAAATCACCATCAGTCAATTGCAAAAGGCAGCTTTACTTGGAACAGCTTACATCCTGTGACGATACCTTTAATATTATTAAACAACAACATCTGACTATCCTTGGGAAGGACTCTATAGGTGGACAAAAATGCCAAATCCAGTCTAAACATCTGGCTGACTGTGCAAACAACCATAATAATAATAATTGCAATTCCTCCTCCTCAGCCAAAGTACTTCCTTCTTTGGCTAAGCAACATCTGAAGGGCCACAGCTTGCCCACTCAACTTAGATGGGGGGGGGGGCTTCAGACAGGAAGGCAGACTAGCCCCTCTATCAGAGCTGACAGTGTTGTTTCTTCAATCTTTTAACAATTTCTAATGTCAGTTTCAGATGATTATTGTAGTGAATGTTCTAGCTTCTTCTTGTTATTATGGCATTTGTTTTGTTTCTTTTATTGCTGTTTTATCTGAATTTTGTTTCTCTGCTCGAGTACCTAGTGGGTAGACTAACACATATGGTAAATCAATAAACAAATTATGAATGGTCCAACTTTCAGTTATATTTAGCTGTAGTGTGTGAATTTTTTTTATAGCTTTGACGTTGTGAGCATAGTTTCAAAGAATGGATTTTATCCAAAATTCAGAATTAATTTTTAAAGGAAAAAACATTTTGTTTTCACAAAACCTTGGTGGAGATTGTTTTTCCCTAGAAGGAAAAGGAAAGGGCCCTGCTGCTGCCCACCCGCTTCACTCATAAGGCTAATCAGTAACTGTTGCTTTCTGACCCTATTTCTGTGGCTTAAGCAAATAATGCTATGCTTTCAGTAGACTATTTCGGCATCCGTCCTCCCTGCTTAACTGAATGGATGGAAGATTTCCAGCTAATTGTCATTAATGGAGGGGCTTTTCCTATGGACTCTTAGCTGTTTTTGCTTTTATTCAATGAGCTGTGAATAGTTCATTTCCCTTTAATTGAAAGGAGAGGGGCTCAGAAATTGAGCACCAATGAATAAAATCTGGCATGGAAGAACTGACTTTGATTTCATCCTAAGAAACAGAGCCTTCCTGTCTTGAGGGAATGAAATTGGAATTAAGGGAGATTCACAGACATCTCAAATTTGATTTGGATTTAAATATAGAAAATGAACTTTGAAAATATGTTATTACTTATGAGGGGAGGGATTACCTGAGAGACAGATGGATCACCACAATGTTCTTTTCAATATTTCTTGGGACTGGGTTTCAGCCACTGCTCACCATATTATTCATGGTGAACAAATAACCAGGTGGATCTTTTCTGGAAGAGCTAGGTCCATCTGTTGCAGCAAAAAAACAGCAGTTCTGTGGCATCCTAGAGGTGTACAGTAATGATTTTGTTGTAGCACAAGCAGGCTTCATCAGTTATGTTCAAGGGACTGCAAAAATTATGGAGATATTAGAACAGGATAGTACAATATGAGCATAAGAATGAATAATAATGTATTGATAGAACATACAGGATGGTTTCAGAGCATCTAGTTTTGTGAACCAGATGCCTCAGTTACAGCTCCCAGATTCTCAGCTAGACCAGGATGATCAATACTGTTGCTGGATGGGAATTCTGGGAGTTGTAAGGCAAAAACATTTGGAAGTCACCTGGTTGAAGAAAGCTGACCTCCGTGGTTGGACCAAGTTATTCCATGGGCCATCATGCCTGTGTGAATGTGCCTGTGTTTTAAAGCAGTGCTAAAGCATTGGTCTGACTTTTTAAGGTCAGTTCAGTTGCAGGGGTGGAGTGGGAGTGGAGGTGGATTTCTCAGTGGTGACTGAACTTTATAGAACTGCTTTCCAAGTATGCAGCATTTAAAAAGACTTTTAAAAACCATCTCTTTTTAACGTTTTTAGCTGGTTGTTGTATTAGTCATGTTGCTATTTTATTTATGTTTCATTGCTGTGCCTTTGGAAGGAGATTTTATGCTGGCTAAATTATATTTTAATGTAGGTACATTTCTAAAACACTGTTATATTAGTCTATATTTATATACTATGCATATATTCTATTTATTGTCTTCACTGGATTTGATTCAGAAAAGCAGCATACAGTTAAATAAAGTTAAATAAAATAATATCCTAAAGATTTAGGATATTTCTGGATAGAAATTCCCTTTTTTAAAGAGATCTTCCTTAGTTGGCTGAAAATTCTTGTTTGCTTGTTTTAGAAAGAACAAAAAGATAGATACCGCACTGAATGAAATTGTTAGGAAAGGAAGAAGGTTCTGATATGTTACTGACAATACGATGAACACCTCTGCAATTACAGTAACTTTAAATTAATTAATAATAAATTCCAGACTTTCCTAAAGGCTCATTTGTGCATTAGCAGCTGCAGCACCAGGGCTTGATGTGAGCTCATCAAAGTCACTGAGGGCCTCCAGTGCATATAGAATGGATCATTGATCCACTGATAAGCTGGAAAAGCATATTTCTAATATTACAGACAATTGGTGCCTACCTAGAACTGACTGCTCCCATTGTAATAGCAATCTGTTTCAAAATCAGTGATTAGATTCACAATCACAAAGGCCTTATGTCTGCAGATCCTTATTCATGTGAAATGCTTACCAGGAATATAGAAATATTTGAAATCTGCAGCATGATACCACTAGAGCTTTCAAATATGCATGTATTTAATTTTTTCATCCTTTATTACAGTAAATATTGCACTTTGGTACCAATTTTTGGAAAGGCTTTAGAAGCCACACCCAAGTTTTTGAGCAACTGATATGATCCTGCAACCTCAAACAATGAACTTCTGGATCAGAGGATGGCTTCTGAAGGAAAAAGAAATGGTAGGCTGATATAGGAGAATCATAGAAACATATAGCTGGAAATGGCCAATTAGACATCATGTTCAGCTCTCTGCTCAGCACAGTAATTGGAATTAAAATATCCCTTTGAAATGTCTATCTTCTGATTCAACATATCTACCAAAGGGGGAGGCACCACCTTACTAGATAACTGGTTTCACTGTAAACTTCTCTAAGATGTTTTTTCCTAACATTGATCTGGAATCTGCCTTTGTTTGGTTTAAGATTGTTATTCCATTTCTTGCACTCTGGAGTGATGGAGAAGAAGTTATAGTCCTCTCAGGCTTCTTTTTTCTAGGCTACATTTACTGATTTCTCTCAATTTCTCCTATAAAAAATTTAATTTCCAGTTCCCTGATCTGGAAACATTCAGCTGTGAGAAGACCTTCCTCTCAGATAGCTAAATCTCATGTTATTTTCATTTTTGTTGTTTATTCGTTCAGTCGCTTCCGACTCTTCGTGACTTCATGGACCAGCCCACGCCAGAGCTTCCTGTCAGTCGTCAACACCCCCAGCTCCCTCAGGGATGAGTCTGTCACCTCTAGAATATCATCCATCCATCTTGCCCTTGGTCGGCCCCTCTTCCTTTTGCCTTCCACTCTCCCTAGCATCAGCATCTTCTCCAGGGTGTCCGGTCTTCTCATTATGTGGCCAAAGTATTTCAGTTTTGCCTTTCATATCATTCCCTCAAGTGAGCAGTCTGGCTTTATTTCCTGGAGGATGGACTGGTTGGATCTTCTTGCAGTCCAAGGCACTCTCAGAATTTTCCTCCAACACCACAGTTCCAAAGCATCGATCTTCCTTCTCTCAGCCTTCCTTATGGTCCAGCTCTCGCAGCCATATGTTACTACGGGGAAAACCATTGCTTTAACTATGCGGACCTTTGTTGTCAGTGTGATGTCTCTGCTCTTAACTATTTTATCGAGATTTGTCATTGCTCTTTTCCCAAGGATTAAGCGTCTTCTGATTTCCTGACTGCAGTCAGCATCTGCAGTAATCTTTGCACCTAGAAATACAAAGTCTTTCACTGCTTCTACATTTTCTCCCTCTATTTGCCAGTTATCAATCAAGCTGGTTGCCATGATCTTGGTTTTTTTGAGGTTTAGCTACAAGCCAGCTTTTGCACTTCCTTCTTTCACCTTCATCATAAGGCTCCTCAGCTCCTCTTCACTTTCAGCCATCAAAGTGGTATCATCTGCATATCTGAGATTGTTAATGTTTCTTCCAGCGATTTTAACTCCAGCCTTGGATTCCTCAAGCCCAGCATGTCGCATGATGTGTTCTGCATACAAGTTGAATAGGTAGGGTGAGAGTATACAGCCCTGCCGTACTCCTTTCCCAATCTTAAACCAGTCTGTTGTTCCGTGGTCTGTTCTTACTGTTGCTGCTTGGTCGTTATACAGATTCTTCAGGAGGCATACAAGATGACTTGGTATCCCCATACCACTAAGAACTTGCCACAAGTTGTTATGGCCCACACAGTCAAAGGCTTTAGAATAGTCAATAAAACAAAAATAGATGTTTTTCTGAAACTCCCTGGCCTTTACCATTATCCATCGGATATTGGCAATTTGGTCCCTAGTTCCTCTGCCTTTTCTAAACCCAACTTGTACATCTGGCAATTCTCGCTCCATGAATTGCTGAAGTCTACCTTGCAGGATCTTGAGCATTACCTTACTGGCATGTGAAATGAGTGCCACTGTTCGATAGTTTGAACATTCTTTAGTGTTCCCCTTTTTTGGTATGGGGATATAAGTTGATTTTTTCCAATCTGATGGCCATTCTTGTGTTTTCCAAATTTGCTGGCATATAGCATGCATTACCTTGACAGCATCATATTGCAAGATTTTGAACAGTTCAGCTGGGATGCCGTGATCTCCTGCTGCCTTGTTATTAGCAATGCTTCTTAAGGCCCATTCAAACTCACTCTTCAGGATGTCCGACTCTAGCTCACTGACCACACTGTCAAAGCTATCCCCGATATTGTTATCCTTCCTATACAGGTCTTCTGTATATTCTTGCCACCTTTTCTTGATCTCTTCTTCTTCTGTTAGGTCCTTGCCATCTTTGTTTTTGATCATACCCTTTTTGGCCTGGAATTTACCTCCAATGTTTCTAATTTTCTGGAAGAGGTCTCTTGTCCTTCCTATTCTATTGTCTTCTTCCACTTCCGCGCATTGCTTGTTTAAAAATAATTCCTTATCTCTTCTGGCTAACCTCTGGAATTTTGCATTTAATTGGGCATATCTCCCCCTATCACTCTTGCCTTTTGCTTCCCTTCTTTCGTGGGCTACTTCTAGTGTCTCTGCAGACAGCCATTTTGCCTTTTTGGTTTTCTCTTTCTTTGGGATGTATTTTGTTGCCGCCTCTTGAACAATGTAGTGAACTCCTGTTCATAGTTCTTCCGGGACCCTTTCTACTAAGTCCAATCCCTTAAATCGATTCTTCACCTCCACTGCATATTCCTTAGGAATATTAGTGAGCTCATATCTAGCTGATCTGTGGGTCTTCCCTAATCTCTTTAGTCTGATCCTTAATTGTGCAAGAAGAAGTTCGTGATCTGAACTACAGTCAGCTCCAGGTTTTGTTTTTACTGACTGTATAGATGTCCGCCACCTTTGGCTGCAAAGGATGTAGTCAATCTGATTTCGGTGTTGTCCATCTGGTGAAGTCCATGTATAAAGCCGTCTCTTAGGTTGCTGGAAGAGGGTGTTTGTTATGCACATTGAGTTGTCTTGGCAAAATTCTATCAGCCTGTGTCCTGCTTCGTTTTGTTCTCCCAGGCCATGCTTACTTATAATTCCAGGTGTCATTTGACTGCCCACCTTAGCATTCCAGTCTCCCGTGATGAAAATAACATCTCTTTTAGGCGTTTTGTCCAGTAGGTGCTGCAGATCCTCATAGAACTGCTCTACTTCAGCTTCTTCAGCATCTGTGGTTGGGGCGTATATTTGGATCACTGTGATGTTAGATGGCTTGCCCTGAATTCGAACTGAGATCATTCTATCGTTTTTTGGATTGTATCCAAGCACTGCTTTAGCCACTTTACTATTAATTATGAAGGCTGCTCCATTTCTTCTCTGGTCCTCTTGTCCACAGTAGTAGATCTGGTGGTCATTTGATGTGAAGTGGCCCATTCCAGTCCATTTCAGTTCAAAATGTCTATCTTTAATCTTGACATCTCACCAATAACCACATCCAATTTGCCCTGGCTCATAGATCTTACATTCCAGGTTCCAATGGTGTATTGATCCTTAGAACATCGGATTCGCCGTTCACCACCAGCACCGTCGGCCGCTAGCCGTCCTTTCGGCTTTGAGCTAGCTGCGTCATCACATCTGGGGCTAGTTGAACTCATCCTCTGTTCCTCCCCAGTAGCATTTTAACCATCTTCCGACCTGGGGGTCTCATCTTCCAATGGTATACTGACATATCTCTGGTTGTACTGATCCATTGAGTTTTCAGGGCAAGAATACTGGGGTGGGTTGCCATTACCTTCCCCAGGGATCGCGTTTAGTCTGACCTCTCTGTCATGACCTTCCCGTCTTGGGTGTCCCTTCACGGTTTAGCTCATGGCATCATTGAGGTGCTCAAGCTCCAGCACCACGACAAGGTAACGATCTATATTTATGGAATCCATAACATAACATAACATAACATAACATAACATAACATAACATAACGTAACGTAACGTAACGTAACGTAACGTAACATAACGTAACAAACATAACATAACATAACACCACATAATATACGTCAGTGTTTACCAGCTTGATGCCCTCCAAATATCCTGGTTGTCAACTTACATACCCCAACTATCCTATGGATATTCTGGCTGGGAGAACTGGCAGGAGAATGCATCTGGAAAAAGGCTGTTGTATGCAATGTTCATTGCTTGAGATGATTTACTATGGAACTGTGAATGAAGAGATGTACTTCTGATTATTTAATAGTATGAGTGTAGTATGAATATAGTCCTTCTGTACATACGTTAGAGCTACAGTTTCATTTTTCTGATTTTGTTATAAAGAGGATGAGATGGATGTTGGTGGTAGAAAGATTTGAAGGAGAGAAGATGGTACAGAGAAAGAACTGTTTATCTTTCCATAACATCTCTGCCTTAATTTTTCCCTGAGCTGCTTTTTTTCCCCTTCTATCTCACTCCATGAAATTTTAACCCCATATCTGGCAATAGAATCCCTCTGAAGAGTGCTATTGGTAAACTTGTTTACCTCATATTTAATTCAGTATAAGCTCCCCAAATTATTAGTCATTTTGCAAATGTGTTTATTAGTTCAATGTACTGCTATTTGCAAAGCAAGTCTAGCATGGAAAGGGATTTATGGACTTTCTCTGGCCCACTCTCCAAACAGCCTTATTAGCTAGGTTGCTAGCAAATCCTTTTTAAAGATATTGACTTTCCAAACATCAGACCATGACACTGTATGTCAAAGAAACAAACTGGTAATATTTCTAGATCTCATGTACCATTCTCTGTATAATACCCATAGCCCAGATCTTACAGATGCGCCTGAAATGGCAAAACATGATGATTAATTTTGGTCCAGCTCCCAGCACAGTAGTGACAATATCCTGATGTGTGTTGTTAGCAGAATGGATGTCCTCAGTTACCACTCTTATGACAAGAAAATGGTTTTGATCAGCTGGTACAGTTCGACATAATGTACATCTCCTAATAATGATAGTAACACAATTGAGATTAGAAAGATAGGACATCCCTTAGGACTATAAGCCTAAATATTGGTTAATGGCAATGAAAGGTTAAACTGTCTTATCAACACATGGAGGCTTGGGTCTTCTTTTTTTTTTACCTACAGTGAGATTTTAGTAACTGTTCTTCTGAATGGTAGAACAAGGGTTTCTTTCATTAATGACCATCTTTTCCTACCAACTGTCTTTGGAATGAATCAAGTCTGTGTTTCATGGCTATTCATTTGTTATCTTAATGATCCCTGCACTTCAAAGGGAGGAGCTGAGTAGATTTTCATCTTCTTTTAATCCATCAAAATCAAGTTAGTTGCAACTGATGGGGGGAATCTGACTGTTGTGCCCAGATACGTCAGCTCTGAGCTGAAAGTTTGCTGGTTGCTTGGCAACCTTCTTCCAGGAAGATAGATGTCCTGCCATTGGTTCCTTTTTTAGCTGAGACAGAATATATTAGTGATAATGTTCTGCTGCAGACAAAGGGAAAGGCAGCTGAGCTTAGCTTTCAGGGACTGTTTGTGTCCCTCAATAGTTGCCTCTAGTTTCAGGATTAGATGAAATGTGTTTTTTTATTCTGTCCTTGTTAATTTACTTGACTTCATAATGTTAGATTCATAACAATGGTGTGAACCCTATTCATATCATTTATGCGCAATCTGCTCTCCTTCCAGGAAATGGAGACTTTTAACTGCCTTCCTCTTTTATGTGTTTGTGCATGTGTGTGTACATACATGCATAGCATATTTCCAGAAATAAGTTCAGAGTCGCATGTCTGGTAATGTTGAAATTTATATTTATGAAAATATTCTCATATACTGAAAACATTGGAAATGAATATATTTAATGTTTTCTCTGTACATATTTAGGACACTGAAAGTTTTCAGAATCTCTTCTTTGGGTTCATTTTTATTGGTTGCTCATAAAAACAAGTAAGTAAGACTGGGATGTATGAATTAGCAACCCTAAGAAAGCAGGAACATCATTATTTCCCCAAAGGATTTTCTAGCTAGGAATTCAAAAAGAAGTCCACTTATTTTAATGGAAATTACTTACAAGCATGTGTATTCTAGATCCATATACTTCAGAATGAGAGCCGTTAAGCTTAATGGGAATTGCTTTTGACAAGACATGCATTGGATTGTGTTCTTTGTTTTTCTTTAGCTTAACTTCAGCTAAGCCATTCTGTGATGGTCTCCAAAGGAGATTCCACTCTGCTTTCTCTGGGCAGATCTTCCTATTAATGGGTCACATTAATTAAGAGGTTCCCAAGCAATGATTCTGGAGATACAGATGAGCTTGGACATCATTTGGTAACCTCCTCTCTTGGATGATGTTGATATTTGCAAACTTACCCTCCTTGCAGTTCAATTAAAAATTCCTGATGGCTGCACCCAACATATAGTGAGCTGGTTTGCATTACTGCAGTGGGATGTCTCTCTTCTCCATCTCCTGTAATGCCCAAATCTTGACAGCAGATTTGAGGGAAAGGAAGACTTGTTCAGCTGGCTGGTGCCATTCTGCCCATGGAATAACATCAATTGATACATTTCTCAGAGTAGAATCTGATTTTACAAAGGAAATAACTATTGCTTATTTCTGTTGTTAATGGATGGAGGATATTTACAGGGGTGAATCAACAGGCACAGAAATAATCCTCCACATTTGCTTTACCAGTAGACATGCATTGTAGAAACTAATAACCCTGTGTTGTTTTGCTGTCATATTTACCAGCTGCCTCCTGCCATGCCCTATTTCAGCTTACTTGATTTGCTGACTTAGATTCACACAAAGCTGTTCCAAGAGTAACACAAACCTATTTTTATTGTCTAAACAGCTTTTGTTTTATTTGCCTTCATCTCTATTCCTGTGTGGTTTCTTAAGGACTAACGAGATTATTACAGTATAATCTTTCACAGACTACATCTCTGGTGAATAGCTACAGTCCATTCACGATTACGTCTTTAAAGTGCCAAAATATTTTGGGGGCTGTGTTCATACATCACATTAAACCATATCATGGGTTGTTTGATTTTGGCTTATCATTTATTTACACAAATGTATATTCACAAATTATGACATGTAATACAAATTCTGTAGTTGTAGTCCTGCCCTGTATTTCACATGCTTCTTCCTCTTTTCCCTGAGATGGATCTTCTTGTTAGACTTTCAGATGCATTTAACTTTCAATTAGATGCAACAATTAGAGATCTACATGCAGAACTGTGTCTGCCACCAAAACCCCTATGAAGAGGTAGTTCAGAGGATGTAAAGAGCAGATGAAATAGCTTGCAATTTTGTCAGAGGCCAGAGGAATAGTTCCCAAATCCCCTTTTTCTTTTCCTGATGCTGCATCTCACTCATTCTTGGACCTGATTATCTGAAGAATGTTGTCCATCTGACAGTGAAAGTGAATAGTGTGTGTTAAGGTTTCCCTACTAACAGATTAAGCTACTATTATACCTAATCATTTGGCCGGGTGAAAGGTTGCAAGTGATTGTCTCCTCTCACGTGCTTCATGCAAAATAGCCTGGGGGGAGGACCTGCCCGGACTTGTCTTCTCACTTCCTCTTTCTCTCACTGCCGATATGTAGCGAGTAAGGCTTGCTCCAAACGGAGCTAAGTACCTTAAATGTTTTGCTTTTGTTTTTGTTTTCTGTAAATAAATTATTTTTATAGAAATGCTTGGTGTGTGACTTTTTTGACCTCTCCTGGGCTAAAGGCTTTCCCAGCATCTGCCAACAGGTTATGTGCCCAGTAAACAACGCAGTAAAACCCAGAGAGAAAAGAGAGGTCAGCTCCACACCTCGTGCACAATTTAAAGGCAGGTAGCAAAGACCTGTGAAGATTTTCTTTGGAGCCACCTGGAGATTTTCCAGCAACTGCCGGTCTGCAGGACTTAAAAGCTAGCTGAGGTGACTTGCAAAAGAAGGAAGAAGCCATGGCTACCTCCCAGCCCTCAGCGATGCCTCTGGAGCGCCTATCAGAGACCAACTATTTGAATTGGGCCCTGAAGATAGAAATGTATCTTCGCAGAGAGGATCTTTGGCTGCAAATTGGTGAGCAAACCCCCCAAAATCCCAGTGCTGAATGGCTGAGACAGGATGAGCGGGCTAGAGCCACCATTATCTTGGGAGTTGAGGACAATCAGCTAGTCCACGTGCGAGGCATGCAGTCTGCAAAGCAACTTTGGGACGCTTTGAGAGACTTATATGTAAAGGCAACAGCAGGGAGTAAAGTTACTCTGACAAAAAAGCTGTACAGAGCCTACCTTGCAGAAGGAGAAAGCCTTCCTGAGCACCTGCATTATATTCAGCAGCTGTTTGTTGAGTTGCAGGAGAGAGGAATGGAATTTACACCTCTCACAAAATCCTATATCCTCCTGTCCTCACTAAATGAAACGTGGGACATGCTGATTTGTACCCTGGAGGCTATGCCTGAAGCAGACCTCACCCCATCGTATGTTACACAGCGCTTACTCGCTGAATGGGAGAAGAGAGAGGAAAGATCCCCCCCCATCTCTTCTGGAAAGCTGCAAGACCAGAAAATGAGGGAAAAGAAGGGAAAGGAACCTGAGGCCACAGCGCTAGCAAGCCAGCGATGCTTCACTTGTGGTTCAGCTGGACATTTGCAAAGAGACTGTGCCATGAGACCCAAGAGTAGAAAGACAGAGCAGAAGAACACAAGGGCAACACAGAAGAAGGCTCTTCAGACAACCCAGATTGCACAGGTTGCTGAGAAGGGTAATTCTGATGTATGGGTGTTAGATTCTGGGGCCAGTTGTCATTTATGTAATTGTAAAAGCTCTTTTGTGTCACTGTCTAAAACTGAAAGACAAAGTGTATCTTTGGCTGATGGGTCTGTGACCAAAATTATGGGACAAGGTGACTTGTATTTATCCTGCTTAGGAGAAACTGTAAAAGGTGTGTTGTATGTGCCAAATTTACAATCAAACCTTTTATCTGTGGCACAATTGGCTGCAACAGGGTATATCATAACATTTAAGAAAAATGGTTGTGAGATACGTAAAAATGGGAAATTGTGTGCTACTGGTATGTTAAAAGACTCCTTGTACATTGTGCAAAATGCAAGGAAGCCAAGCTGCAAGGCTGCAGTTGGCAACACACCATATCATGACCAATGTGTACACCTGATGCACAGGAGACTTGGTCATGCTAATTACAAGTATATAGCACAAATGCCACAGCTGTGTGCTGACCTAAAGATAAAACCCTGTGCTAAATACTTAGATTGTGTAGTTTGCAAAGAATGCAAAACACTAAAAGCTCCTGTGAGTAAGCACAGTGACAGAGTTACAACTAGACCTTTGGAAATTGTACACTCTGACATTATTGGTCCTTTTGCTCCAAGTCTTGGACAAGCAAGGTATGCAATGACCATCATTGATGATTTCTCAAGATACACATTTATCTACATCTTAAAACATAAAGATGAGGCATTTGAGAAATTTAAAAGTTTTGTGACATGGGCAAATGGAAAATTCCCTAGGCCTGTATCTGCACTCCAATGTGATAGAGGAGGAGAATACCTTTCTCACAAATTCAGAAGGTTCCTAGTGGAAAAAGGGATAGAACAAATTCTTTCTAACCCGTACACCCCACAGCAAAATGGTGTTGCTGAAAGAAAGGGCAGAACCTTGCAAAATGCGATGGAATGCATGTTAAAAGATTCACGATTATGTTTTAAGTTCTGGGGAGAAGCTTTATCGACTGCTTGTTATGTTCAGAACAGGTTGTATAACTCTGTGATTCAGGACACTCCATTCCATTTGTTTTATGGTGTGAAACCAAAGGTAAGCCATCTTAGAGTGTTTGGTAGCACTGCATGGGTTCACATTCCAAAACAGCAGAGAAGGAAAGGAGGCCCCACAACAAAGAAAGCCATCTTTGTTGGCTATGAACAAAGCCAGAGGAGCTACAGGTTCATAATGGGAGAGAAATTAATAATTAGCAAAAGCGCTTCTTTTGCTGAACAAAACTGGGGGAGATTAAATTCTAGCTCTCCAGTTGAACTGACCACCACAAGAGAACAGCAAGGACTTGCTGATGGTGATCTTTTGCCTGATGAGGACATTAAATCAGAAAAGCAAACTGAAGATCTGTCTGATGAGACAGATGCTTCTCAGGAAAGTGATAGGAGTCAAAATTTAAGCCCTGTATTACCTCGCAGATCTCAGAGGAGTAATAAAGGTGTTCCTCCATCACGTTTTCAGGCTGAAACAGTAAAGGCTTTTCACATATTCACAGAACCTGAGTCTCTAGAACAAGTGAATGCTTTACCACCTGAGATTGCACAAAATTGGCATTCTGCCATGCAACAGGAATTAGCATCCTTGAAAGAAAATAAAACATGGAAACTGGTAAATCTACCTCCCAATGAACGCTGTCTGGGTTGTAGGTGGGTTTTCAAACTGAAAAGGGATGCTGATGGCAAAATCCAAAAATATAAAGCAAGGTTGGTTGAAAAAGGGTTCACTCAAAGGAAAGATTTAGACTTTGACAAGACTTTTGCACCAGTTACTAAAGGTGAATCAATTAGATTACTGTTAACAGTTGCTGCACTCAAGGGAATGTCAGTTAACCACTATGACATTCAAACTGCATTTCTCTATGGTGATTTAGACCACAGATTATACATGCAGCAACCCCCTGGCTATGAAAAAGGGGAGAATCTAGTCTGTGAACTGCAGAAGTCAATCTATGGGTTAAAACAAGCTGCTAGATCCTGGAACCAAAAAGTAGATGAAAAACTGCAGAATTTTGGTTTTGAAAAAGGAAAAGCAGATCCCTGTGTATATATGAAGAAGGACAAACAAGGCTGTATGTATCTGTGCATTTATGTTGATGATTTGCTGCTGTTCACATCAACAGAAAAACAAAGGCTTGATTTTGAAGCCTGCATGAAAAGCCATTTCATATTAAAAAGCCTTGGAGTTGTGACCAATTACCTAGGTTTGGAAAAACACAGGAAGAAGAATGGTAGCTTTCTGTTAAACCAAAGGGGAGATAATGGTAATATGAATGGAAAGACATATAAAGTCAGAGAAGATTGGTTTGCATCTTAATCTGTAGTGTAAAAAGGGGAGTGTTAAGGTTTCCCTACTAACAGATTAAGCTACTATTATACCTAATCATTTGGCCGGGTGAAAGGTTGCAAGTGATTGTCTCCTCTCACGTGCTTCATGCAAAATAGCCTGGGGGGAGGACCTGCCCGGACTTGTCTTCTCACTTCCTCTTTCTCTCACTGCCGATATGTAGCGAGTAAGGCTTGCTCCAAACGGAGCTAAGTACCTTAAATGTTTTGCTTTTGTTTTTGTTTTCTGTAAATAAATTATTTTTATAGAAATGCTTGGTGTGTGACTTTTTTGACCTCTCCTGGGCTAAAGGCTTTCCCAGCATCTGCCAACAGTGTGCACTCAGGCCTACCAGTCAAGGTATTATACTCAAATCCACCTAAATAGCTTTATGGCATTTAAAACACAAATGCATGTATTGTGACAAGTATTTGGAGGTCATAATCTATTTTGTCAAACAGTAATTGAGATTGTTATGGCATTTTAAAAATGTAATTAGTATGGAATAATTGAATCCTTTGAGATTATACTCATATTAGTAGGAAAATGAGACTTCACAGGAATATTGAACAGTTAAATAAGAGCTAGCTTGTCAGCCTTTCAAAAAGCATGTTTTTTAGTGGAAAGCTGTATATCAGCTTGTTACTGAACATGTTATTTCCTAAGCATACAACATGTCATCCCTGACTGAAAAGTTGCTCTTCAGGTTCCTTATCCTTCACTGCTACATACATTTGTTTCTCCTTGTTTTGTTACATCTCTCAACTGCAGGATTGATAACTTCCATCAAACGGATAGCAGAGTTCCTTTAAATGTCAGTTGTGTTCCTGGTGCTATTTATGGAGTGTTTGAATATTGTTTTGTAGAGAAGACAAGAGTACTTGCATGCAGAAGAGAACTGAATCTGCCTCAGTGAAATGAGGTTGAAATGATAAGCAGAAACATCTTAAAAATTGGCACTGCCTGTTTCTGTGTAAATGTATTTAGAAATAAATGGAGGCTACATTGAAATTAACCATAAAGTTCTCAAACACCTGTGTGGGGTTTATACAACTGTTGAGTTATACTGTGAGTTCTTTGGATTTAGCTTATTGTGTTGAAGGAATCTAACTAATTCTGGTTTATTGACTAAGCCCTAGTTAAACAGACCGTGTCTTTATGCAAGGATGGGCAGTATTTGAGGGTTCCGGAACACAACTCAGCCTCCTAACTATATGAATTGCTGCAGAAAGCATCTGGTGATATCATGGGAAGGATGTCAAGCCCCATAACAGTAACCAAGAAAAGTAGATTCTCACAAGTCTTGACAGATTTATTACAAGAAAAAAGGGTGTAGAATTTTGGAAACTGGGTATCTGTATATTTTGGCCACTTCTTTTATCAGCAAGGATGTTAAGGCAGGTCAGTCTTGATACCTTTGATTTTCTTTCTAACTGGTTTAAGGGGGAGCTGCTTATCCATTTAGGAGATGTCCATTGGTTCTCATTCTGCAGTGTTTTGCAAATGTCCATATTCTTCCCAGGAGAGAATTTCGTTACAAAAGGGGTAGGCTAAATATTTTTCAGACTCTTCATTTGTTGAACTGGGTTATCAGACTTCTCTCAGATGGCTAGGAAAAAACCTGCAAGAATAGATTTCTAAGGACACAAAAGTTCAGGTAAGTTGGTTTGTTTACTGTGGGAAAGCTAAAGAAGCCATCACTAAAAAATCCCAGCAACTGCTATGAATCAAATGCAAGATTTATTTATCATCAAGTCTGATACTGTATCTCTTTTTCCTACTCTTGCAGAGTAATGGGCTAGAAGCCAATCTCTTTTGGGCAGTAATTATGGTTTCTACCCATCTCATGTTTTGGTAACAAACTATCTGCTGTTTGCTGGTGACCATCTGAGAACTAGCACTCGTGTGGAATAAGAATAAGGAGTGGGAAATTTCTGGGAAGCAATTTTTCCTGTGTTCCTCATAAAATCCCCACCCAAGCTCCCCACCCACTCACACAGACCAACTGGGATTGAAAACCTAATGGAAATGGTAAAAGTAATATCTACATTAAATCATAGTCTACCAGTTTAGGGAGATACAGTGTGATCTGCTTCTTTGTATTACCATCCCTAATGTATCCCTACCTTTAATGTAAGATGGAGGGTAGTTAAGAAGTGGTTTTAGTGGGATTTTATCAGAATTTTATTGTATATTTATTAGAATTTTATTGTATATTTATTAGAATTTTATTGTATATTTATTGTTCTGTATTGTAAACCGCCCAGAGTCCCTCCGATCAGAGGAGATGGGCGATGACAAATTTGATAAATAAATAAATAAATAAATAAATAAATAAATGTTACTTGAAGTTGAACCAATCAGGAAATGATGAAATTCTCACTATCTTTACTTTTCACTTTATTGATTATTAACTGACTCTAAGTTGAGGGAACTCTGGGTAAAGTGTCCTCTGATAGACCTGATTTTATTAGTGGATTCTAGAAGGCTTATGTGGTTGTTGACAGTGATCTCAGTAGTGCTAACTATCCTAGCTGCCTTTCACATTTTCAAAAGCAACACCAGGCCAGGAGCACTATGGGAAATGTAAATGGTTGATGCTGCTGCTGCAGGTCCTGCCTGTACCCCATTTTTCGTATTTCATATAACCTGGATTATTATATTCTCTGCTGAAAGAACCTGCTAAGATATGGCTTCATTTTTAATCCCTCTTTTTAATTGTTTACAGTTATTTGTATTTGAAATAGTAATGAAGAGACTTGTGCTCCTACCTTTAATGTAAGATGGAGGTGCTGCTTTCATAAATTGCATTATTTAATTGCATTATATAGATTGCACCACTTGCATTACTTTACCTTAATATGAACCCAGAGGACTTTGTACCTGGATCACATACTTAAGGAAAAGAGGGAGATCTTTTAGCAGTTCCCATTAACTCCTCTTTAGGTAGCTAGGCACAGGCAGCCAAATATATGACTGAAAGCAACCTGATAAACTATTTTAAAAGTGTATTTCTTGGATGGATATCCTACTTTCCAGCTCAAAAAAGTACTCCAAGCAGCTAACAGAAAGATAGACAAAAATAAACCAATAGAAAAGGCATTAAAGCATAATTAAAATAATACGTAAAGTATAAACCAATGATAAAAGCTATAATTACATTAACAAAGATTCTGTAAACCTCAGGCATCAAACCATAAACAGTTCTTTAAAGATTACTGAAAGAGATTTGGAGAACTCAGTGGTCACAAGGGAAAAATATGTTCTCTAATTAACTTAGACTGGTAGAGTATCTTTGGCTAATGTGCAAAGATTTTGAGACTTGAATCAGAAGCAGCAGATATATTCCCCAGGCAAATGAAAGGAAAGCCAAAGACATGCTCTTGGTAATCAATTTTTATGATTTGTTTCAGAAGGGATAATATTTAACAAGTGGAGTTTGGGGCAACCAGTCAATCAAAAGATAGTAAAAGCAGATAGGGCATCCACTGAATTCTTCAGAGACGTGTGTTTAGGACTTTGCCATTCAAAAAAGCTACCATAAGAGAGGTGTAAACTTAGATGGTTTTCCTCCTGGGCTCTTAACAGATGAGTCTAACTCAGGGGGAAGTATCCACTTGCACGTTCAAGTAAAACTCAGAATCAGTGTGTTTTCCTGCTTCTCTGAAATGGATGGAAAGAGTCAATGGCTGAATACAAATTCTTAGGAGAGGGTCCTGGGCTTTGATGGGATGCAGAACTATTTTATGTAAATCAGTGGAGAAAAGACTAGGCAGAAGCAATTTGGAATTGCCAGCAAAAGCTCATGCTACTATAAAGTGAAACTTGTCATCCAAGAGGCTAAAAAACACTTTCTGGACTCCTTTTCCCCCCACATTTGGTCATATGTGATCCGTTTGGTTGCAGAATAAAATACAAAAGAGGAACTGAATTTATATTATATGTAGGATTTCTATATGATTTTATTCAGAATCTGATTTAAGTCATGCATGAAAAATATCCCTTGATCTCCTAGTGCATTTCTCATTTTTTCCACTTAATGATAGCAAGGCATGATGAGGACATAACCAAAACCATATGGCTGCTGTTTCTTGTTGTTACTGGAATTGCAGAAACAGCAATTATGCAGGCCTTCTTGATCACTGCCATGTTACTTTCTATGCCAGTGTAAGCAGTCTTGATGAAGCAGTTATATACTGAAAATAAGGTAATTTTAAAACATTAGATCAAGAATAGGTCAGTCAATTTCCACTGAGTGTGTATACATTCCATCCACGTACATGCCTTGTGTGCTGGTATATTTCCTGTACTGAGAACTGCAGGCAGCCGATGATTGGCAGGACTGTCCTGCCAATACTGAATTAGACCTATGATAAAATAATTATTGTCAAGTCCCACATCACTGGTAAATCCAATATGTGAAAATCACACAGATTTCAGAGAAGAATCTTTAATGCTAGTCAAAGGTAAAATAATATACTTTTGAAAAATATAAAAGTAAATTTAGCAAGCCAATTAAGGCAGAGTCTCTTTCAAACATTTCCTTCCCATGTCCCCAACCTCTGGGCCATGCTGTCTCTTCTCACACCAGCTGAACTCTTCTACCTGCTTCCCACAGTCTCTCACAGTTACTTTGGTAGCCACTAGGCCTCTGTGCCCAATTCAAGCACTGAGATACATCAGGCAACCCTTTGCTGAAACTGAATCTGCCCATCTGGTTTGGGGTGGTCATCAAGAGAAGGCCTGCTGAAAGGTCCCTCTTCTCATGAGGTCCTTGGGGCATGTGAGATGGTAGGCCTTCCCTGTAATAGCCCTTGCCTTGGAATCCTGTCCCACCACAAGAATGTGCAGATACCACCTTGTTGCAGTTCTGTAAACAGGATAGAGCTGATGTATTTTGGTGTACTTTCAGTGATGTTGTACACTGGCCAGAGTCCTTTGGGACAGCCAGATTAGAAGGAAGGAAGGAAGGCAGGCAGGCAGGCAGGCAGGCAGGCAGAAAATTGAAGGATAATTACATTGTAATCTGCATATTAGTTCAGTATGTGTGGCTCAGGTCCATTTGCATCACAGGTTGCAAAAATCCATTTTCTCAAGCAACTTTGCAGATCAGTTTTCCCCTAACCTGATGCCCTCTAGATGTGCTGGATTAATTCCATCGTTCCTGAAAACTAAACTCAGACACATCAGGAGGGCACCTAGGTTCAAGAAGGCTCCTAAAGACTCTATAAACAATAGGCTGAGAATGTATAAGAAATGCTTTATTAATTTAAAGAAATCTTTGTGTCAAGAAGGTTATTGTAGAATTCTTAAAGAATGTGTCTTTCTTCCCTCCTTTGCCTAACTTAGGGCTTTATGATTCAAAACTGTACCAATGTAAAATGTACAAACCATAATAATGTGGCCCAGATGTATTTTGAAACTGCATGTCTCTTGCCTGGCTACATACAGTATCTTCTCTTTAATTCTTGAAAGTAATTGAGGAATTGTAGTGCGGAAAGTAATTGAGGAACACTAGTGGGGACACTAGACCTTTTCATTAAGATGAGTGGCAAGGAAATGGTAGGGTTTTTTTAAAAATGGAGCTTGTAAAAGATTTGCTCCAAGATTTCCACACATAACACCTCTGTTGCGTGAGCTCCACTGGGTCCCAGTTTGCTTCCAGATCCAATTCAAGGTGTTGGTTATCACCTTTAAAGCCCTACATGGCATGGGACCAGGATATCTGAGGGACCGTCTCATCCCCATTACAATGACCCGCCCCATCTGGTCATGCATGTTACGGGCCCCATCTATAAAAGAATTCCATCTAGCGGGGTCTCGGAAGCGTGCCTTCTCTGCTGTAGCTCCCGCCCTTTGGAACATCCTTCCCCCAGAGGTGAGACAAGCCCCCTCACTCCTGGACTTCCGCAAAAGATTAAAGACCTGGTTTTGTAGGCAGGCTTGGAATGGGAGGGCAAATAATTACACCTGGGGATGGCTAGCGCCATGAAGTGATCCGGAGGGACCTACCACACTGAAGGTCTGATTAAGATCTCTTCGCCATGTAGATTTTATTATGTTTATATTTTTATTATGTTTTTAATTGTAATGGTTTTATATTTTAATCTTGTTTTATTGTAAGCCGCCCAGAGTCCCCCTGTTGGGGAGAGATGGGCGGTAAATACATTTATAAATAAATAAATAAATAAATAAATAAATAAATGATTCACTTGTGATGGTTGGTTTACACATGTAAGTCATGATGATGATGCAGTCATCAAGTGAAAAACGAATGTGTATAAGAACTCTACACGAGTAGTATTTCTTCATATCTTGTGCTTCTTCCATTATGGAACCGAAGGCAGACTGCATTCCATTTCCAAACTGTCTCCCAGGCAAACCATGACCAGATTAAGATCAGAGATGTGCTGCCAATTTGTTTACAAGAGGCTTGCTTACTTGAATTGAGGGGGAACAGGAGATTCTTTCACACTGTCCCTAGACCTCTGCTCCCTCCTGAATCCTTTACTAATCCTTTAAATATTTGAAGTTGACAATCATATCTCCCCTTTGTCATGAAGTGATCCAGAGGGACCTACCACACTGAAGGTCTGATTAAGATCTCTTCGCCATGTAGATTTTATTATATTTATATTTTTATTGTATTTTGTAATGTAATGGTTTTATATTTTAATCCTGTTTTATTGTAAGCCACCCAGAGTCCCCCCATAGGGAAGAGATGGGTGGTGAATAAATTTATAAAATAATAATAATAATTATTATTATTATAAAAATTAGTATCCTACAATCAATAAAAGGTAGTCATCATCTTACAGTTGATAGGAGCAAAAGGTATCTGCCTTAATATAGGATGAGATAGACCTTAATCAAAATTTCAAATATTTATTATAATATTTATGACATTATGACAACTGTGATAACATAACCAGCACTGGCAGGGCAAGCTACTGTATAGAAACAGGGAGCAAACCCCACACTCACTCGCACTGATGATGTTACCTAGTTGGGTAATGAAATGTCTGCAAGCAAACAACCAAGCTCAGAGAGCAACAAGGACTCCACGTTTCTGAATTCTACCAGTAAATTTAGAGAAATGAATAACATGGTGGGAGTTTTGACTAATGTTTTAATCTATTTCTATCACAGCAAATGGAGGCTGTCAGTGGATTCAGGGTGTTGAGGGTAATGAAGCTAAGCAAGTGAAAGGAAGATGATGTTTCCACTTTGGATTTGTTTTTTTTTCCTGCTCCCTTAAAAGGATTGAGACCCTTTGGAATGGCAAATTATATTGTATTCACTAGGTGAGTCATCTCCTTAGAGAAAGAACTTTTAAGTGCGATTTTTAAAGTTTGTGAAAAATATTACTTTTGGATTAAACAGCAAAAGGATGCTTACAATATGGACTTTAGAAAGCTTAACAATAGATTAAGGGCTCAGATGGACTTGGAATTATAATTTTAAATGCCCACAAAGAGTTTTGAATTAATTAGAAGGAATTTTCTCATGGGAAAAATGGAGATCGTTTTGAGTTTTTTCATGATAAGGTGACCTTGAAGCTTGGGCACTAGAGGGAGCTAGAAGATAAAGAAAATGGAGCTGAAATCCATAATACAAACTTGGGAATTTTGTCTGCCAAGCTTTTTGACAAATTAGATGAATTTCTTGACAAGATTGACAGATCATGTTGTAATGAAATTAGAGAACAAGAAAAAGTTGCAGTGGGTGATTTTGAAATGACTTTGAAGGGGGACTCAAATGTAACAAGTAATGAGAAAGATATGGAGAGAGATATGGGCATACCAATGGAACAGATGGATGACTTATTCCCAAAAGGAGATGTACAAATATTGACCAGGAAACTGACCTGGATTTTTTTTTTTACTGGATATACGAAAGACCTCTGTTAAGGTTTTGAAGGACTTTATTAGAAGTGACAAACAAAAGGGCAAACTTTACTTATTGAATATACAAAAGAAATCTGCTAAAGTCCTGAAAGATTTTTGGTTTGAAACACAGATGAACAGGAGACTAGCACTGGGACTCTTTTTGAAGGGGTTGAGAGATATTTTTAAAAACTCAGGGAAGGAATACAAGGTTGGCTTATTGGACCAGGGCTAAAGGAGAAAAATAGTTACAGCTGGTTGCCCTTTCTGAACTCTTGCTGACAAAGAACGACTGATGAAGCATTTGGATTTTGGTTTTCTTTATTCAGTAGATGAGATGTGGTGTAAAGGGAGATTATGTTGTATTTAGAGATAGTAATAAGCTATTAAGATTGTCTTTATTTGCTGAGATGAAGGGGAAGTTACCTCTTTCTGTTTCCTTTTCCTATTTTTTTCTTCTTCACACTTTTTTCTTTTCTTTTGTATTTTTCTGTTTGTTATTTTTTGTAGCCTGTATAGCTTTTATTCTTTTTATTTATAATTCTTAATAAAATTATTTTTTTAAAAAAGTTAGAAAAAAGCCATGGAAGATTATTTCAATATATGATTACTGCAGCAAAATCCTTCATGCCAAAGATGGAAAGATTCAGCATTACCCACCATGGAGGAATGGTTGGTGAAATAGACAGAACTTGCTGAGATGGCCAAACTGGCTTCTTTGATTAGAGAAAGGACGATATCTACATTTATTGGTGACTGGAAACCCCTTATGGACTTTTTGCGTAAAAATGAAAAAATATGAACTTGTGCTTTATGGTTTTGATGATTAGACAGGATAATTATAGAAAGAAGAGAGTCATGGTGTAACTTTAGTGGACAACCCCTGGCTAATTGGACAAACAGACTGACTTCCTAGAAAGTAACTTCTGATGTTCCTCTTTAGCTTAGGATATGATTGCCATATAATATGGATTGAACTATATTGAATAACTAGAGAACACGAAGAAGGATTCGGACAAACTGAAACAGTTGTAAGGGGAATGAAAATTAAGAAAGGACTGAAGGAACTGGATATGCTCAGCAGTGAAAAAAGACAACTGAAGGGAGATCTGTTAACACTTTTCAGATACTGGAGATGTGTCATAAAAAGGTCAAAACCTTTGTTGATTGTCTTAGAAAGTTGGGTTACAGGAAGACAGATTCCAGCTGAATGTTAATAACAACTTTCTAATAAAAATAACATTTTGACAGGAGAAAAATTATTGATGGAAGGAAATGGCCTTCATTGGGTGGGTTCAGAGTTTGGATAGCCATCTGCTGGGAAAGTTTTAGTTTGGATTCCTGCCACAAGTAGGACATTGGACTTGATGGCCAATTGCCCCTTTCAACTCAACAATTTGTTCCTCTCAGATTGATGATAGATCCTGATTCTTGCTTACATGGCCCATACTTCCATAATTTTATGGCAAGATCCACATACAGATGTATAAGAATTTGGCTGAAGCATATGAGATGGGAACCAGTGGTTCTGTCCTAACAGTCAGAAATCACGCTGAGATGAGGAGTAGGTCTCTAGTGTTTATTATTGCTACATAAGACAGAATCCTAACAAACTGAAGAAGCGTGGGAAAAACCCAGACAGATAAACCCCAAAAGTTAAGGCGGGTCTGATCTGTGTCTCTTTGAATGGCTGCTTAATTCCTCAGTACTACGCATGCGTTTTCCCCCCTGGATAGAGGCCCCCTCCTGCTCGCCATCCTTACTCATGACATCACCCTCCCCTCCAGATTCACATTCCATTTCAGCCCCCTCCCTTCCAGAGGCTTGATAAGATTCGACGTCTCCTTCTAAGGTCCCATGGGAACTGGGCAACGATGGAAAGTCGTCAAAGGAAAACTCCTCCAAGGACGAATCAGTGCTGCTCTCCAGGTCTGATAACGATTCTGGGCCAGGTGGCCGCTGCTGGAAAATAGGTAGATAATTAGAAGAGTTGTCCCCCCTCCCCCCTGGGAAATGCATGCCTGAGGTGGAGGGCTGCGGTTCCCCCCCCCCCCTCTGTTACTGGTGTCAAGGCTTCAGGCGGGGGTGGAAACTGCAAACTTACGAACTCCTCTGCTTGGGATTCCTCTGCTTGCTCAGCCAAGTGAGGAATCTCTGGTAGAGTGCGAGTCTTGGGTTTGTGAGGGAAAAGCTGATGGAATTGATGAACCAGCATTGGCGCATGCACATCTCTGGTATTCTCCCATGTGCGCTCTTCCTCAGGGTACTCTTTCCAGTGTATGAAATATTGGATGCCCCTTCCCCTCCTCCTAGAGTCCAGAATTTCCTCGACTTTGTATTCTTCCTCCCCCTCCACAATTACTGGAGGGGGGGGTATTTGCAATCACAAGGTACTTGGGGGAGGGTCTTTGACTAGCAAGGCTCTGTGAAAGACTGGATGGATTTTCATGGATGCTGGTAGCTTTAAGCAATAAGCCACTGGATTTATCTGCTGTACCACAGTGAAAGGGGCCACAAACTTAGAGTCCAACTTCTTGGAGGGTCTGGTAGAGGTCAAAAATTTGGTAGAGAGCCACACTTTGTCTCCTACCACAATCGCTGGCCCCTCTTGTCTGTGAGCATCTGCAGCTCTCTTGTAAGCACTCTTTGCCCTGTTCAGCTGCTCCTTTAACAACTCCTGTGCGGCTTGTTGCTCTTTAAGAAAATCAGCCATGGCTGGAACAGCTCCCTGCTGGGAAGAGGTGGGCAACACCTGAGGGTTAACCCTGTAGAGTGCTTGGAAAGGAGACATCTTGGTAGAGAACTGTACAGAATTATTATATGTAAATTCTGCCATGGGGTGTAGGGCTGGCCAATTGTCTTGCTGATAAGTGGTGTAACACCTGAGATACTGCTGTAACCATTGGTTAATTTTCTCAGCTTGCCCATTACTAGCCGGATGATGCGATGATGATAGGTGGATCTGGACCCCTAATGACTGGAAAAGCACCCTCCAGAACCTGGAAGTGAACTGAGGGCCTCTGTCACTCACCAAGTGATTTACCATGCCTCTATACCTAAAAACATGGTCCATGAACAACTGTGCTGTGGCTTGCGCAGATGGGAGGCCCTTGCATGGAATAAAATGCACCATTTTAGTGAAAAGGTCCACCACCACTAGTATGGAAGTCAGCCCCTGGACCGGGGGTAAATCAGTGATGAAATCCATGGAGATTGTATCCCAAGGCTGACTGGGGGTGGGTAAAGGTTGCAAGAGTCCTGTGGGCTTCCCTGGGAGAGGCTTGGTTCATCTACAGGTATGACAAGAAGCCACGTAGCCCTTTATGTCTGCAGTCATCTTAGGCCACCAGTAGTCTCTCAGAGCTCTATGGAGAGTTTTGAAAACACCTCCGTGGCCTGCCGTTTGATGGTCATGGCAAAGTGTCAGTACTTCTTCCCTTGATGAGGGGGGAATGTATAATCGCCCGCTATCCCAGAGGATTCCTGCCTCCACATTGAATGGTGAGGCAGTGTCTTGCGGGCCCCTCTGGAGGTCATCCATCCTGGCCCTGGCATACGGGTCTTGTTGCTGCTGAGCTCTGACTCTTGTAAATAGGTCCTCTGCTTGTCTGCCTGCTGCTAAAATCTCTGTTTGGTTCCCCCTCATTGACTGATCAAAGTTGTGAGGTTGTAATATAGTAGCCTGTACCTCCTGGTGAGTAGCGGGGGTTGCCTGAATGGATCAAGACAGGGCGTCTGCCAAACAGTTCTGTGCCCTGGGAACATAAGAAATAACAAAATTGAAACGGGAGAAAAACTGGCTCCATCTGATTTGGCGTGGGGTGAGGGATCTGGTGTTTTGTAGAAGCTGTAAATTCTTGTGATCGGTGCAAACTTTCACAGGAAAGGCTGCACCTTCTAGCCAGTGCCTCCACTCTTGGAATGCTGCTTTAATTGCCAGCAACTCCTTGTTAAAAACATCATAGTTTCTCTCTGCTGGTGAGAGCATGAGTGAAAAAAAGGCACAAGGAAGCAATGTATTCTCGGTTTTGTTTGTATATTGCAATAACACCGCCCCAATGGCAATATCGGAAGCATCTGAATGCATTATGAATTGCTTCGTGGGATCAGGGTGCTTTAAAAGTGGCTGGGATGCAAAGAGTTGCTTAAATTCTTGGAAGGCTGCTTGCTCCCTCTCCCCCCAAATGAATTTTGATCCTTTCTTCAAAAGCTGTGTGAGGGGTCTAGCCCTGTCACTAAATTTTTTTATGAATCACCTGTAAAAATTGCAGAACCCTAGGAACCTTTGTACATCTTTCACATTTCGGGGGGGGTGGCCAGGAGAGAATTGCCTGGACCTTAGAAGGATCCATGGATATGCCTTCTGTTGATACTTTATAGCCCAAGAAATGTAATTCAGTTAAATCGAAGGCACATTTCTCTAGATTGGTGAACAGCTTGTTCTCTCTCAGTCTTTGTAAGACATTACGTACATGGGTTACATGAGTTGTAGCATCCTCAGAGAAAATTAATATGTCATCTAGATAAATGACCAGATACTTATCTAGTAAATCAGAGAAAATTTGATTCATAAATCGGGAAAATATGGCTCCTGCATTAGACAAGCCAAAGGGCAAAACAAGGTACTCAAATTTACCAAACCTGGTGTCGAAGGCAGTCAGATATTCATGCCCCTCTTTCATCCGGATCAGATTTTACGCATTCCTGAGGTCCAACCTAGTAAAAATGTGTGCTTTCTGTAAGCAATCCAGCAGATCAGATATTATCGGCAAGGGATAATTTTCTTTTTTTGTGAGTTTATTGAGGGAACTGAAATCGTGTACCACTCTCATGGGTGCCTCCTGGTTTGTCAGTGCCAACGGGTCAGGCTTCTTTGGTACGAAGAAGGTAGGAGCAGACGCTGGGGAAGTAGATGGTTGGATGAAACCCTTTTGAAGATTAGAATCCAAGTAATCCTTTAAGGTGGCTAGTTCCTTGGGGGACATGGGATATTGTTTCCTTGCTGGAATCTTGGCTCCTGGTATCAACTCAATGGTGCAATCACAGTCTCTATGGGGGGGTAGTGCTGTGGCCTCTTGTTCACTGAAAACGTCTGTGAAATCTGCATACTTGGCTGGCAACTGGATCTCCCCTGCTTCCGTGACTGCATTGGTTGCTGGAGAGAGGAGAGCGGCTTGAATCTTGTGGTGCTGGCATTCCTTAGCTGGGAAGGAGATTGCTCCTGTAGTCCAGTTCAGCAATGGGTTGTGGATCTTCAGCCAAGGTGTGCCCAGGACTATAGGCACATTAAGTGATGCCGTAACATAAAGTTGGATCCACTCAGTGTGGTCTCCCATTGTTAGTTGCACAGGTTCTGTGAACCTTCTAATCAGCCCTGCCTTGAGGGGCTGGCCATCAATGGTCTCCACTTCTATGGGACGTGGCAATTCTGTGGTCGGGATGTTGAAGTCTTGTATGGTCTGTACATCAATAAAATTGGTTGAAGCTCTGGAATCCACAAGGGCCTCTAGCTTGACCTGGTGCTCTGGGTTTATGCGCATTATTACTGGTAAGTAGTAAAAGGATTGCCTGGAATCCTCAGAATGAGCCCTTCTTAATTGATTGATGGTCTCCCTGCTGAGCTCTGTGGAGGGAGACCAACAGAGTTTCCCTGGTTGAAAGTAGAGGCAGAGGTGGCTCTTGTTTCAGCTGCTTGCCCTGGGGCTCTTACGGAATTTGCTTGGCTTCTTGCTGGGCAAGCTCTCACCATGTGCCCCTGGACTCCGCAGTAGAAACAGAGGGATCTCTCTCTCCTTCTCTGTCTCTCAGCCTTGGAAGTAAGCCTCCTGCTCACCCCAATCTGCATCGGCTCCTCTGGTCCTGAGTAAGGAAGTGCTGTGGAGAGAGCTGGAAATCCTGGAAGTGTCCTGAGGCCCCTGCCTCTCCCCAGCTGCATCTGTCTGAGCTCTTCTAGCCTGGCATCTATGACCACAGACAACTGATATAAGGCTTCTAGGGTAGCTGGTGTTCCCTGGCACACTAATTCATTCTTAATTTCTTCATCCAGACCCTGTTTGAATTGGTCTTTCAAGGCACTCTCATTCCAGTCCAGATCTCCTGCTAACAGCTTGAAATCAGCAATGTAGATTCCCACTCTCTTGTTGCCTTGCTTGAGCTTCCGAATTTCCCAGCTGGCAGTGACCTCTCTGATCGGGTCGTCAAAGTGTGCTCGGAACCCTGCCAGAAAATTCTGGTAGTCGTTGAGAATTGGGTCGTTGTTCTCCACCATGGGAATAGCCCATTTGGCTGCTGGTCCCTTTAGCAGACTTAGTATGAAGGTGACTCTGGTTCTGTCTGTGGGAAACTCTGCCGGTCTGCTGTCGAAAAACATTGTGCACTGTGTGAGAAAGGTTCTCAGCTGTCCTGCTTCTCCTCCAAACTTCTCTGGTAGACTGCCCTGGGATCTCAAGACTACTGGTGGAGCTGCTGCTGCTGCTGCTGCTGGCACGGTTGTGGGTTAATCGGAGCTGGTTGTTGTAACTGCTGTAGCATGGCTGCTTGTAATGTGTTGATCTGGAGATCTACTTGTTGTTGGTGTTGTTGCAGGGCTGCTGCCAACTGTTGGATGGCTTGCCGAATTTCCTGGTTTTCCGAAGACATTTTCCAAATGTCTCTCCTTTATTTTTCTTTGTTCCTCCCTCTTTCAATGGGAGTAGGAGTTTGTTAGGGTTGATGTCCTAACAGTCAGAAATCATGCTGAGACGAGGAGTAGGTCTCTAGTGTTTATTACTGCTACAAAAAACAGAATCCTAACAAACTGAAGAAGCGTGGGAAAACCCAGACAGATAAACCCCAAAAGTTAAGGCGGGTCTGATCTGTGTCTCTTTGAATGGCTGCTTAATTCCTCAGTACTACGCATGCGTTTTCCCCCCTGGATAGAGGCCCCTTCTTGCTCGCCATCAGTACTCATGACAGGTTCTCAGGTTAGACAGAATATGGGATTAAATTTCTGGAGAGTCAAAATTTATTACCATGCCTGTTGTGAAGTCTGGTCTCAAGAGTAGCATACTCATATACAAAACACAATGGGAGGACAGTCTGTGCCTTGTCATCAGTATTAAACAATGGTATGCTAAGTATTCACCTGACAAATATTTATCTGACAAAGTATTTATTTGACAAATAGCAAATTCACTACCTTCCTTACTTATTGTGAATTATATATCTCCCTAAGACCTCAGGATTTTCCCATGGACCAGTCTGTAGTAGGATTTAGATGACAGAAGGAGCTGTAAAAAAGGCAATCCTCCATATGATGCAGAATAGCCAGAACTTGGTGTTCTGCCTTGAGCAGCAAAAGGAGGGCATGAATGGTCCCCCAACCTCCCAGCTGTTAACTTCTCACAATTTTCTTGTCAGATACTTTTCAGCTGAGTTCTAATACAGCTCAGCTGAATGAAAAGTGCTTGGGAAGAAAAGCAGTGGGAATGCAAGTGCAGGCCCAGAGGCAATTGGGGAAGAGTCGTAACTCAGTGGTAGAGCACAAACAGAAGGTCCTAGGTTTAATCCCTGGCATTTCTGTATGGGCTGGGAAAGACAGTTGCCTGAATTCTGAGGAGCCACTACTAATTACATATTAAGCTAGGTGGATCAGCTAGGGATGCACAAAATGGTCTGTGTCTGGCCCATTTCGGTAGCATAGATTCACCTTTTAGTCCATTCTGTCAGATTCCATTTTAAACATGCTAGTGTTTAAAAAAACCTACAATAATAAGTTTGCTTTTCTATCCAGCTTTTCCTTACCTATATATTTTTGTGCATCTTATATTTAATTTTGTGTGTGTGTGTATGTATATGTACACACACACACACATATATGTATATATATACATACACACATACATAGATAGATAAACACACACACTGTACACACACACACACACACTTTTTATGTTCCTTGTGCATGGATCTCTGCTACTTTCCCGCTCTGGAGCTTGTTTAGTGGATGAGTGCACCTGCTTTGGTGTCCCAGTGGCAATTGGGCTTTAACAGTTGCAATCCTTTAAATGCATTTAAGACACCAAAAGCACTAGGAATCCATTACCATACAATCTGGCTTCTCTGTAATAATTGTGTGTTGTCTCAGAGCCAGAAATCTCAGGTTTAATTATATCATTTTCCCATTCATTAAGATTTTGAGCCTCTGAGCTTGTCAGAAACGAATTCAGATTTTGATTTAATACAATGACAGACCATACATATTAATTTCAAGGGCCTCACCCTGCAAGCTGTGCCATTTTTTAAAATATGCCTAAGATGTTGTATGCACAGAGGAGTGGGAGGTGGAAGCTCCCTAAGAAATGTCTGTAAAAGACAGGAAGGATTTTTTCTCTCTAGACTGAATTACCTGGAACAATTGTTCTTTTTAATTAGCTTGCAGTATGTCATTTATCGTCCAGTATAGTTTAACCTACTTACCTAGTTTAATTTACTGGTTAACTAGTTAATTTACTAGTCATTTACCATTTAACATATTAATTGTGAGCAAATGTCTGTTTGTATAATAAAATACATACTTTTTATTCTTGAGTGTCTAGTTTACTTAGGACATAAAAGATCAAAGCAGTAGGACCAAAATAATTTTTATCTAAAAAGCATAATTGCCAGAGTAGAAAAGATGAGTGATAAAACATTGAAATCCCAGTACCTTTTGAGAATAAAATCCAAACAAGAGGGTTGATGTCTCAGATACTATTCTAGAAATATACATTGATATATTTTGTATAAATTCATTTCTTCTAAAGTTTATTCTCTTTTGGTTTTGTATGTTAAAGGAATTACTGTAACCTACCCTACACCTTCTCCTGCAGCTAAATCTGAATTTTCTTCTCATTGTAGCTGCTCATTGTTCCTGCCAAGTTGCCATACCTCTTATTTCTCTTTATTTATCCACTAGAGTTTTGGATGAATATTCAAAGGACTCCCTCCCTCCCTCCCTTCCTTCCTTCCTTCCTTCCTTCCTTCCCCTGCACCTGTTTCACCTCAGTGTTCTAAGATGGTATATTAAATTGAAAATAGATGCTAAAGAAAAGACTAGAAAAACAACAATACTATAATTAAAACCTGAAAAAGCAGGTGAACCCTATATTAGAATGCCACTAAAGCTCCATGGAACAAAACTTTCATTCTTCACTACTATGTAAAGCTGAGCAAAAACAGGGCTAATTTTTCTTACATGGGAAGGGAATGCTTCTATGGGGTAGACCATATTTCTTGTTCCTAGTACCCTTGGTTTCTTGGTTGTAGAAGACGTAAGAGGACCTCCAAAGAAGATGTAAACTCTATAGACAGGTTCATAGTGAAGAGACACTCTGTCAGATACCCTAGCTACAAACCATGCCCTACTTCATAGATAAAAATTAGCTTGCTGAAGACTTTCATTTTGAAAGGGCTCCGGTTCTTCTTGTCTTGATTTCTGTAATGGGCTGTGAGAATAACCTTGAGGAACAGGAGGAAGAGCTGCAGCCAAGACACAATGGTCAGATAAAAGAAATCTGAGTCCAAAGAAGAAATATAATTGGAGAAAATGTCTCAGACTTGATCCTCCCTAGTTCTCTTTAGGATAAAAGCCAGGAGGAGGAAGGCATATTCAGACTTGAAATATTCTGTTACTATAACCCTATAACAAAAGCAGTGTTATCATTCATAACTTTGGTTTCCTTGCCTGGTCTACTTCGAAGGGCTGACAATTTCTCCTCCCTTCTGCTGTGTGTTCTGCTGTCACTGATATGTTAGTTTGTTTTAAACCTGGCTGATTATGAATAAAGCCCCCTCTTTCTCCTTTCTCTTGCTGCCACTGCTTACTTATAACTACTGGCCTGATGCCATTACAGTATTGCCTACCTGGAATCAATCAAAATCTTGAGCTGGTCTTAAAAACCAATGATAAGTTTATGCAACTGATGTAAGATCAGTGTATTATAGTTATAAAACATCCAGCTAGAAAGCATTCTGGGCTGAACCTTTTGTACCAACTGCAATAACTTATTCCTCTCCACATGGAATACACTGCCGAAACCTAAGAGATTAAGCTACGGATCACTGTGACCAGACCCATTTTCTCCTGGAATAGAAGACACTGGGGTGGCTTTTGAAACATACCTCTGGATGTAACCCTAATCCTAGAGTAACTGGATTACTTTTAACCAGAAGCTTTGATTTCACTGGATTGAATTTCAACTTCTCAGTCCACATTCAGTCCCTTATTTTATCCCAGAGATAGTTAAAAGTTTCAGAAGTCTCCTTGGTATGATTTGAAAAATGGATAGAAATTGGCATCACTAACATAGTAAAGAGATCCAATGTCCTAACTCTGAATGGCTTCTTCCGGTGGCTTCTTTAGATGCTCAAAATGCAAGCTATAAAATCAATTCATTCTTCAATTAAATTTTACTCCACACTCAGATTACCACAAATTACAGTACTCACTTTTTGGGCTTCTCTGAATTGCCTAGTTGCCCAGTCATGAGGAAGAGATCCTTTTACTTCAAATATTTGGAAAAATGAAATGGTGGAATTTGGCACTTTTTAAAAAGCCTTCTGCTAGCTAGAAAAAAAGAGCCAGTTTGGTGTAGTGGTTAAAGGTACCAGACTAGAAACTGGAAGACCAGGAGTTCTGGTCCTGCCTTAAGCACAAAGCCAGCTGGGTGACCTTGGGCCAGTCACTTTCTCTCAGTCCTAGGAAGGAGACAATGACAAACCACGTCTGAAAAACCTTGCCAAGGAAACTTCAGGGACTAGTCCAGGCAGTCTCTGAAAATCAGACATGATTGAATGGATTAAAAAAAATAAAGCTAGAAAAGGTAGCTGAAACTGGGGGGGAAAGGTAATTTAAAAAAATTCTGCTGGGTTCAAAGCAGCAACCTATTAACATACTAGGTAAAATTCATAGCTTCTGCGCTATTTTACTGCTGATGGTAAAGGAAAGATGTAGAAGCTATTCCAGGGCAAAAGGCTGACAAGAAAGTTCTTATTTTAAAAGTTGTTGTATATGTGTATATGTGCATTCTGATACCTTAACATTGTATATTTAAGTTTACTTTGTATAGATACAGTTTTTAAACATACATATGTATCTGCTCTAAGACCCATCCACAAGAAAGAAAAAAATTCTTTTGGGGGCTGTTGCTTTGCTGGCGCAGAAAGTGGGGGCACAGCAGAAGGGGAACTGTCCAGCGGTAGAACATAGGTAGCCTGCACCTCCATGTAAGATGTTGCCAAAATGTCTGGGTCTGGCTATGCTTTTCTTAAACTGGTATAGACTTAAGCTGCCATGAGTTCAAGACTAGGGCAGCTTAAATGCATGGATGCCCTCTCTCCTTTCTACTATTTCTATCCCTGTACAGTATCCTATGTGCATCTCCCCCTTCTTCCCTGCATTTTCCCCTTCTCCGGTTGGAGTTCATTTGTTGGAATTAATATATTGAGCATAGGGTTGCTGCTAGACAAATAGGGAAGGCAAATGTATGTCAGAGAGTAATGAAGATGCCAGGTTTTCCAGCTACAGTATAAGAAGACATCTGCTCCCCATAAACAAAAATATATAATTTGATGCCACAAGATGAAGGTGATAGCCACCAGGTTAAAAGGCTTTAATGAAGGATTGGACAAATTCCATGGACAATAAGCAACTATGGCTTGTCTCTAGCATCTACCTCCAAGTTTAAAGGCAGCAGGGCTCTGAATGCTGGTCACTGAGGAACCACAGGAGGAAATGATGGAGGCCCTTGAGGGGGCTTCTTTTATTTTTATCACTATGATAATATTGAAGTGTAGTAAGTAAAAAAGAGTGTTCCTATTTATTTTAATCTACAACATCTCAGAGAGCAGAGAAATTTTAAGCTCTATAAATAGCAAGGTAGAAGATAGCGGAGAGTGCTTTGCATTTAGCTGAACAAAAACTCTATCTAATATCAGATACTTGCCTTTGTTGGTAGCAAATTTTCATCTGCCAGTTGACTATTAAATTAGAAGCAGACTTTCCTCTTCCTTCTTGTTACTAAATATTTTGAAAGATTCTGACTTATTTTCTGATGCAGTAAAAAAAAAAATCCTGGGAGAATTTTCCCTCTGTGTCTTTCTCTCTGCTGCTTAGTGCAGTAGGAATGCAGGAAGAACATTGTGAAGCCTGTGGATGGAACTCCAACAATATAACTCACTTGAAAGCTCATGGTGAATGTGCGATGATAATAAACCACAGTTAAATAGTAATCATCCTAAGAAGTTAATTAGAATCAAATGAAGCACCGTTGTTATTGCAATAAAACTGGAAATGCTGGAAAATGGGAAATATGTAGTTGTTGCAGCCAACATTATCTGAGCCTTTCAGGACAGGTGCATTGATAGGGTTAAATGCTACCATTGAAAAACCTGTTGAAAGTTAGGGATGCTGGAAAAATGGCAATTCTTGTGAATTCTGGTATGATATGCGCTTTTGCACTTTCTTCTTTCACGTTCGTCATAAGGCTCCTCAGTTCCTCTTCACTTTCAGCCATCAAAGTGGTGCCATCTGCATATCTGAGATTGTTAATGTTTCTTCCAGCGATTTTAACTCCAGCCTTGGATTCCTCAAGCCCAGCATGTCGCATGATGTGTTCTGTGTACAAGTTGAATAGGTAGGGTGAGAGCATACAACCCTGCCGTACTCCTTTCCCAATCTTAAACCAGTCCGTTGTTCCGTGGTCTGTTCTTACCATTGCTACTTGGTCGTTATACAGATTCCTCAGGAGGCATACAAGATGACTTGGTATCCCCATACTGCTAAGAACTTGCTACGATTTGTTATGGTCCACACAGTCAAAGGCTTTAGAATAGTCAATAAAACAGAAATAGATGTTTTTCTGAAGCTCCCTAGCTTTTTCCATTATCCAGTGGATATTGGCAATTTGGTCCCTAGTTCCTCTGCCTTTTCTAAACCCAGCTTGTACATCTGGCAATTCTCGCTCCATGAATTGCTAAGGTCTACCTTGCAGGATCTTGAGCATTACCTTACTGGCATGTGAAATGAGTGCCACTGTTCGATAGTTTGAACATTCTTCAGTTTTTCCCTTTTTTGGTATGGGGATATAAATTCATTTTTTCCAATCTGATGGCCATTCTTGTGTTTTCCAAATTTGCTGGCATATAGCATGCATTACCTTGACAGCATCATCTTGCAAGATTTTGAACAGTTCAGCTGGGATGCCGTCGTCTCCTGCTGCCTTGTTATTAGCAATGCTTCTCAAGGCCCATTCAACCTCACTCTTCAGGATGTCTGGCTCTAGCTCACTGACCACACCATCAAAACTATCCCCGATATTGTTATCCTTCTATAAAGGTCTTCCATATATTCTTGCCACCTTTTCTTGATCTCTTCTTCTTCTGTTAGGTCCTTGCCATCTTTGTTTTTGATCATACCCTTTTTGGCCTGGAATTTACCTCCAATGTTTCTAATTTTCTGGAAGAGGTCTCTTGTCCTTCCTATTCTACTGTCTTCTTCCACTTCCATGCATTGCTTGTTTAAAAATAATTCCTTATCTCTTCTGGCTAACCTCTGGAATTTTGCATTTAATTGGGCATATCTCCCCCTATCACTGTTGCCTTTTGCTTCCCTTCTTTCGTGGGCTACTTCTAGTGTCTCAGCAGAAAGCCATTTTGCCTTCTTGGTTTTCTCTTTCTTTGGGATGTATTTCGTTGCCGCCTCCTGAACAAAGTTGCGAACTTCTGTCCATAGTTCTTCCAGGACCCTATCTACTAAGTCCAATCCCTTAAATCTATTCTTCACCTCCACTGCATATTCCTTAGGAATATTAGTGAGCTCATATCTAGCTGATCTGTGGGTCTTCCCTAATCTCTTTAGTCTGATCCTAAATTGTGCAAGAAGAAGTTCGTGATCGGAACTACAGTCAGCTCCAGGTCTTGTTTTTACCGACTGTATAGATGTCCGCCACCTTTGGCTGCAAAGGATGTAGTCAATCTGATTTCGGTGTTGTCCATCTGGTGAAGTCCATGTATAAAGCCGTCTCTTAGGTTGCTGGAAGAGAGTGTTTGTTATGCACATTGAGTTGTCTCGGCAAAATTCTATCAGCCTATGTCCTGCTTCATTTTGTTCTCCCAGGCCATACCTATCTGTAATTCCAGGTGTCATTTGACTGCCCACCTTAGCATTCCAGTCTCCCGTGATGAAAATAACATCTCTTTTAGGCATGTCGTCCAGTAGGTGCTGCAGATCCTCATAGAACTGCTCTACTTCAGCTTCTTCAGCATCTGTGGTTGGGGTGTATATTTGGATCACTGTGATGTTAGATGGCTTGCCCTGAATTCGAATTGAGATCATTCTATTGTTTTTTGGATTGTATCCAAGCATTGCTTTAGCCACTTTACTATTGATTATGAAGGCTGCTCCATTTCTTCTGTGGTCCTCTTGTCCACAGTAGTAGATCTGGTGGTCATTTGATGTGAAGTGGCCCATTCCAGTCCATTTCAGTTAACTGACGCCCAAAATGTCTATCTTTAATCTTGACATCTCACCAATAACCACATCCAACTTGCCCTGGCTCATAGATCTTACATTCCAGGTTCCAATGGTGTGTTGATCGTTAGAACATTGGATTCGCCATTCGCCACTAGCACCGTCGGCAGCTAGCCGTCCTTTCGGCTTTGAGCTAGCTGCGTCATCACATCTGGGGCTAGTTGAACTCATCCTCTGTTCCGCCCCAGTAGCATTTTGACCATCTTCCGACCTGGGAGTCTCATCTTCCGATGGTATACCGACATTTCTCTGGTTGAACTGATCCATTTTGTTTTCAGGGCAAGAATACTGGGGTGGGTTGCCATTACCTTCCCCAGGGATCGCATTTAGTCTGACCTCTCTGTCATGACCTTCCCGTCTTGGGTGGCCCTTCACGGTTTAGCTCATGGCATCACTGTGGTGCTCAAGCTCCAGCACCATGACAAGGTAACGATCCTTTGCTGAAGGAAAACATGTACTCTATCAGAAAATATTGACCTGTCTTCTACCATTGTAAATGTTCAGGCTGCATAAATGATAAGAAGTTGGGTACAACTCTCCCTCCCTCCCTCCCTCCCTCTCTCTCTCAACAGTGTTGACACCTGGTGACTGCCTAGATTAGCCCCTGCAAAATTTTTGGAAGTGACTTGCCATTGCCTCCTTCTTCCTATGGCTGAGAGAGAGTGACTAGGCCAAGGTCACCCATCTGGCTTTGTGCCTAAGGTGGGACTAGAACTCATAGTCTCCTGGTTTCTAGCCTGGCACTTTAACTACTACCCTAAACTTGCTCTCAAAAATATCTTAGTAAGTAATAATTAAAATAATAAAATATTCAAATACTGTATGAAACACTGTAAACATTTTGGTGTTTTCAAATCTGTTCCTTGCACTTATGCTTTACTCAGTGTTTATGTAGATGATGGAATTGATTTTCAGAATTTCAGCCTGTTGATATTTTGCTATGATTTCACCAGAAGAATATATGGATGGTATGGATGATGTAGCAACTACTCATGTAACACTGGCTTTTCCAGCCAGGCCTTACCGTATTAGTATGAAGGACATCACATTTTTCTCCCTATCAGTATGATTTCTCCATCCAAATGACTAAGGGTTAGATTTTGCAGAAGCCTATTTTTTGTGTTTTGTAACACATGTGACAATCCTTAAGAATGTTATTGTTGGCTTTCAGAGAAACATCCTTTATATTCTGTTAACTTAAACTCTGTCTTGTTTTGCCTTAACCATATATCCATTTCTTTAGTGCTATGATCCAGATCCCAATTCTGATTGCTTGGTCTCTATTCTGACCACACTTGATTTCTCAGTTGTTTCTCAGAATACAGCTCTGATTCTTAACTTCTGTAGCTGCATCTTGAAATTTGCTCAAGCTTGAAGGTGGAAGAGTTTTAGAATCATGATGAGAATCTTATAGAAATTAAGATGGAATGAGGTTAAATTCAAGAGCACATCAAGTTATGGCAAGCACAGCTACAGTTGGATTTCTTCAATTTTATGCAAATCTTACTCAAGTCTTTGATGCTCCTAATGAAACTTTGTCCTCACATATGCACTGAGTTCTGTGACTAGATATTTAGAAGTGGATGAGCTGTTTCTTTTGACAAAACATAACAAAGATTGAAATGAAATGTGTTCATTATGTCAACACTGCCTTAGTAATCTAAGACAGGAAGAATGATTTCCAACATGAGAAACTAATTTTAAACACTTGTAGCTTAGATAATTTAAGATAGAATACACTATAGTATTATGCAAGCAGATGTCTACTAACACAGTAGAATATTTTGCTACAGAGGGAATGGAAATCATCATCATCATCATCATCATCATAATAATAATATATAATCACTTCAGTTAGAATTGTCATTCTGTGAGGTCAGCACTGGTAAAATTGCCCTATATCATTTTTGTTTTTTTCTTTTTCCTTTTCAGTCATGGGGAAAGTAGAGGAAATGGAAGAGTAGATTCCCTTGAAATAATTCTGAATTCTTCCATCTCCAGACAAATGCTGCAATAAATATATAAATTTGCTGGACACTAAATCACTGAATACAGTATTTTAGACTCTAACAGGCAGTAGTTCTCCAGAGTCCCTGATAAAGGTCTCTATTGAGTCAGGTTTTTTTTTAAGAGATCCAGTGTGGTATAGTGGTTAGAATGTTGCACTGGGATTGGGGAAACCCAGGTTCAAATCCCTCTTCAGCCCTGAAGCTCAGTGTTCTTAATGGACCAGTCACTATCTTCCCACTAAACTCCCTCATTACATTGTTGTAAATATCAGTCAGAGAGCCAGTTTGGTGTAATGGTTAAGGTACCAGGCTAGAAACCCAGAGACTGAGTTTTAGTCCCACCTTGGGCACAAAGCCAGCTGATGATAGTTAGATAGATAGATAGATAGATAGATAGATAGATAGATAGATAGATAGAGATGACAGAGCCTTCAAGTCAGTCTAGACTCCAGGCAACTGCCTGGACAAGTCCCTGCAGTTTTCTTGGCAAGATTTCAGAAGTGGTTTGCCCTTGCCTTCTTCCCAAGCTGAGAGAGTGTGACCGGCCCAAGGTGACCCTCTCTCAGCTTGGGAAGAAGGTAAGGGCAAACCACTTCTGAAAACTTGCCAAGATTTCAGGGACTTGTCTAGGCAATTGCCTGGATTCTAGACTGATTTGAAGGCTCTGTCATCTCCATCCATCCATCTATCCATCCTATCATCTATCTATCAGGAATGGAGAACCATGTATCTCATGTTGAGCACTTGGAGAAATGATAGGATAAATATTTCATTAAGGAGATATATTTTAGGCAAATATATCAAACCTAGGATATTCAGCATGTGAAAAAAATGCTTCACCACTGCAGTTGGCCTCTTTCCATTCTTAAATCTTCTATACATGTCCCCTGTTTCACAGGAAACGGCTCTTGTGTATTTTTTTAAAAATATATAATTTCTACCCTTCAAAGTGAAGTTTTTTCTTCATGCTCTCCCAAGTTATGTGTTGGCACAGTATAGGGAAATAAGACTTACTCTGTTGGTTTAACACATGGGGTTTACATTTTTCAATCAGTGGGTATATTTTCAGGTATTGCTAGGAACACGTCCATCTATACAGTACATTTGATAATACAGGGAAGAAAATGAAAGCAGTCAGAGACAAAAGGAGACAGAAGATGAATGCTAGTTTTCCCCTGGGGTTCATGGTTGAAGGAATTAACACAGCTTGGCACTCTAACCTAGCTGTGTTTGTTTCCATGGCAACAGCTACGTACATGTTTCATAGTATCTACAGTGACACAGTTGCAGAAATAGTAGCTTGCAGGTTTCTGATATCGCATCAGTGGGCCAGCAGCACATACACTGTCTTAAGTAAGTGTAGAAGAATTTTACCAGTCTAAGCCTCTGGATTCAGATATTTTAAGATGCATCTGGCATGAGCTAACTTAAGGAAAGAGGGCTGGACCTTATGTGCCACTCTACCCAGGATGCCATGGTCAAAGTTGAAAGTTGCGGGAAGCTGTTCAAGCAGTCAGCGTTGATTTGTGCAAAACAATCAAATGTGAGTGAATGCGGCTGGTTGAAAATGTGGGCAGTAGATTTTGAATGAAATTTTGAGGAGTAAGTAGTTGTGGCAAGATGGTGAAGGATGTTCTCTTCTTCTTCTTCTTCTTCTTCTTCTTCTTCTTCTTCTTCTTCTTCTTCTTCTTCATGTGTAGGCAGAGCTTGCAGATTTGTCTTAGTGCAATAGAATTGAATGTTGAATCTGGGAAGACTTTAGACTTCACAGTTGCTATGTTGGGATTTCTTGAATTGCAAAGCTGATTCCAGATGAAAATGATTGAGCCATCTGCTGATCACCTGCTTAATTTGGGAAAATTTCAATCTCTTAGGTCCTTCTTTAGTGGTGGTGTAAGTAGCAAATCTGTGTCAAAACATAACATTTAGTGACCCTGATTTGTCTTTGACATTTTATTGTTACTTTTTACAAATCTGTTTCTTTGCCTCCTTCCTCCTCCTCTTTTCATACACTGTGATTATGACAAAAATAAGAATATCCTGATATTCTGACAATTATATTTATCTCAATATATGCACATTCCAAGTAGGTATTGTACTTATCTTCTAATGGTTTCTGAATCATGGAGGACTGCATAGACATAATGAACATTAGAGTAAGTTTTAGCTCCACAGATTTTAATAGTAGCACCGTCTATGAAATACAGGGTGTTGATGTTCCATTTGCACTGATTTTTTCAGTCACAGAATATAATATCACTCTGGTAAAAGCAGAACAGGGCTTTTAATTTTGCTGGTTAAAAAAGACATTATTGTAGAGGGTACAATCTGATATCTGCCTTTGCTTCCTTCTCTACTTATCCTGTGTATATGCTGCTTCACAAATGGGAATTCCCTTTTACTGATTCACTCAGGGTGGAAGCTAGATTGTGTTTTGAGTTAACATATTAATGTTGAACACTCCTCGCCCCTTGACCAAATTGTGAATGTTCAGTAACATGGATATACACCGATAGTGCAGTCGCTTAATTGTCAGCATATATGCATATATTGGGAAAAAAGAGAAACGTCTATTTTCAAGAGTTAAAAAAAAAATGTGATTGCAAGCAATCAAATACGAATGCCAGCATTCATCAACTTAAGGATATTCATTATAACATGATTCCTCATTATCCCTGTTACCAATAATAATTGGTATTAAAAATAATTTGGATAATCTCTGTCTGATTTGCCTGTTGCATTAGAAAGACAAGTGATGTGCTTTAGACTTCTAAAAAATTGTAACTTTTCCCCCCTAAAATTATAATTTGCATCTAACAGACTACATAATTTACTATCAGCATCATCTCTAGATAATAGTACCGTTGTGTTAATTTACCAAATTCAATCTGTGAGTCTTCCAGATTGTGGTTAGTACCAGAACCTGGGAAAGTTAACAACTGCCAAGGTGTCATAGATGTCTGAAGAGCCCTACCATCCAGTTTTCAAGCTGATGAAATATTTTAATTCTCCTTCCTTGCTTTTCCACTGGCATTTAGGTAGTAAACTGAATGACTATCTCCTGTATTCATGGAGTTATATGTTAGCTCATCATCACTGACTGAGTAGGGACTAAAACGGCCTTCCTCCCATGCTGGCTGGGAGTTTTGGGAGCACTGGTCTCTCAGAACATTTATTTCCCACCAAGTTGGGAAATATTGGACTAAATAAAGAAAACTAGTTTTTAAAAATGGACGTACTGTACATTGAAGATGAGGATGCGAAAATAATACTGCCATCAACACTAAACATTCAGAGTTCAGTGTGCAAGAAAAAATTGAGGGTGTACAAAAATGTTAATTTGAATAGAGCAGGAAAAAACCCAATGATGGATGATGGTCGCAGAATTAATTTGTTTGTGTGTGTTTTGTGTTTTTTACTGGGATGGTGAAAGATAATATCGCTGTTCTCTTTTCTAAGAGCTGAGAGAAAACTGTCCAGATTTATAATGCCCTGAATAATGCTCTCTCTGCCAAAATTACATTGTAAACTACTCATAATTAGGTAGCACCCTTAGTGGGATGAACATTACATACAGTCGCCTTCCGAACACCACCTAATAAATAGCATGTCTTATTTCAGTGAATTTTCCATGCTGCAGGATTCTGTAATAGTACACCAAGAATTGTCTTGATACATTTAAGTATTTGCTACATTGGCCAGAAATGCTGTAATACTCTTTGTTCCTAAACTGGCCTATCTAGAAGTGCTAACATAGCGCACTATTTCTGCTAATGGGGAGAACAGATATGCCTGTAGAACTAATATCTGTAATTCCCAGCAAGCATGATCAGTTTGGAGGGATAAAAGGAACAAAGTCCATTATATCTGGAAGGCTATTATAAAGAGCTAGTAGAAAACCTGAACTATAATACGCTAAATAATGTTTATTGTAGAATCATAGATTTAGAAGGGACATCAGAGACTGTCTAGTCCAACCCTCCACTCAATGTAGGGTTTCCCTTGACATTAAGTCCAGTCGTGTCCGACTCTAGGGGGCGGTGCTCATCTCCGTTTCAAAGCCGAAGAGCCGGCGTTTGTCCGTAGACACTTCCGTGGTCATGTGGCCGGCATGACTAAGCGGAACACCGTTACCTGCCCGCCGAAGCGGTACCTATTAATCTACTCACATTTGCATGTTTTCGAACTGCTAGGTTGGCAGGAGCTGGGACTAGCAACGGGAGCTCACCCCGTCACGCGGATTCGAACCGCCAATCTTCCAATCGGCAAGCTCAGCAGCTCAGCCGTTTAACCCGCAGTGCCACCGCATCCCTTCCACTCAATGTAAGATGTGCTAAAACATTTCAGACAGGTAGCAATCCACCATCTATTTGAACATGAGACTTCCTACTTAACAAGGCATCCTATTCCACCGGATGACAATTATTATTTTTTCTTCCTAGAGTTTTCCCATGGGTGCAGGGCCCGCTTTTCAGATCAACTGAATGTTGATCCATTGGTTGTGACAGGAACTGACTGACTGGCTTGTTGCTACTGGCAGGAAATTCCTGTTAATATCTCACTGGAATCTACTTCCCTGTGATTTCAACCAATTAGTTCTGGTCCTGTCCTCTCCCTCCTCTTATGACAGCCCCTTAGATACCTGAGACTGCTCTCACGTATCATCTGCCATCAATCTCCTCAACTCCAGGTGAAGGGTTCCCAACTCCTTTACCTGTTCCTCACAGGACTTGGTTTCCAGTCCCCTCACCCTTTTGACAGCTCTGAATTTGCTCTTTTTTGTTAATACCCTTTTTAGTTTAGTTTAGTTCCTTTTTAGAGTTTAGCACAGCATTCCAAGTGAGGTCTGACCAGACGGCGACAATTACTGCCCGTGATCTCAGTTCTGTGTTCCTATTAATACACCATAAAACAACAGTTGCCTTTTTAGCAGTTGCATCATACTGCTGGCTCATGCTTCACTTGTGATCTACTAGAACACCTGTATCCAAGTTACGTGTTTTACTTTGAAGCGAGATCTCCCTCATCCTATAGTTGTACCTTTAATTTTTTTCTTCCAGATTCAGGACCTTACATTTCTCTCTTTAGGTTTCGTCCTGGCAATTTCATCCCACTGTTCAGGTCTGTCTAGATCTTTTGAATCTTCTCCTTCTCTTCTGAAGTATTGGCCACTCAGGGTATTTAAAAAAAAAAAGACTTTATTAAATTTTCAAGATAAAGATAAAACATGAAAAGATAGAAAAAGATTGAAAAGGGACGAAAGAAAAAAGAAACAAACTAAAAAGTGCAGAATTAAATAAAGATACAAAAAGAATGACTTCCAACATTTTACAACAAAGATATAGATAAAAAATACATTAACCTCTTACTCTAATTTTAACTATTATAAACATTATTTCTATAATCTACATCAACCTAATAATCCAATCCCAAAAAACAAAACTTCATATTTTTCCAGTTACAAACAAAAAGTCCAAAAGCAATTTCCATATGAAACAAAGTTAAACTAATTATTATCTCTAATCAGTAAAGTCAGTTTTGCCATCTGTGCCAATTCCATTAATTTTATCATCCAGTCAATTCCTTCCACCATTGTGCATATTATAAAAATTAATTCCCTTCACTCCTTAACATATAAATTATGAATCAACCTAGCTCCCTTCACTCCTTAACATCTTATAACAATTTACACTTAATTCTTGGTTCATATAAACATCTTAACCACAAAGATCCATCCCAACAGTAGTAATTGGAGGTTATCCCACCTCAGAATAAACCAAAACTTCTCTTAGTTTTTTATCCATTATTACACATCTTAAATTTATACAGAGAACTTTTTCCACCACCTCCTCCATCTTCTTTTCTTCCCATCTTGATAGCTTCAATACCTGGGGTATCTTTTTCCTTATATCTCCATCTTTCTTTTCTGAAATCTCCCACAGTTTTAAACAAAGTTCCTTTTCCTTAACGTCAGACAAGACAGTCTTGTCCAGGTCTCTTTTTGTCTCTAATTCTCTGATCTCTATCTTATTATTTAGAAATTCCACTCTGTCAGAGCCAGAATTTGCCATTTGGGTTTTTTTCCTGTAGAAAAGTTGTCTTTTGTTATTATTTCTCGTTGTGCTGATTGGTCCGGATGTATAAACAACAGTAATTGGAGAACTTTCCCATGTTCCTTTTGAATTCTCTTAACTTTCATTTCTGAAATGATGTTCCTTTTCTTTCCTGTGTTATGTACTTTGAGGCACTAGAGGGAGCCGTAGATCATGGCAATGAGAAGAGAATTAAAAACCATTTTTGAAGAATTTACTGTAAAAATTATTCAAGCCATTAAGAACAAATTTCAAGATAATGTTAATTTGGAAAAGACTGTTGGTGATGCTCAACAAGTAAATGACAGAATAGAATTTCTAAATAATAAGATGTATTTATTATTTAAAATTATGGGAGATTTCAGAAAAGAAAGATGAAGACAGATTTGCCGAAAAATAAAGCTTCAATAATCCATAAAAATAGTTTTGTTTCTTAAAAAAAAGAAACAATCAATCCCACCTTTGATCTTTTTGCTAAATATACAAAACACAAATTACCAAACCAATCACATTAAAAAAAAATCACAAAAAATAACGAAAATCTCGAAGAGTGTCAACTTTCCTTCTCTGTAAAAAGCCTCTCTTAAACAACAAATAGATACATAATAAATTGTTTTGAAAATGGGGTGGACGGTTCTAGAGTCTGTTTCCTGGCTTCGACACAGTCTCAAAAGAGATAATAGCCCCCGCCTCCCAGCTGCTCCACACACACATTGATCGCAGAAACCCCGTTTCACAATCCCCCTGAGAGGAACAGCCACCCAGAGGACAAGTGGGGTGATTTCTTGGATTCTCCTTAAATCTGGAGAATTCTTCAGGCTCTAAGGATCCTGCTTGAGCCCAAAATAACTGTGCTGTCAGCTCCACTTCAAAAGGAACAGCTCAAGCTGCCGTTACTCCCACCAGAAGTCAATCTTTCAAGGTATTTTTCTCACGCCTCAGCTTATTTTTTAATGACATCTGCAGATAAGATAATCACACCCTGAACTTCTTCCACCAGTTCATTAATAAAAATGTTGAACAACAGAGGGCTCAGCACTCACCTAATATTACTCTTAAGGATGATGTGGGGCCATTTATGATTATTCTATGGGTGTAGTCATTCAGCAAATTATGAGCTAATCTAAAATTTGCATTAACTAGTCCATATTTTACTACTCTGTTAATGAGGATCTAATGAAAGACATCGTTGAAAGTTTGCTGAGACCAAGGTATGCTATGTCCATAACATTTCATTCTGGAAAAAAAAAAGGAAATGAGGATAGTCTGGCATTTCTTGTCTATGACAAACCCATGCTGGCTCTTGTTCGCTGTTTTATTCCTATCCAAGTGTTCACAAACATGCTGTTTAATAATCTGTTTGAGGAGCTAGTCCGGTATAGTTGTCAAGCTAACAGGTCCGTAACTTCCCAGGATTTCCTTCTTCTCTTTTTTGAAAGTAAGCAAAGCATTTGTTTTTTGTTTTTTCCAATGTCCAGACCCTTGACAGTTCTCCAGGAGTTTTCAGATATTACATTTAGTGATCACCCATTACCAATCACTTCTTCACAGATCCACAGCCTTTTTGCCTTTTCTTTTGCTTCTGACATTCCCTAGAACACATTTTGTTATTATTTAAGGTATTTTTTATCAAGCCTCAGCTTATTCTGTGCTTCAGTTTTCCTGGCACAATTCTTAACAGTTTCTGCTGAGTATCTTGCATCCTTCTTTGATTATATGCTCTCCTTCCATTTCCTGTATATGTCTTTTTTCTTTTCAGCAGTTTTAGAAACCTCTTTGTGTATCTACCATTACAAAAACATCTGTAAATACATTGAAGATGGAAACAGACATGAAAAAACAAGGGAAGACTTTCAAAAGAATGAGGTTCCAACCTTGAACTGGTATGCTAAAGGACACCAATGGGCAGATAGTAACTAATTCAAAGGAGATCAAACTAAGATGGAAGATGAATACTGAAATACTGTACAATAGAGAAGTCAACATCCAAGATACCTTAGAAAGCCAAAGAATATCAAAAATAAGTTACTATGTGCTCTACTGATTATAGAAAGGCCTTTGATTATGTCAATCATGTCAAGCTGTGGAATGTGCTCAGAAAAATGGGAATCCCGGAACATCTCATTGTCCTCATGAGTAACTTATATACAGGTCAGGAAGCCACAGTACAGACAGAACATGGCAAAACAGACTGGCTCCAGATTGGTAAAGGAAACAAGGTTGCATACTTTCCCCTTATGTATTCAATCGATATGAAGGGAAGCTAGATTGGAAGAAGATGAGTGTGGTTTTAAAACTAGAGGAAGAAATATCAATAACCTGCACTATGCTGGTGACACTACCCTGAAAATGCAGAGGATGTGCAAGCCTTAGTGCTAAAAGTCAAACAGCACAATATAAAAATGGGACTTAAATTAAATATAAAGAAGACCAAACTAATGACAACAGGTAGAACAACCAGACAATGAAGATATCAAAGTGGTGGATAGCTTCTGCCTTTTTAGGATCAACCATCAACAGAAAAAGAACAAGCAGTCAAGAAATAGGCCGCAGACTAGCACTTGGTAGAGCAGCCATGAAGGCCTTGGAAAAGATACTCAAATGCCATGATGTGTCTATACCTATAAAGATCAGAATCATGCAAGCCATGGTATTCCCTGTGACAATCTATGGAAGTGAAAGTTGGACTTTGAAGAAGCAGGATGTGAAGAATATTGACGCTTTTGAATGTTGGTGTTGGAGAAGACTCCTGAGAGTACCATGGACAGCTAAGAAAACAAAAGGATCATTGAACAAATCAACCCAAGGTACAAATGACCAGGCTCAAATTTTCCTACTTCAGACACATTATGCAAAGATCTAGCTCTCTGGAAAAGGCTCTAATGCTGGCAATAGTGAAAGGAAACAGGAGAAGAGGATGATCAGCAGCAAAATGGGTGGACTCACTTACAGTGGCGATGAGTACACCATTGGAAGACCTGAAAGACCAGGTTAGGGACAGATTGTCATGGAAAAAAATTTATCTATGTGGTTGCTAAGAGTTGACAATGACTTGATGGCACATAATCAACCAATCAATTAATCAATCAATCAATCAATCATGTATCCACACAGGTCTCCCATCTTTCCTTCTAGTAAGAATTATTTGCAAGTACAGCTTCAGTATCTCATTTTGCAGGATTTCCCAATTTTCAAGGATACTTCTCTCCTTATGCTGAGTTTATCAAGAACTCCTCTTCCAAAATCCTGCAGTCTGACTCTTCTGTATTCTTCTCCCCTTGAACTCAAGAATAACATGGTCACTTTCTCCCAAGTTTCCAATCACCTTCACTTCTGCAACCAATTCCTCCCTGTTGGTTAAGACTGGGTCCTGGATATCAATCTCTTTGTTACTTTTTCCACTTGTCATCAAGTGAAGACAGGAAATTGTTGGATCTTTGACTTTTGCAGAGTTTGATTTCCAGCAGATATCTAAGTAGTTGAAATCAACCATTGTCATTACAGTATTGAAAGTTTGATCATTTGATCCAGAAAGGCAGAATATCTTCTGCCTGTCTAAGCAATCTATAATAAAATCCCAGAACAATATCACATTTATTTTTACCAAAATACTTTCAACCGGATTTTTATGCTCCAGTTCATTAATTTCTGTGTATGCATGTGCTTTGTTTATGTACAGTGCAACATCCTCTCCCTTTCTTTTGAGTCTGTTCTTTTTGAATAAATTGTAGCTGTCCATGTCTATGTTCTAATCATTTGTGTCATCCTACCAAGGGTCAGTGATGCCTGTGATATTCTGTGATAACTACTAATTCTACATTTAAGATCTCTAAAGACTGACTGAAAACTATCAAGGTGACATAGGAAGGGTGCAAACAGATTAGGTGCAAGATAGGTTATGGTAATAAAAAAGCAAAAGAGATTTTTTTAAAAAAATTGGAACTAACTTTAGACATGTTCTGTCTTTATGCTTTGGTGTGCAGTCCCAAGATGGATGCTACATTGAGCACTGTAAGAAATGACTCCAATAAATAAAACAGTTCTTTTTTTTACTTTGCTAGTATAAATGATTGTAAGCAAGATAGAAGTACTTTCTGGGGAAGAGTTATTCATATTTGAGGAGATCAGTGGAGATACCTTCCTGGAAGCATGGTTCTTTTCAGAGTTCTTATTTCTCAGCATCTTGGAAATAGGGGGATCATGAGACCATGTTGATCCTTAATCCTATTTATAGACCAAAGCTGTCATGCAAAATTAATTGCAGAAGTCATTCATCTGTCCAAGGTGTTAAGGACAACAAAGCAAAAAGCAGAATCAAAAGCATAGGGGTCAAAAGCCAGGAAAGCCATCACCTTTTATTTTCAGATCTAGTGGTTTTACAAGAGATATCCAGCAGTAGTCCAGTTGGTCAAATCAAGAATTACAAAGAGCTGAGGTATAGGGCTCTTTACAGGGTAGTGGTTAGACAAAGATGCCCATTCCCCACACTTGAGAACTGTAGACCACTTAGATGCTGAGGCTCAGGCATTTCCCTTACTAGCCCAACTAATGATGTGGACCAATTTCTGATCCTGCAAAGTCTGGTCTCAAGTGAATGCTGGATCTCATAGTCTGTATCTTCAAGCACCTTCTCTCTTTAAGCACCTTCTCTCTTTAAGATGTGTTCAGCTAGTTCATCTGAATCAGCTACTGCTACTGTCTTCAATATTGCTTATCCTAGCATCCTCTCTTTCTAGAATTTCTGAAGCTGCAGGTTCCGTATGGACAAGATTCTCTATAACTCTCTCTTCTTTATATGAAAAATTTCCTGTGAGAAGCATAACATTCTGACATATTCCTCCAGTGGTGATGTTTCCATTTTTGGGTTCTAAGATCATGAATCTATCCCACATCTGATTTTGGACATTTGAAGGATCCCTTAAAAACTACAGTGTAAGTCCAGGAGTAAACTCTGGTTTCTTAACTCTACCAGTGAGAGAATTTGATATCATATATGGAGTTTGGAATGCCTAAGCTTTGCATATTGCCTAAAACTTTAACATGTCGCCTATTTTGATTTGGATTTAAGACTTGTGTTCTGTGCTTATCACAGCTATCTGCATTATGTTTGCATTATGTTAATGATTTGTGTTGACTATAAATTCTAAGATAACTGCCTCCTGCCCTTTGGAAATTCTGATCCAGCTTCTCATTTTGTGTCTTTTCAATCCCAGTGTGGACTGTACAAAGAAAAATAATTGAACTCTATTATTTTATTTGAATAATTGATGTAGTCATTGCTTGCCTTTCTGGTGACAAGCCTAATGTCTTGCCTTACATTAGATTGCAGTCCATTAGTTAAATATGAATTCTGGGGTAGATGCATTCTTTATGCGGAAATGAACAAAAGAAAAACATGCCAATACATGAATCATTTCATTTACCACTTCTATTGGTACTTGCTTGCCATCTACACATCCAAATATTTTTTATGCTTTGATTATATTCAGGCTTCAAATATTGCTGTAATCACAAAACACTATATATAGTATTTAATGTTTTATACACACACACATATTTCTTTTGATCTTTTCCTGTTGTAGTTATTCTACAAATATATCTCACATGTCTATTAAAAGACAAGTCATCATGAAGCAAATTTTCCATATTAATTTCAGACATTTTAGGAGCATACATTTTTCTTGTTTACAAGATAAGGCTTGTAATGAAAATTCCATGCACCATGGAGTAGTTTAGCATCGAGTTAATACTCAATATGAAGTATCATCTGTGCAGACTACGAATTGCCCATGCCCAGTCACTCAGCTTAGGTACTTTTCAGTGGGTTACACTCAACTCCATATAAGTATGACATCCATCAAATCTATTTCTTTGTTAAGACTTGATTACTGCCTAACCATTGTGGATGGGAAGCTTAAAATACATTTTTTCATGTAAAGGCATGATACTCTTCACTGCAGAAGTGGGGAACAATTTCCAGTCACCCCAGCAAATTTTACTAGTAATTGAGTTCAGTAACAGATTCCCCATCTGTGGTTTAAAAGTTAATTGATATCAGCCCTACCAGGTACACCAGACCAGGAATCAATTCCACAGGAAAGCTAAAAACTACTTTTATTGAAAGTGAAGGACCACATATAAGTTCTCTGAAAATAACTTATAATAACAGAATCTAGCAAGTTGGATTGTGCTGTACCTCCTCCTCTTCTTATACCCATGTGAATTAGGGAGGTTTCTACCTGAGCCATTTCTGCATATTTTCTACTTGTTTTGGATTTAAGCTATGTTTTTCCTTTGTTGTTTTGGTAATGGGTCTGACCTATCTCTATCAAGGTTAACTTCCTTACTCTCTAAATTGTTCTCTCATTGGTCATTTAAATTCTGCTCAGTCAAGACTATGGTTCACTTATAGAGCACATGAAATTGGTAGCAGTCTGCCCTCCTTGGGGCGGGCCTCGGAAGCAGCCCGGGAGTTCATGGCTACCATGGCAGCCGTGGGCCTGTTCCAGATTATTCAGGACCCGACTAGAGACAGTGGCCTCACCCCGGACCTAGTTTTCTTGTCGGAGCAGTGGCAAGATGATCTGAGGGGAGAATTACAGCTTTCCCCTTTGTCATGGTCAGATCATGCCCTGGTGGCCTTGAGATTCTCTCGTGCCACCCCCCTCCGCAGGGAGGCAGGACCCATTCGATTGGTCCACCCCCGGCGACTGATGGACCTGGCTGGGTTTCAGAGGGAGCTGGGGGTTATACCCAAGTCTCTTCTGCATGGTCCAGCGGAGGCCCTGGCTGCTGCCTGGAAGAGGGAGGCAGCCGGAGCCTTGGACAGAATTGCGCCTGTGCGGCCTCTCTTGCCCACTCAAACCTGGCACTCCCCGTGGTTTACGGAGGAGCTCAGGGTTTTGAAGAGGGTTAAGAGATGCCTAGAGTGCCGCTGGAGGAAGACAAAAGCTGAACCCGACCAAACACGAGCTAGAGCCGCGATTAAGTCCTACCTTGTGGCAGTAAGAGTGGCGAAGCACCAGTACTTCTCCACTCTTATTGCATCCGCAGATTGCCGCCCGGTGGCCCTGTTTAAGATTGCCTGATCCCTTTTAGGGAAAGGGGAGTCAGACTTCCATCTACAGGGCCGTGCAGAGGAATTTTCGTGGCACCTGCAAGATAAAATTGCTCGGATCTGGACCAAGTTAGACTCCAAGCGTGAGACAGAGTCTGAGGAGATACCCAGGGAACGTACTTACCAGGTTATCTGGGATCAGTTCAATCCTGTTGAACCCAAGGAAGTGGACAGGATCCTTTGGACTATAAATGCTACCATGTGCCAATTAGATCCATGCCCCTCCTGGCTGGTGAAAGCAGCACAGGAGGTGACATGTGGCTGGGTCCAGGCAATGGTAAACACATCCTTGAGAGAGGGGGTGTTCCCAGCAGCCTTTAAGGAAGCGCTGGTGTGCCCCCTCCTCAAGAAACCATCGCTGGACCCTACTATACTGGACAATTTTCGCCCAGTCTCCCACCTCCCTTTTTGGGGAAGGTGGTTGAGAAAGTGGTGGCTTTGCAGCTCCAGAGGATTCTGGATGAAATGGATTATCTAGACCTCTTTCAGTCAGGTTTCAGGCCCAGTTCTGGGACAGAAACGGCATTGGTCACACTTATGGATGACCTTTGGCGGGAGCGAGATGGAGGTAGTGCATCCATCCTTGCTCTTCTTGACCTCTCAGCGGCTTTCGATACCATCAACCATGGTATCCTTCTGGACCGACTTAGGGAGTTGGGGGTGGGCGGCGTAGTTCTGCGCTGGTTCACCCCCTTCCTCCAGGGTCGGTCCCAGTTGGTGTTGATAGGGAGAGAGAGAGATCCAGCCCATGGCCCCTCCTTTGTGGGGTGCTGCAGGGTTCGGTACTCTCTCCACTCCTTTTTAACATCTACATGAAACCACTGGGCGAGATCATCCGTCACTACGGGGTGAGGTATCATCAATATGCAGATGATACCCAATTATACATCTCCATCCCGAGTGAAGTAAGTGATGCTGTGGCCACCCTTTCGGAGTGCCTGGGGGCTGTGGGGGCCTGGATGGGGGACAACAGATTGCGGCTGAACCCGGGGAAGATGGAGTGGCTGTGGATTAATGGCTCCTCAATTTCTGGGAAATTGTCATCTTTAGTTCTGGATGGGGTTGCACTGCCCCAGACAGACCCTGTCATGAGTAAGGATGGCGAGCAGGGGGCTCCCATCCAGACTGTCAAGCGCATGCGTAGCACTGATGAATTGTTCAGCCATTCAAAGAGACACAGATCGGGACTGCCTTAACCCTTGGGGGTTATATGTCTGGGTTTTCCCCACGCTTCTTCAGTTTGTTAGGATTCCTGTTAAGTACTAGCAATAAATATTAGAGACCAGTTCCTTGTCTCAGTGTGTTTCCTGGTTGTTAGGACAGACCCGGTGCATAACTTGGGGGTCCTCCTGGACTCACGGCTCCTGCTTGAAGAGCAGGTGGCAGCCGTGGCTAGGAGGGCCTTTGTGCAACTTCGTGTTGTGCGCCAGTTACTCCCCTTCCTGGAGCGAGAATCCCTTCGAACAGTCACTCATGCCCTGATTATCTCCCATATAGACTACTGCAATGCGCTCTACATGGGGCTACCCTTGAAGAGTATCCGGAAGCTACAGCTGGTGCAAAATGCAGCTGCGCGGGCGATCTTGGGTCTCCCAAGATCAACACATGTCAGTCCTTTGCTCCGCGAGCTGCATTGGTTGCCAGTATGCTTCCAGGTCCAATTCAAGGTGTTGGTTATCACCTTTAAAGCCCTGCATGGCACAGGTCCAGGCTACCTAAGGGACCGTCTACTCCCCATCACATCAGCCTGTCCCACCCAGTCATGTAGAGAGGGCATGCTACAGACCCCATCTGCAAGAGAATTCCATCTGGCAGGGTCCAGGAGGCGGGCCTTCTCTGCAATAGCCCCTGCCCTTTGGAATATCCTTCCCCTGGAAGTGAGATTAGCTCCCTCCCTCCTGGACTTTAGGAAACAGCTAAAGACCTGGTTTTGTAATTATGCCTGGGGCAGGATGGAGAGTAGCCATTTCTGGGGATGGTTAGTTTCCTAGAAGGTCCCAGTTCTGCCTGCAAATCATAAAGAACTTTTAACCATCGAGGTTTTTATTATATTTATTGTATCTGTATTATAGGGTTTTATATTTTTATATTTTTATCCATCTTTTATTGTAAACTGCCCAGAGTCCCTTTTGGGAGATGGGCAGTGATAAATTTGATTGATAAATAAATAAATAAATATAACCTAAATTATCAATTAACATTAGAAATCCACTTATAATACCAGTTTAATAATTTAATTTTTGTATTTTTATTTGCACCATTATTATGTTATCACTGTTATTATTGCTTATGTAATAAGCACATGAGTTGCATGCAGAATGTTCCTAGTTCGCTTCCCAGATTCATTACTTGAACAGATGAGTACCAGGAAATGGTATCTTCTAGGTTACACAGACAACTCTGGCTAGATAGACAAATAGTTTGCTTTATCATAATTCATCTTCTAATAATCCTTAGTCTTCTTACTTCTCTTTGAGTGTCACTGTATTATGTATAAAAGAACATGCTGGAATTAAGGTTGAACTGCAAAGGAAGCTGAAATGAGCAAACTGTTTCTTTCTCTGTAAATGCCCCAATCCTTTCCGACAATTTTTAAGGTGCATGGAAAAGGATTGAACAAAAGGTATTCCTGGGACAAGGCCTTCCCTCTCCAATGCCTCAGATAATGGTCTCTTCCCAGTCCACATCAGCTCCATTTTAGCACCACGATTGTACTTGCAATCGTATTTCCCCCTAGTAGCACTAATGTTGCCACATAGCCAATTAGGTCTTTTTTTGCTGAAAAATGCCCAGTTTTGAATAATTCACACAGCCTAAATAAGTTTGACAACGTCTGACTCTATTACCAGTATCAGTGATGCTGCTTCTGAATTACAATCAACACTGGCCATCCAACTATAGCCTGAAAACCTACTAGCAGAAACAGTAACAGGATATTCACAATAAATATTGCCAATGATCTAATGATGACATTTCTGTATGTAATCTACCTATTGAATGGAACAGATTTATTTTCCCAGTACTGGACAGAAAACAAGTGGACTGAGGTACTCAGATTAGGAATTGTTAAGCGGTAGCTCATTTTTCTCTAAAACATTTAATTTGGTTTTCTGTGATTATAGTTCAAATACTTCTATTGAGGTCTGGTTTTGCTCCATACTTTTTTTTCCTAAAATCAGTTATTTTAAGCAAACATTAAACTTGACAGAATACCTTTCAACTGGAATTGTTGTTTTGCTGTGTATCCTTATGCTCCTCTTGTCTGATAAAAGGGTAAACTACAATCCAGGTTTTAGAGCAGAATGTCTGATTAATCTGTCCGCTAGCTACATATGGAAATAAATTAGCAAATGGTTCATCTGGGACTGAACTACGACAGCGATGATAAATTATTGCCCTCTTCCGTGGCTATATTACTGAAGCTTCAGTGGTTTCTCTGTTCTCATTGCAAAGGTTGATAATAGGAAATCATCATGGTTCTGGAATTAAGGCACCATTTGAAGTGGTGTAAGCAGTTTCTAAGAGATTCTGAGCCCTATTTTTATAAGCTTTGTATAGGCTTTTTCTGCTTTAATTAAATTAAGTTTAAAAAAAAGAAATACTGAACTATTTTAACTAAATAGGCACAATTATGGCTGAAAATATGAATATACTGTATATTTAATAAGAGAAAAATTATCTCCCAGTAATTTCATGAACATATCTATTTAGTTTTCTCAGCAACAGTTTAGAAATGGCTTGGCTTGGCTTGGCTTTCTTCGTGGATTTTCTAAAAATTGTATTCTATACTACAATCCTACAATTTCCTGGAGATCTCTAACCAAGTCAGAGTCTCCTGAACCTTGTTAAGGATCAGCCAAGATTATTAGGTGTTGCATGGAAATATACTGTATAATCACAGACAAAGCTCAGAGAAATTTCAGAAAATTGCTTGAAAATCCTCTTCATTGCCATTCTATCTATATTGTGTGCATGCACCCATGTACCAATATAAAAGCAGGCATTCAGGTTTTGTGTTTGCACACACTTTGGGTTTTTTTTAGTGTTGGCCTTCCAAGATCTAATGTCATCTTGGGGTAGATTTTCTAGTTGCCACTCAATTAAAAATATGCTTGAATTTTCAAATCTGGGAGGAAGGGATGGGAATTTTTTTTTCTCTGTCATTTTATTTGTATGAAACTGGGAATAATTTCTTGCAGATATGTGTGTATGTTGATATACCTATTAATCTTACTGAAGTGCTAACATCAAGCAGAGAGACAAGACCCCTCTCCAACTGCACACAAGCATCCCAGAATTATTCAGATTGCATTCAAATAGTTGAAGACTCACAAGCAGAATCAAAGCAAAGCAGACTGCTGAGCCAATGAAAGAGTTGAAGCAGTGGGCTATTTCCTGTGCTCAACAGATTACCTTTTCCTGTACAGACTGGGGCTAGGACTGGCAATAATACTGCCCAAATCCTGATGAGAAACTAATACAAGGTGGCTTCTGTTTTCTGCCCTATATATCAACATGATGCTTGATGAGTGATCATCACAGAAGAGCTTGTTGTGAGACAGGTCAGTTGGGCACTAAGCTTTCCATGACTTGATGGGCTCAGATGTCTTCCCAGAATTCCCAATCAACATGTCCAGCATCCTGTCAAGGAACAATTCCTTGGCTTAGAATAAGGAGAGCATCATAGAAGACAGTAAGGCAGGCTGCCCAGAATGGTAGGGCTATAGGAAGGTGGAAGGATGAAATGCTAAATATGATAGCCAAGAATTCTGGAAGTTGTAGGCCAAACACTTCTCAAGGGCAGCAGGGCTACTACTTTATTCTATAATACATCATCATTAATTTCTGAGAAAGATAATGTTACACATTTCCTTATTTACCAGTATCTCCTTCAATTTAGAGCAAATGCTTAGTGTGCATTCTAACTGTATAGTTGCCATATGGCTACATAGTTACCCAACTACACATATACATCATATATTTAGTTTATAAACGGATCAAGCATATGGCATTCCCATCAATGAGTCTCTCCCTGACCTCATCCTCTCACTCACATGCATTAATCATAACCTGTGCAAGGCTTCCATGCATAGAGTTTTATGCTCATGGGAAACTTGATAAACAGTCTGTGTTTTAAACTCAGAGCCTATTTCCTAGGTTAGCTGAATGTGCACGTACATCTAAGTCTCTGGAATCTCTCTTTTTACTCCTGTTATTTGAATTAGCTGGTGAGCCAGTTTGATGTAGTAGGACAGTAAAGGTGTTGGATTAAGATGGATGACTTTGTACTAGTCAGTCTCTCTCAGCTCAACCTACCTCACAGGGTTGCTCTTGTGTGGATAAAATGAAAGGAGACTTTGTGTGTATGTGTATTCTCACACTTCAGAAGCTCTGAAGTAACCTCTCAGTGGTATATCAAGATTTTCCACAGAGTAAGGTGTTTGTGGGGCTGGGAAATTGCTCTTGTTTCTTCCCATTGGAGCAATTCCTTCAGTAATTTTTAGCAGCCACCTGTATTGCCTTCTCCCAGGAAGCATACTAATATCATCATTTTACCACATCACTACCTGTCAGTAAAGCCCCATTTACCTGCACTAGCACTTAAAGTTAAAATCCTGCAGTCATCTCTGAAGAAATATACTTCATTTGCTGAACTCATAATTAGCATCATTGACCACCATCATGAAGTTCCCATAGTGTGAAACTTATTTTTTTTTTCTGGGGGTGGGTAGTATACTTTTTTGTACAGACAGAAGTCCAGTCAAACAAATTAATCAGCTGCACCCACAAATAAAATATGCATATTCTTATCTTTGTATGCAGCAGAACTAGAATTAAGTTTAAATGTTTTTTTTTTAGATAAAAAGACTCCCGCTTTTTAATGGTTGCAACCCTGGTATACATATTCATACAGATTCGTTTCTGTAGTTTTACTTGGAATTTTTCTTTCAGCTACAATCTATACCCATTTACATCAGAGTAACTTCTACTGGGCATAATAGGACTTATTTCTGAATGGATGTCCATGGGCTTACACTTTTAGACCATCAACAAGCTGTTAAGCTTTTCTTAACAAATGTCTGGACCATAATGTCAAGTAAATAGATGGCAAACTGGCCACTGACTGGTAACCTCGTGGCATAGTACTTAAGGTAATGGCATAGAGTCCCCCTTTGGGGAAGATGGGTGGTGACAGAAATTTGAAATATAAATAAATAAAATAAAATAGTACTTGACTGTTTCTCCTGCTTTAAGAGAAAGGCTATGTTGATGAAAATCACATGTGTGTTTTCCCAAAGGAACAAGGGGGCAAATAAAAGAATTTCCATTTTTATTGGAAATGTCCAGTCCCATCCAATAAACTCGTCAAACTCCACAGTCAAAACAAGGAATTACAAAACTGTTCAAGAACAACTGTTTCAATATTTATTTATTTATGTATTTATTTTTCATATTTCTACACTGCCCATCTCGCAAGCAACTCTGTTTCAATAGCCAGCATTCAAATATTTATTGAAGGGAGGAAAATCTGGGAGGAAAATAAACTTGCCCAGTGAACATATTATAATAAATATGGAGAGTTATGGTGCCTCTGCAGTTTTCTTTAGAAAGTTGGACTATGCAAAAGGCATTTACGATTTGTATTTTTGAGAGTTGCTTAGACAGCCTAAGCTTGCATCATTCCAAAGTAAAAAATGAACTTCAGTGCTATGTATAGTGAGCGTGAAAGCCAATTTAACAGATTGCTAGGCATCTTGTAACAAACAAGCCTCAATTTTTGGTTCTTTTCAAAATATTTATAGCATGTTTTATTTTGGTTTAGTCTCTTAAATTGGTTTACTGTGGTTACTTCTACAATATGTTTGAAGAACTCCAAGGTCCTTTCCAACCCTAGGATTCTATGAAAGCCACATGAAAGCCATACAGTCTATATGGTTCCATTTCTGTGCAGAAACACCTTAAGGTGATATACAGGAGTTAATTCAAACAGAAGTGAAATAAAATACTTTCTAAGGGATAACTAATATGACCAGTAGAGGAGGTTCACTTTGTGTTAGGTCAAATGCAGCAGAGATGCTACCTCCAATTAGCATGGGCCGGCCTCTTGAGAATCAAACATGTGGGTTCTCCCCTTCCTTGTTTGGGATGCTGCAAATGCTATGTTAATGCTTCTTTTCTGTCACTAGGTGTCACTTTAGCACTGCTTCTATAGAAGACAGTATTGTAGGGGCACCAAGGGTCAAAATAAAGCAAACATCCGGGGTATATTCTGAGTATGTTAGTAGGGATAGATATAGATAGAGGGAGGCATCCATAGAAATCATTCCAGAAACATTTTCCCTGAAGAAAAATGTGTGCTTGTATTGGTGCTTTTTTGATAGCAGAAAGGAAAGAGGAAATCTGACTTCAGTTTTTAGACCATCTCACCAAAATATATTCTGGTTCCCACCATCACTACCATGCTAGGCCCTGGCAGTTTATTTGGTAGAAGTTCCATAATCCAAAATAGCTTGGAGGCCCATGATAATGGCATTACAGTACGTTTAAATGGTTATTCCTGAATTCAGACTCCTGATATAAGAGTTACAGGACAAATATTAATCCATTCTTGGACCCTGCCAGGGTGTTAAGGCTGCTGGCTCCTATCACCTTGCTAAGTTGCAAGATGTCCTACAGGTAAGTAATGCCATTGAAGATATGAGAAATGGCACCCAAATTCTAATTCTAAAAATATAATGAAAAAAAAAATGTATGTATGTATGTATGTATGTATGTATGTATATCCTGCTTGGTCTGTTATTTTTGTCTCTTATTATTAATGTAAGTTTCAAAGATAGCATATCCATCCTCATGTTATTAGGTCTAAGTAGTATAACAAGAACTGAACATATAGCAATAAGAACATGCATTCTGCCATTCTTCCTTTCTCCAGGACTCCCATATTCTCAGATTTTGCGTCACTGATGAATGACTAAGAATTTCTCATAGACAATTAAAGAAAGATGGTAAAGGTAAAAGATGGTTTAAAAAACCCAGACTTTGTGTGTGTGTGTGTGCTTTATTTAGTGTGTGAAAGGTGAAAGGTCCCCTGTGCAAGCACCGAGTCACGTCTGACCCTTTGGGGGGATGCTGCTTTTGCAACGTTTTCTTGGCAGACTATAGCGGGGTGGTTTGCCATTGCCTTCCCCAGTCGTCACCTTCCCCAGCAAGCTGGGTACTCATTTTACCGACCTCAGAAGGATGGAAGGCTGAGCCGACCTGAGCTGGCTACCTGAGAATCCAGCATCCGCTGGGATCGAACTTGGGTCGTGGGGAGAGTTTCAGCTGCAATACTGCCTCCCACCATTCTGCGTCACACAAGGCTGCTTTATTTAGTACCTAAGCTAAAAAACAAGTGTGCAAATATTACTTTGTGACAAGTAGATAGTTATTTCCAAATGCTAATGTGGTGAACACAAGAAAATATCATTTCCTCCTTGCTCTTGCCAAAACTCAGAGCTGCAAATCATTGAGAGTGTCAGTCTGTACATTAAGAACATGATGGGCCCTTAAATGTTTGGCTTTTTTGTTTACTAAATTGCTGCTGGGGTGAAGACAGCCTGGGCAAAAGTACAATATGGGGAGAGAAAAGCATTTAATTCACCTAAAAGGGAACCCCTGCATCTGCAATTAATGTGAGTAAGGATGCAAGAAATAGGAAGTGTGTTCTTTTTTTTTTTTTTTTTTTGGAAAGACAGCCCTCTGTTGAAAGGCATTCTCAATTTAAACTTTCCCCCAGCCTTGTGTTTGGACTACAAAGCCCATTTTCCCATGTGATTTGGCCATGCTGAATGAAATGGATACTGTCTTTGAAGGGCTCTCTAGTCCAAATAAACTAGATAAAAAATCATTGGGAGAGCAAGAGCCTTAATGTAGCTCATCAAGTTATCACACCCTCTGGACACAGGCTGAGCAATCAGGCACAGATTGAGCAAGTTGTCTAGTCATAGGCTTCTCCAGGAATCAAACAATCGTTCACTGGAGGGGATCTTGGAGGTCTTCTAGTCCAATCCCCTGCTCGGCACAGGAATCCTCATACCATTCTAGACAAATGGTTGTTCAATCTTTTCTTGAAAACTTCTAGTGATGGAGCACCCATGACTTCAGAAGGCAGGTAGTTCCATTGCTTCATAGTTCACACAGTCAGGAAATTCCTTCTTATTTTAAGTTTGGATCTCTCACTGTAAAGCTTTCCTCCATTGGTTCTTGTCTTACCCTTGGGTACTTTGGATAATAAATCCACACCACCTTCCATGTGACATCCCTTCATGTATTGGAAAGGCATTTTGAGTTTATAGTACTTTTTCCAAATTTACCTTTAATGAACATATGCAAATGAGTGCATTCCAATATTGTACAAATCTGTGTCCTCTTTTATGGATGGGTTGATACTTTTCTTTTTTTGGCAAGACTTGTGATCATAAGGTTTAATTCCACCAACCAACTCAGCAACTACTGTTGCTTGAGCAAAATCCCAGACCAAACAAAAGCCTTCTTCAGGTATTCCCAAAAGGGGCATAAAAGGGCTAGCTTGGAAGGGCAGAAGCCTAGAGTGATCCATCTATCGCCCTTTAGCTGATCCCACAATGGAGCAGCACACAAATCCATTAGCACAGTAGTGAACATGGCACAGAGAAGATGGAGGATGACTTGCTATTTCAGATCTCTAAACCCTGTATCAGTTCACATGGCTAATTTCTCCATTTGGAACTAGGCTGGAGGAGTGACAGTTGTTAGGGTTTCAAGCCAATTATGAGTTCAGCAAAATGTGATCTTTGTTGTTGAAGGAACAAGGTCATCAGCAGTGCAGCACTGTAATATAGTGAATAATAAAATGATATTGGAAATTACTGTCATTGAGGATAAGTACTGGAAGTAATGAAACCTGACAAATTTGAATTTAATAGACCTTCCTTGAGATTACTTGTTCCATTAGACTTGCATTCTGTCTCTCTGATAGCCTTGTAGAGTTAAGGGCTTTAAAAAACAAAAGCAAAATTTAATAAAAGATGGCATTAGGACCTCCAGTTGAGGACTCCACCTCTGTAAAGTGAGAGGAAAATATCTTCATTCATCTAATTTCCAAGAAGGAAGATCAGCATAGGTGTACTGTGACTTGCACTTGCTAAGTACTGAGTAATAGTCATCCATAGCTCATTAGGTCAGAGGTCCCTTTTCTTATGCCTTTATTGTTTATTCGTTCAGTCGCTTCCGACTCTTTGTGACTTCATGAACCAGCCCACGCCACAGCTTCCTGTCGGTCGTCAACACCCCCAGCACCCCCAGGGACGAGTCCATCACCTCTAGAATATCATCCATCCATCTTGCCCTTGGTCGGCCCCTCTTCCTTTTGCCTTCCACTTTCCCTAGCATCAGCATCTTCTCCAGGGTGTTGTCATGAGCACTGATGGTGAGCAGGAAGAGGCCCCTATCCAGGGGGGAAAATGCATGCGTAGTAGCGAGAATTTGAGCAGTCATTCAAAGAGACACAGAACAGACCCGCCTTGACTTTTGGGGTTTATCTGTATGGGTTTTCTCATGCTTCTTCAGTTTGTTAGGATTTTCTGTCTAATGTAGCAGTAATAAAACACTAAAGACTTATTCCTCGTTTCAGCATGGTTCCTGCTTGTTAGGACATCAATCCTAACAAACTCCTACTCCCATTGAAAGAGGGAGGAAAGAAAAGAAAAAAAATGGGGGGGGGGAATGTCTTCGGAAAACCAGGAAATTCGGCAAGCCATTCAACAACTGGCAGCAGCCTTGCAACACCACCAGCAACAAGTAGATCTCCAGATCAACACATTACAAGCAGCCATGCTACAGCAGTCACAACAACTAGCTCCGATCATCCCACAACCCGTGCCAGCAGCAGCAGCAGCAGCAGCAGCTCCGCCAGTAGTCTTGAGATCCCAGGGCAGTCTACCAGAGAAGTTTGGAGGAGTTTTCCTTTGAAGAATTTCCATCGTTGCCCAGTTCCCATGGGAGCTTGGAGGGGGAGATGGACTCTCATGAGACTTTGGAGGGAGGAGGGAACTCTGGAGAGGAGGGGGCTGAAATGGAATGTGAATCTGGAGTGGAGGGTGATGTCATGAGCACTGATGGTGAGCAGGAAGGGGCCCCTATCCAGGGCGGAAAACGCATGCGTAGTACTGAGGAGTTAAGCAGCCATTCAAAGAGACACAGAACAGACCCGCCTTGACTCTTGGGGTTCATCTGTATGGGTTTTCTCACGCCTCTTCAGTTTGTTAGGATTTTCTGTCTAATGTAGCAGTAATAAAACACTAGAGACTTATTCCTCGTCTCAGCGTGGTTCCTGCTTGTTAGGACAGGTGTCCTGTCTTCTCATTATGTGGCCAAAGTATTTCAGTTTTGCCTTTAATATCACTCCCTCAAGTGAGCAGTCTGGCTTTATTTCCTGGAGGATGGACTGGTTGGATCTTCTGGCAGTCCAAGGCACTCTCAGAATTTCTTATGCCTAGTCATCTCAATTTAGAGATCAGAAAAACTGGAAAAACAGGTACAGGTATGAAGGCTAGTTCCACACCTCATAACTTGGACTGTCACTAGTGTTATTAGATCTTTAATTTCCTTTATTAATTAGAATTATATAAACAAAACTGGGGAAAAGTACACCACATCCTCATTGTCCCCACCCCAAAGATGGTGTCTTTGCAGTAGGAAGACTCTTGTATTCATATAAACAAGTGGAAAATCAGGGTAGTAAATTGTAGAGGTACACATGTTGAGCAGATTCTGGGCTGTGTATGTTTGCCATTCAGTTCATGGATAATGGCAAGGATCATCTGCCCATTCCATCAGATCCAGCAGAAGAGATATGATATGGGTCCCGTATGCTAGGTGGGACTCAGGAGGTGGGCCTTTTCTACTATGGCACCTGAGTTATGGAATATCCTCCCCCATGAAGTGAGGCTGGCTCCAGCCCTGTTGATTTTCCAGAAGTCCCTCAAAATCTGGTTATACCATCAGGCCTTGGGGCCCCAGGGGACAGGTGAGATACTGAGGTGGCTCCATTGTTGTTGACATCTGCTACCCTCTTTTAGCCTTTAATGACAATTTTTATTTTTTTTCTGGATAATAATTGCTTTTTATATATTACTGTTTTATAGTTTTATTGTACGCTGCCCAGAGCCACTTTTCAATGAGATGGGAGGCCGTATAAATTTATGAATGAATGAATGACTCAATAAATAATCCCAGAATATGGAGTTAGGGCTAATTCACACTGCCCTGTTGCCCCATTGCCAAAGTAGGCTGGCAACCATTATTTGTGGCAGAAAAAGATAACGTCACCTTGCATTTAACCTCTACTTACTATAGAAGTGGCCACTAGGTGTGTTTCCCTACTGTGGTTATAAAGTACCATTTCCCCCTCATGTCACATTGGATACTCCTGTCAATTTTGGGTGCAGCACTTTACTTTCCAGCAGTTCATTGGCTACTTCACAGAAGGAACATCCCTTAAATGAATAAATAGTTGGCCTGATCTCTAATATCTACCAGACTTTCCCTTTAACAGCAGTGTTGAAATAGCATAGTAGCTATGACCTTTGCCTACCATATAAAATGTTACTAGTTTGAACCATGGCAGATTTTAAAAAAACATTAAAATAAAATTCTGTTATTTTTCTTTGTGTCATCATTTCTCCATTCACTTGGAAAAGAACATAGTCAAGAAGATGGTAACAAATCAAGTACTCCAAAATCTGAAAGATAATGGAAAATAAAATTAAAAACAAAATGAATGGAGTTAGGTTTAATAAAAACTGATTGTAATGATTGCCCAGTCCAAATACTCAGACTCATAAGAGGTTGCTAAATGAAATATGATTTATTAGGAAACTTGTGACAAGTACAGAGAAAGCTGAGAATGACAGAAAGCACGCCAAATACAAACTAAAAACCCTTGCTGCAAACGTAACCCCTCCTCCCGCCTGGCAGCATCAACACCACCCATCCCAGGTGCTGTTAACCGTCATCCCTTCTAGCCTGGGAAAGCAACCTTGAACACATGAGATAACCCAAATACATTCCAAGCTTGCAGCCAAGAGATAAGCATTCTAGTAGGAAGAACTGTCCTCCCTGCAAAGATGAAACACGCATCAGCTTAATGACATGCGAACCGTTACGATGTACTAAGCACATTGAAATGGCGAACATGACACTGATCAGGAAAAGCTTCCATTTCCCCACATATACCAAGGGTTACTATAGACCAAGGGTAAGTAACTTTTTGGGCTGAGAGTTGTATTTAAAAAGTTTTGGACGCCTGAAAATTGAGTGGGAGAGGCAATGATGCAAAATCAGCAAGTTATGTCATGCAAGTAGACAAAACCAGTATTTTTTTGAACTATGAGACACCTTGTTATTAAAAATTTCAGCCAAGTTATCTGTAGATATTTAATTATGTCTTGTCCATATTTGATATTATTCATAGGCTGATATGAACTCATAGAAACATTTTCTCTTAGTAAAGGTCCCTGTTTCAAAAGATACAGAAAACCACAACTTTCTGGTTATGCTCTTTTCTGCTATAACTTTTGCAAATATATAGTTTTCACATTGATTAACTTCAGACATACAAAGCATTCCAGGACAGATGAACTGAAAAAGCAAAGTTGATATAGTAAATACTCTTCCCCTCCTCCCATTTACCTTAATGTACACATTTTAGGCCAGATCTGCTCTTGGTGCAACTGCACCTGACTTTGAGCAGGTTGGATTAAGGATAGCTTTGGGTCTTGCCTTTTTGTTTTGACCTTCTCTAGGAACGATGCAATTAAACACAGCCAGTGGTATCTAAGCTTGAAATATAGAAAAGCCAAAGCAGGAGTCAGTGTTATTCTTTGTTTTCGTTAAAGGGAGGAATTATTATTTATTTATTTTTAAGGACACTAGAATTGGTTTAGGATAAGTGCTAAACTTTATTTCATGTTTCCCCAAACAAGTTATTCTGTGATTTGGTTGATATCAGCACCTTGCCCTGTTGACAGAGAGCTGCCCAGTGAGGTTAAAGAAGCTTTTCTCTACCTTTACAGTTCCCAAGAATGGTAAGCAAGATTTCATTGCCCGTGGATGTGCTCCTTGCTTATTCATCAGAAATCTGTGGAAACAGGTTGCATGACTAAATGAAACCACACTTCCTAAAATTCACCAGGGAAGCAAAAAGGATGCTTGTCTGACAGTACTGTTAGTCAGGCTTTAGGAATTTTACAAAAGTTCTTCATTTATCCAACAAGAATACTGCATTAGCAGTTGGAATTTATATTGTTTTAAAAAGGTGGGTCATCCCAGGAGCCCTTGGCAGAGTTCTAGATACAACACAAAACCAACTCAGTGCCTAATTCAGTCTAATGTGAATATCTATGGTTAGTTACAGTGGTAATTGAATATGGGCTTAAATGTCAGCCATCACCTGCAGCACTTCTGTTTGACTGTGTCTGCCTTCACCGTGCCTGGTGAAGAATTCTGGAGGACTTTCACACTAGCACATTAGTTGAGTTGATCTAGTAAAAGTGATGCCCAAATATATTTTTACTATTTTTTTCTCTTTTGGTCAGCATGATAGCCTTTCCTTTAATAGAATTCAGCAATCATCCCCCAGCATTTATCACAATTGTGATTTATATTTTTCATTCTCTGATCCCATGTTAAGGTGGTGGTGGTAGCAGGGAAACACTTTATTTTGATTACTAGAATTGTGAGACATGCTCTTCCTAAGCACTCAGAGATTGTTATATTAATCTGAAACATCTGTCTTCAATTTTAGGTGTCTTTTAAAAATATAATTTGACCACCATAGAACTGGCAGTAACATCTGCTGTTGTGTCCTCTGTTGGAATTACATAGATGCAATTTCATAGATGTATATATGTATAATTTCATATACATAATTTCATATGTATATGGCCCTTCAACCTTCAATATCTCTCACAATGAGCTTGGCTGGCTAGATTGCTGGGAATTATAATTTAGCATTATAAGAAGGGTTACAGATTCAACATTATGGTATCTTTCCGAGTGAAACAGTTTGGAACAGCATGGCATCTCTGGGGCCACTGAGAAGGCCACGGCTGATCATTGTGATGTGGCCAATCTCAGAAGTTTACTGGGTGATTTTGGGCTAAATTCAGCAGGGAGATTTAACTCAGGTTAAAGATATACTCGAAAAATATAATTAGAGCTACAAGAGATACCTCAACAGTTGCAATTTATACATACCACCTTGTGCATTGGTATACTAATTAAGACTTTTATATATTAATATTACAGTAAAGACATGATCTATTTGTACCCAGTTAAGAGATTGAATGCTATGGACTCCAGGAAGGGGTGTGATGGAATGTCTTTCTGGAGGGGAGGGTGATGTTATAGACGTTGCTGGTGAAGATGGGGGCCCTTCCCAGGGGGGAAAGTGCATGCGCAGTGTAGAATCCCTTGGGCTTCCAGCCAAGAAAATCAGAAAAGGACTGCCTTTGTGTTCTGGGGTTTTTCCAGTAGAATTGGCTAGTTCTGTTCAGTTTAGCAGGATTCTGTCTAATAGAGTAGAACAATAAACACTAGAGTTCTATTCTTGTCTCAGCGTGGTTCTTCGCTCTATATCCTGACAAGGGGTTTACATACTGAAGTAGGAAATATTAGGGCTGTAATCCAAAATAAGGATACTCTTACTGTAAAGACAGTAAGCCGAATGTGCTGAGAAATATTCCTGATTGATCATATTACTTACAGAAGTAAAACATATCACTTTTGCAGGATATGCTAAACCAGACGATGGTTTGTACAAAGGAGCATCATGAATAATTGAAGTTAATTTGCACTTGTTAAATAAACTAGCCAAGTGCATCAGGGGATACATTATCCATACTATTAAGTTGTACGCCTAGGCCTCCCCTTGTGAAGTACATGTCTGCAACCTTTGTTTCTTTGTTTATTCCTGTGTGTGTGTGTGTGTGTGTTTTAGGCTCTTTACAACACTTCCTCCTCCTATTTTTTTCCTCCAACAAACCTGTGAAGTAGGTTGGGTTGAGAGAGAGACTGACTGGATCAAACTCACCCCATGAACTTCCATGGAAGGTTGGACTGGAATCTGAATCTTCCCATTCCCAGTGCCAACCCAATATCTAAACAGTTGCTCTCAATTCTCCCTTCCTTTGGGTCCCTGCCAATAGCAAAGAGAGTGTTGGCTGGGGCACGGTAGCCTCATGTAAGATAACAGATGTTATATTAAAGCTCCTACGTCTTCAGAAGAAAAAAATCTTGAAGACTGGCTCTTTGTCTGAGTTATGAAACTGATAAAGAGGATCGGCCCAAGGTTGTGAAGTACAAAGTCACTTATCAAATTGAATATGTTTATTAAGCAACCCATGGTGGAGTAGATTAAATTATCTTACACATAAGTCTTAAGAAACAGAACTGAGAAACACAGTCATATTATCACTGTTATCGATAACTAATATTAACATTGTTATAATGTTTCGTTCTTATTTGTGTTTTTGGTAAAAAATCAATAAAGTTATCCATTTAGAAATAATGAAAAAGTTGCCTTACTCATAATTATTTGCTCCCATCACTATATGTTTGCAACTAATAATGTTGTGATTTACTGAAGAAATTTACATTTACATTTTAGGAACAGGCTTTTGCAGTACACTCCAATGTATATCATATATACTGGATTTTGTATTTCAACTCAGATGTGTGCTGACTATTTGGAAGCTGTAATAAAGCCAGAGGTTTGGTAATAACACATTCATTCATTTTAAAGTGATGTACAGAATAACAGTTGTGAACATTTTTACTTAAAGGTAGATGCCTGAAAGTCATGCAACCACCCAGAGTCCCTCCTGTGGGACGAGATGGGCGGGGACAAATTTAATAAATAAATAATATATAAATAAAATGTCTTTAAACGTTCAAGTTATGGTGAGTCCCAAGAAGAGAGTGATAGTACATTTCTCCCCTTCCCCCTGCCCAAGAACAACACAGTTCCCCACAAAAACACCCTTTGTGATTGCATATTCCCATCTGGAGCATCAGACAACCCCTTCCTTAATCTAATGAATTAAGTCAGCTTGCTAAACAAAAGGAAATCAGTTTTTATGACAGCCACCATCAACACCAGCTCAGACTGGGCAGCAAAATATATTTCTGGTCACTACAATTACTAATATTTTATCTTGGTGCTGTAGCAGAATGGCAAAAATCAGTGCTCATGCTACTAAGTCCCTTATCTGAACTTACTTCTCAGCTTTGCCACCATAATATAGGTGGAGTAAAAAGAGGAGGAAGGAGTATTAGGTATGATCACCACCTTGAGTTATTTATAAAAATAATAAAGGCGGGATATAAAATAAATAAACAAACAGTGGATAGTATTGCTGATAGCTGTGGTGTCTCCTTCCTCAGTTTCAACCAACCCCCATCTTCCCTGTCTTAAACAATAGGATGTGGCTGCTCCTGGTCCTCAGCTCATATTCCAGAGTAGTGGTTCTTTATTAATATATATATACACACACACACACACACACACACACACATACATACTTTATTAGGTTTCAAGAGAAGAATAAAACCTACAAACAAACAAACAAAGAAAAAAAAACTAAAAAAGTGCAGAAACACAAGAGAAAATTTTTTCACATTTACAAAAAGATGTGGCTTCCAACTTTCAACAGCAAGGGTATACAAAAATTTCTATAATCAAAATCTATATTAAAGCAAAACACATTATTTCTATAAATCATTGCCCTTTAACACATAATAAAAATCATTAAGCACAGTTACTCCTCCCTCTTATATTAAAATAAAGAAAAAAGTTCATATAAACTTCCTAAACATCTTTCTCCCCTCCAAAAGATAAAACATACTTAATTATTCAAAACAGTAATTCCATATCTTTAAAAGTGAATAACATCAGTCAAATCCTTAAAGCAAACCAGATAAACATTCTTTAACCCAAATACAACAGTTTTCATACTCTTGATCTTAATAAATCCAAAAACAAAGACAATTCAAAACAGTAAATCCGAGTCTTTAAAAGCAGATAACATCAATCAAATCCTTAAAGCAAACCAGATAAATATTCTTCAACCCTTATCCCACTTCAAAATAAACCAGAGCATTTACATATCCCCACAATGTGCACAGAACTTTTATCTTGAAAGAATCAAACAGCTCAGCTGCCCTCCTCAAAGCTTCCAGGTTGTTTTCATGGCATTCCACCAGAAGATCAATTTTATTTATGGCTTGCAGATCACTCTCTCCCTTAGATTTCTCCAACTCCATTATCCAATCTTCATCCAGCATCTCAATAAAAATCCCAATCTCAGTCTTAAAAAAACCTTTCTATCACTCTTAAATTCCTCAATTTCATCCACCTCATCCCCAACCTGATGGCACATTTTAGATCTCATATTTTCCACAATGTCCTGGACATAAAAGCTTGATAGAAGTCAGAAGAAATCTGTTTAAAGTCTTGGTGGAAGTCAGAAAGAATCTGTTTGAAATCCTCAATGTCTCACGCAGTAGATTATGGGACCCCCTAGGAGCTTAACCAGCAAAAGTCAAAGATACGGAAGAGTTTCAGACTGTGTTTACATCAAGTGAGAGTGAGATAGCAGACAGTTCTCAAGGGAAAATGAAAACAAAAAAGCTGAAGGTTCAAATCAGCCAATTCAACATGTAGGAAAATGCTATTATCTTCAAATTTAATACAAAAATAATATCAGGAGGACAACTGTTTACTCTCAATTCTCCTTTATATTTGGAAACAAAACAAAATCCAAAACTTAAAAAAAATTCTTAAAAAAGTAATCCCCAAAATAATGTTAAGCACCTAGAGAACCAGCTTTTCCTCATGGTAGAAAGCCTCTCTTGGGGTACGTATACTTAAAAAATACAAATTGGTGACTTAGAAATGGGGTGGCCAGTCTTAGTGTCCCTTTAAGGCTACAGCACTGTTTGGAAAGTGGTGAAGTCCCCGCCTCCCAGCTGGCTCTTACCAATCGAACGTGAATGCTGTTTGCGATCTTCTGGCTGCAAGCAGCTGTCTGGAGGACAGATGGGATGATTCCAGGTATTTTCCTTGATCTGGAGAACACTCCTGGGCCTCAGGAAAACCTGCCTGAGCTCCCCCCCCCCCAAATTACTGCGTTGTCAGCTCTGCCACTGAACCTGTGGGCACAGCCATTCAGTCTGCCATTACAACCAGAAGCCCAAAGCAGTGGTTCTTAAACTAAGGGTAATTACCCCTAAGGCAGCAATTTGGGCATATCCTGGGGGTTATGAAGCAATTTGTAATTGCTTGTTTGTGAGTCAAGGATCCAGTTTGGGACTGCTGCTGCCAAGATGTTTGTGTAAAACAACAGAATCTGTTTTTTTTGTGGGAGTAATGACATTATTTGAGACCAGGAAAAGGGGTAATGGGATCAAACAGTTTAAGAACCAGTGTTCTAGAGAAAAATGTAGCTACGTGAAGTTGCAATCTATGACCTAATTAATACGATCTGAATAAAGCTCCTGTGAAGAGTGTTGCATGTGAACAAGGCTCTGGATGGGAGTGCAGAAATTAGGCATATCAACAGCCGTACCCAATAAGTTGATCATGGTCTGGATGAGTGATGCAATATAGGTGCATATTCATATTATTCACACGTAGACCTCTCTTGCACTTTAAATGAAAAAAGTACATAAACTGTATTAAGCAAATTACTATAGATAGATAGGCATAGCAGTTGCTGGTTGCTTGTCTTGTTCTGAAATCTGACTGTCTAGACTGATTAAGCTGATCTATTTAATATTGAATATTGAGCAATATTTTAATAGGAAGTGTCTGGTCAAAACATTTCTTTTCAGAAGAGAAGTGAACAATCCTGAGGGAGAGGAGAGGAGAGGAGGTGGTCAGTGGGTGGGTGAATATGTGAAATGTAGAAATTATAAAACAGGACCAAAGTTGAGTTCCTTTTAGGAGACTTAAATAATCTTCCATTTTCAATTTTCTTCTTGCCCTTTCAAAGTAAGTGGATCATGCAGGTTTGCTACATAATGTAGTTTATGTGCCTGATAGAAATTCCTGGATTTTCTTCATTTGGACTTTCCATCTGAAAAGTTACATATAGAGAATTGCTTCTTTGCATGCAAGTCAGGTTTGGTATAAAGGTTATATTATAAGCCCCCCTTCATGAATGTGGTGTCCTCAGGTTACTTGAGGATTAAGAAGGTTGAAGTGCAACAACATAGTGTGGAAAATGGCAATAAACATTAGAAGGATGGTAGCTAACTCTGGGTAAAACTGCAATTATTCCTTATTTGATGGTCTATATGGGCTTCCTGAATTATAACCCAGTGCTTCCTAAAGAGAACTTGCAAATATGAATGGGAAACTCAGCATCTCCAAGCACTCAGAACTATGAGATGTATACATGCTGGACAACTAGACTGACAGTAGTCAATTGTTCATAGTTAGATATGTACGTTTCCCTTTCAGGCCACATTCATGTTCTCACTTGAAGAAAACCTCATCTCCCATCCTTCCCCCTCCCCCAGGTTGGCTCAAAATATTTTTGCCACTTGAGACATAAGAATTGGTGGAGCACCCTCCCCTTTGCATCCACAAAAGCTGACTGCACTGGCACCTGGTGAGATGGTGTCCTCTACCACACCTGAGGCAGTAGACTAGGTTGGGGGCTCAACCATGATTATGTGGCATACTTTATTATCCAGCAACTCTGGGCAAACTCAGGAAGAACACCCTGGAAAATGTTCACTGCTGTTTTTTAGCAGCTGAAAACTTAGGCTGTTTCCTCATTCTGTCTAGCCAGCCCTATTTTTCCTACAGTGGCTATCCTCTGGAAATCTATTAATACTTCTATGTGGCTGCTTTTCAGAAACTTATTCTAATAATTTACTTATTGTGACCAATATACTAAAATCAATCTATCTTTCCTGAATATGCCTATTTCATTGATTTCTGTACTAGTCCTCCTAATCTGACCCTGCTAGATTAAAAGAACTGCTAATTCAGCAAACTCAGTGCAAACCCAATGGATTGAAACAAATGGCAGTGAAAATTCCTACTCAGTCCAAGTCATCTGTAACTCCTGCAAAGATGAGGTTACAGCTGGTGTGGGACCTTGGCACTTTGATTAGAGTTAAGGATGAACAAAATCTTACAGGGAAGAAGGCAAGATGATGATTGCTGGGCGACAGTTCAGATAGTGAAACCATAACATCCTTGATTTGTTTTAGGGGAAAAAAACACATTGATATGAGGTGCTTATGTGATTTGCATGACAGTGGGAAAAGATGGCAAGCTGAAGAGATCCTGCTTACACTTTTCCCCAAGAAGATTTGGAATGTGTACAAGGATTGACAAGTTCTCTGAACTCCCTTCTACATGAAGGTCTGGCCCCACATTGTTATAAATATGGATCCCTTCCTTCACCTTCACATTTTCCCTCCTTTTTATCTTGTTGTGACACTGGCTCAGTTAGTCTGCTATTAATTTACTAAGCAGGCTGCTTGGTAGGAAGGTGCAAGCAATCTCCAGCCCGGCCATGTAAGGAACTGCTGCTTTTCTCTAACCCTGCACTCCCTTGCCCAGTCTAAACCAGTAGCTGCAGAAATGGACCGGTCCTTGCTACTGTACTGGTCAGGCTGGGCAAAGTTTGAAAAAAGAAATGAAATGTCAAAATATTACACACATTCCTAGTAAGCCCCTACTTATTTTACAGATACTTTCCTCTGAGTATCTATGAATAGGATTGCTCTGAAAGAATGCTTTTGGACTAGATGGGTTAGCTGAAGTTTGAGTAAGAAGATGCAGCTTAGGATCTATGACACAGGTTAATTTTATTTCCATTATTTCTATCCATTGCTTTGTTTTGTGGCTTCATTCTTTGTTCACTTGGTTACAGAACTACAGTATATTATTTTACATATCAGAAGTAGCAATGTACAGTACCTGGGTACTGAACTTCAATTCCCATTAGTCCTAGCTAGGTTGGCCAGTGGTGAGGCATTGTCCCATCATTACTTCATCCTACTAACAGCCTGCCTTTAAGCAGTCTGAAGGGTCTGAAGCTATGTCTTTTCCATATGGCTGTTCTATTCACCTGTCATGCTATCATCATGTTATCTACTGTACTCATATCTTCCATATGGAATACCAAAAATATAATTTGTTCACTTTTGTTGCAATCTTGATAACAAAAGGTAGCTTTCTAGTGCGTTGACAGTATTATTTAATAAAATTGTGAATCACACCCAATGGCAATAAGACTTCCAGGACAATAAGCAATAAAACTACAATTAAAAACTAAGTCAAATGAAGTAAAAGGAAAACAAAAACCAAAACACTGCCCTTCTGAGTCAAAATCCCAATGATTAAACCCAGGTATAAAAGCATTCACTTTGGTAAAAGTAGACCATGATTACAGTGATGTAAAACAACATTAAACACCATTAAAAGCTTGTTAGTACAGGACAGTCTTCACAGGATGCCCAAGGCAGTTTTTCCAGAAGTGGTACCCTTCAAATGAGTTTCACCTCAAATTCCCAATGAGCCTCCTGGAAGATTTCAGGTTGAGGAAGTCTGCCCTAGAGAAGAGAGGGAGGACCAGCAATAGGATTAAATTCCAACCCCAGATTAACACGGTCTTTTCCTTATACTTTTTATCAAGGGCTAACCCAAAACTCATTACTTTTCATTGTTCCACCATTTGTTCCTCTTTGGTTTCTTTAAAGAGCCATTCCTTGTTTTTAGATGCTGATTGCCAGTCTCTCTCCTGAACTAGGAGTAATAGAGATGGCATCATTCAGATGTTTGAGACTTCAACACCCATAAGACTGATGCAATATGGCGGGTGATTGGGAATTATGGGAGCTGTTGTCCAGAAGATCTGGAGGTTGCCAAGTGCCCTGTCTTACTCTCTTGGGAGAGTACAATTGCACATGTATGTGGGTTGAGCAGCTACTCTTGCTTGCACAGAGGAATGCTGCATGTGTGGAGCCTTGACCAGGGAAAGGAGGACTGAAGTGGACACTTTTCAGAAAAAGGTGATCTCTCTTTCGGATCTCTGAAGACCTGTTTCTTTTGGCAAGCTACTGTACCTGCATATTTCATGGGACTGAAGAGTAATAAAGTTGTTTTATTTCTTTTCCATTACTCGGATTGGGTTTGATGGATGGATTGGAGAAGCTGCTACTGTAATATCTTAATTGGTTGTTTATGCTGGGAAAGTAACGATGTTTAGTGTGCATACATTTAAAATGAAGTGCTATTAGCAAATAAGGAATGAGTAGTGCTTATTTGTTAGTTTCCACTGGGAAATTTTAAAATCCCCTTCCCCCCATGCCTTTCATATATCATACATGAGCTGTGCATTGGTGGTACATTATTTTTAGAAAAAAAGAGGTATTCTTAATAGATGTATGCCTTTTGTTTGCTTTAAATGTATCCTCTCCAAACATTCTCATTACTGTTTAAAGATAAAAAGCATGTTCAGATGGACTTTTGGCCTACCTGCCTTTATTTCTTCAAAGAAAGAAACTCAAGGCAAATCCTGAAATACTGTGGTGGGGAAAAGAATCACCATCGCAGGACCAGCAGTAATGCCATGCCACTGACTAGAGATATCAGATGACATAGATTGTTACTTCTTTGCTAAAAGAAGTCATGGGGAAGCGGGAGGTTAATTTTGTGCCTGTCTTATACCTATCTTTTCCATCTGCATGACTACAACTCCCATCATTTTGAGAACGCATGGGTAGATAGGAGTAATTGGAATTATAGTTTCCTTCTGCATCCTTTACTGAAATCCATCTGTACTCTCAAGCTTGATTGTTGCATTCATCAGATTAGAAAGCTGCCTACAGATCATTAACACCACATCTGCTTCAGGTGATTAGTTCACATATAGATCACATGTAGGCCAGTGTCAGCCTTGTGAGGTAGATCAGACAGGAAGCATGGCCAGATGAGCTAATTCTGCTTTATTGTAAGGTTACATTAACAAAATGTTGCAGGTCTGAAAGTACATTTCTACCCCCTCCTGTCCCCTATACAGTCCAAAAAACTAGTGAGGGCCCCTTCTGAGCTGCTTGCCCTGCCCACAATCCTGCTGCTGGCTAAGTTGCTTTTTATCTGACTGTTCCCTTGGCTGCATCTCTTCTCCCTGTCTCCCAAGGTCATTCCCACATACCATTACATCCAGTGAGCAGCACCTACCACCTCCTCAGTTCCACTGGTTATGTAAATAAAGAGTTGCCTCTATGCTTATAGTGCAATGGTCTGCAATTGGGAGGTTTGATGCACATGTGAACGCTTCCTTCCAGCATGGTAGGAAGCCCCCCAGTTGCACCGAACAATGCTGTAAGAATGCTTTTCACTTACTCTACAAGTTTGACTAAGATAAGGGAGAGATGTACAATGGCACTTGCTAGATGATCTCTACATGTGAAGACATGGGTGTCCACAACTCAAAATGTCAAAAATAGTGTTGTACTACAGACTCCACCCTTTTGGACATGTGAGAACAAACATACAAAAGGAGTAGCGCTTGTATCACAATGGGGAGGAAACTACTGTCATCCGATTGCCTGGTTTGACACCCCGTCCCCACCTCTCCTGTAGATGCTGGTGTATGAAGGTACCACCTGAACAGAACTTTTGACTCTAAGCTATCTTCTGCGATGGTCTTGTGGCATCAGCATGGCTGGACTTGAAGTTACTTACACATCAAGGACTGTATTATTTTAAATACAGTATTGTTTTAAATGGACTTGGCTGGAAGCCCTGGACTAGGCTGAATACTCTGGACTAGGAACTCGGAGCAAGGCTGAGAACTTGGAGCAAGGCTGGACTCGGCTGGAAGCCCTGGACTAGGCAAGAAACGCGAGGCATGGCAAGTCTGAACCACAGATCCTGGACAAGGTTGCAAATCTGGTTCACAACAAGGTAGGTGTGAAACTCCTGAACAAGGTCGAGTACCTGAAGCATGGCTAAACTAGACTGGAGATCCTCGATGAGGCCAGATGTCAGAGGCAATCTGAATCTGTACTGAAGACCTGGAACTAAGCTGTGAGCTAGGAATGTTGCAATGCTGCACCGAAGACTTGGGAGAAGACTGCAGATTCGAGGCATGACAAGGCTGGACTTGAGACTCTGGACATGGTTGGAACCTCGAAACAGAACGGGAAGCAGACCTGGAACGCGCACAAGGAGACCGCATAGGTCCATGGCTGGACACGAGACAGATTGCTGGGTTCGGCGGGGAGAAGATCCTCAGCAGCAGCAGAAGCAGGATCCAAGTCCTCTTCGTTGGAGAACACTGGCGCTGATCCCTCTTCAGTAACAGATGCTGTCTCCGATGCTGGTAAGGACTCTTCTGTGGAAGCTGCAGGCTTGTAGGATCAGTTGTCTCCAGCAGCCTGCTCTTCGTGCATCTGCCTTTTATGCTGATCCTTCGCACGCCTATTCCCTTCTGCAGCCATTCGGGCTGC